>NW_028136261.1:0-600000 GCF_964662115.1 Mustela nivalis | reverse complement strand
TGCAGGGTTCTCCAAACTGAGGTGTTTGACACAGCTCCAACAGGGAAGCTTCCCATGTGGAGAGGAGAGGAGTTCTGTTCAGTGCCTCAGGAAAGCCCCATATCCTGTTCTTCGAACCAAAGCCTCTGAGGAGTAACACCTGGAACCCAAAGCAAGAGTTGAGATTACGGCCTAAGGGCCTGTCCGGCTCAACCTTCTATCTCTGGAATGCGAGGTGGGCTACGCAGCCATCCATCCTTAGAACCCTGCTCAGAATCATTGGCCTGGAGCCAAGCAACGGTCTCAATTGACCTGCAGAAGACTCTCTGCTGTTTGGAGCTTCTCATAACTCTCATCTTGGGAAAACCCCCATGGCCTCGTATTGCACCCCCCCATTCATGAAGGGGCCATCAGGGACAGAAACTCCAACCTGAGCGATCGTCTGATCCTCGTCCTGACTTCAGATGCACGAGATCTCGATTCACGTCTGTAGATTGTGCCTGCCATGGCTTCACCCAGAAACCTAAGTCTAGCTTGTGTTCTCAGACTTTTGTCGTCAGACTACTGGCTCACAAGCCCTCCAGTTTGGCAATCCAGAACTACAATGCAGCACTCTGCCGGCCCTCCAGAAGAAAAACATTGTCCTCTGGGGCTACCCAGTAACACCAAATGAGGATCAACCTGCACCGACCTTGGCTGTACCCCAAATACATAGGCTGACCAGGGCACTAATGCCCTTTCTGACACAGCCTGAGCCTGGACCCCCTGGCCTCTCCCAGACAGCTGGCCGCACACTGAGCACATCCAGCCGCCATGGCCTTAGGTCGTCATCTCTTCCCAACCTCGGTTTCCAGGTTTCAGAACCTAGACCTTATCTCCAAGAACTGCCCAGGGTTGAAGGTGATGCAGAAATCAGAACTCCTTCCCCATGGCAAGAAACCTTGTGGTTGGCATGTTGTCCAACGTTCAGTGTGGTTGAAACCAGTGTGGCCCATGAGGCCCCGCCCATGCTCGCGGGCCACATTGGTCACAAACACACATTGTGATGCTCAGGCTGAGCCCAGGCCTCAAGTAAGGCCACTCAGTGGCTGGATGAAGAGATAGCATATAGGGCTTGCCATGCCCCTAGGCCCCCACTTTAAACCATAGTTCGGGATGTCCCTTCAGTCTTCCCCACGGCTTGGATTTGGAATTCCTCTTTTGGTGGGACACCTGAGGTAACAAACCTGAAAGGAGACCATCCATCCCACAGAATGACGAAAAGCAATTGGGAATCGGGCCAAATCCTCAGAGAGGAAGATTCGTGCATGGCCCATGAGGCCTCCCCGACATTCCACGGCCATCGCTGATACAAAATCAAGAGACAAAAGCCTGAGCAAGCGCCTCAGACTCGCACTTTCTTCATATCCTGAAGAGTTCTTCTCATGGTTTGTCAATCGGGCCTGCCTGCCATAACTACGTCCCCAAACCTAAGCTGAGTTTGTGTTTTCAGACTTCTGTCCTCAAAGTCTTGGGCCACACAGCCTCCAGGCTGTGCGCCTGGAGCCACACATTAGGACTGTGCCTACCAATCCATGGGAATTCTGCCCATTCCATGATCCAAAATCGTACAAATTAGGAGAAACTTCCAAAGTCCCTGAGGCCATCCCAATAGTGTAGGTCGCCGGAACAAACAAGGGCTGTCTGACACCAGCTGATAATCGACCTCCACTCATACCATAGATGGATGTCCCCAGAGAAGAAGATTGAACCAGACAGGACCCTAGGCCATAATAGGATCCATTGCTATGGGTTACAGGCATGTGTCCTCAAAAGCCTGATTCCAATACGAGCATAGGGGTTTTCCTGAGGCACCCATCAGAACTCAATTCGTCTCCACAAGGAAACCTGTGCATGGGAGCCATGTCCAAAGCTTAGGAAAGTACTTCAGGTTGCCGGTGCCACCGCCCCATTCCAAGGCCCTCATGGACACAAAAACACATTAGGACACATCCTCAGGAAAGTCCATTTCAACTCAGCCACCGAGGTTGCTCCCGCAGAGCCATCAGATCTAAACTGTCTTGTTGCTAGGAGACAATTGGAATGCGAGGCGGGCTTCCCAGGCATCCATCCGCGAACGGTGCTCTGGAGTCATTCCATATGGGATGTCCTGGAGCTGTCCAACAGGTCTCAATTGTCCGGAAGAAGGAATCCTGGATGGGGGCATCCCACAACTCCCAACGTGGGAAAACCTCAATGGTCTCGAGATTCCGCTCCCTTCATGAAGCGGCCGTCATGCTCAGAATCTCCCACCTGAGCCAACGTCTGATCCTCGCCCTGACTTCAGATGCATGAGATATTGGTTCAGATCTGCAGGGGGTACCTGCCGTGCCCTCGCCCTGAAACCCAAGTCTAGCTTGTCTTCTCAGACTTCCATCCTCACACTCCTGGCCCAAAGCCATCAAGTTTGGCAATTCCGGACCCACAATGCAGCAGTCTGCCTGCCCTCTAGAGAAAAAAATGATTGCCCCATGAGCTGCCCAGGCACCTTAAATGAGGGTAAACCTACACAGCACTCGACTTTACCCAAATTATATAGTCTAACCTGGGCACTAATGCACTGTCGAACACATCCTGAGCCCGGACCTCCTGACCAACACCCAGAAAGCTGACCGTACACTGCGCACATAAAACCCGCCATGGCCTTAGGTCATCATCTCTTCCCTACCTCAGTTTTCAGGCTTCAGAACCGAGACCTTATCTCCAATCACTGCCCAGGGGTGAGTCTGATGCAGAAATCAGAACTCCTCCTTACCCATGGCAAGAACCCTTGTGGTTGGCACGTTGTCCAACGATCAGTGTAGGAGAAACCCTGAGGCCCCGCCCATTCTTGAGTGCGACGAGGGCATACACACGCATTGTGACCCTCAGCATGAGTCCTGTCCTCTAGTAAGTCCTCTCAGTTGCTGGACCATTAGATGTCATAATGGGCTTGACATGTCCCTAGGCCCCAATTTTTAACCAGATTTCTGATTGTCCAGTCGCCCCTCCTAGGGCTCTACTCTGAAATCCCTCATTTGGTGGGACACCTGAGGTTAAAAAAGAAAACAACAACAACAACAACAACAAAATAAAACGGACTTCTTCCAGCCCACAGAATGAACCCAAACTCTTTGGACGGGGCCAAACCACCAGAGAGTAAGACTCGTCCATTTCCCATGAAGTCACCCAGAAATTCCACGACCATGAGTGACACGATATCCCGAGACAAAAACTTGAGCAGGAGCCTCACACTCGCCCTTCTTTCAAATCCCGAAAAGTTCTCCTCATGGTCTGTAGATCAGTCCTGCCATACCTATGACCTGAAACATAAGCCGAGTTTGTGTTTTCAGACAACTGTCCAAAAAGGGCTGGACTACACAACCTACAGGCTCAGGCCCCTGGAGCCAAACCTGAGGACTGTACTTGCCCTCTCCAAGGGAATTGTGTGTGCCCATTCCAATGGCCACAACCCTTCTAATAGGATAAACCTCCAAAGTCCCTGATATATCTCAATAGTGGTAGCTTCCCAGGAAAAACAGGGGCAATCTGAGCCCAAATGAGCCCCTACCTGCACTCAGACCCATAGACAGATGTCCTCAGAGGTAAAAAGGAAAGAACAGGCCCCTAGGCACTAATCGGATCCATTGCTTTGTTTTCCAGGCATCTCTCCTCAGAGGCCTGGATTTCAAAAGCAGCATATAGCTGTTTCTTGTTTCACCCATCAGAAAACATCTCATCTACACATGGGAAACTTGCACGTTGGAGCTGTGTCAAAGCCTCTGTTTAGGAGAACCCTTTAGGGCCCCAGAGCCACCGCTTCATTCCAAGGTCTCCATAGACACAAAAGCACATTCGGACCCATCCCCAGGGGTGTGCATTTCAACTCAGCATCATCGGTAGCTCCCCACAGATCCAGGAGATCTAAACTGTCTTGTTGCTAGGAGACAATTGGAATGCGAGGTGGGCTACCCAGCCATCCATCTTTAGAACCCTGCTCAGAATCATTGGCCTGGAGCCAAACAACAGGTCTCAATTGTCCTGCCGAAGACTCTCTGCAGTTTGGAGCTTCTCACAACTCCCATCATGGGAAAACCCCCATGGCCTCGTGATGCCCCCCCATTCATGAAGGGGCCATCAGGGACAGAAACTCCAACCTGAGCGATCGTCTGATCCTCGCCCTGACTTCAGATGCACGAGATCTCGATTCAGGTCTGTAGATTGTGCCTGCCATGGCCTCACCCAGAAACCTAAGCCTAGCTTGTGTTCTCAGACTTTTGTCGTCAGACTACTGGCCCACAAGGCCTCCAGTTTGGCAATCCAGAACTACAATGCAGCACTCTGCCTGCCCTCCAGATAAAAAACGTTGTCCTCTGGGGCTACCCAGTAACCCCAAATGAGGATCAACCTGCACCGACCTTGGCTGTACCCCAAATACATAGGCTGACCAGGGCACTAATGCCCTTTCTGACACAGCCTGAGCCTGGACCACCTGGCCCCTCCCAGACAGCTGGCGGCACACTGAGCACATCGAGCCGCCATGGCCTTAGGTCGTCATCTCTTCCCAACCTCGGTTTTCAGGTTTCAGAACCTAGACCTTATCTCCAATCACTGTCCATGTTGAAGGTGATGCAGAAATCAGAACTCCTTCCCCATGGCAAGAAACCTTGTGGTTGGCATGTTGTCCAACGTTCAGTGTCGTAGAAACCAGTGTGTCCCATGAGGCCCCGCCCATGCTCGCGGGCCACATTGGTCACAAACACACATTGTGACCCTCAGGCTGAGCCCAGTCCTCAAGTAAGGCCACTCAGTGGCTGGATGAAGAGATAGCATATTGGGCTTGCCA
Source organism: Mustela nivalis (assembly GCF_964662115.1). Lineage (NCBI taxonomy): Eukaryota > Metazoa > Chordata > Mammalia > Carnivora > Mustelidae > Mustela > Mustela nivalis. The sequence goes on along the minus strand of NW_028136261.1, from coordinate 595,157 downwards.
TGCCCCTAGGCCCCAATTTTTCACCATAGTTCGGATTGTCCCTTCAGTCTTCCCCACGGCTTGGCTTTGGAATTCCTCTTTTGGTGGGACACCTGAGGTAACAAAACTGAAATGAGTCCTCCCATCCCACAGATTGACGAAAAGCAATTGGGAATCGGGCCAAATCCTCAGAGAGGAAGATTCGTCCATGGCCCATGAGGCCTCCCCGACATTCCACGGCCATCACTGATACAAAATCCAGAGACAAAAGCCTGAGCAATCGCCACAGACTCGCACTTTCTTCATATCCTGTAGAGTTCTTCTCATGGTTTGTAGATCGGGCCTGCCATACCTACGTCCCCAAACCTAAGCTGAGTTTGTGTTTTCAGACTTCTGTCCTCAAAGTCTTGGGCCACACACCCTCCAGGCTGGGCCCCTGGAGCCACACATTAGGACTGTGCCTACCAATCCATGGGAATTCTGCCCATTCCATGGTCCAAAATCGTACAAATTAGGAGAAACCTCCAACGACCCTTAGGCCATCCCAATAGTGTGGGTCACCCGGAACAAACAAGGGGTGTCTGACACCAGCTGATAATCGACCTCCACTCATACCATAGATGGATGTCCCCAGAGAAGAAGATTGAACCAGACAGGACCCTAGGCCATAATAGGATCCATTGCTTTGGGTTACAGGCATGTGTCCTCAAAAGCCTGATTCCAATACGAGCATAGGGGTTTTCCTGAGGCACCCATCAGAACTCATCTCGTCTCCACAAGTAAACCTGTGCATGGGAGCCATGTCCAAAGCTTAGGAAAGTACTTCAGGTTGCCGGTGCCACCGCCCCATTCCAAGGCCCTCATGGACACAAAAACACATTAGGACACATCCTCAGGAAAGTCCATTTCAACTCAGCCACCGAGGCTGCTCCCGCAGAGCCATCAGATCTAAACTGTCTTGTTGCTAGGAGACAATTGGAATGCGAGGCGGGCTTCCCAGGCATCCATCCGCGAACGGTGCTCTGGAGTCATTCCATATGGGATGTCCTGGAGCTGTCCAACAGGTCTCAATTGTCCGGAAGAAAGAATCCTGGAAGGGGGCATCCCACAACTCCCAACGTGGGAAAACCTCAATGGTCTCGAGATTCCGCTCCCTTCATGAAGCGGCCGTCATGCTCAGAAACTCCCACCTGAGCCAACGTCTGAACCTCGCCCTGACTTCAGATGCATGAGATATTGGTTAAGATCTGCAGGGGGTACCTGCCGTGCCCTCGCCCTGAAACCCAAGTCTAGCTTGTCTTCTCAGACTTCCATCCTCACACTCCTGGCCCCAATGCCCTCATGTTTGGCAATTCCGGACCCACAATGCAGCACTCTGCCTGCCCTCTAGAGAAAAAAATGATTGCCTCATGAGCTGCCCAGGCACCTTAAATGAGGGTAAACCTACACAGCACTCGACTTTACCCAAATTATATACTCTAACCTGGACACTAATGCACTGTCGAACACATCCTGAGCCCGGACCTCCTGACCAACACCCAGAAAGCTGACCGCACACTGAGCACATAAAACCCGCCATGGCCTTAGGTCATCATCTCTTCCCTACCTCAGTTTTCAGGCTTCAGAACCGAGACCTTATCTCCAATCACTGCCCAGGGGTGAGTCTGATGCAGAAATCAGAACTCCTCCTTACCCATGGCAAGAACCCTTGTGGTTGGCACGTTGTCCAATGATCAGTGTAGGAGAAACCCTGAGGCCCCGCCCATTCTTGAGTGCGACGAGGGCATACACACGCATTGTGACCCTCAGCATGAGTCCTGTCCTCTAGTAAGTCCTCTCAGTGGCTGGACCATTAGATGTCATAATGGGCTTGACATGTCCCTAGGCCCCAATTTTTAACCAGATTTCTGATTGTCCAGTCGCCCCTCCTAGGGCTCTACTCTGAAATCCCTCATTTGGTGGGACACCTGAGGTTAAAAAAGAAAACAACAACAACAACAACAACAAAATAAAACGGACTTCTTCCAGCCCACAGAATGAACCCAAACTCTTTGGACGGGGCCAAACCACCAGAGAGTAAGACTCGTCCATTTCCCATGAAGTCACCCAGAAATTCCACGACCATGAGTGACACGATATCCCGAGACAAAAACTTGAGCAGGAGCCTCACACTCGCCCTTCTTTCAAATCCCGAAAAGTTCTCCTCATGGTCTGTAGATCAGTCCTGCCATACCTATGACCTGAAACATAAGCCGAGTTTGTGTTTTCAGACAACTGTCCAAAAAGGGCTGGACTACACAACCTACAGGCTCAGGCCCCTGGAGCCAAACCTGAGGACTGTACTTGCCCTCTCCAAGGGAAGTGTGTGTGCCCATTCCAATGGCCACAACCCTTCTAATAGGATAAACCTCCAAAGTCCCTGATATATCTCAATAGTGGTAGCTTCCCAGGAAAAACAGGGGCAATCTGAGCCCAAATGAGCCCCTACCTGCACTCAGACCCATAGACAGATGTCCTCAGAGGTAAAAAGGAAAGAACAGGCCCCTAGGCACTAATCAGATCCATTGCTTTGGTTTCCAGGCATCTCTCCTCAGAGGCCTGGATTTCAAAAGCAGCATATAGCTGTTTCTTGTTTCACCCATCAGAAAACATCTCATCTACACATGGGAAACTTGCACGTTGGAGCTGTGTCAAAGCCTCTGTTTAGGAGAACCCTTTAGGGCCCCAGAGCCACCGCTTCATTCCAAGGTCTCCATAGACACAAAAGCACATTCGGACCCATCCCCAGGGGTGTGCATTTCAACTCAGCATCCTCGGTAGCTCCCCACAGATCCAGGAGATCTAAACTGTCTTGTTGCTAGGAGACAATTGGAATGCGAGGTGGGCTACCCAGCCATCCATCTTTAGAACCCTGCTCAGAATCATTGGCCTGGAGCCAAACAACAGGTCTCAATTGTCCTGCCGAAGACTCTCTGCAGTTTGGAGCTTCTCACAACTCCCATCATGGGAAAACCCCCATGGCCTCGTGATGCCCCCCCATTCATGAAGGGGCCATCAGGGACAGAAACTCCAACCTGAGCGATCGTCTGATCCTCGCCCTGACTTCAGATGCACGAGATCTCGATTCAGGTCTGTAGATTGTGCCTGCCATGGCCTCACCCAGAAACCTAAGCCTAGCTTGTGTTCTCAGACTTTTGTCGTCAGACTACTGGCCCACAAGGCCTCCAGTTTGGCAATCCAGAACTACAATGCAGCACTCTGCCTGCCCTCCAGATAAAAAACGTTGTCCTCTGGGGCTACCCAGTAACCCCAAATGAGGATCAACCTGCACCGACCTTGGCTGTACCCCAAATACATAGGCTGACCAGGGCACTAATGCCCTTTCTTACACAGCCTGAGCCTGGACCCCCTGGCCCCTCCCAGACAGTTGGCCGCACACTGAGCACATCGAGCCGCCATGGCCTTAGGTCGTCATCTCTTCCCAACCTCGGTTTTCAGGTTTCAGAACCTAGACCTTATCTCCAATCACTGTCCATGTTAAAGGTGATGCAGAAATCAGAACTCCTTCCCCATGGCAAGAAACCTTGTGGTTGGCATGTTGTCCAACGTTCAGTGTCGTTGAAACCAGTGTTTCCCATGAGGCCCCGCCCATGCTCGCGGGCCACATTGGTCACAAACACACATTGTGACCCTCAGGCTGAGCCCAGTCCTCAAGTAAGGCCACTCAGTGGCTGGATGAAGAGATAGCATATTGGGCTTGCCATGCCCCTAGGCCCCAATTTTTCACCATAGTTCGGATTGTCCCTTCAGTCTTCCCCACGGCTTGGCTTTGGAATTCCTCTTTTGGTGGGACACCTGAGGTAACAAAACTGAAATGAGTCCTCCCATCCCACAGATTGACGAAAAGCAATTGGGAATCGGGCCAAATCCTCCGAGAGGAAGATTCGTCCATGGCCCATGAGGCCTCCCCGACATTCCACGGCCATCACTGATACAAAATCCAGAGACAAAAGCCTGAGCAATCGCCACAGACTCGCACTTTCTTCATATCCTGTAGAGTTCTTCTCATGGTTTGTAGATCGGGCCTGCCATACCTACGTCCCCAAACCTAAGCTGAGTTTGTGTTTTCAGACTTCTGTCCTCAAAGTCTTGGGCCACACACCCTCCAGGCTGGGCCCCTGGAGCCACACATTAGGACTGTGCCTACCAATCCATGGGAATTCTGCCCATTCCATGGTCAAAATCGTACAAATTAGGAGAAACCTCCAACGACCCTTAGGCCATCCCAATAGTGTGGGTCACCCGGAACAAACAAGGGGTGTCTGACACCAGCTGATAATCGACCTCCACTCATACCATAGATGGATGTCCCCAGAGAAGAAGATTGAACCAGACAGGACCCTAGGCCATAATAGGATCCATTGCTTTGGGTTACAGGCATGTGTCCTCAAAAGCCTGATTCCAATACGAGCATAGGGGTTTTCCTGAGGCACCCATCAGAACTCATCTCGTCTCCACAAGTAAACCTGTGCATGGGAGCCATGTCCAAAGCTTAGGAAAGTACTTCAGGTTGCCGGTGCCACCGCCCCATTCCAAGGCCCTCATGGACACAAAAACACATTAGGACACATCCTCAGGAAAGTCCATTTCAACTCAGCCACCGAGGTTGCTCCCGCAGAGCCATCAGATCTAAACTGTCTTGTTGCTAGGAGACAATTGGAATGCGAGGCGGGCTTCCCAGGCATCCATCCGCGAACGGTGCTCTGGAGTCATTCCATATGGGATGTCCTGGAGCTGTCCAACAGGTCTCAATTGTCCGGAAGAAGGAATCCTGGAAGGGGGCATCCCACAACTCCCAACGTGGGAAAACCTCAATGGTCTCGAGATTCCGCTCCCTTCATGAAGCGGCCGTCATGCTCAGAAACTCCCACCTGAGCCAACGTCTGATCCTCGCCCTGACTTCAGATGCATGAGATATTGGTTCAGATCTGCAGGGGGTACCTGCCGTGCCCTCGCCCTGAAACCCAAGTCTAGCTTGTCTTCTCAGACTTCCATCCTCACACTCCTGGCCCCAAAGCCCTCAAGTTTGGCAATTCCGGACCCACAATGCAGCACTCTGCCTGCCCTCTAGAGAAAAAAATGATTGCCTCATGAGCTGCCCAGGCACCTTAAATGAGGGTAAACCTACACAGCACTCGACTTTACCCAAATTATATACTCTAACCTGGACACTAATGCACTGTCGAACACATCCTGAGCCCGGACCTCCTGACCAACACCCAGAAAGCTGACCGCACACTGAGCACATAAAACCCGCCATGGCCTTAGGTCATCATCTCTTCCCTACCTCAGTTTTCAGGCTTCAGAACCGAGACCTTATCTCCAATCACTGCCCAGGGGTGAGTCTGATGCAGAAATCAGAACTCCTCCTTACCCATGGCAAGAACCCTTGTGGTTGGCACGTTGTCCAACGATCAGTGTAGGAGAAACCCTGAGGCCCCGCCCATTCTTGAGTGCGACGAGGGCATACACACGCATTGTGACCCTCAGCATGAGTCCTGTCCTCTAGTAAGTCCTCTCAGTGGCTGGACCATTAGATGTCATAATGGGCTTGACATGTCCCTAGGCCCCAATTTTTAACCAGATTTCTGATTGTCCAGTCGCCCCTCCTAGGGCTCTACTCTGAAATCCCTCATTTGGTGGGACACCTGAGGTTAAAAAAGAAAACAACAACAACAACAACAACAAAATAAAACGGACTTCTTCCAGCCCACAGAATGAACCCAAACTCTTTGGACGGGGCCAAACCACCAGAGAGTAAGACTCGTCCATTTCCCATGAAGTCACCCAGAAATTCCACGACCATGAGTGACACGATATCCCGAGACAAAAACTTGAGCAGGAGCCTCACACTCGCCCTTCTTTCAAATCCCGAAAAGTTCTCCTCATGGTCTGTAGATCAGTCCTGCCATACCTATGACCTGAAACATAAGCCGAGTTTGTGTTTTCAGACAACTGTCCAAAAAGGGCTGGACTACACAACCTACAGGCTCAGGCCCCTGGAGCCAAACCTGAGGACTGTACTTGCCCTCTCCAAGGGAATTGTGTGTGCCCATTCCAATGGCCACAACCCTTCTAATAGGATAAACCTCCAAAGTCCCTGATATATCTCAATAGTGGTAGCTTCCCAGGAAAAACAGGGGCAATCTGAGCCCAAATGAGCCCCTACCTGCACTCAGACCCATAGACAGATGTCCTCAGAGGTAAAAAGGAAAGAACAGGCCCCTAGGCACTAATCAGATCCATTGCTTTGGTTTCCAGGCATCTCTCCTCAGAGGCCTGGATTTCAAAAGCAGCATATAGCTGTTTCTTGTTTCACCCATCAGAAAACATCTCATCTACACATGGGAAACTTGCACGTTGGAGCTGTGTCAAAGCCTCTGTTTAGGAGAACCCTTTAGGGCCCCAGAGCCACCGCTTCATTCCAAAGTCTCCATAGACACAAAAGCACATTCGGACCCATCCCCAGGGGTGTGCATTTCAACTCAGCATCCTCGGTAGCTCCCCACAGATCCAGGAGATCTAAACTGTCTTGTTGCTAGGAGACAATTGGAATGTGAGGTGGGCTACCCAGCCATCCATCCTTAGAACCCTGCTCAGAATCATTGGCCTGGAGCCAAACAACAGGTCTCAATTGTCCTGCCGAAGACTCTCTGCAGTTTGGAGCTTCTCACAACTCCCATCATGGGAAAACCCCCATGGCCTCGTGATGCCCCCCCCATTCATGAAGGGGCCATCAGGGACAGAAACTCCAACCTGAGCGATCGTCTGATCCTCGCCCTGACTTCAGATGCACGAGATCTCGATTCAGGTCTGTAGATTGTGCCTGCCATGGCCTCACCCAGAAACCTAAGCCTAGCTTATGTTCTCAGACTTTTGTCGTCAGACTACTGGCCCACAAGGCCTCCAGTTTGGCAATCCAGAACTACAATGCAGCACTCTGCCTGCCCTCCAGATAAAAAAACATTGTCCTCTGGGGCTACCCAGTAACCCCAAATGAGGATCAACCTGCACCGACCTTGGCTGTACCCCAAATACATAGGCTGACCAGGGCACTAATGCCCTTTCTGACACAGCCTGAGCCTGGACCACCTGGCCCCTCCCAGACAGCTGGCCGCACACTGAGCACATCGAGCCGCCATGGCCTTAGGTCGTCATCTCTTCCCAACCTCGGTTTTCAGGTTTCAGAACCTAGACCTTATCTCCAATCACTGTCCATGTTGAAGGTGATGCAGAAATCAGAACTCCTTCCCCATGGCAAGAAACCTTGTGGTTGGCATGTTGTCCAACGTTCAGTGTTGTTGAAACCAGTGTGTCCCATGAGGCCCCGCCCATGCTCGCGGGCCACATTGGTCACAAACACACATTGTGACCCTCAGGCTGAGCCCAGTCCTCAAGTAAGGCCACTCAGTGGCTGGATGAAGAGATAGCATATTGGGCTTGCCATGCCCCTAGGCCCCAATTTTTCACCATAGTTCGGATTGTCCCTTCAGTCTTCCCCACGGCTTTGCTTTGGAATTCCTCTTTTGGTGGGACACCTGAGGTAACAAAACTGAAATGAGTCCTCCCATCCCACAGATTGACGAAAAGCAATTGGGAATCGGGCCAAATCCTCAGAGAGGAAGATTCGTCCATGGCCCATGAGGCCTCCCCGACATTCCACGGCCATCACTGATACAAAATCCAGAGACAAAAGCCTGAGCAATCGCCACAGACTCGCACTTTCTTCATATCCTGTAGAGTTCTTCTCATGGTTTGTAGATCGGGCCTGCCATACCTACGTCCCCAAACCTAAGCTGAGTTTGTGTTTTCAGACTTCTGTCCTCAAAGTCTTGGGCCACACACCCTCCAGGCTGGGCCCCTGGAGCCACACATTAGGACTGTGCCTACCAATCCATGGGAATTCTGCCCATTCCATGGTCCAAAATCGTACAAATTAGGAGAAACCTCCAACGACCCTTAGGCCATCCCAATAGTGTGGGTCACCCGGAACAAACAAGGGGTGTCTGACACCAGCTGATAATCGACCTCCACTCATACCATAGATGGATGTCCCCAGAGAAGAAGATTGAACCAGACAGGACCCTAGGCCATAATAGGATCCATTGCTTTGGGTTACAGGCATGTGTCCTCAAAAGCCTGATTCCAATACGAGCATAGGGGTTTTCCTGAGGCACCCATCAGAACTCATCTCGTCTCCACAAGTAAACCTGTGCATGGGAGCCATGTCCAAAGCTTAGGAAAGTACTTCAGGTTGCCGGTGCCACCGCCCCATTCCAAGGCCCTCATGGACACAAAAACACATTAGGACACATCCTCAGGAAAGTCCATTTCAACTCAGCCACCGAGGTTGCTCCCGCAGAGCCATCAGATCTAAACTGTCTTGTTGCTAGGAGACAATTGGAATGCGAGGCGGGCTTCCCAGGCATCCATCCGCGAACGGTGCTCTGGAGTCATTCCATATGGGATGTCCTGGAGCTGTCCAACAGGTCTCAATTGTCCGGAAGAAGGAATCCTGGAAGGGGGCATCCCACAACTCCCAACGTGGGAAAACCTCAATGGTCTCGAGATTCCGCTCCCTTCATGAAGCGGCCGTCATGCTCAGAAACTCCCACCTGAGCCAACGTCTGATCCTCGCCCTGACTTCAGATGCATGAGATATTGGTTCAGATCTGCAGGGGGTACCTGCCGTGCCCTCGCCCTGAAACCCAAGTCTAGCTTGTCTTCTCAGACTTCCATCCTCACACTCCTGGCCCCAAAGCCCTCAAGTTTGGCAATTCCGGACCCACAATGCAGCACTCTGCCTGCCCTCTAGAGAAAAAAATGATTGCCTCATGAGCTGCCCAGGCACCTTAAATGAGGGTAAACCTACACAGCACTCGACTTTACCCAAATTATATACTCTAACCTGGGCACTAATGCACTGTCGAACACATCCTGAGCCCGGACCTCCTGACCAACACCCAGAAAGCTGACCGCACACTGAGCACATAAAACCCGCCATGGCCTTAGGTCATCATCTCTTCCCTACCTCAGTTTTCAGGCTTCAGAACCGAGACCTTATCTCCAATCACTGCCCAGGGGTGAGTCTGATGCAGAAATCAGAACTCCTCCTTACCCATGGCAAGAACCCTTGTGGTTGGCACGTTGTCCAACGATCAGTGTAGGAGAAACCCTGAGGCCCCGCCCATTCTTGAGTGCGACGAGGGCATACACACGCATTGTGACCCTCAGCATGAGTCCTGTCCTCTAGTAAGTCCTCTCAGTGGCTGGACCATTAGATGTCATAATGGGCTTGACATGTCCCTAGACCCCAATTTTTAACCAGATTTCTGATTGTCCAGTCGCCCCTCCTAGGGCTCTACTCTGAAATCCCTCATTTGGTGGGACACCTGAGGTTAAAAAAGAAAACAACAACAACAACAACAACAAAATAAAACGGACTTCTTCCAGCCCACAGAATGAACCCAAACTCTTTGGACGGGGCCAAACCACCAGAGAGTAAGACTCATCCATTTCCCATGAAGTCACCCAGAAATTCCACGACCATGAGTGACACGATATCCCGAGACAAAAACTTGAGCAGGAGCCTCACACTCGCCCTTCTTTCAAATCCCGAAAAGTTCTCCTCATGGTCTGTAGATCAGTCCTGCCATACCTATGACCTGAAACATAAGCCGAGTTTGTGTTTTCAGACAACTGTCCAAAAAGGGCTGGACTACACAACCTACAGGCTCAGGCCCCTGGAGCCAAACCTGAGGACTGTACTTGCCCTCTCCAAGGGAATTGTGTGTGCCCATTCCAATGGCCACAACCCTTCTAATAGGATAAACCTCCAAAGTCCCTGATATATCTCAATAGTGGTAGCTTCCCAGGAAAAACAGGGGCAATCTGAGCCCAAATGAGCCCCTACCTGCACTCAGACCCATAGACAGATGTCCTCAGAGGTAAAAAGGAAAGAACAGGCCCCTAGGCACTAATCAGATCCATTGCTTTGGTTTCCAGGCATCTCTCCTCAGAGGCCTGGATTTCAAAAGCAGCATATAGCTGTTTCTTGTTTCACCCATCAGAAAACATCTCATCTACACATGGGAAACTTGCACGTTGGAGCTGTGTCAAAGCCTCTGTTTAGGAGAACCCTTTAGGGCCCCAGAGCCACCGCTTCATTCCAAAGTCTCCATAGACACAAAAGCACATTCGGACCCATCCCCAGGGGTGTGCATTTCAACTCAGCATCCTCGGTAGCTCCCCACAGATCCAGGAGATCTAAACTGTCTTGTTGCTAGGAGACAATTGGAATGCGAGGTGGGCTACCCAGCCATCCATCCTTAGAACCCTGCTCAGAATCATTGGCCTGGAGCCAAACAACAGGTCTCAATTGTCCTGCCGAAGACTCTCTGCAGTTTGGAGCTTCTCACAACTCCCATCATGGGAAAACCCCCATGGCCTCGTGATGCCCCCCCCATTCATGAAGGGGCCATCAGGGACAGAAACTCCAACCTGAGCGATCGTCTGATCCTCGCCCTGACTTCAGATGCACGAGATCTCGATTCAGGTCTGTAGATTGTGCCTGCCATGGCCTCACCCAGAAACCTAAGCCTAGCTTATGTTCTCAGACTTTTGTCGTCAGACTACTGGCCCACAAGGCCTCCAGTTTGGCAATCCAGAACTACAATGCAGCACTCTGCCTGCCCTCCAGATAAAAAAACATTGTCCTCTGGGGCTACCCAGTAACCCCAAATGAGGATCAACCTGCACCGACCTTGGCTGTACCCCAAATACATAGGCTGACCAGGGCACTAATGCCCTTTCTGACACAGCCTGAGCCTGGACCACCTGGCCCCTCCCAGACAGCTGGCCGCACACTGAGCACATCGAGCCGCCATGGCCTTAGGTCGTCATCTCTTCCCAACCTCGGTTTTCAGGTTTCAGAACCTAGACCTTATCTCCAATCACTGTCCATGTTGAAGGTGATGCAGAAATCAGAACTCCTTCCCCATGGCAAGAAACCTTGTGGTTGGCATGTTGTCCAACGTTCAGTGTTGTTGAAACCAGTGTGTCCCATGAGGCCCCGCCCATGCTCGCGGGCCACATTGGTCACAAACACACATTGTGACCCTCAGGCTGAGCCCAGTCCTCAAGTAAGGCCACTCAGTGGCTGGATGAAGAGATAGCATATTGGGCTTGCCATGCCCCTAGGCCCCAATTTTTCACCATAGTTCGGATTGTCCCTTCAGTCTTCCCCACGGCTTTGCTTTGGAATTCCTCTTTTGGTGGGACACCTGAGGTAACAAAACTGAAATGAGTCCTCCCATCCCACAGATTGACGAAAAGCAATTGGGAATCGGGCCAAATCCTCAGAGAGGAAGATTCGTCCATGGCCCATGAGGCCTCCCCGACATTCCACGGCCATCACTGATACAAAATCCAGAGACAAAAGCCTGAGCAATCGCCACAGACTCGCACTTTCTTCATATCCTGTAGAGTTCTTCTCATGGTTTGTAGATCGGGCCTGCCATACCTACGTCCCCAAACCTAAGCTGAGTTTGTGTTTTCAGACTTCTGTCCTCAAAGTCTTGGGCCACACACCCTCCAGGCTGGGCCCCTGGAGCCACACATTAGGACTGTGCCTACCAATCCATGGGAATTCTGCCCATTCCATGGTCCAAAATCGTACAAATTAGGAGAAACCTCCAACGACCCTTAGGCCATCCCAATAGTGTGGGTCACCCGGAACAAACAAGGGGTGTCTGACACCAGCTGATAATCGACCTCCACTCATACCATAGATGGATGTCCCCAGAGAAGAAGATTGAACCAGACAGGACCCTAGGCCATAATAGGATCCATTGCTTTGGGTTACAGGCATGTGTCCTCAAAAGCCTGATTCCAATACGAGCATAGGGGTTTTCCTGAGGCACCCATCAGAACTCATCTCGTCTCCACAAGTAAACCTGTGCATGGGAGCCATGTCCAAAGCTTAGGAAAGTACTTCAGGTTGCCGGTGCCACCGCCCCATTCCAAGGCCCTCATGGACACAAAAACACATTAGGACACATCCTCAGGAAAGTCCATTTCAACTCAGCCACCGAGGTTGCTCCCGCAGAGCCATCAGATCTAAACTGTCTTGTTGCTAGGAGACAATTGGAATGCGAGGCGGGCTTCCCAGGCATCCATCCGCGAACGGTGCTCTGGAGTCATTCCATATGGGATGTCCTGGAGCTGTCCAACAGGTCTCAATTGTCCGGAAGAAGGAATCCTGGAAGGGGGCATCCCACAACTCCCAACGTGGGAAAACCTCAATGGTCTCGAGATTCCGCTCCCTTCATGAAGCGGCCGTCATGCTCAGAAACTCCCACCTGAGCCAACGTCTGATCCTCGCCCTGACTTCAGATGCATGAGATATGGGTTCAGATCTGCAGGGGGTACCTGCCGTGCCCTCGCCCTGAAACCCAAGTCTAGCTTGTCCTCTCAGACTTCCGTCCTCACACTCCTGGCCCCAAAGCCCTCAAGTTTGGCAATTCCGGACCCACAATGCAGCACTCTGCCTGCCCTCTAGAGAAAAAAATGATTGCCTCATGAGCTGCCCAGGCACCTTAAATGAGGGTAAACCTACACAGCACTCGACTTTACCCAAATTATATAGTCTAACCTGGGCACTAATGCACTGTCGAACACATCCTGAGCCCGGACCTCCTGACCAACACCCAGAAAGCTGACCGCACACTGAGCACATAAAACCCGCCATGGCCTTAGGTCATCATCTCTTCCCTACCTCAGTTTTCAGGCTTCAGAACCGAGACCTTATCTCCAATCACTGCCCAGGGGTGAGTCTGATGCAGAAATCAGAACTCCTCCTTACCCATGGCAAGAACCCTTGTGGTTGGCACGTTGTCCAACGATCAGTGTAGGAGAAACCCTGAGGCCCCGCCCATTCTTGAGTGCGACGAGGGCATACACACGCATTGTGACCCTCAGCATGAGTCCTGTCCTCTAGTAAGTCCTCTCAGTGGCTGGACCATTAGATGTCATAATGGGCTTGACATGTCCCTAGGCCCCAATTTTTAACCAGATTTCTGATTGTCCAGTCGCCCCTCCTAGGGCTCTACTCTGAAATCCCTCATTTGGTGGGACACCTGAGGTTAAAAAAGAAAACAACAACAACAACAACAACAAAATAAAACGGACTTCTTCCAGCCCACAGAATGAACCCAAACTCTTTGGACGGGGCCAAACCACCAGAGAGTAAGACTCGTCCATTTCCCATGAAGTCACCCAGAAATTCCACGACCATGAGTGACACGATATCCCGAGACAAAAACTTGAGCAGGAGCCTCACACTCGCCCTTCTTTCAAATCCCGAAAAGTTCTCCTCATGGTCTGTAGATCAGTCCTGCCATACCTATGACCTGAAACATAAGCCGAGTTTGTGTTTTCAGACAACTGTCCAAAAAGGGCTGGACTACACAACCTACAGGCTCAGGCCCCTGGAGCCAAACCTGAGGACTGTACTTGCCCTCTCCAAGGGAATTGTGTGTGCCCATTCCAATGGCCACAACCCTTCTAATAGGATAAACCTCCAAAGTCCCTGATATATCTCAATAGTGGTAGCTTCCCAGGAAAAACAGGGGCAATCTGAGCCCAAATGAGCCCCTACCTGCACTCAGACCCATAGACAGATGTCCTCAGAGGTAAAAAGGAAAGAACAGGCCCCTAGGCACTAATCAGATCCATTGCTTTGGTTTCCAGGCATCTCTCCTCAGAGGCCTGGATTTCAAAAGCAGCATATAGCTGTTTCTTGTTTCACCCATCAGAAAACATCTCATCTACACATGGGAAACTTGCACGTTGGAGCTGTGTCAAAGCCTCTGTTTAGGAGAACCCTTTAGGGCCCCAGAGCCACCGCTTCATTCCAAGGTCTCCATAGACACAAAAGCACATTCGGACCCATCCCCAGGGGTGTGCATTTCAACTCAGCATCCTCGGTAGCTCCCCACAGATCCAGGAGATCTAAACTGTCTTGTTGCTAGGAGACAATTGGAATGCGAGGTGGGCTACCCAGCCATCCATCCTTAGAACCCTGCTCAGAATCATTGGCCTGGAGCCAAACAACAGGTCTCAATTGTCCTGCCGAAGACTCTCTGCAGTTTGGAGCTTCTCACAACTCCCATCATGGGAAAACCCCCATGGCCTCGTGATGCCCCCCCATTCATGAAGGGGCCATCAGGGACAGAAACTCCAACCTGAGCGATCGTCTGATCCTCGCCCTGACTTCAGATGCACGAGATCTCGATTCAGGTCTGTAGATTGTGCTTGCCATGGCCTCACCCAGAAACCTAAGCCTAGCTTATGTTCTCAGACTTTTGTCGTCAGACTACTGGCCCACAAGGCCTCCAGTTTGGCAATCCAGAACTACAATGCAGCACTCTGCCTGCCCTCCAGATATAAAAACATTGTCCTCTGGGGCTACCCAGTAACCCCAAATGAGGATCAACCTGCACCGACCTTGGCTGTACCCCAAATACATAGGCTGACCAGGGCACTAATGCCCTTTCTGACACAGCCTGAGCCTGGACCACCTGGCCCCTCCCAGACAGCTGGCCGCACACTGAGCACTTCGAGCCGCCATGGCCTTAGGTCGTCATCTCTTCCCAACCTCGGTTTTCAGGTTTCAGAACCTAGACCTTATCTCCAATCACTGTCCATGTTGAAGGTGATGCAGAAATCAGAACTCCTTCCCCATGGCAAGAAACCTTGTGGTTGGCATGTTGTCCAACGTTCAGTGTCGTTGAAACCAGTGTGTCCCATGAGGCCCCGCCCATGCTCGCGGGCCACATTGGTCACAAACACACATTGTGACCCTCAGGCTGAGCCCAGTCCTCAAGTAAGGCCACTCAGTGGCTGGATGAAGAGATAGCATATTGGGCTTGCCATGCCCCTAGGCCCCAATTTTTCACCATAGTTCGGATTGTCCCTTCAGTCTTCCCCACGGCTTTGCTTTGGAATTCCTCTTTTGGTGGGACACCTGAGGTAACAAAACTGAAATGAGTCCTCCCATCCCACAGATTGACGAAAAGCAATTGGGAATCGGGCCAAATCCTCAGAGAGGAAGATTCGTCCATGGCCCATGAGGCCTCCCCGACATTCCACGGCCATCACTGATACAAAATCCAGAGACAAAAGCCTGAGCAATCGCCACAGACTCGCACTTTCTTCATATCCTGTAGAGTTCTTCTCATGGTTTGTAGATCGGGCCTGCCATACCTACGTCCCCAAACCTAAGCTGAGTTTGTGTTTTCAGACTTCTGTCCTCAAAGTCTTGGGCCACACACCCTCCAGGCTGGGCCCCTGGAGCCACACATTAGGACTGTGCCTACCAATCCATGGGAATTCTGCCCATTCCATGGTCCAAAATCGTACAAATTAGGAGAAACCTCCAACGACCCTTAGGCCATCCCAATAGTGTGGGTCACCCGGAACAAACAAGGGGTGTCTGACACCAGCTGATAATCGACCTCCACTCATACCATAGATGGATGTCCCCAGAGAAGAAGATTGAACCAGACAGGACCCTAGGCCATAATAGGATCCATTGCTTTGGGTTACAGGCATGTGTCCTCAAAAGCCTGATTCCAATACGAGCATAGGGGTTTTCCTGAGGCACCCATCAGAACTCATCTCGTCTCCACAAGTAAACCTGTGCATGGGAGCCATGTCCAAAGCTTAGGAAAGTACTTCAGGTTGCCGGTGCCACCGCCCCATTCCAAGGCCCTCATGGACACAAAAACACATTAGGACACATCCTCAGGAAAGTCCATTTCAACTCAGCCACCGAGGTTGCTCCCGCAGAGCCATCAGATCTAAACTGTCTTGTTGCTAGGAGACAATTGGAATGCGAGGCGGGCTTCCCAGGCATCCATCCGCGAACGGTGCTCTGGAGTCATTCCATATGGGATGTCCTGGAGCTGTCCAACAGGTCTCAATTGTCCGGAAGAAGGAATCCTGGAAGGGGGCATCCCACAACTCCCAACGTGGGAAAACCTCAATGGTCTCGAGATTCCGCTCCCTTCATGAAGCGGCCGTCATGCTCAGAAACTCCCACCTGAGCCAACGTCTGATCCTCGCCCTGACTTCAGATGCATGAGATATGGGTTCAGATCTGCAGGGGGTACCTGCCGTGCCCTCGCCCTGAAACCCAAGTCTAGCTTGTCCTCTCAGACTTCCGTCCTCACACTCCTGGCCCCAAAGCCCTCAAGTTTGGCAATTCCGGACCCACAATGCAGCACTCTGCCTGCCCTCTAGAGAAAAAAATGATTGCCTCATGAGCTGCCCAGGCACCTTAAATGAGGGTAAACCTACACAGCACTCGACTTTACCCAAATTATATAGTCTAACCTGGGCACTAATGCACTGTCGAACACATCCTGAGCCCGGACCTCCTGACCAACACTCAGAAAGCTGACCGCACACTGAGCACATAAAACCCGCCATGGCCTTAGGTCATCATCTCTTCCCTACCTCAGTTTTCAGGCTTCAGAACCGAGACCTTATCTCCAATCACTGCCCAGGGGTGAGTCTGATGCAGAAATCAGAACTCCTCCTTACCCATGGCAAGAACCCTTGTGGTTGGCACGTTGTGCAACGATCAGTGTAGGAGAAACCCTGAGGCCCCGCCCATTCTTGAGTGCGACGAGGGCATACACACGCATTGTGACCCTCAGCATGAGTCCTGTCCTCTAGTAAGTCCTCTCAGTGGCTGGACCATTAGATGTCATAATGGGCTTGACATGTCCCTAGGCCCCAATTTTTAACCAGATTTCTGATTGTCCAGTCGCCCCTCCTAGGGCTCTACTCTGAAATCCCTCATTTGGTGGGACACCTGAGGTTAAAAAAGAAAACAACAACAACAACAACAACAACAAAATAAAACGGACTTCTTCCAGCCCACAGAATGAACCCAAACTCTTTGGACGGTGCCAAACCACCAGAGAGTAAGACTCGTCCATTTCCCATGAAGTCACCCAGAAATTCCACGACCATGAGTGACACGATATCCCGAGACAAAAACTTGAGCAGGAGCCTCACACTCGCCCTTCTTTCAAATCCCGAAAAGTTCTCCTCATGGTCTGTAGATCAGTCCTGCCATACCTATGACCTGAAACATAAGCCGAGTTTGTGTTTTCAGACAACTGTCCAAAAAGGGCTGGACTACACAACCTACAGGCTCAGGCCCCTGGAGCCAAACCTGAGGACTGTACTTGCCCTCTCCAAGGGAATTGTGTGTGCCCATTCCAATGGCCACAACCCTTCTAATAGGATAAACCTCCAAAGTCCCTGATATATCTCAATAGTGGTAGCTTCCCAGGAAAAACAGGGGCAATCTGAGCCCAAATGAGCCCCTACCTGCACTCAGACCCATAGACAGATGTCCTCAGAGGTAAAAAGGAAAGAACAGGCCCCTAGGCACTAATCAGATCCATTGCTTTGGTTTCCAGGCATCTCTCCTCAGAGGCCTGGATTTCAAAAGCAGCATATAGCTGTTTCTTGTTTCACCCATCAGAAAACATCTCATCTACACATGGGAAACTTGCACGTTGGAGCTGTGTCAAAGCCTCTGTTTAGGAGAACCCTTTAGGGCCCCAGAGCCACCGCTTCATTCCAAGGTCTCCATAGACACAAAAGCACATTCGGACCCATCCCCAGGGGTGTGCATTTCAACTCAGCATCCTCGGTAGCTCCCCACAGATCCAGGAGATCTAAACTGTCTTGTTGCTAGGAGACAATTGGAATGCGAGGTGGGCTACCCAGCCATCCATCCTTAGAACCCTGCTCAGAATCATTGGCCTGGAGCCAAACAACAGGTCTCAATTGTCCTGCCGAAGACTCTCTGCAGTTTGGAGCTTCTCACAACTCCCATCATGGGAAAACCCCCATGGCCTCGTGATGCCCCCCCATTCATGAAGGGGCCATCAGGGACAGAAACTCCAACCTGAGCGATCGTCTGATCCTCGCCCTGACTTCAGATGCACGAGATCTCGAATCAGGTCTGTAGATTGTGCCTGCCATGGCCTCACCCAGAAACCTAAGCCTAGCTTATGTTCTCAGACTTTTGTCGTCAGACTACTGGCCCACAAGGCCTCCAGTTTGGCAATCCAGAACTACAATGCAGCACTCTGCCTGCCCTCCAGATAAAAAAACATTGTCCTCTGGGGCTACCCAGTAACCCCAAATGAGGATCAACCTGCACCGACCTTGGCTGTACCCCAAATACATAGGCTGACCAGGGCACTAATGCCCTTTCTGACACAGCCTGAGCCTGGACCACCTGGCCCCTCCCAGACAGCTGGCCGCACACTGAGCACATCGAGCCGCCATGGCCTTAGGTCGTCATCTCTTCCCAACCTCGGTTTTCAGGTTTCAGAACCTAGACCTTATCTCCAATCACTGTCCATGTTGAAGGTGATGCAGAAATCAGAACTCCTTCCCCATGGCAAGAAACCTTGTGGTTGGCATGTTGTCCAACGTTCAGTGTCGTTGAAACCAGTGTGTCCCATGAGGCCCCGCCCATGCTCACGGGCCACATTGGTCACAAACACACATTGTGACCCTCAGGCTGAGCCCAGTCCTCAAGTAAGGCCACTCAGTGGCTGGATGAAGAGATAGCATATTGGGCTTGCCATGCCGCTAGGCCCCAATTTTTCACCATAGTTCGGATTGTCCCTTCAGTCTTCCCCACGGCTTGGCTTTGGAATTCCTCTTTTGGTGGGACACCTGAGGTAACAAAACTGAAATGAGTCCTCCCATCCCACAGATTGACGAAAAGCAATTGGGAATCGGGCCAAATCCTCAGAGAGGAAGATTCGTCCATGGCCCATGAGGCCTCCCCGACATTCCACGGCCATCACTGATACAAAATCCAGAGACAAAAGCCTGAGCAATCGCCACAGACTCGCACTTTCTTCATATCCTGTAGAGTTCTTCTCATGGTTTGTAGATCGGGCCTGCCATACCTACGTCCCCAAACCTAAGCTGAGTTTGTGTTTTCAGACTTCTGTCCTCAAAGTCTTGGGCCACACACCCTCCAGGCTGGGCCCCTGGAGCCACACATTAGGACTGTGCCTACCAATCCATGGGAATTCTGCCCATTCCATGGTCCAAAATCGTACAAATTAGGAGAAACCTCCAACGACCCTTAGGCCATCCCAATAGTGTGGGTCACCCGGAACAAACAAGGGGTGTCTGACACCAGCTGATAATCGACCTCCACTCATACCATAGATGGATGTCCCCAGAGAAGAAGATTGAACCAGACAGGACCCTAGGCCATAATAGGATCCATTGCTTTGGGTTACAGGCATGTGTCCTCAAAAGCCTGATTCCAATACGAGCATAGGGGTTTTCCTGAGGCACCCATCAGAACTCATCTCGTCTCCACAAGTAAACCTGTGCATGGGAGCCATGTCCAAAGCTTAGGAAAGTACTTCAGGTTGCTGGTGCCACCGCCCCATTCCAAGGCCCTCATGGACACAAAAACACATTAGGACACATCCTCAGGAAAGTCCATTTCAACTCAGCCACCGAGGTTGCTCCCGCAGAGCCATCAGATCTAAACTGTCTTGTTGCTAGGAGACAATTGGAATGCGAGGCGGGCTTCCCAGGCATCCATCCGCGAATGGTGCTCTGGAGTCATTCCATATGGGATGTCCTGGAGCTGTCCAACAGGTCTCAATTGTCCGAAAGAAGGAATCCTGGAAGGGGGCATTCCACAACTCCCAACGTGGGAAAACCTCAATGGTCTCGAGATTCCGCTCCCTTCATGAAGCGGCCGTCATGCTCAGAAACTCCCACCTGAGCCAACGTCTGATCCTCGCCCTGACTTCAGATGCATGAGATATTGGTTCAGATCTGCAGGGGGTACCTGCCGTGCCCTCGCCCTGAAACCCAAGTCTAGCTTGTCCTCTCAGACTTCCGTCCTCACACTCCTGGCCCCAAAGCCCTCAAGTTTGGCAATTCCGGACCCACAATGCAGCACTCTGCCTGCCCTCTAGAGAAAAAAATGATTGCCTCATGAGCTGCCCAGGCACCTTAAATGAGGGTAAACCTACACAGCACTCGACTTTACCCAAATTATATAGTCTAACCTGGACACTAATGCACTGTCGAACACATCCTGAGCCCGGACCTCCTGACCAACACCCAGAAAGCTGACTGCACACTGAGCACATAAAACCCGCCATGGCCTTAGGTCATCATCTCTTCCCTACCTCAGTTTTCAGGCTTCAGAACCGAGACCTTATCTCCAATCACTGTCCAGGGGTGAGTCTGATGCAGAAATCAGAACTCCTCCTTACCCATGGCAAGAACCCTTGTGGTTGGCACGTTGTCCAACGATCAGTGTAGGAGAAACCCTGAGGCCCCGCCCATTCTTGAGTGCGACGAGGGCATACACACGCATTGTGACCCTCAGCATGAGTCCTGTCCTCTAGTAAGTCCTCTCAGTGGCTGGACCATTAGATGTCATAATGGGCTTGACATGTCCCTAGGCCCCAATTTTTAACCAGATTTCTGATTGTCCAGTCGCCCCTCCTAGGGCTCTACTCTGAAATCCCTCATTTGGTGGGACACCTGAGGTTAAAAAAGAAAACAACAACAACAACAACAACAAAATAAAACGGACTTCTTCCAGCCCACAGAATGAACCCAAACTCTTTGGACGGGGCCAAACCACCAGAGAGTAAGACTCGTCCATTTCCCATGAAGTCACCCAGAAATTCCACGACCATGAGTGACACGATATCCCGAGACAAAAACTTGAGCAGGAGCCTCACACTCGCCCTTCTTTCAAATCCCGAAAAGTTCTCCTCATGGTCTGTAGATCAGTCCTGCCATACCTATGACCTGAAACATAAGCCGAGTTTGTGTTTTCAGACAACTGTCCAAAAAGGGCTGGACTACACAACCTACAGGCTCAGGCCCCTGGAGCCAAACCTGAGGACTGTACTTGCCCTCTCCAAGGGAATTGTGTGTGCCCATTCCAATGGCCACAACCCTTCTAATAGGATAAACCTCCAAAGTCCCTGATATATCTCAATAGTGGTAGCTTCCCAGGAAAAACAGGGGCAATCTGAGCCCAAATGAGCCCCTACCTGCACTCAGACCCATAGACAGATGTCCTCAGAGGTAAAAAGGAAAGAACAGGCCCCTAGGCACTAATCAGATCCATTGCTTTGGTTTCCAGGCATCTCTCCTCAGAGGCCTGGATTTCAAAAGCAGCATATAGCTGTTTCTTGTTTCACCCATCAGAAAACATCTCATCTACACATGGGAAACTTGCACGTTGGAGCTGTGTCAAAGCCTCTGTTTAGGAGAACCCTTTAGGGCCCCAGAGCCACCGCTTCATTCCAAGGTCTCCATAGACACAAAAGCACATTCGGACCCATCCCCAGGGGTGTGCATTTCAACTCAGCATCCTCGGTAGCTCCCCACAGATCCAGGAGATCTAAACTGTCTTGTTGCTAGGAGACAATTGGAATGCGAGGTGGGCTACCCAGCCATCCATCCTTAGAACCCTGCTCAGAATCATTGGCCTGGAGCCAAACAACAGGTCTCAATTGTCCTGCCGAAGACTCTCTGCAGTTTGGAGCTTCTCACAACTCCCATCATGGGAAAACCCCCATGGCCTCGTGATGCCCCCCCATTCATGAAGGGGCCATCAGGGACAGAAACTCCAACCTGAGCGATCGTCTGATCCTCGCCCTGACTTCAGATGCACGAGATCTCGATTCAGGTCTGTAGATTGTGCCTGCCATGGCCTCACCCAGAAACCTAAGCCTAGCTTATGTTCTCAGACTTTTGTCGTCAGACTACTGGCCCACAAGGCCTCCAGTTTGGCAATCCAGAACTACAATGCAGCACTCTGCCTGCCCTCCAGATAAAAAAACATTGTCCTCTGGGGCTACCCAGTAACCCCAAATGAGGATCAACCTGCACCGACCTTGGCTGTACCCCAAATACATAGGCTGACCAGGGCACTAATGCCCTTTCTGACACAGCCTGAGCCTGGACCACCTGGCCCCTCCCAGACAGCTGGCCGCACACTGAGCACATCGAGCCGCCATGGCCTTAGGTCGTCATCTCTTCCCAACCTCGGTTTTCAGGTTTCAGAACCTAGACCTTATCTCCAATCACTGTCCATGTTGAAGGTGATGCAGAAATCAGAACTCCTTCCCCATGGCAAGAAACCTTGTGGTTGGCATGTTGTCCAACGTTCAGTGTCGTTGAAACCAGTGTGTCCCATGAGGCCCCGCCCATGCTCGCGGGCCACATTGGTCACAAACACACATTGTGACCCTCAGGCTGAGCCCAGTCCTCAAGTAAGGCCACTCAGTGGCTGGATGAAGAGATAGCATATTGGGCTTGCCATGCCCCTAGGCCCCAATTTTTCACCATAGTTCGGATTGTCCCTTCAGTCTTCCCCACGGCTTGGCTTTGGAATTCCTCTTTTGGTGGGACACCTGAGGTAACAAAACTGAAATGAGTCCTCCCATCCCACAGATTGACGAAAAGCAATTGGGAATCGGGCCAAATCCTCAGGGAAAAAGATTCGTCCATGGCCCATGAGGCCTCCCCGACATTCCACGGCCATCACTGATACAAAATCCAGAGACAAAAGCCTGAGCAATCGCCACAGACTCGCACTTTCTTCATATCCTGTAGAGTTCTTCTCATGGTTTGTAGATCGGGCCTGCCATACCTACGTCCCCAAACCTAAGCTGAGTTTGTGTTTTCAGACTTCTGTCCTCAAAGTCTTGGGCCACACACCCTCCAGGCTGGGCCCCTGGAGCCACACATTAGGACTGTGCCTACCAATCCATGGGAATTCTGCCCATTCCATGGTCCAAAATCGTACAAATTAGGAGAAACCTCCAACGACCCTTAGGCCATCCCAATAGTGTGGGTCACCCGGAACAAACAAGGGGTGTCTGACACCAGCTGATAATCGACCTCCACTCATACCATAGATGGATGTCCCCAGAGAAGAAGATTGAACCAGACAGGACCCTAGGCCATAATAGGATCCATTGCTTTGGGTTACAGGCATGTGTCCTCAAAAGCCTGATTCCAATACGAGCATAGGGGTTTTCCTGAGGCACCCATCAGAACTCATCTCGTCTCCACAAGTAAACCTGTGCATGGGAGCCATGTCCAAAGCTTAGGAAAGTACTTCAGGTTGCCGGTGCCACCGCCCCATTCCAAGGCCCTCATGGACACAAAAACACATTAGGACACATCCTCAGGAAAGTCCATTTCAACTCAGCCACCGAGGTTGCTCCCGCAGAGCCATCAGATCTAAACTGTCTTGTTGCTAGGAGACAATTGGAATGCGAGGCGGGCTTCCCAGGCATCCATCCGCGAACGGTGCTCTGGAGTCATTCCATATGGGATGTCCTGGAGCTGTCCAACAGGTCTCAATTGTCCGGAAGAAGGAATCCTGGAAGGGGGCATCCCACAACTCCCAACGTGGGAAAACCTCAATGGTCTCGAGATTCCGCTCCCTTCATGAAGCGGCCGTCATGCTCAGAAACTCCCACCTGAGCCAACGTCTGATCCTCGCCCTGACTTCAGATGCATGAGATATTGGTTCAGATCTGCAGGGGGTACCTGCCGTGCCCTCGCCCTGAATCCCAAGTCTAGCTTGTCTTCTCAGACTTCCATCCTCACACTCCTGGCCCCAAAGCCCTCAAGTTTGGCAATTCCGGACCCACAATGCAGCACTCTGCCTGCCCTCTAGAGAAAAAAATGATTGCCTCATGAGCTGCCCAGGCACCTTAAATGAGGGTAAACCTACAGAGCACTCGACTTTACCCAAATTATATAGTCTAACCTGGGCACTAATGCACTGTCGAACACATCCTGAGCCCGGACCTCCTGACCAACACCCAGAAAGCTGACCGCACACTGAGCACATAAAACCCGCCATGGCCTTAGGTCATCATCTCTTCCCTACCTCAGTTTTCAGGCTTCAGAACCGAGACCTTATCTCCAATCACTGCCCAGGGGTGAGTCTGATGCAGAAATCAGAACTCCTCCTTACCCATGGCAAGAACCCTTGTGGTTGGCACGTTGTCCAACGATCAGTGTAGGAGAAACCCTGAGGCCCCGCCCATTCTTGAGTGCGACGAGGGCATACACACGCATTGTGACCCTCAGCATGAGTCCTGTCCTCTAGTAAGTCCTCTCAGTGGCTGGACCATTAGATGTCATAATGGGCTTGACATGTCCCTAGGCCCCAATTTTTAACCAGATTTCTGATTGTCCAGTCGCCCCTCCTAGGGCTCTACTCTGAAATCCCTCATTTGGTGGGACACCTGAGGTTAAAAAAGAAAACAACAACAACAACAACAACAAAATAAAACGGACTTCTTCCAGCCCACAGAATGAACCCAAACTCTTTGGACGGGGCCAAACCACCAGAGAGTAAGACTCGTCCATTTCCCATGAAGTCACCCAGAAATTCCACGACCATGAGTGACACGATATCCCGAGACAAAAACTTGAGCAGGAGCCTCACACTCGCCCTTCTTTCAAATCCCGAAAAGTTCTCCTCATGGTCTGTAGATCAGTCCTGCCATACCTATGACCTGAAACATAAGCCGAGTTTGTGTTTTCAGACAACTGTCCAAGAAGGGCTGGACGACACAACCTACAGGCTCAGGCCCCTGGAGCCAAACCTGAGGACTGTACTTGCCCTCTCCAAGGGAATTGTGTGTGCCCATTCCAATGGCCACAACCCTTCTAATAGGATAAACCTCCAAAGTCCCTGATATATCTCAATAGTGGTAGCTTCCCAGGAAAAACAGGGGCAATCTGAGCCCAAATGAGCCCCTACCTGCACTCAGACCCATAGACAGATGTCCTCAGAGGTAAAAAGGAAAGAACAGGCCCCTAGGCACTAATCAGATCCATTGCTTTGGTTTCCAGGCATCTCTCCTCAGAGGCCTGGATTTCAAAAGCAGCATATAGCTGTTTCTTGTTTCACCCATCAGAAAACATCTCATCTACACATGGGAAACTTGCACGTTGGAGCTGTGTCAAAGCCTCTGTTTAGGAGAACCCTTTAGGCCCCAGAGCCACCGCTTCATTCCAAGGTCTCCATAGACACAAAAGCACATTCGGACCCATCCCCAGGGGTGTGCATTTCAACTCAGCATCCTCGGTAGCTCCCGACAGATCCAGGAGATCTAAACTGTCTTGTTGCTAGGAGACAATTGGAATGCGAGGTGGGCTACCCAGCCATCCATCCTTAGAACCCTGCTCAGAATCATTGGCCTGGAGCCAAACAACAGGTCTCAATTGTCCTGCAGAAGACTCTCTGCAGTTTGGAGCTTCTCACAACTCCCATCATGGGAAAACCCCCATGGCCTCGTGATGCCCCCCCATTCATGAAGGGGCCATCAGGGACAGAAACTCCAACCTGAGCGATCGTCTGATCCTCGCCCTGACTTCAGATGCACGAGATCTCGATTCAGGTCTGTATTTGTGCCTGCCATGGCCTCACCCAGAAACCTAAGCCTAGCTTGTGTTCTCAGACTTTTGTCGTCAGACTACTGGCCCACAAGGCCTCCAGTTTGGCAATCCAGAACTACAATGCAGCACTCTGCCTGCCCTCCAGATAAAAAAACATTGTCCTCTGGGGCTAACCAGTAACCCCAAATGAGGATCAACCTGCACCGACCTTGGCTGTACCCCAAATACATAGGCTGACCAGGGCACTAATGCCCTTTCTGACACAGCCTGAGCCTGGACCACCTGGCCCCTCCCAGACAGCTGGCCGCACACTGAGCACATCGAGCCGCCATGGCCTTAGGTCGTCATCTCTTCCCAACCTCGGTTTTCAGGTTTCAGAACCTAGACCTTATCTCCAATCACTGTCCATGTTGAAGGTGATGCAGAAATCAGAACTCCTTCCCCATGGCAAGAAACCTTGTGGTTGGCATGTTGTCCAACGTTCAGTGTCGTTGAAACCAGTGTGTCCCATGAGGCTCCGCCCATGCTCGCGGGCCACATTGGTCACAAACACACATTGTGACCCTCAGGCTGAGCCCAGTCCTCAAGTAAGGCCACTCAGTGGCTGGATGAAGAGATAGCATATTGGGCTTGCCATGCCCCTAGGCCCCAATTTTTCACCATAGTTCGGATTGTCCCTTCAGTCTTCCCCACGGCTTGGCTTTGGAATTCCTCTTTTGGTGGGACACCTGAGGTAACAAAACTGAAATGAGTCCTCCCATCCCACAGATTGACGAAAAGCAATTGGGAATCGGGCCAAATCCTCAGGGAAAAAGATTCGTCCATGGCCCATGAGGCCTCCCCGACATTCCACGGCCATCACTGATACAAAATCCAGAGACAAAAGCCTGAGCAATCGCCACAGACTCGCACTTTCTTCATATCCTGTAGAGTTCTTCTCATGGTTTGTAGATCGGGCCTGCCATACCTACGTCCCCAAACCTAAGCTGAGTTTGTGTTTTCAGACTTCTGTCCTCAAAGTCTCGGGCCACACACCCTCCAGGCTGGGCCCCTGGAGCCACACATTAGGACTGTGCCTACCAATCCATGGGAATTCTGCCCATTCCATGGTCCAAAATCGTACAAATTAGGAGAAACCTCCAACGACCCTTAGGCCATCCCAATAGTGTGGGTCACCCGGAACAAACAAGGGGTGTCTGACACCAGCTGATAATCGACCTCCACTCATACCATAGATGGATGTCCCCAGAGAAGAAGATTGAACCAGACAGGACCCTAGGCCATAATAGGATCCATTGCTTTGGGTTACAGGCATGTGTCCTCAAAAGCCTGATTCCAATACGAGCATAGGGGTTTTCCTGAGGCACCCATCAGAACTCATCTCGTCTCCACAAGTAAACCTGTGCATGGGAGCCATGTCCAAAGCTTAGGAAAGTACTTCAGGTTGCCGGTGCCACCGCCCCATTCCAAGGCCCTCATGGACACAAAAACACATTAGGACACATCCTCAGGAAAGTCCATTTCAACTCAGCCACCGAGGTTGCTCCCGCAGAGCCATCAGATCTAAACTGTCTTGTTGCTAGGAGACAATTGGAATGCGAGGCGGGCTTCCCAGGCATCCATCCGCGAACGGTGCTCTGGAGTCATTCCATATGGGATGTCCTGGAGCTGTCCAACAGGTCTCAATTGTCCGGAAGAAGGAATCCTGGAAGGGGGCATCCCACAACTCCCAACGTGGGAAAACCTCAATGGTCTCGAGATTCCGCTCCCTTCATGAAGCGGCCGTCATGCTCAGAAACTCCCACCTGAGCCAACGTCTGATCCTCGCCCTGACTTCAGATGCATGAGATATTGGTTCAGATCTGCAGGGGGTACCTGCCGTGCCCTCGCCCTGAATCCCAAGTCTAGCTTGTCTTCTCAGACTTCCATCCTCACACTCCTGGCCCCAAAGCCCTCAAGTTTGGCAATTCCGGACCAACAATGCAGCACTCTGCCTGCACTCTAGAAAAAAAAATTATTTCCTCATGAGCTGCCCAGGCAACTTAAATGAGGGTAAACCTACACAGCACTCGACTTTACCCAAATTATATAGTCTAACCTGGGCACTAATGCACTGTCGAACACATCCTGAGCCCGGACCTCCTGACCAACACCCAGAAAGCTGACCGCACACTGAGCACATAAAACCCGCCATGGCCTTAGGTCATCATCTCTTCCCTACCTCAGATTTCAGGCTTCAGAACCGAGACCTTATCTCCAATCACTGCCCAGGGGTGAGTCTGATGCAGAAATCAGAACTCCTCCTTACCCATGGCAAGAACCCTTGTGGTTGGCACGTTGTGCAACGATCAGTGTAGGAGAAACCCTGAGGCCCCGCCCATTCTTGAGTGCGACGAGGGCATACACACGCATTGTGACCCTCAGCATGAGTCCTGTCCTCTAGTAAGTCCTCTCAGTGGCTGGACCATTAGATGTCATAATGGGCTTGACATGTCCCTAGGCCCCAATTTTTAACCAGATTTCTGATTGTCCAGTCGCCCCTCCTAGGGCTCTACTCTGAAATCCCTCATTTGGTGGGACACCTGAGGTTAAAAAAGAAAACAACAACAACAACAACAACAAAATAAAACGGACTTCTTCCAGCCCAAAGAATGAACCCAAACTCTTTGGACGGGGCCAAACCACCAGAGAGTAAGACTCGTCCATTTCCCATGAAGTCACCCAGAAATTCCACGACCATGAGTGACACGATATCCCGAGACAAAAACTTGAGCAGGAGCCTCACACTCGCCCTTCTTTCAAATCCCGAAAAGTTCTCCTCATGGTCTGTAGATCAGTCCTGCCATACCTATGACCTGAAACATAAGCCGAGTTTGTGTTTTCAGACAACTGTCCAAAAAGGGCTGGACTACACAACCTACAGGCTCAGGCCCCTGGAGCCAAACCTGAGGACTGTACTTGCCCTCTCCAAGGGAATTGTGTGTGCCCATTCCAATGGCCACAACCCTTCTAATAGGATAAACCTCCAAAGTCCCTGATATATCTCAATAGTGGTAGCTTCCCAGGAAAAACAGGGGCAATCTGAGCCCAAATGAGCCCCTACCTGCACTCAGACCCATAGACAGATGTCCTCAGAGGTAAAAAGGAAAGAACAGGCCCCTAGGCACTAATCAGATCCATTGCTTTGGTTTCCAGGCATCTCTCCTCAGAGGCCTGGATTTCAAAAGCAGCATATAGCTGTTTCTTGTTTCACCCATCAGAAAACATCTCATCTACACATGGGAAACTTGCACGTTGGAGCTGTGTCAAAGCCTCTGTTTAGGAGAACCCTTTAGGGCCCCAGAGCCACCGCTTCATTCCAAGGTCTCCATAGACACAAAAGCACATTCGGACCCATCCCCAGGGGTGTGCATTTCAACTCAGCATCCTCGGTAGCTCCCCACAGATCCAGGAGATCTAAACTGTCTTGTTGCTAGGAGACAATTGGAATGCGAGGTGGGCTACCCAGCCATCCATCTTTAGAACCCTGCTCAGAATCATTGGCCTGGAGCCAAACAACAGGTCTCAATTGTCCTGCCGAAGACTCTCTGCAGTTTGGAGCTTCTCACAACTCCCATCATGGGAAAACCCCCATGGCCTCGTGATGCCCCCCCATTCATGAAGGGGCCATCAGGGACAGAAACTCCAACCTGAGCGATCGTCTGATCCTCGCCCTGACTTCAGATGCACGAGATCTCGATTCAGGTGTGTAGATTGTGCCTGCCATGGCCTCACCCAGAAACCTAAGCCTAGCTTGTGTTCTCAGACTTTTGTCGTCAGACTACTGGCCCACAAGGCCTCCAGTTTGGCAATCCAGAACTACAATGCAGCACTCTGCCTGCCCTCCAGATAAAAAACGTTGTCCTCTGGGGCTACCCAGTAACCCCAAATGAGGATCAACCTGCACCGACCTTGGCTGTACCCCAAATACATAGGCTGACCAGGGCACTAATGCCCTTTCTTACACAGCCTGAGCCTGGACCCCCTGGCCCCTCCCAGACAGTTGGCCGCACACTGAGCACATCGAGCCGCCATGGCCTTAGGTCGTCATCTCTTCCCAACCTCGGTTTTCAGGTTTCAGAACCTAGACCTTATCTCCAATCACTGTCCATGTTAAAGGTGATGCAGAAATCAGAACTCCTTCCCCATGGCAAGAAACCTTGTGGTTGGCATGTTGTCCAACGTTCAGTGTCGTTGAAACCAGTGTTTCCCATGAGGCCCCGCCCATGCTCGCGGGCCACATTGGTCACAAACACACATTGTGACCCTCAGGCTGAGCCCAGTCCTCAAGTAAGGCCACTCAGTGGCTGGATGAAGAGATAGCATATTGGGCTTGCCAAGCCCCTAGGCCCCAATTTTTCACCATAGTTCGGATTGTCCCTTCAGTCTTCCCCACGGCTTGGCTTTGGAATTCCTCTTTTGGTGGGACACCTGAGGTAACAAAACTGAAATGAGTCCTCCCATCCCACAGATTGACGAAAAGCAATTGGGAATCGGGCCAAATCCTCTGAGAGGAAGATTCGTCCATGGCCCATGAGGCCTCCCCGACATTCCACGGCCATCACTGATACAAAATCCAGAGACAAAAGCCTGAGCAATCGCCACAGACTCGCACTTTCTTCATATCCTGTAGAGTTCTTCTCATGGTTTGTAGATCGGGCCTGCCATACCTACGTCCCCAAACCTAAGCTGAGTTTGTGTTTTCAGACTTCTGTCCTCAAAGTCTTGGGCCACACACCCTCCAGGCTGGGCCCCTGGAGCCACACATTAGGACTGTGCCTACCAATCCATGGGAATTCTGCCCATTCCATGGTCCAAAATCGTACAAATTAGGAGAAACCTCCAACGACCCTTAGGCCATCCCAATAGTGTGGGTCACCCGGAACAAACAAGGGGTGTCTGACACCAGCTGATAATCGACCTCCACTCATACCATAGATGGATGTCCCCAGAGAAGAAGATTGAACCAGACAGGACCCTAGGCCATAATAGGATCCATTGCTTTGGGTTACAGGCATGTGTCCTCAAAAGCCTGATTCCAATACGAGCAGAGGGGTTTTCCTGAGGCACCCATCAGTACTCATCTCGTCTCCACAAGTAAACCTGTGCATGGGAGCCATGTCCAAAGCTTAGGAAAGTACTTCAGGTTGCCGGTGCCACCGCCCCATTCCAAGGCCCTCATGGACACAAAAACACATTAGGACACATCCT
Source organism: Mustela nivalis (assembly GCF_964662115.1). NCBI lineage: Eukaryota > Metazoa > Chordata > Mammalia > Carnivora > Mustelidae > Mustela > Mustela nivalis. Next base: position 564,341 of record NW_028136261.1, on the reverse strand, counting down.
CAGGAAAGTCCATTTCAACTCAGCCACCGAGGTTGCTCCCGCAGAGCCATCAGATCTAAACTGTCTTGTTGCTAGGAGACAATTGGAATGCGAGGCGGGCTTCCCAGGCATCCATCCGCGAACGGTGCTCTGGAGTCATTCCATATGGGATGTCCTGGAGCTGTCCAACAGGTCTCAATTGTCCGGAAGAAGGAATCCTGGAAGGGGGCATCCCACAACTCCCAACGTGGGAAAACCTCAATGGTCTCGAGATTCCGCTCCCTTCATGAAGCGGCCGTCATGCTCAGAAACTCCCACCTGAGCCAACGTCTGATCCTCACCCTGACTTCAGATGCATGAGATATTGGTTCAGATCTGCAGGGGGTACCTGCCGTGCCCTCGCCCTGAAACCCAAGTCTAGCTTGTCTTCTCAGACTTCCATCCTCACACTCCTGGCCCAAAAGCCCTCAAGTTTGGCAATGCCGGACCCACAATGCAGCACTCTGCCTGCCCTCTAGAGAAAAAAATGATTGCCTCATGAGCTGCCCAGGCTCCTTAAATGAGGGTAAACCTACACAGCACTCGACTTTACCCAAATTATATAGTCTAACCTAAGCACTAATGCACTGTCGAACACACCCTTAGCCCGGACCTCCTGACCAACACCCAGAAAGCTGACCGCACACTGAGCACATAAAACCCGCCATGGCCTTAGGTCATCATCTCTTCCCTACCTCAGTTTTCAGGCTTCAGAACCGAGACCTTATCTCCAATCACTGCCCAGGGGTGAGTCTGATGCAGAAATCAGAACTCCTCCTTACCCATGGCAAGAACCCTTGTGGTTGGCACGTTGTCCAACGATCAGTGTAGGAGAAACCCTGAGGCCCCGCCCATTCTTGAGTGCGACGAGGGCATACACACGCATTGTGACCCTCAGCATGAGTCCTGTCCTCTAGTAAGTCCTCTCAGTGGCTGGACCATTAGATGTCATAATGGGCTTGACATGTCCCTAGGCCCCAATTTTTAACCAGATTTCTGATTGTCCAGTCGCCCCTCCTAGGGCTCTACTCTGAAATCCCTCATTTGGTGGGACACCTGAGGTTAAAAAAGAAAACAACAACAACAACAACAACAAAATAAAACGGACTTCTTCCAGCCCACAGAATGAACCCAAACTCTTTGGACGGGGCCAAACCACCAGAGAGTAAGACTCGTCCATTTCCCATGAAGTCACCCAGAAATTCCACGACCATGAGTGACACGATATCCCGAGACAAAAACTTGAGCAGGAGCCTCACACTCGCCCTTCTTTCAAATCCCGAAAAGTTCTCCTCATGGTCTGTAGATCAGTCCTGCCATACCTATGACCTGAAACATAAGCCGAGTTTGTGTTTTCAGACAACTGTCCAAAAAGGGCTGGACTACACAACCTACAGGCTCAGGCCCCTGGAGCCAAACCTGAGGACTGTACTTGCCCTCTCCAAGGGAATTGTGTGTGCCCATTCCAATGGCCACAACCCTTCTAATAGGATAAACCTCCAAAGTCCCTGATATATCTCAATAGTGGTAGCTTCCCAGGAAAAACAGGGGCAATCTGAGCCCAAATGAGCCCCTACCTGCACTCAGACCCATAGACAGATGTCCTCAGAGGTAAAAAGGAAAGAACAGGCCCCTAGGCACTAATCGGATCCATTGCTTTGGTTTCCAGGCATCTCTCCTCAGAGGCCTGGATTTCAAAAGCAGCATATAGCTGTTTCTTGTTTCACCCATCAGAAAACATCTCATCTACACATGGGAAACTTGCACGTTGGAGCTGTGTCAAAGCCTCTGTTTAGGAGAACCCTTTAGGGCCCCAGAGCCACCGCTTCATTCCAAGGTCTCCATAGACACAAAAGCACATTCGGACCCATCCCCAGGGGTGTGCATTTCAACTCAGCATCCTCGGTAGCTCCCCACAGATCCAGGAGATCTAAACTGTCTTGTTGCTAGGAGACAATTGGAATGCGAGGTGGGCTACCCAGCCATCCATCCTTAGAACCCTGCTCAGAATCATTGGCCTGGAGCCAAACAACAGGTCTCAATTGTCCTGCCGAAGACTCTCTGTAGTTTGGAGCTTCTCACAACTCCCATCATGGGAAAACCCCCATGGCCTCGTGATGCCCCCCCATTCGTGAAGGGGCCATCAGGGACAGAAACTCCAACCTGAGCGATCGTCTGATCCTCGCCCTGACTTCAGATGCACGAGATCTCGATGCAGGTCTGTAGATGGTGCCTGCCATGGCCTCACCCAGAAACCTAAGCCTAGCTTGTGTTCTCAGACTTTTGTCGTCAGACTACTGGCCCACAAGGCCTCCAGTTTGGCAATCCAGAACTACAATGCAGCACTCTGCCTGCCCTCCAGATAAAAAACGTTGTCCTCTGGGGCTACCCAGTAACCCCAAATGAGGATCAACCTGCACCGACCTTGGCTGTACCCCAAATACATAGGCTGACCAGGGCACTAATGCCCTTTCTGACACAGCCTGAGTCTGGACCCCCTGGCCTCTTCCAGACAGCTGGCCGCACACTGAGCACATCGAGCCGCCATGGCCTTAGGTCGTCATCTCTTCCCAACCTCGGTTTTCAGGAATCAGAACCTAGAACTTATCTCCAATCACTGTCCATGTTGAAGGTGATGCAGAAATCAGAACTCCTTCCCCATGGCAAGAAACCTTGTGGTTGGCATGTTGTCCATCGTTCAGTGTCGTTGAAACCAGTGTCTCCCATGAGGCCCCGCCCATGCTCGCAGGCCACATTGGTCACAAACACACATTGTGACCCTCAGGCTGAGCCCAGTCCTCAAGTAAGGCCACTCAGTGGCTGGATGAAGAGATAGCATATTGGGCTTGCCATGCCCCTAGGCGCCAATTTTTAACCATAGTTCGGGTTGACCCTTCAGTCTTCCCCACGGCTTGGCTTTGGAATTCCTCTTTTGGTGGGACACCTGATGTAACAAAACTGAAATGAGTCCTCCCATCCCACAGATTGACGAAAAGCAATTGGGAATCGGGCCAAATCCTCCGAAGGAAGATTCGTCCATGGCCCATGAGGCCTCCCCGACATTCCACGGCCATCACTGATACAAAATCCAGAGACAAAAGCCTGAGCAATCGCCACAGACTCGCACTTTCTTCATATCCTGTAGAGTTCTTCTCATGGTTTGTAGATCGGGCCTGCCATACCTACGTCCCCAAACCTAAGCTGAGTTTGTGTTTTCAGACTTCTGTCCTCAAAGTCTTGGGCCACACACCCTCCAGGCTGGGCCCCTGGAGCCACACATTAGGACTGTGCCTACCAATCCATGGGAATTCTGCCCATTCCATGGTCCAAAATCGTACAAATTAGGAGAAACCTCCAACGACCCTTAGGCCATCCCAATAGTGTGGGTCACCCGGAACAAACAAGGGGTGTCTGACACCAGCTGATAATCGACCTCCACTCATACCATAGATGGATGTCCCCAGAGAAGATTGAACCAGACAGGACCCTAGGCCATAATAGGATCCATTGCTTTGGGTTACAGGCATGTGTCCTCAAAAGCCTGATTCCAATACGAGCATAGGGGTTTTCCTGAGGCACCCATCAGAACTCATCTCGTCTCCACAAGGAAACCTGTGCATGGGAGCCATGTCCAAAGCTTAGGAAAGTACTTCAGGTTGCCGGTGCCACCGCCCCATTCCAAGGCCCTCATGGACACAAAAACACATTAGGACACATCCTCAGGAAAGTCCATTTCAACTCAGCCACCGAGGTTGCTCCCGCAGAGCCATCAGATCTAAACTGTCTTGTTGCTAGGAAACAATTGGAATGCGAGGCGGGCTTCCCAGGCATCCATCCGCGAACGGTGCTCTGGAGTCATTCCATATGGGATGTCCTGGAGCTGTCCAACAGGTCTCAATTGTCCGGAAGAAGGAATTCTGGAAGGGGGCATCCCACAACTCCCAACGTGGGAAAACCTCAATGGTCTCGAGATTCCGCTCCCTTCATGAAGCGGCCGTCATGCTCAGAAACTCCCACCTGAGCCAACGTCTGATCCTCGCCCTGACTTCAGATGCATGAGATATTGGTTCAGATCTGCAGGGGGTACCTGCCGTGCCCTCGCCCTGAAACCCAAGTCTAGCTTGTCTTCTCAGACTTCCATCCTCACACTCCTGGCCCCAAAGCCCTCAAGTTTGGCAATTCCGGACCCACAATGCAGCACTCTGCCTGCCCTCTAGAGAAAAAAATGATTGCCTCATGAGCTGCCCAGGCACCTTAAATGAGGGTAAACCTACAGAGCACTCGACTTTACCCAAATTATATAGTCTAACCTGGGCACTAATGCACTGTCGAACACATCCTGAGCCCGGACCTCCTGACCAACACCCAGAAAGCTGACCGCACACTGAGCACATAAAACCCGCCATGGCCTTAGGTCATCATCTCTTCCCTACCTCAGTTTTCAGGCTTCAGAACCGAGACCTTATCTCCAATCACTGCCCAGGGGTGAGTCTGATGCAGAAATCAGAACTCCTCCTTACCCATGGCAAGAACCCTTGTGGTTGGCACGTTGTCCAACGATCAGTGTAGGAGAAACCCTGAGGCCCCGCCCATTCTTGAGTGCGACGAGGGCATACACACGCATTGTGACCCTCAGCATGAGTCCTGTCCTCTAGTAAGTCCTCTCAGTGGCTGGACCATTAGATGTCATAATGGGCTTGACATGTCCCTAGGCCCCAATTTTTAACCAGATTTCTGATTGTCCAGTCGCCCCTCCCCAGGGCTCTACTCTGGAATCCCTCATTTGGTGGGACACCTGAGGATAAAAAAGAAAAAAAACAACAATAAAAAAATAAACAGACTTCTTCCAGCCCACAGAATGAACCCAAACTCTTTGGACGGGGCCAAACCACCAGAGAGTAAGACTCGTCCATTTCCCATGAAGTCACCCAGAAATTCCACGACCATGAGTGACACGATATCCAGAGACCAAAACTTTAGCAGAGCCTCAAACTCGCCCTTCTTTCAAATCCCGAAGAGTTCTCCTCATGGTCTGTAGATCAGTCCTGCCATACCTATGACCCGAAACATAAGCCGAGTTTGTGTTTTCAGACAACTGTCCAAACAGCCCTGGCCCTCACAACCTACAGGCTCAGGCCCCTGGAGCCAAACCTGAGGACTGTACTTGCCCTCTCCAAGGGAATTGTGTGTGCCCATTCCAATGGCCACAACCCTTCTCATAGGATAAACCTCCAAAGTCCCTGATCCATCTCAATAGTGGTGGCTTCCCAGGAAAAACAGGGGCAATCTGAGCCCAACTGTGCACCTATCTGCACTCAGACCCATAGACAGATGTCCCCAGAGGTAAAAAGGAAAGAACAGGCCCCTAGGCACTAATCAGATCCATTGCTTTGGTTTCCAGGCATCTCTCCTCAGAGGCCTGGATTTCAAAAGCAGCATATAGCTGTTTCTTGACTCACCCATCAGAAAACATCTCATCTACACATGGGAAACTTGCACGTTGGAGCTGTGTCAAAGCCTTAGTTTAGGAGAACCCTTTTGGGCCCCAGTGCCACCGCTTCATTCCAAGGTCTCCATAGACACAAAAGCACGTTAGGACCCATCCCCAGGGGTGTCCATTTCAACTCAGCGTCCTCGGTTGCTCCCACAGATCCAGGAGATCTAACCTGTCTTGTTGCTAGGAGACAATTGGAATGCGAGGTGGGATACCCAGCCATCCATCCTTAGAACCCTGCTCAGAAACATTGGCCTGGAGCCAAACAACAGGTCTCAATTGTCCTGCAGAAGACTCTCTGCAGTTTGGAGCTTCTCACAACTCCCATCGTGGGAAAACACCCATGGCCTCGAGAAGCCCCCCCCCATTCATGAAGGGGCCATCAGGGACAGAAACTTCAACCTGAGCGTCGTCTGATCCTCTCCCTGACTTCAGATGCACGAGATCTCGATTCAGGTCTGTAGATTGTGCCTGCCATGGCCTCACCCAGAAACCTAAGCCTAGCTTGTGTTCTCAGACTTTTGTCTTCAGACTACTGGCCCACAAGCCCTCCAGTTTGGCAATCCAGAACTACAATTCAGCACTCTGCCGGCCCTCCAGAAGAAAAACATTGTCCTCTGGGGCTACCCAGTAACCCCAAATGAGGATAACCTACACCGACCATGGCTGTACCCCAAATACATAGGCTGACCAGGGCACTAATGCCCTTTCTGACACAGCCTGAGCCTGGACCCTCTGGACCCTCCCAGACAGCTGGCCGCACACTGAGCACATTGAGCCGCCATGGCCTTAGGTCGTCATCTCTTCCCAACCTCGGTTTTCAGGTTTCAGAACCTAGACCTTATCTCCAATCACTGCCCAGGGTTGAAGGTGATGCAGAAATCAGAACTCCTTCCCCATGGCAAGAAACCTTGTGGTTGGCATGTTGTCCAACGTTCAGTGTAGTTGAAACCAGTGTGGCCCATGAGGCCCCGCCCATGCTCGCGGGACACATTGGTCACAAACACACATTGTGACGCTCAGGCTGAGCCCAGTCCTCAAGTAAGGCCGCTCAGTGGCTGGATGAAGAGATAGCATATTGGGCTTGCCATGCCCCTAGGCCCCAATTTTTAACCATAGTTCGGGTTGACCCTTCAGTCTTCCCCACGGCTTGGTTTTGGAATTCCTCTTTTGGTGGGACACCTGAGGTAACAAAACTGAAATGAGTCCTCCCATCCCACAGATTGACGAAAAGCAATTGGGAATCGGGCCAAATCCTCATTGAGGAAGATTCGTCCATGGCCCATGAGGCCTCCCCGACATTCCACGGCCATCGCTGATACAAAATCCAGAGACAAAAGCCTGAGCAAGCGCCTCAGACTCGCACTTTCTTCATATCCTGAGAGTTCTTCTCATGGTTTGTAGATCGGGCCTGCCATACCTACGTCCCCAAACCTAAGCTGAGTTTGTGTTTTCAGACTTCTGTCCTCAAAGTCTTGGGCCCCACACCCTCCAGGCTGGGCCCCTGGAGCCACACATTAGGACTGTGCCTACCAATCCATGGGAATTCTGCCCATTCCAGGGTCCAAAATCGTACAAATTAGGAGAAACCTCCAAAGTCCCTGAGGCCATCCCAATAGTGTAGGTCGCCCGGAAGAAACAAGGGCGGTCTGAGAACAGCTGATAATCGACCTCCACTCATACCATAGATGGATGTCCCCAGAGAAGAAGATTGAACCAGACAGGACCCTAGGCCATAATAGGATCCATTGCTTTGGGTTACAGGCATGTGTCCTCAAAAGCCTGATTCCAATAAGAGCATAGGGGTTTTCCTGAGGCACCCATCAGTACTCATCTCGTCTCCACTAGGAAACCTGTGCATGGGAGCCGTGTCCAAAGCTTAGGAGAGTACTTCAGGGTCCCGGTGCCACCGCCCCATTCCAAGGCCCTCATGGACACAAAAACACATTACGACCCATCCTCAGGAAAGTCCATTTCAACTCAGCCACCCCGGTTGCTCCGGCAGAGCCATCAGATCTAAACTGTCTTGTTGCTAGGAGACAATTGGAATGCGAGGCGGGCTTCCCAGGCATCCATCCGCGAACGGTGCTCTGGAGTCATTCCATATGGGATGTCCTGGAGCTGTCCAACAGGTCTCAATTGTCCCGCAGAAGGAATCCATGAAGGGGGCATCCCACAACTCCCAACGTGGGAAAACCTCAATGGCCTCGAGATTCCGCTCCCTTCATGAAGCGGCCGTCATGCTCAGAAACTCCAAACTGAGCCAACGTCTGATCCTCGCCCTGACTTCAGATACATGAGATATTGTTTCAGATCTGCAGGGGGTACCTGCCGTGCCCTCGCCCTGAAACCCAAGTCTAGCTTGTCTTCTCAGACTTCCGTCCTCACACTCCTGGCCCCGAATCCCTCAAGTTTGGCAATTCCGGACCCACAATGCAGCACTCTGCCTGCCCTCTAGAAAAAAAATTATTGCCTCATGAGCTGCCCAGGCACCTTAAATGAGGGTAAATCTACACAGCACTCGACTTTACCCAAATTATATAGTCTAACCTGGGCACTAATGCACTGTCGAACACAACCTGAGCCCGGACCTCCTGACCAACACCCAGAAAGCTGACCGCACACTGAACACATAAAACCCGCCATGGCCTTAGGTCATCATCTCTTCCCTACCTCAGTTTTCAGGCTTCAGAACCGAGACCTTATCTCCAATCACTGCCCATGGGTGAGTGTGATGCAGAAATCAGAACTCCTCCTTACCCATAGCAAGAACCCTTGTGGTTGGCACGTTGTCCAACGTTCAGTGTAGGAGAAACCAGCATTCACCCTGAGGCCCCGCCCATTCTTGAGTGCGACGAGGGCATACACACGCATTGTGACCCTCAGCATGAGTCCTGTCCTCTAGTAAGTCCTCTCAGTGGCTGGACCATTAGATGTCATAATGGGCTTGACATGTCCCTAGGCCCAATTTTTAACCAGATTTCTGATTGTCCAGTCGCCCCTCCCCAGGGCTCTACTCTGGAATCCATCATTTGGTGGGACACCTGAGGTTAAAAAAGAAAAAAACAACAACACAACAACAAAAAAAAAACGGACTTCTTCCAGCCCACAGAATGAACGCAAACTCTTTGGACGTGGCCAAACCACCAGAGAGTAAGACTCGTCCATTTCCCATGAAGTCACCCAGAAATTCCACGACCATGAGTGACACGATATCCAGGACAAAAACTTGAGCAGAGCCTCACACTCGCCCTTCTTTCAAATCCCGAAGAGTTTTCCTCATGGTCTGTAGATCAGTCCTGCTATACCTATGACCCGAAACATAAGCCGAGTTTGTGTTTTCAGACAACTGTCCAAACAGCCCTGGCCCTCACAACCTACAGGCTCAGGCCCCTGGAGCCAAACCTGAGGACTGTACTTGCCCTCTCCAAGGAAATTGTGTGTGCCCATTCCAATAGCCACTACCCTTCTCATAGGATAAACCTCTAACGTCCCTGATCCATCTCAATAGTGGTGGCTTCCCAGGAAAAACAGGGGCAATCTGAGCCCAACTGAGCACCTACCTGCACTCAGACCCATAGACAGATGTCCCCAGAGGTAAAAAGGAAAGAACAGGCCCCTAGGCACTAATCAGATCCATTGCTTTGGTTTCCAGGCATCTCTCCTCAGAGGCCTGGATTTCAAAAGCAGCATATAGCTGTTTCTTGACTCACCCATCAGAAAACATCTCATCTACACATGGGAAACTTGCACGTTGGAGCTGTGTCAAAGCCTTTGTTTAGGAGAACCCTTTTGGGCCCCAGTGCCACCGCTTCATTCCAAGGTCTCCATAGACACAAAAGCACGTTAGGACCCATCCCCAGGGGTGTCCATTTCAACTCGGCGTCCTCGGTTGCTCCCCACAGATCCAGGAGATCTAACCTGTCTTGTGGCTAGGAGACAATTGGAATGCGAGGTGGGCTACCCAGCCATCCATCCTTAGAACCCTGCTCAGAATCATTGGCCTGGAGCCAAACAACAGGTCTCAATTGTCCTGCAGAAGACTCTCTGCAGTTTGGAGCTTCTCACAACTCCCATCGTGGGAAAACACCCATGGCCTCGTGATGCCCCCCCCATTCATGAAGGGGCCATCAGGGACAGAAACTCCAACCTGAGCGATCGTCTGATCCTCGCCCTGACTTCAGATGCATGAGATCTCGATTCAGGTCTGTAGATTGTGCCTGCCATGGCCTCACCCAGAAACCTAAGCCTAGCTTGTGTTCTCAGACTTTTGTCGTCAGACTACTGGCCCACAAGCCCTCCAGTTTGGCAATCCAGAACTACAATGCAGCACTCTGCCGGCCCTCCAGAAGAAAAACATTGTCCTCTGGGGCTACCCAGTAACCCCAAATGAGGATCAACCTGCACCGACCATGGCTGTACCCCAAATACATAGTATGACCAGGGCACTAATGCCCTTTCTGACACAGCCTGAGCCTGGACCCCCTGGACCCTCCCAGAAAGCTGGCCGCACACTGAGCACATCGAGCCGCCATGGCCTTAGGTCGTCATCTCTTCCCAACCTCGGTTTTCATTTTTCAGAACCTAGACCTCATCTCCAATCACTGCCCAGGGTTGAAGGTGATGCAGAAATCAGAACTCCTTCCCCATGGCAAGAAACCTTGTGGTTGGCATGTTGTCCAACGTTCAGTGTAGTTGAAACCAGTGTGGCCCATGAGGCCCCGCCCATGCTCGCGGGACACATTGGTCACAAACACACATTGTGACGCTCAGGCTGAGCCCAGTCCTCAAGTAAGGCCGCTCAGTGGCTGGATGAAGAGATAGCATATTGGGCTTGCCATGCCCCTAGGCCCCAATTTTTAACCATAGTTCGGGTTGACCCTTCAGTCTTCCCCACGGCTTGGCTTTGGAATTCCTCTTTTGCTGGGACACCTGAGGTAACAAAACTGAAATGAGTCCTCCCATCCCACAGATTGACGAAAAGCAATTGGGAATCGGGCCAAATCCTCAGAGAGGAAGATTCGTCCATGGCCCATGAGGCCTCCCTGACATTCCACGGCCATCGCTGATACAAAATCCAGAGACAAAAGCCTGAGCAAGCGCCTCAGACTAGCACTTTCTTCATATCCTGAAGAGTTCTTCTCATGGTTTGTAGATCGGGCCTGCCATACCTACGTCCCCAAATCTAAGCTGAGTTTGTGTTTTCAGACTTCTGTCCTCAAAGTCTTGGGCCAACCACCCTGCAGGCTGGGCCCCTGGAGCCACACATTAGGACTGTGCCTACCAATCCATGGGAATTCTGCCCATTCCATGGTCCAAAATAGTACAAATTAGGAGAAACCTCCAAAGTCCCTGAGGCCATCCCAATAGTGTAGTTCGCCCGGAACAAACAAGGGCTGTCTGACACCAGCTGATAATCGACCTCCACTCATACCATAGATGGATGTCCCCAGAGAAGAAGATTGAACCAGACAGGACCCTAGGCCATAATAGGATCCATTGCTTTGGGTTACAGGCATGTGTCCTCAAAAGCCTGATTCCAATAAGAGCATAGGGGTTTTCCTGAGGCACCCATCAGAACTCATCTCGTCTCCACAAGGAAACCTGTGCATGGGAGCCATGTCCAAAGCTTAGGAGAGTTCTTCAGGGTCCCGGTGCCACCGCCCCATTCCAAGGCCCTCATGGACACAAAAACACATTAGGACCCATCCTCAGGAAAGTCCATTTCAACTCAGCCACCCCGGTTGCTCCGGCAGAGCAATCAGATCCAAACTGTCTTGTTTCTAGGAGACAATTGGAATGCGAGGCGGGCTTCCCAGGCATCCATCCGCGAACGGTGCTCTGGAGTCATTCCATATGGGATGTCCTGGAGCTGTCCAACAGGTCTCAATTGTCCCGCAGAAGGAATCCTTGAAGGGGGCATCCCACAACTCCCAACGTGGGAAAACCTCAATGGCCTCGAGATTCCGCTCCCTTCATGAAGCGGCCGTCATGCTCAGAAACTCCAACCTGAGCCAACGTCTGATCCTCGCCCTGACTTCAGATGCATGAGATATTGGTTCAGATCTCCAGGGGGTACCTGCCGTGCCCTCGCCCTGAAACCCAAGTCTAGCTTGTCTTCTCAGACTTCCGTCCTCACACTCCTGGCCCCGAAGCCCTCAATTTTGGCAATTCCGGACCCACAATGCAGCACTCTGCCTGCCCTCTAGAAAAAAAATTATTGCCTCATGAGCTGCCCAGGCACCTTAAATGAGGGTAAACCTACACAGCACTCGACTTTACCCAAATTATATAGTCTAACCTGGGCACTAATGCACTGTCGAACAAACCTGAGCCCGGACCTCCTGACCAACACCCAGAAAGCTGACCGCACACTGAACACATAAAACCCGCCATGGCCTTAGGTCATCATCTTTTCCCTACCTCAGTTTTCAGGCTTCAGAACCGAGACCTTATCTCCAATCACTGCCCATGGGTGAGTGTGAGGCAGAAATCAGAACTCCTCCTTACCCATGGCAAGAACCCTTGTGGTGGGCACATTGTCCAACGTTCAGTGTAGGAGAAACCAGCATTCACCCTGAGGCCCCGCCCATTCTTGAGTGCGACGAGGGCATACACACGCATTGTGACCTTCAGCATGAGTCCTGTCCTCTAGTAAGTCCTCTCAGTGGCTGGACCATTAGATGTCATAATGGGCTTGACATGTCCCTAGGCCCCAATTTTTAACCAGGTTTCGGATTGTCCAGTCGCCCCTCCCCAGGGCTCTACTCTGGAATCCATCATTTGGTGGGACACCTGAGGTTAAAAAAGAAAACAACAACAACAACAACAACAACAACAACAAAAGGACTTCTTCCAGGCCACAGAATGAACGCAAACTCTTTGGACGAGGCCAAACCACCAGAGAGTAAGACTCGTCCATTTCCCATGAAGTACCCAGAAATTCAACGACCATGAGTGACACGATACCCAGGACAAAAACTTGAGCAGAGCCTCACACTCGCCCTTCTTTCAAATCCCAAAGAGTTCTCCTCATGGTCTGTAGATCAGTCTTGCCATACCTATGACCCGAAACATAAGCCGAGTTTGTGTTTTCAGACAAATGTCCAAACAGCCCTGGCCTACACAACCTACAGGCTCAGGCCCCTGGAGCCAAACCTGAGGACTGTACTTGCCCTCTCCAAGGGAATTGTGTGTGCCCATTCCAATGGCCACAACCCTTCTCATAGGATAAACCTCCAAATTCCCTGATCCATCTCAATAGTGGTGGCTTCCCAGGAAAACAGGGGCAATCTGAGCCCAACTGAGCACCTACCTGCACTCAGACCCATAGACAGATGTCCCCAGAGGTAAAAAGGAAAGAACAGGCCCCTAGGCACTAATCAGATCCATTGCTTTGGTTTCCAGGCATCTCTTCTCAGAGACCTGGATTTCAAAAGCAGCATATAGCTGTTTCTTGATACACCCATCAGAAAACATCTCATCTACACTTGGGAAACTTGCACGTTGGAGCTGTGTCAAAGCCTTTGTTTAGGAGAACCCTTAGGGCCCCAGTGCCACAGCTTCATTCCAAGGTCTCCATAGACACAAAAGCACGTTAGGACCCATCCCCAGGGGTGTCCATTTCAACACAGCGTCCTCGGTTGCTCCCCACAGATCCAGGAGATCTAACCTGTCTTGTTGCTAGGAGACAATTGGAATGCGAGGTGGGCTACCCAGCCATCCATCCTTAGAACCCTGCTCAGAATCATTGGCCTGGAGCCAAACAACAGGTCTCAATTGTCCTGCAGAAGACTCTCTGCAGTTTGGAGCTTCTCACAACTCCCATCGTGGGAAAACACCCATGGCCTCGTGAAGCCCCCCCCCATTCATGAAGGGGCCATCAGGGACAGAAACTCCAACCTGAGCGATCGTCTGATCCTCGCCCTGACTTCAGATGCACGAGATCTCGATTCAGGTCTGTAGATTGTGCCTGCCATGGCCTCACCCAGAAACCTAAGCCTAGCTTGTGTTCTCAGACTTTTGTCGTCAGACTACTGGCCCACAAGCCCTCCAGTTTGGCAATCCAGAACTACAATGCAGCACTCTGCCGGCCCTCCAGAAGAAAAACATTGTCCTCTGGGGCTACCCAGTAACCCCAAATGAGGATAACCTACACCGACCATGGCTGTACCCCAAATACATAGGCTGACCAGGGCACTAATGCCCTTTCTGACACAGCCTGAGCCTGGACCCCCTGGACCCTCCCAGACAGCTCGCCGCACACTGAGCACATTGAGCCGCCATGGCCTTAGGTCGTCATCTCTTCCCAACCTCGGTTTTCAGGTTTCAGAACCTAGACCTTATCTCCAATCACTGCCCAGGGTTGAAGGTGATGCAGAAATCAGAACTCCTTCCCCATGGCAAGAAACCTTGTGGTTGGCATGTTGTCCAACGTTCAGTGTAGTTGAAACCAGTGTGGCCCATGAGGCCCCGCCCATGCTCGCGGGACACATTGGTCACAAACACACATTGTGACGCTCAGGCTGAGCCCAGTCCTCAAGTAAGGCCGCTCAGTGGCTGGATGAAGAGATAGCATATTGGGCTTGCCATGCCCCTAGGCCCCAATTTTTAACCATAGTTCAGGTTGATTCTTCAGTCTTCCCCACGGCTTGGCTTTGGAATTCCTCTTTTGGTGGGACACCTGAGGTAACAAAACTGAAATGAGTCCTCCCATCCCACAGATTGACGAAAAGCAATTGGGAATCGGGCCAAATCCTCAGAGAGGAAGATTCGTCCATGGCCCATGAGGCCTCCCCGACATTCCACGGCCATCGCTGATACAAAATCCAGAGACAAAAGCCTGAGGAAGCGCCTCAGACTCGCACTTTCTTCATATCCTGAAGAGTTCTTCTCATGGTTTGTAGATCGGGCCTGCCATACCTTCGTCCCCAAATCTAAGCTGAGTTTGTGTTTTCAGACTTCTGTCCTCAAAGTCTTGGGCCAACCACCCTGCAGGCTGGGCCCCTGGAGCCACACATTAGGACTGTGCCTACCAATCCATGGGAATTCTGCCCATTCCATGGTCCAAAATAGTACAAATTAGGAGAAACCTATAAAGTCCCTGAGGCCATCCCAATAGTGTAGGTCGCCCGGAACAAACAAGGGCTGTCTGACACCAGCTGATAATCGACCTCCACTCATACTATAGATGGATGTCCCCAGAGAAGAAGATTGAACCAGACAGGACCCTAGGCCATAATAGGATCTATTGCTTTGGGTTACAGGCATGTGTCCTCAAAAGCCTGATTCCAATACGAGCATAGGGGTTTTCCTGAGGCACCCATCAGAACTCATCTCGTCTCCACAAGGAAACCTGTGCATGGGAGCCATGTCCAAAGCTTAGGAGAGTACTTCAGGGTCCCGGTGCCACGGCCCCATTCCAAGGCCCTCATGGACACAAAAACACATTAGGACCCATCCTCAGGAAAGTCCATTTCAACTCAGCCACCCCGGTTGCTCCGGCACAGCCATCAGATCTAAACTGTCTTGTTGCTAGGAGACAATTGGAATGCGAGGCGGGCTCCCAGGCATCCATCCGCGAACGGTGCTCTGGAGTCATTCCATATGGGATGTCCTGGAGCTGTCCAACAGGTCTCAATTGTCCCGCAGAAGGAATCCTTGAAGGGGGCATCCCACAACTCCCAACGTGGGAAAACCTCAATGGCCTTGAGATTTCGCTCCCTTTATGAAGCGGCCGTCATGCTCAGAATCTCCAACCTGAGCCAACGTCTGATCCTCGCCCTGACTTCAGATACATGAGATATTGGTTCAGATCTGCAGGGGGTACCTGCCATGCCCTCGCCCTGAAACCCAAGACTAGCTTGTCTTCTCAGACTTCCGTCCTCACACTCCTGGCCCCGAAGCCCTCAAGTTTGGCAATTCCGGACCCACAATGCAGCACTCTGCCTGCCCTCTAGAAAAAAAATTATTGCCTCATGAGCTGCCCAGGCTCCTTAAATGAGGGTAAACCTACACAGCACTCGACTTTACCCAAATTATATAGTCTAACCTGGGCACTAATGCACTGTCGAACACAACCTGAGCCCGGACCTCCTGACCAACACCCAGAAAGCTGACCGCACACTGAACACATAAAACCCGCCATGGCCTTAGGTCATCATCTCTTCCCTACCTCAGTTTTCAGGCTTCAGAACCGAGACCATATCTCCAATCACTGCCCATGGGTGAGTGTGATGCAGAAATCAGAACTCCTCCTTACCCATGGCAAGAACCCTTGTGGTTGGCACATTGTCCAACGTTCAGTGTAGGAGATACCAGCATTCACCCTGAGGCCCCGCCCATTCTTGAGTGCGACGAGGGCATACACACGCATTGGGACCCTCAGCATGAGTCCTGTCCTCTAGTAAGTCCTCTCAGTGGCTGGACCATTAGCTGTCATAATGTTCTTAACATGTCCCTAGGCCCCAATTTTTAACCAGATTTCTGATTGTCCAGTCGCCCCTCCCCAGGGCTCTACTCTGGAATCCATCATTTGGTGGGACACCTGAGGTTAAAAAAGAAAACAACAACAACAACAACAACAACAAAAAAAGGACTTCTTCCAGCCCACTGAATGAACGCAAACTCTTTGGACGTGGCCAAACCACCAGAGAGTAAGACTCGTCCATTTCCCATGAAGTACCCAGAAATTCCACGACCATGTGTGACACGATATCCAGGACAAAAACTTGAGCAGAGCCTCACACTCGCTCTTCTTTCAAATCCCGAAGAGTTCTCCTCATGGTCTGTAGATCAGTCCTGCCATACCTATGACCCGAAACATAAGCCGAGTTTGTGTTTTCAGACAAATGTCCAAACAGCCCTGGCCTACACAACCTAAAGGCTCAGGCCCCTGGAGCCAAACCTGAGGACTGTACTTGCCCTCTCCAAGGGAATTGTGTGTGCCCATTCCAATGGCCACAACCCTTCTCATAGGATAAACCTCCAAAGTCCCTGATCCATCTCAATAGTGGTGGCTTCCCAGGAAAAACAGGGGCAATCTGAGCCCAACTGAGCACCTACCTGCACTCAGACCCATAGACAGATGTCCCCAGAGGTAAAAAGGAAAGAACAGGCCCCTAGGCACTAATCAGATCCATTGTTTTGGTTTCCAGGCATCTCTCCTCAGAGGCCTGGATTTCAAAAGCAGCATATAGCTGTTTCTTGACTCACCCATCAGAAAACATCTCATCTACACATGGGAAACTTGCACGTTGGAGCTGTGTCAAAGCCTTTGTTTAGGAGAACCCTTTTGGGCTCCAGTGCCACCGCTTCATTCCAAGGTCTCCATAGACACAAAAGCACGTTAGGACCCATCCCCAGGGGTGTCCATTTCAACTCAGCGTCCTCGGTTGCTCCCCACATCCAGGAGATCTAACCTGTCTTGTTGCTAGAAGACAATTGGAATGCGAGGTGGGCTACCCAGCCATCCATCCTTAGAACCCTGCTCAGAATCATTGGCCTGGTGCCAAACAACAGGTCTCAATTGTCCTGCAGAAGACTCTCTGCAGTTTGGAGATTCTCACAACTCCCATCGTGGGAAAACCCCCATGGCCTCGTGATGCCCCCGCCCATTCATGAAGGGGCAATCAGGGTCAGAAACTCCTTCTGAGCGATCGTCTGATCCTCGCCCTGACTTCAGATGCACGAGATCTCGATTCAGGTCTGTAGATTGTGCCTGCCATGGCCTCACCAGAAACCTAAGCCTAGCTTGTGTTCTCAGACTTTTGTCGTCAGACTACTGGCCCACAAGCCCTCCAGTTTGGCAATCCAGAACTACAATGCAGCACTCTGCCGGCCCTCCAGAAGAAAAACATTGTCCTCTGGGGCTACCCAGTAACCCCAAATGAGGATAACCTGCACCGACCATGGCTGTACCCCAAATACATAGGCTGACCAGGTCACTAATGCCCTTTCTGACACAGCCTGAGCCTGGACCCCCTGGACCCTCCCAGACAGCTGGCCGCACACTGAGCACATCGAACCGCCATGGCCTTAGGTCGTCAACTCTTCCCAACCTCGGTTTTCAGGTTTCAGAACCTAGACCTTATCTCCAATCACTGCCAGGGTTGAAGGTGATGAATAAATCAGAACTCCTTCCCCATGGCAAGAAACCTTGTGGTTGGCATGTTGTCCAACGTTCAGTGTAGTTGAAACCAGTGTGGCCCATGAGGCCCCGCCCATGCTCGCGGGACACATTGGTCACAAACACACATTGTGACGCTCAGGCTGAGCCCAGTCCTCAAGTAAGGCCGCTCAGTGGCTGGATGAAGAGGTAGCATATAGGGCTTGCCATGCCCCTAGGCCCCAATTTTTAACCATAGTTCGGGTTGCCCCTTCAGTCTTCCCCACGGCTTGGCTTTGGAATTCCTCTTTTGGTGGGACACCTGAGGTAACAAAACTGAAATGAGTCCTCCCATCCCACAGATTGACGAAAAGCAATTGGGAATCGGGCCAAATCCTCAGAGAGGAAGATTCGTCCATGGCCCATGAGGCCTCCCCGACATTCCACGGCCATCGCTGATACAAAATCCAGAGACAAAAGCCTGAGCAAGCGCCTCAGACTCACACTTTCTTCATATCCTGAAGAGTTCATCTCATGGTTTGTAGATCGGGCCTGCCATACCTACGTCCCCAAATCTAAGCTGAGTTTGTGTTTTCAGACTTCTGTCCTCAAAGTCTTGGGCCAACAACCCTGCAGGCTGGGCCCCTGGAGCCACACATTAGGACTGTGCCTACCAATCCATGGGAATTCTGCCCATTCCATGGTCCAAAATAGTACAAATTAGGAGAAACCTCCAAAGTCCCTGAGGCCATCCCAATAGTGTAGGTCGCCCGGAACAAACAAGGGCTGTCTGACACCAGCTGATAATCGACCTCCACTCATACCATAGATGGATGTCCCCAGAGAAGAAGATTGAACCAGACAGGACCCTAGGCCATAATAGGATCCATTGCTTTGGGTTACAGGCATGTGTCCTCAAAAGCCTGATTCCAATACGACCATAGGAGTTTTCCTGAGGCACCCATCAGAACTCATCTCGTCTCCATAAGGAAACCTGTGCATGGGAGCCGTGTCCAAAGCTTAGGAGAGTACTTCAGGGTCCCGGTGCCACCGCCCCATTCCAAGGCCCTCATGGACACAAAAACACATTAGGACCCATCCTCAGGAAAGTCCATTTCAACTCAGCCACCCCGGTTGCTCCGGCAGAGCCATCAGATCTAAACTGTCTTGTTGCTAGGAGACAATTGGTATGCGAGGCGGGCTTCCCAGGCATCCATCCGCGAACGGTGCTCTGGAGTCATTCCATATGGGATGTCCTGGAGCTGTCCAACAGGTCTCAATTGTCCCGCAGAAGGAATCCTTTTAGGGGGCATCCCACAACTCCCAACGTGGGAAAACCTCAATGGCCTCGAGATTCCGCTCCCTTCATGAAGCGGCCGTCATGCTCAGAAACTCCAACCTGAGCCAACGTCTGATCCTCGCCCTAACTTCAGATGCATGAGATATTGGTTCAGATCTGCAGGGGGTACCTGCCGTGCCCTCGCCCTGAAACCCAAGTCTAGCTTGTCTTCTCAGACTTCCGTCCTCACACTCCTGGCCCCGAATCCCTCAAGTTTGGCAATTCCGGACCCACAATGCAGCACTCTGCCTGCCCTCTAGAAAAAAAATTATTGCCTCATGACCTGCCCAGGCACCTTAAATGAGGGTAAACCTACACAGCACTCGACTTTACCCAAATTATATATTGTAACCTAGGCACTAATGCACTGTCGAACAAACCTGAGCCCGGACCTCCTGACCAATACCCAGAAAGCTGACCGCACACTGAGCACATAAAACCCGCCATGGCCTTAGGTCATCATCTCTTCCCTACCTCAGTTTTCAGGCTTCAGAACCGAGACCTTATCTCCAATCACTGCCCAGGGGTGAGTGTGATGCAGAAATCAGAATTCCTCCTTACCCATGGCAAGAATCCTTGTGGTTGGCACGTTCAGTGTAGGAGAAACCAGCATTCACCCTGAGGCCCCGCCCATTCTTGAGTGCGATGAGGGCATACACACGCATTGTGTCCCTCAGCATGAGTCCTGTCCTCTAGTAAGTCCTCTCAGTGGCTGGACCATTAGATGTCATAATGGGCTTGACATGTCCCTAGGCCCCAATTTTTAACCAGATTTCTGATTGTCCAGTCGCCCCTCCCCAGGGCTCTACTCTGGAATCCATCATTTGGTGGAAAACCTGAGGTTAAAAAAGAAAAAAACAACAACAACAACAACAACAACAAAAAAACGGACTTCTTTCAGCCCACAGAATGACCGCAAAGTCTTTGGATGGGGCCATACCACCAGAGAGTAAGACTCGTCCATTTCCCATGAAGTCACCCAGAAATTCAACGACCATGAGTGACACGATATCCAGGATAAAAACTTGAGCAGAGCCTCACACTCGCCCTGCCTTCAAATCCCGAAGAGTTCTCCTCATGGTCTGTAGATCAGTTCTGCCATACCTATGACCCGAAACATAAGCCGAGTTTGTGTTTTCAGACAACTGTCCAAACAGCCCTGGCCTACACAACCTACAGGCTCAGGCCCCTGGAGCCAAACCTGAGGACTGTACTTGCCCTCTCCAAGGGAATTGTGTGTGCCCATTCCAATGGCCACAACCCTTCTCGTAGGATAAACCTCCAAAGTCCCTGATCCATCTCAATAGTGGTGGCTTCCCAGGAAAAACAGGGGCAATCTGAGCCCAAATGAGCACCTACCTGCACTCAGACCCATAGACAGATGTCCCCAGAGGTAAAAAGGAAAGAACAGGCCCCTAGGCACTAATCAGATCCATTGCTTTGGTTTCCAGGCATCTCTCCTCAGAGGCCTGGATTTCAAAAGCAGCATATAGCTGTTTCTTGACTCACCCATCAGAAAACATCTCATCTACACATGGGAAACTTGCACGTTGTAGCTGTGTCAAAGCCTTTGTTTAGGAGAACCCTTTAGGGCCCCAGTGCCACCGCTTCATTCCAAGGTCTCCATAGACACAAAAGCACGTTAGGACCCATCCCCAGGGGTGTGCATTTCAACTCAGCATCCTCGGTAGCTCCACACAGATCCAGGAGATCTAACCTGTCTTGTTGCTAGGAGACAATTGGAATGCAAGGTTGGCTACCCAGCCATCCATCCTTAGAACCCTGCTCAGAATCATTGGCCTGGAGCCAAACAACAGGTCTCAATTGTCCTGCAGAAGACTCTCTGCAGTTTGGAGCTTCTCACAACTCCCATCGTGGGAAAACACCCATGGCCTCGTGATGCCCCCCCCATTCATGAAGGGGCCATCAGGGACAGAATCTCCAACCTGAGCGATCGTCTGATCCTCGCCCTGACTTCAGATGCACGAGATCTCGATTCAGGTCTGTAGATTGTGCCTGCCATGGCCTCACCCAGAAACCTAAGCCTAGCTTGTGTTCTCAGACTTTTGTCGTCAGACTACTGGCCCACAAGCCCTCTAGTTTGGCAATCCAGAACTACAATGCAGCACTCTGCCAGCCCTCCAGAAGAAAAACATTGTCCTCTGGGGCTACCCAGTAACCCCAAATGAGGATCAAACTGCACCGACCATGGCTGTACCCCAAATACATAGGCTGACCAGGTCACTAATGCCCTTTCTGACACAGCCTGAGCCTGGACCCCCTGGACCCTCCCAGACAGCTGGCCGCACACTGAGCACATTGAGCCGCCATGGCCTTAGGTCGTCATCTCTTCCCAACCTCGGTTTTCAGGTTTCAGAACCTAGACCTTATCTACAATCACTGCCCAGGGTTGAAGGTGATGCAAAAATCAGAACTCCTTCCCCATGGCAAGAAACCTTGTGGTTGGCATGTTGTCCAACGTTCAGTGTCGTTGAAACCAGTGTGGCCCATGAGGCCCCGCCCATGCTCGCGGGCCACATTGGTCACAAACACACATTGTGACGCTCAGGCTGAGCCTAGTCCTCAAGTAAGGCCGCTCAGTGGCTGGATGAAGAGATAGCATATTGGGCTTGCCATGCCCCTAGGCCCCAATTTTTAACCATAGTTTGGGTTGCCCCTTCAGTCTTCCCCACGGCTTGGCTTTGGAATTCCTCTTTTGGTGGGACACCTGAGGTAACAAAACTGAAATGAGTCCTCCCATCCCACAGATTGACGAAAAGCAATTGGGAATCGGGCCAAATCCTCAGAGAGGAAGATTCGTCCATGGCCCATGAGGCCTCCCCGACATTCCACGGCCTTCGCTGATACAAAATCCAGAGACAAAAGCCTGAGCAAGCGCCTCAGACTAGCACTTTCTTCATATCCTGAAGAGTTCTTATCATGGTTTGTAGATCGGGCCTGCCATACCTACGTCCCCAAATCTAAGCTGAGTTTGTGTTTTCAGACTTCTGTCCTCAAAGTCTTGGGCCAACCACCCTGCAGGCTGGGCCCCTGGAGCCACACATTAGGACTGTGCCTACCAATCCATGGGAATTCTTCCCATTCCATGGTCCAAAATAGTACAAATTAGGAGAAACCTCCAAAGTCCCTGAGGCCATCCCAATAGTGTAGGTCGCCCGGAACAAACAAGGGCTGTCTGACACCAGCTGATAATCACCCTCCACTCATACCATAGATGGATGTCCCCAGAGAAGAAGATTGAACCAGACAGGACCCTAGGCCATAATAGGATCCATTGCTTTGGGTTACAGGCATGTGTCCTCAAAAGCCTGATTCCAATACGAGCATAGGGGTTTTCCTGAGGCACCCATCAGAACTCATCTCGTCTCCACAAGGAAACCTGTGCATGGGAGCCATGTCCAAAGCTTAGGAGAGTACTTCAGGGTTCCGGTGCCACCGCCCCATTCCAAGGCCCTCATGGACACAAAAACACATTAGGACCCATCCTCAGGAAAGTCCATTTCAACTCAGCCACCCCGGTTGCTCCGGCAGAGCCATCAGATCTAAACTGTCTTATTGCTAGGAGACAATTGGAATGCGAGGCGGGCTTCCCAGGCATCCATCCGCGAACGATGCTCTGGAGTCATTCCATATGGGATGTCCTGGAGCTGTCCAACAGGTCTCAATTGTCCCGCAGAAGGAATCCTTGAAGGGGGCATCCCACAACTCCCAACGTGGGAAAACCTCAATGGCCTCGAGATTCCGCTCCCTTCATGAAGCTGCCGTCATGCTCAGAAACTCCAACCTGAGCCAACGTCTGATCCTCGCCCTGACTTCAGATGCATGAGATATTGGTTCAGACCTGCAGGGGGTACCTGCCATGCCCTCGCCCTGAAACCCAAGTCTAGCTTGTCTTCTCAGACTTCCGTCCTCACACTCCTGGCCCCGAATCCCTCAAGTTTGGCAATTCCGGACCCACAATGCAGCACTCTGCCTGCCCTCTAGATAAAAAAATATTGCCTCATGAGCTGCCCAGGCACCTTAAATGAGGGTAAACCTACACAGCACTCGACTTTACCCAAATTATATAGTGTAACCTGGGCACTAATGCACTGTCGAACAAACCTGAGCCCGGAGCTCCTAACCAACACCCAGAAAGCTGACCGCACACTGAGCACATAAAACCCGCCATGGCCTTAGGTCATCATCTCTTCCCTACCTCAGTTTTCAGGCTTCAGAACCGAGACCTTATCTCCAATCACTGCCCAGGGGTGAGTGTGATGCAGAAATCAGAATTCCTCCTTACCCATGGCAAGAATCCTTGTGGTTGGCACGTTCAGTGTAGGAGAAACCAGCATTCACCCTGAGGCCCCGCCCATTCTTGAGTGCGATGAGGGCATACACACGCATTGTGACCCTCAGCATGAGTCCTGTCCTCTAGTAAGTCCTCTCAGTGGCTGGACCATTAGATGTCATAATGGGCTTGACATGTCCCTAGGCCCCAATTTTTAACCAGATTTCTGATTGTCCAGTCGCCCCTCCCCAGGGCTCTACTCTGGAATCCATCATTTGGTGGGACACCTGAGGTTAAAAAAGAAAAAAACAAAAAAAAAAAAAAAAAAAACCGGACTTCTTCCAGCCCACTGAATGACCGCAAACTCTTTGGACGTGGCCAAACCACCAGAGAGTAAGACTCGTCCATTTCCCATGAAGTCACCCAGAAATTCAACGACCATGAGTGACACGATATCCAGGATAAAAACTTGAGCAGAGCCTCACACTCGCCCTTCTTTCAAATCCCGAAGAGTTCTCCTCATGGTCTGTAGATCAGTTCTGCCATACCTATGACCCGAAACATAAGCCGAGTTTGTGTTTTCAGACAACTGTCCAAACAGCCCTGGCCTACACAACCTACAGGCTCAGGCCCCTGGAGCCAAACCTGAGGACTGTACTTGCCCTCTCCAAGGGAATTGTGTGTGCCCATTCCAATGGCCACAACCCTTCTCATAGGATAAACCTCCAAAGTCCCTGATCCATCTCAATATTGGTGGCTTCCCAGGAAAAACAGGGGCAATCTGAGCCCAACTGAGCACCTACCTGCACTCAGACCCATAGACAGATGTCCCCAGATGTAAAAAGGAAAGAACAGGCCCCTAGGCACTAATCAGATCCATTGCTTTGGTTTCCAGGCATCTCTCCTCAGAGGCCTGGATTTCAAAAGCAGCATATAGCTTTTTCTTGACTCACCCATCAGAAAACATCTCATCTACACATGGGACACTTGCACGGTGAAGCTGTGTCAAAGCCTTTGTTTAGGAGAACCCTTTAGGGCCCCAGTGCCACCGCTTCATTCCAAGGTCTCCATAGACACAAAAGCACATTCGGACCCATGCCCAGGGGTGTGCATTTCAACTCAGCATCCTCGGTAGCTCCCCACAGATCCAGGAGATCTAACCTGTCTTGTTGCTGGGAGACAATTGGATTGCGAGGTGGGATACCCAGCCATCCATCCTTAGAACCCTGCTCAGAATCATTGGCCTGGAGCCAAACAACAGGTCTCAATAGTCCTGCAGAAGACTCTCTGCAGTTTGGAGCTTCTCACAACTCCCATCTTGGGAAAACACCCATGGCTTCTTGATGCCCCGCCCCCATTCATGAAGGGGCCATCAGGGACAGAAACTCCAACCTGAGCGATCGTCTGATCCTGCCCTGACTTCAGATGAAAGAGATCTCGATTCAGGTCTGTAGATTGTGCCTGCCATGGCCTCACCCAGAAACCTAAGCCTAGCTTGTGTTCTCAGACTTTTGTCGTCAAACTACTGGCCCACAAGCCCTCCAGTTTGGCAATCCAGAACTACAATGCAGCACTCTGCCAGCCCTCCAGAAGAAAAACATTGTCCTCTGGGGCTACCCAGTAACACCAAATGAGGATCAAACTGCACCGACCATGGATGTACCCCAAATACATAGGCTGACCAGGTCACTAATGCCCTTTCTGACACAGCCTGAGCCTGGACCCCCTGGACCCTCCCAGACAGCTGGCCGCACACTGAGCACATTGAGCCGCCATGGCCTTAGGTCGTCATCTCTTCCCAACCTCGGTTTTCAGGTTTCAGAACCTAGACCTTATCTCCAATCAGTGCCCAAGGTTGAAGGTGATGCAGAAATCAGAACTCCTTCCCCATGGCAAGAAACCTTGTGGTTGGCATGTTGTCCAATGTTCAGTGTCGTTGAAACCAGTGTGGCCCATGAGGCCCCGCCCATGTTCGCGGGCCACATTGGTCACAAACACACATTGTGACGCTCAGGCTGAACGTAGTCCTCAAGTAAGGCCGCTCAGTGGCTGGATGAAGAGATAGCATATTGGGCTTGCCATGCCCCTAGGCCCCAATTTTTAACCATAGTTCGGGTTGACCCTTCAGTCTTCCCCACGGCTTGGCTTTGGAATTCCTCTTTTGGTGGGACACCTGAGGTAACAAAACTGATATGAGTCCTCCCATCCCACAGATTGACGAAAAGCAATTGGGAATCGGGCCAAATCCTCAGAGAGGAAGATTCGTCCATGGCCCATGAGGCCTCCCCGACATTCCACGGCCATCGCTGATACAAAATCCAGAGACAAAAGCCTGAGCAAGCGCCTCAGACTAGCAATTTCTTCATATCCTGAAGAGTTCTTATCATGGTTTGTAGATCGGGCCTGCCATACCTACGTCCCCAAATCTGAGCTGAGTTTGTGTTTTCAGACTTCTGTCCTCAAAGTCTTGGGCCAACCACCCTGCAGGCTGGGCCCCTGGAGCCACACATTAGGACTGTGCCTACCAATCCATGGGAATTCTTCCCATTCCATGGTCCAAAATAGTACAAATTAGGAGAAACCTCCAAAGTCCCTGAGGCCATCCCAATAGTGTAGGTCGCCCGGAACAAACAAGGGCTGTCTGACACCAGCTGATAATCACCCTCCACTCATACCATAGATGGATGTCCCCAGAGAAGAAGATTGAACCAGACAGGACCCTAGGCCATAATAGGATCCATTGCTTTGGGTTACAGGCATGTGTCCTCAAAAGCCTGATTCCAATACGAGCATAGGGGTTTTCCTGAGGCACCCATCAGAACTCATCTCGTCTCCACAAGGAAACCTGTGCATGGGAGCCATGTCCAAAGCTTAGGAGAGTACTTCAGGGTCCCGGTGCCACCGCCCCATTCCAAGGCCCTCATGGACACAAAAACACATTAGGACCCATCCTCAGGAAAGTCCATTTCAACTCAGCCACCCCGGTTGCTCCGGAAGAGCCATCAATCTAAACTGTCTTGTTGCTAGGAGACAATTGGAATGCGAGGCGGGATTCCCAGGCATCCATCCGCGAACGATGCTCTGGAGTCATTCCATATGGGATGTCCTGGAGCTGTCCAACAGGTCTCAATTGTCCCGCAGAAGGAATCCTTGAAGGGGGCATCCACAACTCCCAACGTGGGAAAACCTCAATGACCTCGAGATTCCGCTCCCTTCATGAAGCGGCCGTCATGCTCAGAAACTCCAACCTGAGCCAACGTCTGATCCTCGCCCTGACTTCAGATGCATGAGATATTGGTTCAGACCTGCAGGGGGTACCTGCCATGCCCTCGCCCTGAAACCCAAGTCTAGCTTGTCTTCTCAGACTTCCGTCCTCACACTCCTGGCCCCGAATCCCTCAAGTTTGGCAATTCCAGACCCACAATGCAGCACTCTGCCTGCCCTCTAGAAAAAAAAATATTTCCTCATGAGCTGCCCAGGCACCTTAAATGAGGGTAAACCTACACAGCACTCGACTTTACCCAAATTATATAGTGTAACCTGGGCACTAATGCACTGTCGAACAAACCTGAGCCCGGAGCTCCTAACCAACACCCAGAAAGCTGACCGCACACTGAGCACATAAAACCCGCCATGGCCTTAGGTCATCATCTCTTCCCTACCTCAGTTTTCAGGCTTCAGAACCGAGACCTTATCTCCAATCACTGCACAGGGGTGAGTGTGATGCAGAAATCAGAATTCCTCCTTACCCATGGCAAGAATCCTTGTGGTTGGCACGTTCAGTGTAGGAGAAACCAGCATTCACCCTGAGGCCCCGCCCATTCTTGAGTGCGATGAGGGCATACACACGCATTGTGACCCTCAGCATGAGTCCTGTCCTCTAGTAAGTCCTCTCAGTGGCTGGACCATTAGATGTCATAATGGGCTTGACATGTCCCTAGGCCCCAATTTTTAACCAGATTTCTGATTGTCCAGTCGCCCCTCCCCAGGGCTCTACTCTGGAATCCATCATTTGGTGGGACACCTGAGGTTAAAAAAGAAAACAACAACAACAACAACAAAAAAAAAAAAAGGACTTCTTCCAGCCCACAGAATGACCGCAAACTCTTTGGACTTGGCCAAACTACCAGAGAGTAAGACTCGTCCATTTCCCATGAAGTACCCAGAAATTCAACGACCATGAGTGACACGATATCCAGGACAAAAACTTGAGCAGAGCCTCACACTCGCCCTTCTTTCAAATCCCGAAGAGTTCTCCTCATGGTCTGTAGATCAGTCCTGCCATACCTATGACCCGAAACATAAGTCGAGTTTGTGTTTTCAGACAACTGTCCAAACAGCCCTGACCTACACAACCTAAGGCTCAGGCCCCTGGAGCCAAAACTGAGGACTGTACTTGCCCTCTCCAAGGGAATTGTGTGTGCCCATTCCAATGGCCACATCCCTTCTCATAGGATAAACCTCCAAAGTCCCTGATCCATCTCAATAGTGGTGGCTTCCCAGGAAAAACAGGGGCAATCTGAGCCCAACTGAGCACCTACCTGCACTCAGACCCATAGACAGATGTCCCCAGATGTAAAAAGGAAAGAACAGGCCCCTAGGCACTAATCAGATCCATTGCTTTGGTTTCCAGGCATCTCTCCTCAGAGGCCTGGATTTCAAAAGCAGCATATAGCTGTTTCTTGACTCACCCATCAGAAAACATCTCATCTACACTTGGGAAACTTGTACGTTGGAGCTGTGTCAAAGCCTTTGTTTAGGAGAACCCTTTAGGGCCCCAGTGCCACCGCTTCATTCCAAGGTCTCCATAGACACAAAAGCACGTTAGGACCCATCCCCAGAAGTGTCCATTTCAACTCAGCGTCCTCGGTTGCTCCCCACAGATCTAGGAGATCTAACCTGTCTTGTTGCTAGGAGACAATTGGAATGCGAGGTGGGCTACCCAGCCATCCATCCTTAGAACCCTGCTCAGAATCATTGGCCTGGAGCCAAACAACAGGTCTCAATTGTCCTGCAGAAGACTCTCTGCAGTTTGGAGCTTCTTACAACTCCCATCGTGGGAAAACACCCATGGCCTCGTGAAGCCCCCCCCCATTCATGAAGGGGCCATCAAGGACAGAAACTCCAACCTGAGCGATCATCTGATCCTCGCCCTGACTTCAGATGCACGAGATCTCGATTCAGGTCTGTAGATTGTGCCTGCCATGGCCTCACCCAGAAACCTAAGCCTAGCTTGTGTTCTCAGACTTTTGTCGTCAGACTACTGGCCCACAAGCCCTCCAGTTTGGCAATCCAGAACTACAATGCAGCACTCTGCCGGCCCTCCAGAAGAAAAACATTGTCCTCTGGGGCTACCCAGTAACCCCAAATGAGGATAACCTGCACCGACCATGGCTGTACCCCAAATACATAGGCTGACCAGGGCACTAATGCCCTTTTTGACACAGCCTGAACCTGGACCCCCTGGACCCTCCCAGACAGCTGGCCGCACACTGAGCACATTGAGACGCCATGTCCTTAGGTCGTCATCTCTTCCCAACCTCGGTTTTCAGGTTTCAGAACCTAGACCTTATCTCCAATCACTGCCCAAGGTTGAAGGTGATGCAGAAATCAGAACTCCTTCCCCATGGCAAGAAACCTTGTGGTTGGCATGTTGTCCAACGTTCAGTGTCGTTGAAACCATTGAGGCCCATGAGGCCCCGCCCATGCTCGCGGGCCACATTGGTCACAAACACACATTGTGACGCTCAGGCTGAGCCTAGTCCTCAAGTAAGGCCACTCAGTGGCTGGATGAAGAGATAGCATATTGGGCTTGCCATGCCCCTAGGCCCCAATTTTTAACCATAGTTCGGGTTGACCCTTCAGTCTTCCCCACGGCTTGGCTTTGGAATTCCTCTTTTGGTGGGTCACCTGAGGTAACAAAACTGAAATGAGTCCTCCCATCCCACAGATTGACGAAAAGCAATTGGGAATCGGGCCAAATCCTCAGAGAGGAAGATTCGTCCATGGCCCATGAGGCCTCCCCGACATTCCCCAACCATCGCTGATACAAAATCCAGAGACAAAAGCCTGAGGAAGCGCCTCAGACAAGCACTTTCTTCATATCCTGAAGAGTTCTTCTCATGGTTTGTAGATCGGGCCTGCCATACCTACGTCCCCAAATCTAAGCTGAGTTTGTGTTTTCAGACTTCTGTCCTCAAAGTCTTGGGCCAACCACCCTGCAGGCTGGGCCCCTGGAGCCACACATTAGGACTGTGCCTACCAATCCATGGGAATTCTGCCCATTCCATGGTCCAAAATAGTACAAATTAGGAGAAACCTCCAAAGTCCCTGAGGCCATCCCAATAGTGTAGGTCGCCCGGAACAAACAAGGGCTGTCTGACACCAGCTGATAATCGACCTCCACTCATACCATAGATGGATGTCCCCAGAGAAGAAGATTGAACCAGACAGGACCCTAGGCCATAATAGGATCCATTGCTTTGGGTTACAGGCATGTGTCCTCAAAAGCCTGATTCCAATACGAGCATAGGAGTTTTCCTGAGGCACCCATCAGAACTCATCTCGTCTCCACAAGGAAACCTGTGCATGGGAGCCATGTCCAAAGCTTAGGAGAGTACTTCAGGGTCCCGGTGCCACCGCCCCATTCCAAGGCCCTCATGGACACAAAAACACATTAGGACCCATCCTCAGGAAAGTCCATTTCAACTCAGCCACCGCAGTTGCTCCGGCAGAGCCATCAGATCTAAACTGTCTTGTTGCTAGGAGACAATTGGAATGCGAGGCGGGCTTCCCAGGCATCCATCCGCGAACGGTGCTCTGGAGTCATTCCATATGGGATGTCCTGGAGCTGTCCAAAAGGTCTCAATTGTCCCGCAGAAGGAATCCTTGAAGGGGGCATCCCACAACTCCCAACGTGGGAAAACCTCAATGGCCTCGAGTTCCCGCTCCCTTCATGAAGCGGCCGTCATGCTCAGAAACTCCAACCTGAGCCAACGTCTGATCCTCGCCCTGACTTCAGAAGCATGAGATATTGGTTCAGATCTGCAGGGGGTACCTGCCGTGCCCTCGCCCTGAAACCCAAGTCTAGCTTGTCTTCTCAGACTTCCGTCCTCACACTCCTGGCCCCGAATCCCTCAAGTTAGGCAATTCCGGACCCACAATGCAGCACTCTGCCTGCCCTCTAGAAAAAAAATGATTGCCTCATGAGCTGCCCAGGCACCTTAAATGAGGGTAAACCTACACAACACTCGACTTTACCCAAATTATATAGTCAAACCTGGGCACTAATGCACTGTCGAACACAACCTGAGCCCGGACCTCCTGACCAACACCCAGAAAGCTGACCGCACACTGAACACATAAAACCCGCCATGGCCTTAGGTCATCATCTCTTCCCTACCTCAGTTTTCAGGCTTCAGAACCGAGACCTTATCTCCAATCACTGCCCATGGGTGAGTGTGATGCAGAAATCAGAACTCCTCCTTACCCATGGCAAGAACCCTTGTGGTTGCACATTGTCCAACGTTCAGTGTAGGAGAAACCAGAATTCACCCTGAGGCCCCGCCCATTCTTGAGTGCGATGAGGGCATACACACGCATTGTGACCCTCAGCATGAGTCCTGTCCTCTAGTAAGTCCTCTCAGTGGCTGGACCATTAGATGTCATAATGGGCTTGACATGTCCCTAGGACCCAATTTTTAACCAGATTTCTGATTATCCAGTCACCCCTCCCCAGGGCTCTACTCTGGAATCCATCATTTGGTGGGACACCTGAGGTTAAAAAAGAAAAAAACAACAACAACAACAACAACAAAAAAAAAAAAGGACTTCTTCCAGACCACAGAATGAACGCAAACTCTTTGGATGTGGCCAAACCACCAGAGAGTAAGACTCGTCCATTTCCCATGAAGTACCCAGAAATTCAACGACCATGAGTGACACGATATCCAGGACAAAAACTTGAGCAGAGCCTCATACTCGCCCTTCTTTCAAATCCCGAAGAGTTCTCCTCATGGTCTGTAGATCAGTTCTGCCATACCTATGACCCGAAACATAAGCCGAGTTTGTGTTTTCAGACAACTGTCCAAACAGCCCTGGCCTACACAACCTACAGGCTCAGGCCCCTGGAGCCAAACCTGAGGACTGTACTTGCCCTCTCCAAGGGAATTGTGTGTGCCCATTCCAATGGCCACAACCCTTCTCATAGGATAAACCTCCAAAGTCCCTGATCCATCTCAATATTGGTGGCTTCCCAGGAAAAACAGGGGCAATCTGAGCCCAACTGAGCACCTACCTGCACTCAGACCCATAGACAGATGTCCCCAGATGTAAAAAGGAAAGAACAGGCCCCTAGGCACTAATCAGATCCATTGCTTTGGTTTCCAGGCATCTCTCCTCAGAGGCCTGGATTTCAAAAGCAGCATATAGCTGTTTCTTGACTCACCCATCAGAAAACATCTCATCTACACATGGGAAACTTGCACGTTGGAGCTGTGTCAAAGCCTTTGTTTAGGAGAACCCTTTTGGGCTCCAGTGCCACCGCTTCATTCCAAGGTCTCCATAGACACAAAAGCACGTTAGGACCCATCCCCAGAAGTGTCCATTTCAACTCAGCGTCCTCGGTTGCTCCCCACAGATCCAGGAGATCTAACCTGTCTTGTTGCTAGGAGACAATTGGAATGCGAGGTGGGCTACCCAGCCATCCATCCTTAGAACCCTGCTCAGAATCATTGGCCTGGAGCCAAACAACAGGTCTCAATTGTCCTGCAGAAGACTCTCTGCAGTTTGGAGCTTCTCACAACTCCCATCGTGGGAAAACACCCATGGCCTCGTGAAGCCCCCCCCCATTCATGAAGGGGCCATCAGGGACAGAAACTCCAACCTGAGCGATCGTCTGATCCTGCCCTGACTTCAGATGCACGAGATATCGATTCAGGTCTGTAGATTGTGCCTGCCATGGCCTCACCCAGAAACCTAAGCCTAGCTTGTGTTCTCAGACTTTTGTCGTCAGACTACTGGCCCACAAGCCCTCCAGTTTGGCAATCTAGAACTACAATGCAGCACTCTGCCGGCCCTCCAGAGAAAAACATTGTCCTCTGGGGCTACCCAGTAACCCCAAATGAGAATAACCTGCACCGACCATGGCTCTACCCCAAATACATAGGCTGACCAGGTCACTAATGCCCTTTCTGACACAGCCTGAGCCCGGAACCCCTGGACCCTCCCAGACAGCTGGCCGCACACTGAGCACATCGAACCGCCATGGCCTTAGGTCGTCAACTCTTCCCAACCTCGGTTTTCAGGTTTCAGAACCTAGACCTTATCTCCAATCACTGCCCAGGGTTGAAGGTGATGCAGAAATCAGAACTCCTTCCCTATGGCAAGAAACCTTGTGTTTGGCATGTTGTCCAACGTTCAGTGTAGTTGAAACCAGTGTGGCCCATGAGGCCCCGCCCATGCTCGCGGGACACATTGGTCACAAACACACATTGTGACGCTCAGGCTGAGCCCAGTCCTCAAGTAAGGCCGCTCAGTGGCTGGATGAAGAGATAGCATATTGGGCTTGCCATGCCCCTAGGCCCCAATTTTTAACCATAGTTCGGGTTGACCCTTCAGTCTTCCCCACGGCTTGGCTTTGGAATTCCTCTTTTGCTGGGACACCTGAGGTAACAAAACTGAAATGAGTCCTCCCATCCCACAGATTGACGAAAAGCAATTGGGAATCGGGCCAAATCCTCAGAGAGGAAGATTCGTCCATGGCCCATGAGGCCTCCCCGACATTCCACGGCCATCGCTGATACAAAATCCAGAGACAAAAGCCTGAGCAAGCGCCTCAGACTCGCACTTTCTTCATATCCTGAAGAGTTCTTCTCATGGTTTGTAGATCGGGCCTGCCATACCTACGTCCCCAAATCTAAGCTGAGTTTGTGTTTTCAGACTTCTGTCCTCAAAGTCTTGGGCCAACCACCCTGCAGGCTGGGCCCCTGGAGCCACACATTAGGACTGTGCCTACCAATCCATGGGAATTCTGCCCATTCCATGGTCCAAAATAGTACAAATTAGGAGAAACCTCCAAAGTCCCTGAGGCCATCCCAATAGTGTAGGTCGCCCGGAACAAACAAGGGCTGTCTGACACCAGCTGATAATCGACCTCCACTCATACCATAGATGGATGTCCCTAGAGAAGAAGATTGAACCAGACAGGAACCTAGGCCATAATAGGATCCATTGCTTTGGGTTACAGGCATGTGTCCTCAAAAGCCTGATTCCAATACGAGCATAGGAGTTTTCCTGAGGCACCCATCAGAACTCATCTCGTCTCCACAAGGAAACCTGTGCATGGGAGCCATGTCCAAAGCTTAGGAGAGTACTTCAGGGTCCCGGTGCCACCGCCCCATTCCAAGGCCCTCATGGACACAAAAACACATTAGGACCCATCCTCAGGAAAGTCCATTTCAACTCAGCCACCGCGGTTGCTCCGGCAGAGCCATCAGATCTAAACTGTCTTGTTGCTAGGAGACAATTGGAATGCGAGGCGGGCTTCCCAGGCATCCATCCGCGAACGGTGCTCTGGAGTCATTCCATATGGGATGTCCTGGAGCTGTCCAACAGGTCTCAATTGTCCCGCAGAAGGAATCCTTGAAGGAGGCATCCCACAACTCCCAACGTGGGAAAACCTCAATGGCCTCGAGATTCCGCTCCCTTCATGAAGCGGCCGTCATGCTCAGAAACTCCAACCTGAGCCAACGTCTGATCCTCGCCCTGACTTCAGATGCATGAGATATTGGTTCAGATCTGCAGGGGGTACCTGCCATGCCCTCGCCCTGAAACCCAAGTCTAGCTTGTCTTCTCAGACTTCCGTCCTCACACTCCTGGCCCCGAATCCCTCATGTTTGGCAATTCCGGACCCACAATGCAGCACTCTGCCTGCCCTCTAGAAAAAAAAATATTGCCTCATGAGCTGCCCAGGCACCTTAAATGAGGGTAAACCTACACAGCACTCGACTTTACCCAAATTATATAGTGTAACCTGGGCACTAATGCACTGTCGAACAAACCTGAGCCCGGACCTCCTGACCAATACCCAGAAAGCTGACCGCACACTGAGCACATAAAACCCGCCATGGCCTTAGGTCATCATCTCTTCCCTACCTCAGTTTTCAGGCTTCAGAACCGAGACCTTATCTCCAATCACTGCCCAGGGGTGAGTGTGATGCAGAAATCAGAATTCCTCCTTACCCATGGCAAGAATCCTTGTGGTTGGCACGTTCAGTGTAGGAGAAACCAGCATTCACCCTGAGGCCCCGCCCATTCTTGAGTCACAATACACATGCATTGTGACCCTCAGCATGAGTCCTGTCCTCTAGTAAGTCCTCTCAGTGGCTGGACCATTAGATGTCATAATGGGCTTGACATGTCCCTAGGCCCCAATTTTTAACCAGATTTCTGATTGTCCAGTCGCCCCTCCCCAGGGCTCTACTCTGGAATCCATCATTTGGTGGGACACCTGAGGTTAAAAAAGAAAACAACAACAACAACAACAACAACAAAAAAAACGGACTTCTTCCAGCCCACAGAATGACCGCAAACTCTTTGGACGTGGCCAAACCACCAGAGAGTAAGACTCGTCCATTTTCCATGAAGTCACCCAGAAATTCAACGACCATGAGTGACACGATATCCAGGACAAAAACTTGAGCAGAGCCTCACACTCGCCCTTCTTTCAAATCCCGAAGAGTTCTCCTCATGGTCTGTAGATCAGTTCTGCCATACCTATGACCCGAATCATAAGCCGAGTTTGTGTTTTCAGACAACTGTACAAACAGCCCTGGCCTACACAACCTACAGGCTCAGGCCCCTGGAGCCAAACCTGAGGACTGTACTTGCCCTCTCCAAGGGAATTGTGTGTGCCCATTCCAATGGCCACAACATTTCTCATAGGATAAACCTCCAAAGTCCCTGATCCATCTCAATATTGGTGGCTTCCCAGGAAAAACAGGGGCAATCTGAGCCCAACTGAGCACCTACCTGCACTCAGACCCATAGACAGATGTCCCCAGAGGTAAAAAGGAAAGAACAGGCCCCTAGGCACTAATCAGATCCATTGCTTTGGTTTCCAGGCATCTCTCCTCAGAGGCCTGGATTTCAAAAGCAGCATATAGCTGTTTCTTGACTCACCCATCAGAAAACATCTCATCTACACATGGGAAACTTGCACGTTGGAGCTGTGTCAAAGCCTTTGTTTAGGAGAACCCTTTTGGGCCCCAGTGCCACAGCTTCATTCCAAGGTCTCCATAGACACAAAAGCACGTTAGGACCCCTCCCCAGGGGTGTCCATTTCAACTCAGCGTCCTCGGTTGCTCCCCACAGATCCAGGAGATCTAACCTGTCTTGTTGCTAGGAGACAATTGGAATGCGAGGTGGGCTACCCAGCCATCCATCCTTAGAACCCTGCTCAGAATCATTGGCCTGGAGCCAAACAACAGGTCTCAATTGTCCTGCAGAAGACTCTCTGCAGTTTGGAGCTTCTCACAACTCCCATCGTGGGAAAACACCCATGGCCTCGAGAAGCCCCCCCCCATTCATGAAGGGGCCATCAGGGACAGAAACTTCAACCTGAGCGTCGTCTGATCCTCGCCCTGACTTCAGATGCACGAGATCTCGATTCAGGTCTGTAGATTGTGCCTGCCATGGCCTCACCCAGAAATCTAAGCCTAGCTTGTGTTCTCAGACATTTGTCGTCAGACTACTGGCCCACAAGCCCTCCAGTTTGGCAATCCAGAACTACAATGCAGCACTCTGCCGGCCCTCCACAAGAAAAACATTTTCCTCTGGGGCTACCCAGTAACCCCAAATGAGGATAACCTGCACCGACCATGGCTGTACCCCAAATACATAGGCTGACCAGGGCACTAATGCCCTTTCTGACACAGCCTGAGCCTGGATCCCCTGGACCCTCCCAGACAGCGGCCGCACACTGAGCACATCGAGCTGCCATGGCCTTAGGTCGTCATCTCTTCCCAACCTCGGTTTTCAGGTTTCAGAACCTAGACCTTATCTCCAATCACTGCCCAGGGTTGAAGGTGATGCAGAAATCAGAACTCCTTCCCCATGGCAAGAAACCTTGTGGTTGGCATGTTGTCCAACGTTCAGTGTAGTTGAAACCAGTGTGGCCCATGAGGCCCTGCCCATGCTCGCAGGACACATTGGTCACAAACACACATTGTGACGCTCAGGCTGAGCCCAGTCCTCAAGTAAGGCCGCTCAGTGGCTGGATGAAGAGATAGCATATTGGGCTTGCCATGCCCCTAGGCCCCAATTTTTAACCATAGTTCGGGTTGACCCTTCAGTCTACCCCACGGCATGGCTTTGGAATTCCTCTTTTGGTGGGACACCTGAGGTAACAAAACTGAAATGAGTCCTCCCATCCCAGAGATTGACGAAAAGCAATTGGGAATCGGGCCAAATCCTCAGAGAGGAAGATTCGTCCATGGCCCATGAGGCCTCCCCGACATTCCACGGCCATCGCTGATACAAAATCCAGAGACAAAAGCCTGAGCAAGCGCCTCAGACTCGCACTTTCTTCATATCCTGAAGAGTTCTTCTCATGGTTTGTAGATCGGGCCTGCCATACCTACGTCCCCAAATCTAAGCTGAGTTTGTGTTTTCAGACTTCTGTCCTCAAAGTTTTGGGCCAACCACCCTGCAGGCTGGGCCCCTGGAGCCACACATTAGGACTGTGCCTACCAATCCATGGGAATTCTGCCCATTTCATGGTCCAAAATAGTACAAATTAGGAGAAACCTCCAAAGTCCCTGAGGCCATCCCAATAGTGTAGGTCGCCCGGAACAAACAAGGGCTGTCTGACACCAGCTGATAATCGACCTCCACTCATACTATAGATGGATGTCCCCAGAGAAGAAGATTGAACCAGACAGGACCCTAGGCCATAATAGGATCCATTGCTTTGGGTTACAGGCATGTGTCCTCAAAAGCCTGATTCCAATACGAGCATAGGGGTTTTCCTAAGGCACCCATCAGAACTCATCTCGTCTCCACAAGGAAACCTGTGCATGGGAGCCATGTCCAAAGCTTAGGAGAGTACTTCAGGGTCCCGGTGCCACCGCCCCATTCCAAGGCCCTCATGGACACAAAAACACATTAGGACCCATCCTCAGGAAAGTCCATTTCAACTCAGGCACCGCGGTTGCTCCGGCAGAGCCATCAGATCTAAACTGTCTTGTTGCTAGGAGACAATTGGAATGCGAGGAGGGCTTCCCAGGCATCCATCCGCGAACGATGCTCTGGAGTCATTCCATATGGGATGTCCTGGAGCTGTCCAACAGGTCTCAATTGTCCCGCAGAAGGAATCCTTGAAGGGGGCATCCCACAACTCCCAACGTGGGAAAACCTCAATGGCCTCGAGATTCCGCTCCCTTCATGAAGCGGCCGTCATGCTCAGAAACTCCAACCTGAGCCAACGTCTGATCCTCGCCCTGACTTCAGATGCATGAGATATTGGTTCAGACCTGCAGGGGGTACCTGCCATGCCCTCGCCCTGAAACCCAAGTCTAGCTTGTCTTCTCAGACTTCCGTAGTCACACTCCTGGCCCCGAATCCCTCAAGTTTGGCAATTCCGGACCCACAATGCAGCACTCTGCCTGCCCTCTAGAAAAAAAATTATTGCCTCATGAGCTGCCCAGGCACCTTAAATGAGGGTAAACCTACACAGCACTCGACTTTACCCAAATTATATAGTGTAACCTGGGCACTAATGCACTGTCGAACAAACCTGAGCCGGGACCTCCTAACCAACACCCAGAAAGCTGACCGCACACTGAGCACATAAAACCCGCCATGGCCTTAGGTCATCATCTCTTCCCTACCTCAGTTTTCAGGCTTCAGAACCGAGACCTTATCTCCAATCACTGCCCAGGGGTGAGTGTGATGCAGAAATCAGAATTCCTCCTTACCCATGGCAAGAATCCTTGTGGTTGGCACGTTCAGTGTAGGAGAAACCAGCATTCACCCTGAGGCCCCGCCCATTCTTGAGTGCGATGAGGGCATACACACGCATTGTGACCCTCAGCATGATTCCTGTCCTCTAGTAAGTCCTCTCAGTGGCTGGACCATTAGATGTCATAATGGGCTTGACATGTCCCTAGGCCCC
The DNA here is from genome assembly GCF_964662115.1 of Mustela nivalis. NCBI lineage: Eukaryota > Metazoa > Chordata > Mammalia > Carnivora > Mustelidae > Mustela > Mustela nivalis. Next base: position 525,918 of record NW_028136261.1, on the reverse strand, counting down.
AATTTTTAACCAGATTTCTGATTGTCCAGTCGCCCCTCCCCAGGGCTCTACTCTGGAATCCATCATTTGGTGGGACACCTGAGGTTAAAAAAGAAAACAACAACAACAACAACAAAAAAAAAAAAAAAACCGGACTTCTTCCAGCCCACAGAATGACCGCAAACTCTTTGGACGTGGCCAAACCACCAGAGAGTAAGACTCGTCCATTTCCCATGAAGTCACCCAGAAATTCAACGACCATGAGTGACACGATATCCAGGACAAAAACTTGAGCAGAGCCTCACACTCGCCCTTCTTTCAAATCCCGAAGAGTTCTCCTCATGGTCTGTAGATCAGTTCTGCCATACCTATGACCCGAAACATAAGCCGAGTTTGTGTTTTCAGACAACTGTCCAAACAGCCCTGGCCTACACAACCTACAGGCTCAGGCCCCTGGAGCCAAACCTGAGGACTGTACTTGCCCTCTCCAAGGGAATTGTGTGTGCCCATTCCAATGGCCACAACCCTTCTAATAGGATAAACCTCCAAAGTCCCTGATCCATCTCAATAGTGGTGGCTTCCCAGGAACAACAGGGGCAATCTGAGCCCAACTGAGCACCTACCTGCACTCAGACCCATAGACAGATGTCCCCAGAGGTAAAAAGGAAAGAACAGGCCCCTAGGCACTAATCAGATCCATTGCTTTGGTTTCCAGGCATCTCTCCTCAGAGGCCTGGATTTCAAAATCAGCATATAGCTGTTTCTTGACTCACCCATCAGAAAACATCTCATCTACACATGGGAAACTTGCACGTTGGGACTGTGTCAAAGCCTTTATTTAGGAGAACCCTTTTGGGCCCCAGTGCCACCGCTTCATTCCAAGGTCTCCATAGACACAAAAGCACGTTAGGACCCATCCCCAGGGGTGTCCATTTCAACTCAGCGTCCTCGGTTGCTCCCCACAGATCCAGGAGATCTAACCTGTCTTGTTGCTAGGAGACAATTGGAATGCGAGGTGGGCTACCCAGCCATCCATCCTTAGAACCCTGCTCAGAATCATTGGCCTGGAGCCAAACAACAGGTCTCAATTGTCCTGCAGAAGACTCTCTGCAGTTTGGAGCTTCTCACAACTCCCATCGTGGGAAAACACCCATGGCCTCGAGAAGCCCCCCCCCATTCATGAAGGGGCCATCAGGGACAGAAACTTCAACCTGAGCGTCGTCTGATCCTCGCCCTGACTTCAGATGCACGAGATCTCGATTCAGGTCTGTAGATTGTGCCTGCCATGGCCTCACCCAGAAATCTAAGCCTAGCTTGTGTTCTCAGACATTTGTCGTCAGACTACTGGCCCACAAGCCCTCCAGTTTGGCAATCCAGAACTACAATGCAGCACTCTGCCGGCCCTCCACAAGAAAAACATTTTCCTCTGGGGCTACCCAGTAACCCCAAATGAGGATAACCTGCACCGACCATGGCTGTACCCCAAATACATAGGCTGACCAGGGCACTAATGCCCTTTCTGACACAGCCTGAGCCTGGATCCCCTGGACCCTCCCAGACAGCGGCCGCACACTGAGCACATCGAGCTGCCATGGCCTTAGGTCGTCATCTCTTCCCAACCTCGGTTTTCAGGTTTCAGAACCTAGACCTTATCTCCAATCACTGCCCAGGGTTGAAGGTGATGCAGAAATCAGAACTCCTTCCCCATGGCAAGAAACCTTGTGGTTGGCATGTTGTCCAACGTTCAGTGTAGTTGAAACCAGTGTGGCCCATGAGGCCCTGCCCATGCTCGCAGGACACATTGGTCACAAACACACATTGTGACGCTCAGGCTGAGCCCAGTCCTCAAGTAAGGCCGCTCAGTGGCTGGATGAAGAGATAGCATATTGGGCTTGCCATGCCCCTAGGCCCCAATTTTTAACCATAGTTCGGGTTGACCCTTCAGTCTACCCCACGGCATGGCTTTGGAATTCCTCTTTTGGTGGGACACCTGAGGTAACAAAACTGAAATGAGTCCTCCCATCCCAGAGATTGACGAAAAGCAATTGGGAATCGGGCCAAATCCTCAGAGAGGAAGATTCGTCCATGGCCCATGAGGCCTCCCCGACATTCCACGGCCATCGCTGATACAAAATCCAGAGACAAAAGCCTGAGCAAGCGCCTCAGACTCGCACTTTCTTCATATCCTGAAGAGTTCTTCTCATGGTTTGTAGATCGGGCCTGCCATACCTACGTCCCCAAATCTAAGCTGAGTTTGTGTTTTCAGACTTCTGTCCTCAAAGTTTTGGGCCAACCACCCTGCAGGCTGGGCCCCTGGAGCCACACATTAGGACTGTGCCTACCAATCCATGGGAATTCTGCCCATTTCATGGTCCAAAATAGTACAAATTAGGAGAAACCTCCAAAGTCCCTGAGGCCATCCCAATAGTGTAGGTCGCCCGGAACAAACAAGGGCTGTCTGACACCAGCTGATAATCGACCTCCACTCATACTATAGATGGATGTCCCCAGAGAAGAAGATTGAACCAGACAGGACCCTAGGCCATAATAGGATCCATTGCTTTGGGTTACAGGCATGTGTCCTCAAAAGCCTGATTCCAATACGAGCATAGGGGTTTTCCTAAGGCACCCATCAGAACTCATCTCGTCTCCACAAGGAAACCTGTGCATGGGAGCCATGTCCAAAGCTTAGGAGAGTACTTCAGGGTCCCGGTGCCACCGCCCCATTCCAAGGCCCTCATGGACACAAAAACACATTAGGACCCATCCTCAGGAAAGTCCATTTCAACTAAGGCACCGCGGTTGCTCCGGCAGAGCCATCAGATCTAAACTGTCTTGTTGCTAGGAGACAATTGGAATGCGAGGAGGGCTTCCCAGGCATCCATCCGCGAACGATGCTCTGGAGTCATTCCATATGGGATGTCCTGGAGCTGTCCAACAGGTCTCAATTGTCCCGCAGAAGGAATCCTTGAAGGGGGCATCCCACAACTCCCAACGTGGGAAAACCTCAATGGCCTCGAGATTCCGCTCCCTTCATGAAGCGGCCGTCATGCTCAGAAACTCCAACCTGAGCCAACGTCTGATCCTCGCCCTGACTTCAGATGCATGAGATATTGGTTCAGACCTGCAGGGGGTACCTGCCATGCCCTCGCCCTGAAACCCAAGTCTAGCTTGTCTTCTCAGACTTCCGTAGTCACACTCCTGGCCCCGAATCCCTCAAGTTTGGCAATTCCGGACCCACAATGCAGCACTCTGCCTGCCCTCTAGAAAAAAAATTATTGCCTCATGAGCTGCCCAGGCACCTTAAATGAGGGTAAACCTACACAGCACTCGACTTTACCCAAATTATATAGTGTAACCTGGGCACTAATGCACTGTCGAACAAACCTGAGCCGGGACCTCCTAACCAACACCCAGAAAGCTGACCGCACACTGAGCACATAAAACCCGCCATGGCCTTAGGTCATCATCTCTTCCTACCTCAGTTTTCAGGCTTCAGAACCGAGACCTTATCTCCAATCACTGCCCAGGGGTGAGTGTGATGCAGAAATCAGAATTCCTCCTTACCCATGGCAAGAATCCTTGTGGTTGGCACGTTCAGTGTAGGAGAAACCAGCATTCACCCTGAGGCCCCGCCCATTCTTGAGTGCGATGAGGGCATACACACGCATTGTGACCCTCAGCATGATTCCTGTCCTCTAGTAAGTCCTCTCAGTGGCTGGACCATTAGATGTCATAATGGGCTTGACATGTCCCTAGGCCCCAATTTTTAACCAGATTTCTGATTGTCCAGTCGCCCCTCCCCAGGGCTCTACTCTGGAATCCATCATTTGGTGGGACACCTGAGGTTAAAAAAGAAAACAACAACAACAACAACAAAAAAAAAAAAAAACCGGACTTCTTCCAGCCCACAGAATGACCGCAAACTCTTTGGACGTGGCCAAACCACCAGAGAGTAAGACTCGTCCATTTCCCATGAAGTCACCCAGAAATTCAACGACCATGAGTGACACGATATCCAGGACAAAAACTTGAGCAGAGCCTCACACTCGCCCTTCTTTCAAATCCCGAAGAGTTCTCCTCATGGTCTGTAGATCAGTTCTGCCATACCTATGACCCGAAACATAAGCCGAGTTTGTGTTTTCAGACAACTGTCCAAACAGCCCTGGCCTACACAACCTACAGGCTCAGGCCCCTGGAGCCAAACCTGAGGACTGTACTTGCCCTCTCCAAGGGAATTGTGTGTGCCCATTCCAATGGCCACAACCCTTCTAATAGGATAAACCTCCAAAGTCCCTGATCCATCTCAATAGTGGTGGCTTCCCAGGAACAACAGGGGCAATCTGAGCCCAACTGAGCACCTACCTGCACTCAGACCCATAGACAGATGTCCCCAGAGGTAAAAAGGAAAGAACAGGCCCCTAGGCACTAATCAGATCCATTGCTTTGGTTTCCAGGCATCTCTCCTCAGAGGCCTGGATTTCAAAATCAGCATATAGCTGTTTCTTGACTCACCCATCAGAAAACATCTCATCTACACATGGGAAACTTGCACGTTGGGACTGTGTCAAAGCCTTTATTTAGGAGAACCCTTTTGGGCCCCAGTGCCACCGCTTCATTCCAAGGTCTCCATAGACACAAAAGCACGTTAGGACCCATCCCCAGGGGTGTCCATTTCAACTCAGCGTCCTCGGTTGCTCCCCACAGATCCAGGAGATCTAACCTGTCTTGTTGCTAGGAGACAATTGGAATGCGAGGTGGGCTACCCAGCCATCCATCCTTAGAACCCTGCTCAGAATCATTGGCCTGGAGCCAAACAACAGGTCTCAATTGTCCTGCAGAAGACTCTCTGCAGTTTGGAGCTTCTCACAACTCCCATCGTGGGAAAACACCCATGGCCTCGAGAAGCCCCCCCCCCCATTCATGAAGGGGCCATCAGGGACAGAAACTCCAACCTGAGCGATCGTCTGATCCTCGCCATGACTTCAGATGCACGAGATCTCGATTCAGGTCTGTAGATTGTGCCTGCCATGGCCTCACCCAGAAACCTAAGCCTAGCTTCAGTTCTCAGACTTTTGTCGTCAGACTACTGGCCCACAAACCCTCCAGTTTGGCAATCCAGAACTACAATGCAGCACTCTGCCGGCCCTCCAGAAGAAAAACATTGTCCTCTGGGGGTACCCAGTAACCCCAAATGAGGATCAACCTGCACCGACCATGGCTGTACCCCAAATACATAGGCTGACCAGGGCACTAATTCCCTTTCTGAAACAGCCTGAGCCTGGACCCCCTGGACCCTCCCAGACAGCTGGCCGCACACTGAGCACATCCAGCCGCCATGGCCTTAGGTCGTCATCTCTTCCCAACCTCGGTTTTCAGGTTTCAGAACCTAGACCTTATCTCCAATCACTGCCCAGGGTTGAAGGTGATGCAGAAATCAGAACTCCTTCCCCATGGCAAGAAACCTTGTGGTTGGCATGTTGTCCAACATTCAGTGTAGTTGAAACCAGTGTGGCCCATGAGGCCCCGCCCATGCTCGCGGCACACATTGGTCACAAACACACATTGTGACGCTCAGGCTGAGCCCAGTCCTCAAGTAAGGCCTCTCAGTGGCTGGATGAAGAGATAGCATATTGGGCTTGCCATGCCCCTAGGCCCCAATTTTTAACCATAGTTCGGGTTGACCCTTCAGTCTTCCCCACGGCTTGGCTTTCGAATTCCTCTTTTGGTGGGACACCTGAGGTAACAAAACTGAAATGAGTCCTCCCATCCCACAGATTGACGAAAAGCAATTGGGAATCGGGCCAAATCCTCAGAGAGGAAGATTCGTCCATGGCCCATGAGGCCTCCCCGACATTCCACGGCCATCGCTGATACAAAATCCAGAGACAAAAGCCTGAGCAAGCACCTCAGACTCGCACTTTCTTCATATCCTGAAGAGTTCTTCTCATGGTTTGTAGATCGGGCCTGCCATACCTACGTCCCCAAATCTAAGCTGAGTTTGTGTTTTCAGACTTCTGTCCTCAAAGTCTTGGGCCAACCACCCTGCAGGCTGGGCTCCTGGAGCCACACATTAGGACTGTGCCTACCAATCCATGGGAATTCTGCCCATTCCATGGTCCAAAATAGTACAAATTAGGAGAAACCTCCAAAGTCCCTGAGGCCATCCCAATAGTGTAGGTCCCCCGGAACAAGCAAGGGCTGTCTGACACCAGCTGATAATCGACCTCCACTCATACCATAGAAGGATGTCCCCAGAGAAGAAGATTGAACCAGACAGGACCCTAGGCCATAATAGGATCCATTGCTTTGGGTTACAGGCATGTGTCCTCAAAAGCCTGATTCCAATACGAGCATAGGGGTTTTCCTGAGGCACCCATCAGAACTCATCTCGTCTCCACAAGGAAACCTGTGCATGGGAGCCATGTCCAAAGCTTAGGAGAGTACTTCAGGGTCCCGGTGCAACCGCCCCATTCCAAGGCCCTTATGGACACAAAAACACATTAGGACCCATCCTCAGGAAAGTCCATTTCAACTCAGCCACCGCGGTTGCTCCGGCAGAGCCATCAGATCTAAACTGTCTTGTTGCTAGGAGACAATTGGAATGCGAGGCGGGATTCCCAGGCATCCATCCGCGAACGATGCTCTGGAGTCATTCCATATGGGATGTCCTGGAGCTGTCCAACAGGTCTCAATTGTCCGGCAGAAGGAATCCTTGAAGGGGGCATCCCACAACTCCCAACGTGGGAAAACCTCAATGGCCTCGAGATTCCGCTCCCTTCATGAAGCGGCCGTCATGCTCAGAAACTCCAACCTGAGCCAACGTCTGGTCCTCGCCCTGACTTCAGATGCATGAGATATTGGTTCAGATCTGCAGGGGGTACCTGCCATGCCCTCGCCCTGAAACCCAAGTCTAGCTTGTCTTCTCAGACTTCCATCCGCACACTCCTGGCCCCGAATCCCTCAAGTTTGGCAATTCCGGACCCACAATGCAGCACTCTGCCTGCCCTCTAGAAAAAAAAATATTGCCTCATGAGCTGCCCAGGCACCTTAAATGAGGGTAAACCTACACAGCACTCGACGTTACCCTAATTATATAGTGTAACCTGGGCACTAATGCACTGTCGAACAAACCTGAGCCCGGACCTCCTGACCAACACCCAGAAACCTGACCGCACACTGAGCACATAAAACCCGCCATGGCCTTAGGTCATCATCTCTTCCCTACCTCAGTTTTCAGGCTTCAGAACCGAGACCTTATCTCCAATCACTGCCCAGGGGTGAGTGTGATGCAGAAATCAGAATTCCTCCTTACCCATGGCAAGAATCCTTGTGGTTGGCACGTTCAGTGTAGGAGAAACCAGCATTCACCCTGAGGCCCCGCCCATTCTTGAGTGCGATGAGGGCATACACACGCATTGTGACCCTCAGCATGAGTCCTGTCCTCTAGTAAGTCCTCTCAGTGGCTGGACCATTAGATGTCATAATGGGCTTGACATGTCCCTAGGCCCCAATTTTTAACCAGATTTCTGATTGTCCAGTCGCCCCTCCCCAGGGCTCTACTCTGGAATCCATCATTTGGTGGGACACCTGAGGTTAAAAAAGAAAAAAACAACAACAACAACAACAACAACAAAAACGGACTACTTCCAGCCCACAGAATGACCGCAAACTCTGTCGACGTGGCCAAACCACCAGAGAGTAAGACTCGTCCATTTCCCATGAAGTCACCCAGAAATTCAACGACCATGAGTGACACGATATCCAGGACAAAAACTTGAGCAGAGCCTCACACTCGCCCTTCTTTCAAATCCCGAAGAGTTCTCCTCATGGTCTGTAGATCAGTTCTGCCATACCTATGACCCTAAACATAAGCCAAGTTTGTGTTTTCAGACAACTGTCCAAACAGCCCTGGCCTACACAACCTACAGGCTCAGGCCCCTGGAGCCAAACCTGAGGACTGTACTTGCCCTCTCCAAGGGAATTGTGTGTGTCCATTCCAATGGCCACAACCCTTCTCATAGGATAAACCTCCAAAGTCCCTGATCCATCTCAATAGTGGTGGCTTCCCAGGAAAAACAGGGGCAATCTGAGCCCAACTGAGCACCTACCTGCACTCAGACCCATAGACAGATGTCCCCAGAGGTAAAAAGGAAAGAACAGGCCCCTAGGCACTAATCAGATCCATTGCTTTGGTTTCCAGGCATCTCTCCTCAGAGGCCTGGATTTCAAAAACAGCATAGAGCGGTTTCTTGACTCACCCATCAGAAAACATCTCATCTACACATGGGAAACTTGCACGTTGGAGCTGTGTCAAAGCCTTTGTTTAGGAGAACCCTTTTGGGCCCCAGTGCCACCGCTTCATTCCAAGGTCTCCATAGACACAAAAGCACGTTAGGACCCATCCCCAGGGGTGTCCATTTCAACTCAGCGTCCTCGGTTGCTCCCCACAGATCCAGGAGATCTAACCTGTCTTGTTGCTAGGAGACAATTGGAATGCGAGGTGGGCTACCCAGCCATCCATCCTTAGAACCCTGCTCAGAATCATTGGCCTGGAGCCAAACAACAGGTCTCAATTGTCCTGCAGAAGACTCTCTGCAGTTTGGAGCTTCTCACAACTCCCATCGTGGGAAAACACCCATGGCCTCGAGAAGCCCCCCCCCATTCATGAAGGGGCCATCAGGGACAGAAACTCCAACCTGAGCGATCGTCTGATCCTCGCCCTGACTTCAGATGCACGAGATCTCGATTCAGGTCTGTAGATTGTGCGTGCCATTGCCTCACCCATAAACCTAAGCCTAGCTTGTGTTCTCAGACTTTTGTCGTCAGACTACTGACCCACAAGCCCTCCAGTTTGGCAATCCAGAACTACAATGCAGCACTCTGCCGGCTCTCCAGAAGAAAAACATTTTCCTCTGGGCTACCCAGTAACCCCAAATGAGGATAACCTGCACCGACCATGGCTGTACCCCAAATACATAGGCTGACCAGGGCACTAATGCCCTTTCTGACACAGCCTGAGCCTGGACCCCCTGGACCCTCCCAGAAAGCTGGCCGCACACTGAGCACATCGAGCCGCCATGGCCTTAGGTCGTCATCTCTTCCCAACCTCGGTTTTCAGGTTTCAGAACCTAGACCTTATCTCCAATCACTGCCCAGGGTTGAAGGTGATGCAGAAATCAGAACTCCTTCCCCATGGAAAGAAACCTTGTGGTTGGCATGTTGTCCAACTTTCAGTGTAGTTGAAACCAGTGTGGCCCATGAGGCCCCGCCCATGCTCGCGGGCCACATTGGTCACAAACACACATTTTGACGCTCAGGCTGAGCCTAGTCCTCAAGTAAGGCCGCTCAGTGGCTGGATGAAGAGATAGCATATTGGGCTTGCCATGCCCCCAGGCCCCAATTTTTAACCATAGTTCGGGTTGACCCTTCAGTCTTCCCCACGGCTTGGCTTTGGAATTCCTCTTTTGGTGGGACACCTGAGGTAACAAAACTGAAATGAGTCCTCCCATCCCACAGATTGACAAAAAGCAATTGGGAATCGGGCCAAATCCCCAGAGAGGAAGATTCGTCCATGGCCCATGAGGCCTCCCCGACATTCCACGGCCATCGCTGATACAAAATCCAGAGACAAAAGCCTGAGCAAGCGCCTCAGACTAGCAATTTCTTCATATCCTGAAGAGTTCTTCTCATGGTTTGTAGATCGGGCCTGCCATACCTACGTCCCCTAATCTAAGCTGAGTTTGTGTTTTCAGACTTCTGTCCTCAAAGTCTTGGGCCAACCACCCTGCAGGCTGGGCCCATGGAGCCACACATTAGGACTGTGCCTACCAATCCATGGGAATTCTGCCCATTCCATGGTCCAAAATAGTACAAATTAGGAGAAACCTCCAAAGTCCCTAAGGCCATCCCAATAGTGTAGGTCGCCCGGAACAAACAAGGGCTGTCTGACACCAGCTGATAATCGACCTCCACTCATACCATAGATGGATGTCCCCAGAGAAGAAGATTGAACCAGACAGGACCCTAGGCCATAATAGGATTCATTGCTTTGGGTTACAGGCATGTGTCCTCAAAAGCCTGATTCCAATACGAGCATAGCGGTTTTCCTGAGCACCCATCAGAACTCATCTCGTCTCCACAAGGAAACCTGTGCATGGGAGCCATGTCCAAAGCTTAGGAGAGTACTTCAGGGTCCCGGTGCCACCGCCCCATTCCAAGGCCCTCATGGACACAAAAACACATTAGGACCCATCCTCAGGAAAGTCCATTTCAACTCAGCCACCCCGGTTGCTCCGGCAGAGCCATCAGATCTAAACTGTCTTGTTGCTAGGAGACAATTGGAATGCGAGGCGGGCTTCCCAGGCATCCATCCGCGAACGGTGCTCTGGAGTCATTCCATATGGGATGTCCTGGAGCTGTCCCACAGGTCTAAATTGTCCCGCAGAAGGAATCCTTGAAGGGGGCATCCCACAACTCCCAACGTGGGAAAACCTCAATGGCCTCGAGATTCCGCTCCCTTCATGAAGCGGCCGTCATGCTCAGAAACTCCAACCTGAGCCAACGTCTGGTCCTCGCCCTGACTTCAGATGCATGTGATATTGGTTCAGATCTGCAGGGGGTACCTGCCATGCCCTCGCCCTGAAACCCAAGTCTAGCTTGTTTTCTCAGACTTCCGTCCTCACACTCCTGGCCCCGAATCCCTCAAGTTTGGCAATTCCGGACCCACAATGCAGCACTCTGCCTGCCCTCTAGAAAAAAAATTATTGCCTCATGAGCTGCCCAGGCACCTTAAATGAGGGTAAACCTACACAGCACTCGACTTTACCCAAATTATATAGTGTAACCTGGGCACTAATGCACTGTCGAACAAACCTGAGCCGGGACCTCCTAACCAACACCCAGAAAGCTGACCGCACACTGAGCACATAAAACCCGCCATGGCCTTAGGTCATCATCTCTTCCCTACCTCAGTTTTCAGGCTTCAGAACCGAGACCTTATCTCCAATCACTGCCCAGGGGTGAGTGTGATGCAGAAATCAGAATTCCTCCTTACCCATGGCAAGAATCCTTGTGGTTGGCACGTTCAGTGTAGGAGAAACCAGCATTCACCCTGAGGCCCCGCCCATTCTTGAGTGCGATGAGGGCATACACACGCATTGTGACCCTCAGCATGAGTCCTGTCCTCTAGTAAGTCCTCTCAGTGGCTGGACCATTAGATGTCATAATGGGCTTGACATGTCCCTAGGCCCCAATTTTTAACCAGATTTCTGATTGTCCAGTCGCCCCTCCCCAGGGCTCTACTCTGGAATCCATCATTTGGTGGGACACCTGAGGTTAAAAAAGAAAAAAACAACAACAACAACAACAACAACAAAAAACGCACTTCTTCTTCCAGCCCACAGAATGACCGCAAACTCTTTGGACGTGGACAAACCACCAGAGAGTAAGACTAGTCCATTTCCGATGAAGTCACCCAGAAATTCAACGACCATGAGTGACACGATATCCAGGATAAAAACTTGAGCAGAGCCTCACACTCGCCCTTCTTTCAAATCCCGAAGAGTTCTCCTCATGGTCTGTAGATCAGTCCTGCCATACCTATGACCCGAAACATAAGCCGAGTTTGTGTTTTCAGACAACTGTCCAAACAGCCCTGGCCTACACAACCTACAGGCTCAGGCCCCTGGAGCCAAACCTGAGGACTGTACTTGCCCTCTCCAAGGGAATTGTGTGTGCCCATTCCAATGGCCACAACACTTCTCATAGGATAAACCTCCAAAGTCCCTGATCCATCTCAATAGTGGTGGCTTCCCTGGAAAAACGGGGGCAATCTGAGCCCAACTGAGCATCTACCTGCACTCAGACCCATAGATAGATGTCTCCAGAGGTAAAAAGGAAAGAACAGGCCCCTAGGCACTAATCAGATCCAATGCTTTGGTTTCCAGGCATCTCTCCTCAGAGGCCTGGATTTCAAAAGCAGCATATAGCTGTTTCTTGACTCACCCACCAGAAAACATCTCATCTACACATGGGACACTTGCACGTTGGAGCTGTGTCAAAGCCTTTGTTTAGGAGAACCCTTTTGGGCCCCAGTGCCACCGCTTCATTCCAAGGTCTCCATAGACACAAAAGCACGTTAGGACCCATCCCCAGGGGTGTCCATTTCAACTCAGCGTCCTCGGTTGCTCCCCACAGATCCAGGAGATCTAACCTGTCTTGTTGCTAGGAGACAATTGGAATGCGAGGTGGGCTACCCAGCCATCCATCCTTGGATCCCTGCTCAGAATCATTGGCCTGGAGCCAAACAACAGGTCTCAATTGTCCTGCAGAAGACTCTCTGCAGTTTGGAGCTTCTCACAACTCCCATAGTGGGAAAACACCCATGGCCTCGTGATGCCCCCCCCCATTCATGAAGGGGCCATCAGGGACAGAAACTCCAACCTGAGCGATCGTCTGATCCTCGCCCTGACTTCAGATGCACGAGATCTCGATTCAGGTCTGTAGATTGTGCCTGCCATGGCCTCACCCAGAACCTAAGCCTAGCTTGTGTTCTCAGACTTTTGTCGTCAGACTACTGGCCCACAAGCCATCCAGTTTGGCAATCCAGAACTACAATGCAGCACTCTGCCAGCCCTCCAGAAGAAAAACATTGTCCTCTGGGACTACCCAGTAAGCCCAAATGAGGATCAAACTGCACCGACCATGGCTGTACCCCAAATACATAGGCTGACCAGGGCACTAATGCCCTTTCTGACACAGCCTGAGCCTGGACACCCTGGACCCTCCCAGACAGCTGGCCACACACTGAGCACATCGAGCCGCCATGGCCTTAGGTCGTCATCTCTTCCCAACCTCGGTTTTCAGGTTTCAGAACCTAGACCTTATCTCCAATCACTGCCCAGGGTTGAAGGTGATGCAGAAATCAGAACTCCTTCCCCATGGCAAGAAACCTTGTGGTTGGCATGTTGTCCAACTTTCAGTGTAGTTGAAACCAGTGTGGCCCATGAGGCCCCGCCCATGCTCGCAGGACACATTGGTCACAAACACACATTGTGACGCTCAGGCTGAGCCCAGTCCTCAAGTAAGGCCTCTCAGTGGCTGGATGAAGAGATAGCATATTTGGCTTGCCATGCCCCTAGGCCCCAATTTTTAAACATAGTTCGGGTTGACCCTTCAGTCTTCCCCACGGCTTGGCTTTGGAATTCCTCTTTTGGTGGGACACCTGAGGTAACAAAACTGAAATGAGTCCTCCCATCCCACAGATTGACGAAAAGCAATTGGGAATCGGGCCAAATCCTCAGAGAGGAAGATTCGTCCATGGCCCATGAGGCCTCCCCGACATTCCACGGCCATCGCTGATACAAAATCCAGAGACAAAAGCCTGAGCAAGCGCCTCAGACTAGCACTTTCTTCATATCCTGAAGAGTTCTTCTCATGGTTTGTAGATCGGGCCTGCCATACCTACGTCCCCAAATCTAAGCTGAGTTTGTGTTTTCAGACTTCTGTCCTCAAAGTCTTGGGCCAACCACCCTGCAGGCTGGGCCCCTGGAGCCACACATTAGGACTGTGCCTAACAATCCATGGGAATTCTGCCCATTCCATGGTCCAAAATAGTACAAATTAGGAGAAACCTCCAAAGTCCCTGAGGCCATCCCAATAGTGTAGGTCGCCCGGAACAAACAAGGGCTGTCTGACACCAGCTTATAATCACCCTCCACTCATACCATAGATGGATGTCCCCAGAGAAGAAGATTGAACCAGACAGGACCCTAGGCAATAATAGGATCCATTGCTTTGGGTTACAGGCATGTGTCCTCAAAAGCCTGATTCCAATACGAGCATAGAGTTTTCCTGAGGCACCCATCAGAACTCATCTCGTCTCCACAAGGAAACCTGTGCATGGGAGCCATGTCCAAAGCTTAGGAGAGTACTTCAGGGTCCCGGTGCCACCGCCCCATTCCAAGGCCCTCATGGACACAAAAACACATTAGGACCCATCCTCAGGAAAGTCCATTTCAACTCAGCCACCCCGGTTGCTCCGGCAGAGCCATCAGATCTAAACTGTCTTGTTGCTAGGAGACAATTGGAATGCGAGGCGGGCTTCCCAGGCATCCATCCGCGAACGATGCTCTGGAGTCATTCCATATGGGATGTCCTGGAGCTGTCCAACAGGTCTCAATTGTCCCGCAGAAGGAATCCTTGAAGGGGGCATCCCACAACTCCCAACGTGGGAAAACCTCAATGGCCTCGAGATTCCGCTCCCTTCATGAAGCGGCCGTCATGCTCAGAAACTCCAATCTGAGCCAACGTCTGATCTTAGCCCTGACTTCAATGCATGAGATATTGGTTCAGATCTGCAGGGGGTACCTGCCATGCCCTCGCCCTGAAACCCAAGTCTAGCTTGTCTTCTCAGACTTCCGTCCTCACACCTCTGGCCCCGAAGCCCTCAAGTTTGGCAATTCCGGACCCACAATGCAGCACTCTGCCTGCCCTCTAGAAAAAAAATTATTGCCTCATGAGCTGCCCAGGCACCTTAAATGAGGGTAAATCTACACAGCACTCGACTTTACCCAAATTATATAGTGTAACCTGGGCACTAATGCACTGTCGAACAAACCTGAGCCCGGACCTCCTGACCAACACCCAGAAAGCTGACCGCACACTGAGCACATAAAACCCGCCATGGCCTTAGGTCATCATCTCTTCCCTACCTCAGTTTTCAGGCTTCAGAACCGAGACCTTATCTCCAATCATTGCCCAGGGGTGAGTGGGATGCAGAAATCAGAATTCCTCCTTACCCATGGCAAGTATCCTTGTGGTTGGCACGTTCAGTGTAGGAGAAACCAGCATTCACCCTGAGGCTCCCCCCCATTCTTGAGTGCGATGAGGGCATACACACGCATTGTGACCCTCAGCATGAGTCCTGTCCTCTAGTAAGTCCTCTCAGTGGCTGAACCATTTGATGTCATAATGGGCTTGACATGTCCCTAGGCCCCAATTTTTAACCAGATTTCTGATTGTCCCGGCGCCCCTCCCCAGGGCTCTACTCTGGAATCCATCATTTGGTGGGACACCTGAGGTTAAAAAAGAAAACAACAACAACAACAACAACAAAAAAAAAACGGACTTCTTCCAGCCCACAGAATGAACGCAAACTCTTTGGACTGGGCCAAACCACCAGAGAGTAAGACTCGTCCATTTCCCATGAAGTCACCCAGAAATTCCACGACCATGAGTGACACGATATCAAGAGACAAAAACTTGAGCAGGAGCCTCACTCGCCCTTCTTTCAAATCCCGAAGAGTTCTCCTCATTGTCTGTAGATCAGTCCTGCCATACCTATGACCCGAAACATAAGCCGAGTTTGTGTTTTCAGACAACTGTCCAAACAGCCCTGGCCTACACAACCTACAGGCTCGGGCCCCTGGAGCCAAACCTGAGGACTGTACTTGCCCTCTCCAATGGAATTGTGTGTGCCCATTCCAATGACCACAACCCTTCTAATAGGATAAACCTCCAAAGTCCCTGCTCCATCTCAATAGTGGTGGCTTCCTAGGAAAAACAGGGGCAATCTGAGCCCAAGTGAGCACCTACCTGCACTCAGACCCATAGACAGATGTCCCCAGAGGTAAAAAGGAAAGAAAAGGCCCCTAGGCACTAATCAGATCCATTGCTTTGGTTTCGAGGCATCTCTCCTCAGAGGCCTGGATTTCAAAAGCAGCATATAGCTGTTTCTTGACTCACCCATCAGAAAACATCTCATCTACACATGGGAAATTTGCACATTGGAGCTGTGTCAAAGCCTCTGCTTAGGAGAACCCTTTAGGGCCCCAGTGCCACCGCTTCATTCCAAGGTCTCCATAGATACAAAAGCACGTTAGGACCCATCCCCAGGGGTGTCCATTTCAACTCAGCGTTTTCGGTTGCTCCTCTCAATCCAGGAGATCTAACCTGTCTTGTTGCTAGGAGACAATTGGAATGCGAGGTGGGCTACCCATCCATCCATCCTTAGAACCCTGCTCAGAATCATTGGCCTGGAGCCAAACGACAGGTCTCAATTGTCCTGCAGAAGACTCTCTGCAGTTTGGAGCTTCTCACAACTCCCATCGTGGGAAAACACCCATGGCCTCGTGATGCCCCCCCCATTCATGAAGGGGCCATCAGGGACAGAAACTCCAACCTGAGCGATCGTCTGATCCTCGCCCTGACTTCAGATGCACGAGATCTCGATTCAGGTCTGTAGATTGTGCCTGCCATGGCCTCACCCAGAAACCTAAGCCTAGCTTGTGTTCTCAGACTTTTGTCGTCAGACTACTTGCCCACAATCCCTCCAGTTTGGCAATCCAGAACTACAATGCAGCACTCTGCCGGCCCTCCAGAAGAAAAACATTGTCCTCTGGGGCTACCCAGTAACCCCAAATGAGGATCAACCTGCACCGACCTTGGCTGTACCCCAAATACATAGGCTGACCAGGGCACTAATGCCCTTTCTGACACAGCCTGAGCCTGGAGCCCCTGGCCCCTCCCAGACAGCTGGCCGCACACTGAGCACATCCAGCCGCCATGGCCTTAGGTCGTCTTCTCTTCCCAACCTCGGTTTTCAGGTTTCAGAACCTAGACCTTATCTCCAATCACTGCCCAGGGTTGAAGGTGATGCAGAAATCAGAACTCCTTCCCCATGGCAAGAAATCTTGTGGTTGGCATGTTGTCCAACGTTCAGTGTCGTTGAAACCAGTGTGGCCCATGAGGCCCCGCCCATGCTCGCGGGCCACATTGGTCACAAACACACATTGTGACCCTCAGGCTGAGCGCAGTCCTCAAGTAAGGCCACTCAGTGGCTGGATGAAGAGATAGCATATTGGGCTTGCCATGCCCCTAGGCCCCAATTTTTAACCATAGTTCGGGTTGTCCCTTCAGTCTTCCCCACGGCTTGGCTTTGGAATTACTCTTTTGGTGGGACATCTGAGGTTTCAAACCTGAAATGAGTCCTCCCATCCCACAGTTTGACGAAAAGCAATTGGGAATCGGGCCAAATCCTCAGAGAGGAAGATTCGTCCATGGCCCATGAGGCCTCCCCGACATTCCTCGGCCATCGCTGATACAAAATCCAGAGACAAAAGCCTGAGCAAGCGCCTCAGACTCGCACTTTCTTCATATCCTGAAGATTTCTTCTCATGGTTTGTCGATCTGGCCTGCCAAACATACGTCCCCAAACCTAAGCTGGGTTTGTGTTTTCAGACTTCTGTCCTCAAAATCTTGGGCCACACATGCACCAGGCCGGGCGCCTGGAGCCACACATTAGGACTCTGCCTACCAATCCATGGGAATTCTGCCCATTCCATGGTCCAAAATCGTACAAATTAGGAGAAACCTCCAAAGTCCCTGAGGCCATCCCAATAGTGTAGGTCGCCCGGAACAAACAAGGACTGTCAGACACCAGCTGATAATCGACATCCACTCATACCATAGATGGATGTCCCCAGAGACGAAGATTGAACCAGACAGGACCCTAGGCCATAATAGGATCCATTGCTTTGGGTTACAGGCATGT
Source organism: Mustela nivalis (assembly GCF_964662115.1). Lineage (NCBI taxonomy): Eukaryota > Metazoa > Chordata > Mammalia > Carnivora > Mustelidae > Mustela > Mustela nivalis. The sequence continues at coordinate 508,385 of NW_028136261.1, read as the reverse complement.
GTCCTCAAAAGCCTGATTCCAATACGAGCATAGGGGTTTTCCTCAGGCACCCATCAGAACTCATCTCGTCTCCACAAGGAAACCTGTGCATGGGAGCCATGTCCAAAGCTTAAGAGAGTACTTCAGGGTCCCGGTGCCACCGCCCCATTCCAAGGCCCTCATGGACACAAAAACACATTAGGACCCATCCTCAGGAAAGTCCATTCAACTCAGCAACCCCGGTTGCTCCCGCAGAGCCATCAGATCTAAACTCTCTTGTTGTTAGGAGACAATTGGAATGCGAGGCGGGCTTCCCAGGCATCCATCCGCGAACGGTGCTCTGGAGTCATTCCATATGGGATGTCCTGGAGCTGTCCAACAGGTCTCAATTGTCCCGCAGAAGGAATCCTTGAAGGAGGCATCCCACAACTCCCAACGTGGGAAAACCTCAATGGCCCCGAGATTCCGCTCCCTTCATAAAGCGGCCATCATGCACAGGAACTCCAACCTGAGCCAACGTCTGATCCTCGCCCTGACTTCAGAAGCATGAGATAGTGGTTCAGATCTGCAGGGGGTACCTGTCGTGCCCTCGCCCTGAAACCCATGTCTAGCTTGTGTTCTCACACTTCCGTCCTCAAACTGCTGGCCCCGAAGTCCTAAAATTTGGCAATTCCGGACCCACAATGCAGCACTCTGCCTGCCCTCTAGAAAAAAAAAATTATTGCCTCATGAGCTGCCCAGGCACCTTAAATGAGGGTAAACCTACACAGAACTCGACTTTAACCAAATTATATAGTCTAACCTGGGCACTAATGCACTGTCGAACACAACCTGAGCCCGGACCTCCTGACCAATACCCAGAAAGCTGACCGCACACTGAGCACATAAAACCCGCCATGGCCTTAGGTCATCATCTCTTCCCTACCTCAGTTTTCAGGCTTCAGAACCGAGACCTTATCTCCAATCACTGCCCAGGGGTGAGTGTGATGCAGAAATCACAACTCCTCCTTACCCATGGCAAGAATCCTTGTGGTTGGCACGTTCAGTGTAGGAGAAACCAGCATTCACCCTGAGGCCCCACCCTATTCTTGAGTGCGATGAGGGCATACACACGCATTGTGACCCACAGCATGAGTCCTGTCCTCTAGTAAGTCCTCTCAGTGGCTGAACCATTTGATGTCATAATGGGCTTGACATGTCCCTAGGCCCCAATTTTTAACCAGATTTCTGATTGTCCCGGCGCCCCTCCCCAGGGCTCTACTCTGGAATCCATCATTTGGTGGGACACCTGAGGTTAAAAAAGAAAACAACAACAACAAACAAAAAAAAAAAAAACGGACTTCTTCCAGCCCACAGAATGAACGCAAACTCTTTGGACTGGGCCAAACCACCAGAGAGTAAGACTCGTCCATTTCCCATGAAGTCACCCAGAAATTCCACGACCATGAGTGACACGATATCAAGAGACAAAAACTTGAGCAGGAGCCTCACTCGCCCTTCTTTCAAATCCCGAAGAGTTCTCCTCATTGTCTGTAGATCAGTCCTGCCATACCTATGACCCGAAACATAAGCCGAGTTTGTGTTTTCAGACAACTGTCCAAACAGCCCTGGCCTACACAACCTACAGGCTCGGGCCCCTGGACCCAAACCTGAGGACTGTACTTGCCCTCTCCAAGGGAATTGTGTGTGCCCATTCCAATGGCCACAACCCTTCTAATAGGATAAACCTCCAAATTCCCTGCTCCATCTCAATAGTGGTGGCTTCCTAGGAAAAACAGGGGCAATCTGAGCCCAAGTGAGCACCTACCTGCACTCAGACCCATAGACAGATGTCCCCAGAGGTAAAAAGGAAATTAAAGGCCCCTAGGCACTAATCAGATCCATTGGTTTGGTTTCCAGGCATCTCTCCTCAGAGGCCTGGATTTCAAAAGCAGCATATAGCTGTTTCTTGACTCACCCATCAGAAAACATCTCATCTACACATGGGAAATTTGCACGTTGGAGCTGTGTCAAAGCCTCTGTTTAGGGTAACCCTTTAGGGCCCCAGTGCCACCGCTTCATTCCAAGGTCTCCATAGATACAAAAGCACGTTAGGACCCATCCCCAGGGGTGTCCATTTCAACTCAGCGTTTTCGGGTGCTCCCCACAGATCCAGGAGATCTAACCTGTCTTGTTGCTAGGAGACAATTGGAATGCGAGGTGGGCTACCCATCCATCCATCCTTAAAACCCTGCTCAGAATCATTGGCCTGGAGCCAAACGACAGGTCTCAATTGTCCTGCAGAAGACTCTCTGCAGTTTGGAGCTTCTCACAACTCCCATCGTGGGAAAACACCCATGGCCTCGTGATGCCCCCCCCATTCATGAAGGGGCCATCAGGGACAGAAACTCCAACCTGAGCGATCGTCTGATCCTCGCCCTGACTTCAGATGCACGAGATCTCGATTCAGGTCTGTAGATTGTGCCTGCCATGGCCTCACCCAGAAACCTAAGCCTAGCTTGTGTTCTCAGACTTTTGTCGTCAGACTACTTGCCCACAATCCCTCCAGTTTGGCAATCCAGAACTACAATGCAGCACTCTGCCGGCCCTCCAGAAGAAAAACATAGTCCTCTGGGGCTACCCAGTAACCCCAAATGAGGATCAACCTGCACCGACCTTGGCTGTACCTCAAATACATAGGCTGACCAGGGCACTAATGCCCTTTCTGACACAGCCTGAGCCTGGAGCCCCTGGCCCCTCCCAGACAGCTGGCCGCACACTGAGCACATCCAGCCGCCATGGCCTTAGGTCCTCATCTCTTCCCAACCTCGGTTTTCAGGTTTCAGAACCTAGACCTTATCGCCAATCAGTGCCCAAGGTTGAAGGTGATGCAGAAATCAGAACTCCTTCCCCATGGCTAGAAACCTTGTGGTTGGCATGTTGTCCAACGTTCAGTGTCGTTGAAACCAGTGTGGCCCATGAGGCCCCACCCATGCTCGCGGGCCACATTGGTCACAAACACACATTGTGACCCTCAGGCTGAGCCCAGTCCTCAAGTAAGGCCACTCAGTGGCTGGATGAAGAGATAGCATATTGGGCTTGCCATGCCCCTAGGCCCCAATTTTTAACCATAGTTCGGGTTGTCCCTTCAGTCTTCCCCATGGCTTGGCTTTGGAATTCCTCTTTTGGTGGGACACCTGAGGTTTCAAACCTGAAATGAGTCCTCCCATCCCACAGTTTGACGAAAAGCAATTGGGAATCGGGCCAAATCCTCAGAGAGGAAGATTTGTCCATGGCCCATGAGGCCTCCCCGACATTCCCCGGCCATCGCTGATACAAAATCCAGAGACAAAAGCCTGAGCAAGCGCCTCAGACTCGCACTTTCTTCATATCCTGAAGATTTCTTCTCATGGTTTGTCGATCGGGCCTGCCATACATACGTCCACAAACCTAAGCTGGGTTTGTGTTTTCCGACTTCTGTCCTCAAAATCTTGGGCCACACACGCACCAGGCCGGGCGCCTGGAGCCACACATTAGGACTCTGCCTACCAATCCATGGGAATTCTGCCCATTCCATGGTCCAAAATAGTACAAATTAGGAGAAACCTCCAAAGTCCCTGAGGCCATCCCAATAGTGTAGGTCGCCCGGAACAAACAAGGACTGTCTGACACCAGCTGATAATCGACATCCACTCATACCATAGATGGATGTCCCCAGAGACGAAGATTGAACCAGACAGGATCCTAGGCCATAATAGGATCCATTGCTTTGGGTTACAGGCATGTGTCCTCAAAAGCCTGATTCCAATACGAGCATAGGGGTTTTCCTGAGGCACCCATCAGAACTCATCTCGTCTCCACAAGGAAACCTGTGCATGGGAGCCATGTCCAAAGCTTAGGAGAGTACTTCAGGGTCCCGGTGCCACCGTCCCATTCCAAGGCCCTCATGGACACAAAAACACATTAGGACCCATCCTCAGGAAAGTCCATTTCAACTCTGCCACCCCGGTTGCTCCGGCAGAGCCATCAGATCTAAACTGTCTTGTTGCTAGGAGACAATTGGAATGCGAGGCGGGCTTCCCAGGCATCCATTCGCGAACGGTGCTCTGGAGTCATTCCATATGGGATGTCCTGGAGCTGTCCAACAGGTCTCAATTGTCCCGCAGAAGGAATCCTTGAAGGGGGCATCCCACAACTCTCAACGTGGGAAAACCTCAATGGCCCCGAAATTCCGCTACTTCATAAAGCGGCCGTCATGCACCTGAACTCCAACCTGAGCCAACATCTGATCCTCGCCCTGACTTCAGAAGCATGAGATAGTGTTTCAGATCTGCAGGGGGTACCTGCCGTGCCCTCGCCCTGAAACCCAAGTCTAGCTTGTCTTCTCAGACTTCCGTCCTCACACTCCTGGCTTCAAAGCCCTTATGTTTGGCAATTCCGGACCCACAATGCAGCACTCTGCCTGCCCTCTAGAAAAAAAATAATTGCCTCATGAGCTGCCCAGGCACCTTAAATGAGGGTAAACCTACACAGAACTCGACTTTAACCAAATTATATAGTCTAACCTGGGCGCTAATGCACTGTCGAACACAACCTGAGCCCGGACCTCCTGACCAACACCCAGAAAGCTGACCGCACACTGAACACAAAAAACCCGCCATGGCCTTAGGTCATCATCTCTTCCCTACCTCAGTTTTCAGGCTTCAGAACCGAGACCTTATCTCCAATCACTGCCCAGTGTTGAGTGTGATGCAGAAATCAGAACTCCTCCTTACCAATGGCAAGAATCCTTGTGGTTGGCACGTTCAGTGTAGGAGAAACCAGCATTCACCCTGAGGCCCCGCCCATTCTTGAGTGCGACGAGGGCATACACACGCATTGTGACCCTCAGCATGAGTCCTGTCCTCTAGTAAGTCCTCTCAGTGGCTGAAACATTTGATGTCATAATGGGCTTGACATGTCCCTAGGCCCCAATTTTTAACCAGTTTTCTGATTGTCCAGGCGCCCCTCCCCAGGGCTCTGATCTGGAATCCATCATTTGGTGGGACACCTGAGGTTAAAAAAGAAAACAACAACAACAACAACAATTAAAAAAAACGACTTCTTCCAGCCCACAGAATGAACGCAAACTCTTTGGAATGGGCCAAACCACCAGAGAGTAAGACTCGTCCATTTCCCATGAAGTCACCCAGAAATTCTACGACCATGAGTGACACGATATCAAGAGACAAAAACTTGAGCAGGAGCCTCACTCGCCCTTCTTTCAAATCCCGAAGAGTTCTCCTCATTGTCTGTAGATCAGTCCTGCCATACCTATGACCCGAAACATAAGCCGAGTTTGTGTTTTCAGACAACTGTCCAAACAGCCCTGGCCTACACAACCTACAGGCTCGGGCCCCTGGAGACAAACCTGAGGACTGTACTTGCCCTCTCCAAGGGAATTGTGTGTGCCCATTCCAATGGCCACAACCCTTCTAATAGGATAAACCTACAAAGTCCCTGCTCCATCTCAATAGTGGTGGCTTCCTAGGAAAAACAGGGGCAATCTGAGCCCAAGTGAGCACCTACCTGCACTCAGACCCATAGACAGATGTCCCCAGAGGTAAAAAGGAAATTAAAGGCCCCTAGGCACTAATCAGATCCATTGCTTTGGTTTCCAGGCATCTCTCCTCAGAGGCCTGGATTTCAAAAGCAGCATATAGCTGTTTCTTGACTCACCCATCAGAAAACATCTCATCTACACATGTGAAATTTGCACGTTGGAGCTGTGTCAAAGCCTCTGTTTAGGAGAACCCTTTAGGGCCCCAGTGCCACCGCTTCATTCCAAGGTCTCCATAGATACAAAAGCACGTTAGGACCCATCCCCAGGGGTGTCCATTTCAACTCAGCGTTTTCGGTAGCTCCCCACAGATCCAGGAGATCTAACCTGTCTTGTTGCTAGGAGACAATTGGAATGCGAGGTGGGCTACCCAGCCATCCATCCTTAGAACCCTGCTCAGAATCATTGGCCTGGAGCCAAACAACAGGTCTCAATTGTCCTGCAGAAGACTCTCTGCAGTTTGCAGCTTCTCACAACTCCCATCGTGGGAAAACACCCATGGCCTCATGATGCCCCCCCCCATTCATGAAGGGGCCATCAGGCACAGAAACTCCAACCTGAGCGATCGTCTGATCCTCGCCCTGACTTCAGATGCACGAGATCTCGATTCAGGTCTGTAGATTGTGCCTGGCATGGCCTCACCCAGAAACCTATGCCTAGCTTGTGTTCTCAGACTTTTGTCGTCAGACTACTGGCCCACAAGCCCTCCAGTTTGGCAATCCAGAACTACAATGCAGCACTCTGCCGGCCCTCCAGAAGAAAAACATTGTCATCTGGGGCTACCCAGTAACCCCAAATGAGGATCAACCTGCACCGACCTTTTCTGTACCCCAAATACATAGGCTGACCAGGGCACTAATGCCCTTTCTGACACAGCCTGAGCCTGGAGCCCCTGGCCCCTCCCAGACAGCTGGCCGCACACTGAGCACATCCAGCCGCCATGGCCTTAGGTCGTCATCTCTTCCCAACCTCGGTTTTCAGGTTTCAGAACCTAGACCTTATCTCCAATCAGTGCCCAAGGTTGAAGGTGATGCAGAAATCAGAACTCCTTCCCCATGGCAAGAAACCTTGTGGTTGGCATGTTGTCCAACGTTCAGTGTCGTTGAAACCAGTATGGCCCATGAGGCCCCGCCAATGCTCGCGGACCACATTGGTCACAAACACACATTGTGACCCTCAGGCTGAGCCCAGTCCTCAAGTAAGGCCACTCAGTGGCTGGATGAAGAGATAGCATATTGGGCTTGCCATGCCCCTAGGCCCCATTTTTTAACCATAGTTCGTGTTGACCCTTCAGTCTTCCCCACGGCTTGGTTTTGGAATTCCTCTTTTGGTGGGACACCTGAGGTAACAAAACTGAAATGAGTCCTCCCATCCCACAGATTGACGAAAAGCAATTGGGAATCGGGCCAAATCCTCAGAGAGGAAGATTCGTCCATGGCCCATGAGGCCTGGCCGACATTCCACGGCCATCGCTGATAAAAATCCAGAGACAAAAGCCTGAGCAAGCGCCTCAGACTCGCACTTTCTTCATATCCTGAAGAGTTCTTCTCATGGTTTGTAGATCGGGCCTGCCATACCTACGTCCCCAAACCTAAGCTGAGTTTGTTTTCAGACAACTGTCTAAACAGCACTGGCCTACACAACCTACAGGCTCAGGCCCCTGGAGCCAAACCTGAGGAATGTACTTGCCTTCTCCAAGGGAATTGTTTGTGCCCATTCCAATGGCCACAACCCTTCTAATAGGATAAACCTCCAAAGTCCCTGATCCATCTCAATAGTGGTGGCTTCCCAGGAAAAACAGGGGCAATCTGAGCCCAAATGAGCACCTACCTGCACTCAGACCCATAGACAGATGTCCCCAGAGGTAAAAAGGAAAGAACAGGCCCCTAGGCACTAATCAGATCCATTGCTTTGATTTCCAGGCATCTCTCCTCAGAGCCTGGATTTCAAAAGCAGCATATAGCTATTTCTTAATTCACCCATCAGAAAACATCTCATCTACACATGGGAAACTTGCACGTTGGAGCTGTGTCAAAGCCTCTGTTTAGGAGAACCCTTTAGGGCCCCAGTGCCACCGCTTCATTCCAAGGTCTCCATAGACACAAAATCACATTAGGACCCATCACCAGGGGTGTGCATTTCAACTCAGCATCCTCGGTTGCTGCCCACAGATCCAGGAGATCTAACCTGTCTTGTTGCTACGAGACAATTGGTATGCGAGGTGGGCTACCCAGCCATCCATCCTTAGAACCCTGCTCAGAATCATTGGCCTGGAGCCAAACAACAGGTCTCAATTGTCCTGCAGAAGACTCTCTGCAGTTTGGAGCTTCTCACAACTCCCATAGTGGGAAAACACCCATGGCCTCGTGATGCCCCCCCATTCATGAAGGGGCCATCAGGGACAGAAACTCCAACCTGAGCGATCGTCTGATCCTCGCCCTGACTTCAGATGCACGAGATCTCGATTCAGGTCTGTAGATTGTGCCTGCCATAGCCTCACCAAGAAACCTAAGCCTAGCTTGTGTTATTAGACTTTTGTCGTCAGACTACTGGCCCACAAGCCCTCCATTTGGAAATCCAGAACTACAATGGAGCACTCTGCCTGCCCTCCAGAAGAAAAACATTGTCCTCTGGGGCTACCCAGTAACCCCAAATGAGGATAACCTGCACCGACCATGGCTGTACCCCAAATACATAGGCTGACCAGGGCACTAATGCCCTTTCTGACACAGCCTGAGCCTGGACCCCCTGGACCCTCCCAGACAGCTGGCCGCAGACTGAGCACATTGAGCCGCCATGGCCTTAGGTCGTCATCTCTTCCCAACCTCGGTTTTCAGGTTTCAGAACCTAGACCTTATCTCCAATCACTGCCCAAGGTTGAAGGTGATGCAGAAATCAGAACTCCTTCCCCATGGCAAGAAACCTTGTGGTTGGCATGTTGTCCAACGTTCAGTGTCGTTGAAACCAGTGTGGCCCATGAGGCCCCGCCCATGCTCGCGGGCCACATTGGTCACAAACACACATTGTGACCCTCAGGCTGAGCCCAGTCCTCAAGTAAGGCCACTCAGTGGCCTTTCTTCTCATGGTTTGTCGATCGGGCCTGCCATACCTACGTCCCCAAACCTAAGCTGAGTTTGTGTTTTCAGACTTCTGTCCTCAAAGTCTTGGGCCACCCACGCTCCAGGCTGGGCGCCAGGAGCCACACATTAGGACTCTGCCTACCAATCCATGGGAATTCTGCCCATTCCATGGTCCAAAATCGTACAAATTAGGAGAAACCTCCAAAGTCCCTGAGGCCATCCCAATAGTGTAGGTCGCCCGGAACAAACAAGGACTGTCTGACACCAGCTGATAATCGACATCCACTCATACCATAGATGGATGTCCCCAGAGAAGAAGATTGAACCAGACAGGACCCTAGGCCATAATAGGATCCATTGCTTTGGGTTACAAGCATGTGTCCTCAAAAGCCTGATTCCAATACGAGCATAGGGGTTTTCCTGAGGAACCCATCAGAACTCATCTCGTCTCCGCAAGGAAACCTGTGCATGGGAGCCATGTCCAAAGCTTAGGAGAGTACTTCAGGGTCCCGGTGCCACCGCCCCATTCCAAGGCCCTCATGGACACAAAAACACATTAGGACCCATCCTCAGGAAAGTCCATTTCAACTCAGCCACCCCGGTTGCTCCGGCAGAGCCATCAGATCAAAACTGTCTTGTTGTTAGGAGACAATTGGAATGCGAGGCGGGCTTCCCCGGCATCCATCCGCGAACGGTGCTCTGGAGTCATTCCATATGGGATGTCCTGGAGCTGTCCAACAGGTCTCAATTGTCCCGCAGAAGGAATCCTTGAAGGGGGCATCCCACAACTCCCAACGTGGGAAAACCTCAATGGCCTCGAGATTCCGCTCCCTTCATAAAGCGGCCGTCATGCACAGGAACTCCAACCTGAGCCAACGTCTAATCCTCGCTCTGACTTCAGAAGCATGAGATATTGGTTCAAATCTGCAGGGGGTACCTGTCGTGCCCTCGCCCTGAAACCCATGTCTAGCTTGTCTTCTCACACTTCTGTCCTCAAACTCCTGGCCCCGAAGTCCTAAAATTTGGCAATTCCGGACCCACAATGCAGCACTCTCCCGGCCCTCTAGAAAAAAAAAAAATATTGCCTCATGAGCTGCCCAGGCACCTTAAATGAGGATAAACCTACACAGCACTCGACCTTACCCAAATTATATAGTCTAACCTGGGCACTAATGCACTGTCGAACACAACCTGAGCCCGGACCTCCTGACCAACACCCAGAAAGCTGACCGCACACTGAGCACATAAAACCCGCCATGGCCTTAGGTCATCATCTCTTCCCTACCTCAGTTTTCAGGCTTCAGAAACGAGACCTTATCTCCAATCACTGCCCAGGGGTGAGTGTGATGCAGAAATCAGAACTCCTCCTTACCCATGGCAAGAACCCTTGTGGTTGGCACGTTGTCCAACATTCAGTGTAGGAGAAACCAGCATTCACCCTGAGGCCCTGCCCATTCTTGAGTGCGACGAGGGCATACACACGCATTGTGACCCTTAGCATGAGTCCTCTCCTCTAGTAAGTCCTCTCCTTGGCTGGACCATTAGATGTCATAATGGGCTTGACATGTTCCTAGGCCCCAATTTTTAACCAGATTTCTGATTGTCCAGTGGCCCCTCTCCAGGGCTCTACTCTGGAATCCCTCATTTGGTGGGACACCTGAGGTTAAAAAAGAAAACAACAACAAAAGAAAAAAAACAAAAAACAAAAAACGGACTTCTTCCAGCCCACAGAATGACCCCAAACTCTTTGGACGGGGCCAAACCACCAGAGAGTAAGAATCGTCCATTTCCCATGAAGTCACGCAGAAATTCCACGACCATAGTTCTGGTGGTCCCTTCAGTCTTCCCCACGGCTTGGCTTTGGAATTCCTCTTTTGGTGGGACACCTGAGGTAACAAAACTGAAAGGAGTTCTCCCATCCCACATTTTGACGAAAAAAAATTGGGAATCGGGCGAAATCCTCATAGAGGTAGATTCGTCCATGGCCCATGAAGCATCCCCGACATTCTACGGCCATTGCTGATACAAATTCCAGAGACTAATGCCTGAGCAAGCGCCTCAGACTCGCTCTATATTCAAATCTTCATGAGTTCTTCTCATGGTTTGTATATTGGGCCTGCCATACCGACGTCCCCAAAAAAAGCTGAGTTTGTGTATCGGAATCACAATCAGAAATCTGCATTCCACATGGCTGTAATGCTTGTTCTTCACATGGAGTCACACCTTCACGTGGGGAACCCTTCATGGCCCCTGATGCCACTCCAAAACATGAGTGCTGCTTGGGCACAAATTCACACTATGACCCTAGCATGAGCCCCATGTCAAAGAAAGGCCTGTCAGGTTCGGGACGAAGATCCTGCATATAGTACCTGCCATGCCCATAGGCACACAGGACTAACTAGATGGTGTGTATTCCAGTTGAAGGAACCCAGTGCTGTGCTCTAGAGTCCCTCTCCTGGGGGGTTCTTTCTGGCAGAAAACAGTACTCTTCACTTCCCACAGAATGAACCCAAACACTTGGGAGCTTGGACAATCCCCCGAGAGGAAGGCTCTTCCTCGGCCCCTGAGGCAACCCCTACCCTGACCGGACACTGTGAACGCAACACCCAGAGACAAAAGCCTGAGCAACTGCCTCCCACTTGCCCTCCTTTGATATTCAGAGAATCTCCCCTCACGGACTGGAGATCAGGCCTGCCATTACCTTGGCCCCTTCCTGAGCCAAGTTTGCTTTTTCAGACATCAGTCCCCACAGTCCTGGCAAACACAGCCTCTAGGCTGGGTCCTCTGGAGCCATACAACAGGACCGTGCCTGCTCTCTCCTGGGAAACTGTGTCCATTCCTTTGGACACACACTTCCAGAATATGAGAAACCTCAAGGCCCCCGAGGACATCCCACTACTGGGAGCCTCCCTGGACACACAGGGGCATTCGGACACAAGCTGAGCAGCTACCTCCATGAAGGCATGCACACAGATGTCAACAGAGATAGAAGGTTGAGCCGGACAGGCCCTTAGGCCATAATCTCAACTCTTGCTTTGGGTTCCAGGTGTTACTCCTCAGAGGCTTTGGTTCGAAGAACAGGATATGGGGCTTTCCTGAGGCACTGAACAGAACTCCTCTCGTCTCCAAATGGGGAGCTTTCTTACTGGGGATGTATCAAAACCTTCAGGTAGTGCCCAAGCAGCACTTGAGTGCTGATTGGGAACAAATTCACACTGTGACCCTAGCATGAGCCCCATGTCAAAGAAAGGCCTGTCAGGGCCTGGACAAAGAGCCCGCATATGGGGCTTGCCAAGCCCCTATGCACCCAATCCTCACCAGGGTTTGAGATTTCCAGTCGCCCCGCCCGTACCTGGGGCTCTCATCTGGAATCCCTTTCTTGGAGAGACACATGAGCCAGACAACACGACTCCACCCTTCCCACAAAATAACCCCAAACTCTTGGGAGCTGGGACAAATCCCCAGAGAGGGATTCTCGTCCACAGTCCCTGAGGCCACCGCTCCAATCCACGGCTATCCCGGACACAACATCCAGAGACAAAAGCCTGAAGGAACGACTCCCAGTCGCCCTTGTTTCAGAGGCACAGGGGTTCCCTCTCGGGCTGTACCTCCGGCCTGCCATACCCTAGGCGCCACTCATAAGCTGACTTTGTGTTTTAAGACTTCTGTGCCCACAGCCTGGACCCACACACCTCCAGGCTAGGGCCTCTGGAGCCACAGCGAAAGTTTGTGCCTGCCCTCTCCAAGGAAAGTGTGCCCAATCCATTGACCACAACCCTACAGGTTAGGGAAAAGCTCCAAGGCCCCTGAGGACATCAATAGTGTAGGCCACCCTGGACTAAGGGGGGCTCTCTGACACCAGCGGAGAAACTATATCCACTTAGACTCTCAGAAAGTGTCCCCAGAGACAGAAGGTTGAAATGGAAAGGCCCCCAGGCCCTAATATGAACCTTAGCTTTGTTCCATGTGTCCGTTCTCAGAGGACTGTTTTCGTAGACCAGCACATGGGGCTTTTCTGATGCACCAAACAGCGGATCTCTCGTCTCCACATGGGCAGCTTTCTTACTGGGGATGTATCAAACCCTTCAGGTAGGAGAGTTCCGCAGGGCCACTGAACAACCAGCACATTCCAAGGTCTCCATGGACCCAAACGAACATTATGACGCATCCTCAGGAGAGGCCATTTCAACTCAGCCCCCTGGGTCGCGTGTTCCAGAGGCCCCAGATCAAACATATCTTATCGCTAATGGCCAATTGGAATGCGAGGCATGCTGTACAGGGATCCATCCTTCGAACACTGCTCTCCAGTCCTTCCGTATGGTATGTCCTGGAGCCATGCAACAGGACTCGAATGTCCCGCAGAAGGAAACCTTGTGGTTTGGGGCAACCTCCAAACTCAGCGTGGGAAAACTTCCTTGGCCTCATGAGGCCCCCGCTTCATGAATGTGCCATCATGGACACATACTCCAGCCTCAGCCAACGTCTGATCCTCAGCCTGACTTCAGATGCAGGAGATTTTGATTCAGCCTCTGCAGAATGGGCCTGCTCTGCCCTTGGCTCCAATCCTCACCCTAGCTTGTGTTTTCAGACTTCCGTCCTCTCACTCCAGGCCCACAAGCCCTCCCTACTGGGAATTCTGGGGCCACAATGAAGCACTCTGCCTGCCTCCCAGGAGAAAAACATTGTCTATGGTGCTGCCCAGAAACCCCAAATGAGGATCAAACTGCTTGGCCCTCGGCAACACCCCAATTGCATAGGCTACCATAAACACTGATGCTCTGAGGCAAATAGCCTGAGCCCAGACCTTCCAACAGACACCGACACAGCTGGCTGCACACCCAGCACATTGGACCCGCCACTGCCTTAGGCCACCATCCATTCCCAACCTGGGTTTTCAGTCATCGGAACCTAGACCTTATCTCCAATCCCTGCACAGGGGGGAACCTGATACACAAGTCAGAACCCCTCCTTCCCCATGGCAAGAAAACTTGCTACTGGCAGTGAGTTAAACCTTCAGTGTAGGAGAAAACGGCATGGCCCATGAGGCAACGCCCAAGCGTTAGGGCCGCCTTGGGCACAAACACACATTGTGACCCTCAGCGTGAGTACCTTATTCAAGTAACGCCTCTCAGTGACTGGACCAAGAGCCCGCATATGTGGCTTGCCATGCACATAGGCACCCAGGATTTACTAGATGGTGTGTATTTCAGTTCAGGGAACCCACTGCTGTGCTCTAGAGTCCCTCTCTTGGGGGGTCCCCTGTGGCAGAAAACAGTACTCTTCCCCTCCCACAGAATGAATCCAAACACTTGGGAGCTTGCACAATCCCCCGAGAGGAAGGCTCTTCCTCGGCCTCTGAGACAACCCCTACCCTGACCGGACACTGTGAACGCAACACCCAGAGACAAAATCCTGAGTGACTGCCTCCCACTTGCCCTCCTTTGATATCCAGAGGATCTCCCCTCACGTACTGGAGATCAGTCCTGCCATTACCTTGGCCACTAGCTGAGCCAAGTTTGCTTTTTCAGACATCTGTCCCCACAGCCCTGGCAAACACAGCCTCTAGGCTGAATCCACTGGAGCCATACCACAGGACCGTGCCTGCTCTCTCCTGGGAAACTGTGTCCATTCCTTTGGACACACACCTCCAGAATATGAGAAACCTCAAGGCCCCCGAGGAAATCCCACTACTGGGAGCCTCCCTGGACACACAGGGGCATTCAGACACAAGCTGAGCAGCTACCTCCACGAAGGCATGCCCACAGATGTCAACAGAGGTAAAAGGTTGAGCCGGACAGGCCCTTAGGCCGTAATCTCAACTCTTGCTTTGGGTTCCAGGTGTTACTCCTCAGAGGCTTTGGTTCGACGAACAGGATATGGGGCTTTCCTGAGGCACTGAACAGAACTCCTCTCGTCTCCACATGGGAAGCTTCCCTGTTGGAGCTGTGTCAAACACCTCAGTTTGGAGAACCCTGCAGAGTCCCTGAGCCACCTCCACATTCCAAGTTCTCCCAGGCCACCAAGCCACAGTAGGACTCATCTTCAGGAGAGTCCATTTCAACTCTCCCCTCTGGGTACCTCACCCAGGAGCCTGCAGATTGAGCCTGCCTTGTCCTGACGAAAGAGTAGGAATATGAGGTGGCGTTCCCAGGCATCCATGCTTAGACACCTGCTCTCGAGTCTTTCCATATGGGGCTTCTTGGAACCATCCAATAGGACTCGACTGTCGTGCAGAAGGAAACCTTGAGGTTTGGAGTAGTTCACAAATCCCATCGTAGGCAAACATCCCTGGCCTAATGAAGCCCTCACCCTTCAGGAAGAGGCCATGCTGGACAAAAACTCTAGCCTGAGGCACGTCTCATTGTTGACATGACCTCAGTGCAGGAGATCTCGATTCAGCCTCTGCAGAGTGGGCCTGCCGTGCCCTCGGTCCCAAACCTCACGCTAGCTTGTGTTTTCAGACTTCCTTCCTCCCACTCCTGGCAAACAAGCCCTCTGGACTAGGAACTCCGGAACCAAAACCCAGCCCAGTGTCTGCCCAACGGAAGAAAAACGTTTCCCTGTGGGGCTCTCCAGAAAACCCAGATGAGGATCAACCTGCTCGGGCCTCGACGGACCTTGAACTGGATATGCTGCTCTGGGAACTCATGCTCTGTCTGACACAGCCTGAAACCAGACGTCCAGAGAGACAAGGAGACAGCTGGCCGCACACCCAGCACTTCGGACACACCATGGTCTTATGCCGTCACCTCTTCCTAACCTTGGTTTTCAGATATCTGAACCTAGATATTATATCAATTCTCCACACAGCTGGGTATCGCAAGCACAAAACAGAACTCCTCCTTCCCCATGGCTGTCAAGCTTGCTCTTGGCATGGAGTCACACCTTCAGGGTGGGAGAAACCTTCATGGCCCCTGATGCCACGCCCAAACTTGAGTGCTGCTTGGGCACAAATTCACACTGTGACCCTCAGCATGAGCCCCATGTCAAAGAAAGGCCTGTTAGGACCTGGACCTAGAGCCCGCATATGGGGCTTGCCAAGCCCCTATGCACCCAATCCTCACCAGTGTTTGAGTTTTCCAGTCGCCCCACCTGTACCTGGGCGCTGCTCTGGAATCCCTTTCTTGGAGAGACACATGAGCCAGACAACACGACTCCACCCTTCCCTCAAAATGACCCCAAACTCTTGGGAGCTGGGACAAATCCCCAGAGAGGGATACTCGTCCACAGTCCCTGAGGCCACCGCTCCAATCCACGGCTATCCCGGACACCACATCCAGAGACAAAAGCCTGAAGGAACGCCTTCCACTCGCCCTTGTTTCAGAGGCCCAGGAGTTCCCTCTCGGGCTGTACATCCGGCCTGTCATACCCTAGGCGCCACTCATAAGCTGACTTTGTGTTTTAAGACTTCTGTGCCCACAGCATGGACCCACACAACCTCCAGGCTAGGGCCTCTGAAGACACAGCGAAAGATTGTGCCGGCCCTCTCTAAGGAAAGTGTGTCCAATCCATTGACCACAACCCTACAGTTTAGGGAAAAGCTCCAAGGCCCCTGAGGCCATCAATAGATAGGCCACCCTGGACTAAGAGGGGCTCTCTGACACAAGCAGAGCAACTATCTCCACTTAGATTCTCAGACAATGTCCCCAGAGACAGAAGGTTGAAATGGACATGCCCCCAGGCCCTAATATGAACCTTAGCTTTGTTTCCATGTGTCCATTCTCAGAGGACTGTTTTCGTAGACCAGCACATGGAACTTTTCTGAGGCACCAAACCAAGCATCTCTCGTCTCCACATGGGCAGCTTTCTTCCTGGTGATGTATCAAACCCTTCAGGTAGGAGAGTTCTGCAAGGCCACCGAACAACCAGCACATTCCAAGGTCTCCATGGACCCAAACGCACATTATGACACATCCTCAGGAGAGGCCATTTCAACTCAGCCCCCTGGGTAGCGTGACCCAGAGGCAGCAGATCAAACATATCTTGTCGCTTATGGCCAATTGGAATGCGAGGAATGCTGTACAGGGATCCATCCTTCGAACCCTGCTCTCCAGTCCTTCCATATGGTATGTCCTGGAGCCATGCAACAGGACTCGAATGTCCCGCAGAAGGAAACCTTGTGGTTTGGGGCAACCTCCAAACTCAGCATGGGAAAACTTCCTTGGCCTCATGAGGCCCCCGCTTCATGAAGGTGCCATCATGGACACATACTCAAGCCTCAGCCAACGTCTGATCCTCAGCCTGACTTCAGATGCAGGAGTTTTTGATTCAGCCTCTGCCGATTGGGCCTGCTCTGCCCTTGGCTCCAATCCTCACCCTAGCTTGTGTTTTCAGACTTCCGTCCTCACACTCCTGGCCCACAAACCCTCCCTACTGGGAATTCTGGGGCCACACTGAAGCACTCTGCCTGCCTCCCAGGAGAAAAACATTGTCTATGGTGCTGCCCAGAAACCCCAAATGAGGATCAAACTGCTTGGTCCTCGGCAACACCCCAATTGCATAGGCTACCTTAAACATTGATGCTCTGAGGCAAATAGCCTGAGCCCAGACCTTCCAACAGACACCGACACAGCTGGCTGCACTCCTAGGACATTGGACCCGCCACTGCCTTAGGCCACCATCCATTCCCAACCTGGGTTTTCAGTCATCGGATCCTAGACCTTATCTCCAATCCCTGCACAGGGGGGAACCTGATGCACAAATCAGAACGTCTCCTTCCCCATGGCAAGAAAACTTGCTGCTGGCAGTGAGTCAAACCTTCAGTGTAGGAAAAACGACATGGCCCATGAGGCAACGCCCAAGCTTTAGGGCCGCCTTGGGCACAAACACACATTGTGACCCGCAGCGTGAGTACCTTATTCAAATAACGCCTCTCAGTGACTGGACCAAGAGCCCGCATATGTGGCTTGCCATGCCCATAGGCACCCAGGACTAACTAGATGGTGTGTATTCCAGTTCAGGGAACCCACTGCTCTGCTCTAGAGTCCCTCTCCTGGGGGGTTCCCTGTGGCAGAAAACAGTACTCTTCCCTTCCCACAGAATGAACCCAAACACTTGGGAGCTTGGACAATCCCCCGAGAGGAAGGCTCTTCCTCGGCCTCTGAGACAACCCCTACCCTGACCGGACACTGTGAACGCAACACCCAGAGACAAAATCCTGAGTGACTGCCTCCCACTTGCCCTTCTTTGATATCCAGAGGATCTCCCCTCACGGGCTGGAGATCAGTCCTGCCATTACCTTGGCCACTAGCTGAGCCAAGTTTGCTTTTTCAGACATCTGTCCCCACAGCCCTGGCAAACACAGCCTCTAGACTGGGTCCTCTGGAGCCATACCACAGGACGGTGCCTGATCTCTCCTGGGATACTGTGTCCATTCCTTTGGACACACACCTCCAGAATATGAGAAACCTCAAGGCCTCCGAGGACATCCCACTATTGGGAGGCTCCTTGGACACACAGGGGCATTCGGACACAAGCTGAGCAGCTACCTCCACGAAGCCATGCCCACAGATGTCAACAGAGATAGAATGTCGAGCCGGACAGGCTTTTAGGCCGTAATCTCAACTCTTGCTTTGGGTTCCAGGTGTTACTCCTCAGAGGCTTTGGTTCAAAAACAGGATATGGGGCTTTCCTGAGGCACTGAACAGAACTCCTCTCGTCTCCATATGGGAAGCTTCCCTGTTGGAGCTGTGTCAAACACCTCAGTTTGGAGAACGCTGCAGAGTCCCTGAGCCACCTCCACATTCCAAGGTCTCCCAGGCCACCAAGCCACAGTAGGACTCATCTTCAGGAGAGTCCATTTCAACTCTCCCCTCTGGGTAGCTCACCCAGGAGCCTGCAGATTGAGCCTGCCTTGTCCTGCTTAAAGAGTGTGAATATGAGGTGGCGTTCCCAGGCATCCATGCTTAGACACCTGCTCTCGAGTCTTTCCGTATGTGGCCTCCTGGAACCATCCAATAGGACTCGACTGTCGTGCAGAAGGAAAGCTTGAGGTTTGGAGTAGTTCACAAATCCCATCGTAGGCAAACCTCCCTGGCTTCATGAAGCCCCCACACCCTTCAGGAAGAGGCCATGCTGGACAAAAACTCTAGCCTGAGGCACGTCTCATAGTTGACATGACCTCAGTTCAGGAGATCTCGATTCAGCCTCTGCAGAGTGGGCCTGCCGTGCCCTCGGTCCCAAACCTCACGCTAGCTTTTGTTTTCAGACTTCCTTCCTCACACTCCTGGCAACAAGCCCTACGGACTAGGAACTCCAGAACCACATCCCAGCCCATTGTCTGCCCAACGGAAGAAATACGTTTCCCTGTGGGGCTCTCCAGAAAACCCAGATGAGGATCAACCTGCTCGGGCCTCGACGGTCCCCGAACTGGATATGCTGCTCTGGGCACTCATGCTCTGTCTGACACAGCCTGAAGCCAGACGTCCAGACAGACAAAGAGACACCTGGCCACACACCCAGCACTTCGGACACGCCATGGTCTTATGCCGTTACCTCTTCCAAACCTTGGTTTTCAGATATCTGAACCTAGACATTATATCAATTCTCCACACAGCTGGGTATCACAAGCACAAAACAGAACTCCTCCTTCCCCATGGCTGTCAAGCTTGCTCTTGGCATGGAGTCACACCTTCAGGGTGGGAGAAACCTTCATGGCCCCTGATGCCACGCCCAAACTTGAGTGCTGCTTGGGCACAAATTCACACTGTGACCCTCAGCATGAGCCCCATGTCAAAGAAAGGCCTGTCAGGACCTGGACCAAGAGCCCGCATATGGGGCTTGCCAAGCCCCTGTGCACCCAATCCTCACCAGTGTTTGAGTTTTCCAGTCGCCCCACCTGTACCTGGGCTCTGCTCTGGAATCCCTTTCTTGGAGAGACACATGAGCCAGACAACACGACTCCACCCTTCCCACAAAAAGACCCCAAACTCATGAGGCCCCCGCTTCATGAAGGTGCCATCATGGACACATACTCCAGCCTCAGCCAACTTCTGATCCTCAGCCTGACTTCAGATGCAGGAGATTTTGATTCAGCCTCTGCCGATTGGGCCTGCTCTGCCCTTAGCTCCAATCCTCACCCTAGCTTTTGTTTTCAGACTTCCGTCCTCACACTCCTGGCCCACAAACCCTCCCTACTGGGAATTCTGGGGCCACACTGAAGCACTCTGCCTGCCTCCCAGGAGAAAAACATTGTCTATGGTGCTGCCCAGAAACCCCAAATGAGGATCAAACTGCTTGGCCCTCGGCAACACCCCAATTGCATAGGCTACCTTAAACACTGATGCTCTGTCGCAAATAGCCTGAGCCCAGACCTTTCAACAGACACCGACACAGCTGGCTGCACACCCAGCACATTGGACCCGCCACTGCCTTAGGCCACCATCCATTCCCAACCTGGGTTTTCAGTCATCGGAACCTAGACCTTATCTCCAATCCCTGCACAGGGGGAACCTGATGCACAAGTCAGAACCCCTCCTTCCCCATGGCAAGAAACCTTGCTCCTGGCCGTGAGTCAAACCTTCAGTGTAGGAGAAAACGGCAAACCTGCCGGGCCTCATGAAGCCCCCCATATCCTTCAGGGAGAGGCCATCATGGACAAAAACTCTAGCTTGAAGCACGTCTCATAGTAGATATGACCGCAATGCAGGAGATCTTGATTAAGCCTCTGCAGAGTGGCCTGCCGTGCCCTCGGTCCCAAACCTCATGCTAGCTTGTGTTTTCAGACTTCCTTCCTCACACTCCTGGCAAACAATCCCTCCAGAGTAGGATTTGCAGAACCACGAGCCAGCCCAGTGACTGCCCACCGGTAGAAAACGTTTCCTTGTGGGGCTCTCCCTAAAACCCAGATGAGGATCAACCTGCTCTTGCCTCGATGGCACTCAGATTTGATAGGCTGCTCTGGGCACTAATGCTCTGCCTTTCACAGCCTGATGCCAGACGTCCAGACAGGCAAGGAGACAGCTGGCCACACACCTAGCACTTCTGACACGCCATGGTCTTATGCCGTTATCTCTTCCTAACCTTGGTTTTCAGATATCTAAACCCAGATATTATATCAATTCCCCACACAGTTGGGCATCTGAATCACAAATCAGAACTCCTTCTTCCCCATGGCTGTAAGGCTTGCTCTTGGCATGGAGTCACACCTTCAGGGTGGGAGAAACCTTCATTTCCCCTGAAACCACGCCCAAACTTGAGTGCTGCCTTGGGCACAAATTCACTCTGTGACCCTCAGCATGAGCCCAATATCAAAGAAAGGCCTGTCAGGGCCTTGACCAAGAGCCCTCATATGGGGCGTGCCAAGCCCCTATACACCCAATCCTCACCAGTGTTTGAGTTTTCCAGTCTCCCCCCCCCCCCCCGTTCCTGGGGCTCTGCTCTGGAATCACTTTCTTGGAGAGACACATGAGCCAGACAACAGGACTCCACCCTTCCCCCAAAATGACCCCAAACTCCTGTTAGCTGGGACAAATCCCCAGAGAGGGATACTTGTCCACAGTCACTGAGGCCACCCCCAACAATCTACGGCTATCCTGGACGCATCCAGAGACAAAAGCCTGAAGGAATCTCGCCCTTGATTCACAAGCCAAGGAGCTCACTCTCTATCTGTACATCCGGCCTGCCATACCCTCGGCGCCACTCATAAGCTGAGTTTGTGTTTTCAGACTTCTGTGCCCACAGCCTGGACCCACACACCCTCTAGGCTAGGGCATCTGGAGCCACAGCGAAAGTTTGTGCCTGCCCTCTCCAAGGAAAGTGTGCCCAATCCATTGACCACAACCCTACAGGTCAGGGAAAAACTCCAAGGCCCCTGAGGCCATCCTGATAGTGTAGGCTACCCTGGACTAAAAGGGGCACTCTGACACCAGCTGAGCCATTATCACCACTTAGACTCTCAGACAGTGTCCCCAGAGACAGAAGATTGAAATGGACAGGCCCTTAGGACCTAATATGAACCTTAGCTTTAGTTTTCATGTGTCTGTCCTCAGAGGACTGGTTTCGTATACCAGCATATTAGGTTTTTCTGAGGCTCCAAACCAAACCTCTCTCGTCTCCACATGGAGTGCTTTCTTACTGGATCTGTATCAAACCCTTCTGGTCGGAGAATTCCGCAGGGCCACAGTACAACCATCACATTCCAAGGTCTCCATGGACAGAAACACACATTATGACGCATCCTCAGGAGAGGCCATTTCAACTCAGCCCGCTGGTTAGCTTGCCCCAGAGCCAGCAGATCAAACATATCTTGTCGTTAATGGCCAAAGGGAATGCGAGGCATGCTGTTCAGGGATCCATCCTTTGAACCCTCCTCTTCAGTCCTTCCGTATGGTATGTACTGGAGCCACTCAACAGGACTCGACTGTCTTGCAGAAGGAAACCTTGTGGTTTGTGGCAACCTCCAAACTCAGCGTGGGAAAATTTCGTTGGCCTCATGAGGCACCTGCTTCATGAAGGTGCTATCAAGGGCACAATCCAACCTCAGCCAACGTCTGATCCTCAGCCTGACTTCAGATGCATGAGATATCCTTTCAGCCTTTGCAGAGTGTGCCTGCTCCCAACCTCACCCTATCTTTTGTTTTCAGACTCTACCCTAGCACTCCTGGCCCAAAAGCCCTCATGATTGGGAATTCTGGTTCCAGAACGAAGCACTCTGCCTGCCCCCCAAAGAAAAACATTGTCTATGGCATTGCTCAGAAACCCCAAATGAAAATCAACCTGCTCAGCCCTCGGCAACACCCCAATTGCATAGGCTACCCTAAACACTATGCTCTGTCTTACATAGCCTGAGCCCAGACCTTGTGAGAGACATTGAGACAGTAGGCTTCACACCCAGCACATCGAACCTGCCATGGGTTAGGCCATTTCATCCCTTCCCATTGACCTGGGTGTCTTCCTGGAGGTATATTCTGAGGCTGTGTCAGACTATGCATTTTTTCTGGAGCTTCCTATGGAATTGGGGTGGTATTAGGGGCCTTGCAATTTTCTCTTAATCTGGTGGGTTGGGAAACTGAGACAGGCTGACATTCCTTGGGAGAGCTGGCCCAGTGCTGTTGTGTGTTCCTGGAGGCCCCATCCTGGAGGGCATATGGGTCAGGACTCTGGGTCCAAAGTCTTCAGACACAAACTCGGGTAAGAGTTAAGCTCGAGGTGATGGCAGACCCAATCTGCAGACCCTGAGCGAAGCATCTCCAGATATGAAATTCGGACGGCTGTGAGGCAGGAGCACAGTCTTTTCTGTCTGACTTGTTTGTCTATGATGGCCACGAAATGAAGGGGTGGCCTCATGGGTCCATGTGAGATTCTACCTCTCTGGGAATTCTGCTCGGCACCCAAGAGTTTGGTGTATTTCTGGGGGATGGGAGGAGCGCAGTTTTATGAGTCAGGGATCCCGTCCAAACAGCCATTCCAGAGATGGGTCCTGGGTTCTGGAGCCTGGATCACCGCAACAAGGCTTAGGATTTGGGCCTAGGGTCTTGCTCTATGTTTTCCTGGTACAGCTCCCGAGTGTTCTTGTTGGAAATGCGTCTCATTCTGAGGGTCACAATGCCTGTTTTTGCCCAGATGCCCATGCTGAGTGGGTGTGACCTCATGGGCTATGCACTTGGCTCCCACTCTGAGGGTTGGACTGCCATCTCAACATTCAGTTTTCCTGCCATGGGGAAGGAGGTGTACTTTTTTAAGCTTCAGGTTCCCCCATGGGCAGGAACTTGAGCTAAGTTCTGGGACAGGTGCCTGAATACCCAGTTCACTTTGAGATGAGGTCCTCGGGCCAAGGCAGGCCCCACCTGCAGAAAATGAGGCCTGCTTTCTGGGTGGCTGTCAGGAGCTCGGGCTCGAGCTGTGTCAGACAGAACATTTGTGGAGAGTTCGGCCTATGATATTGGGGTGCTTTTGAGAGCTGTGCAACTGGATCCTCATGGGGGATTTTTGCACAGACCCTTTCTTCACTTCTTCTATCTGGTGAGCAGGCAGATGGCTGCATTACGGCTCCAGAATATCCAAGTTGGAGGGTTTGCAGGCGAGGAGTGTGAGGACAGAAGTATGAAAACATAAGCTACGGTTACGCTCAGTGCCGAGCACATGTCTATTCCAATGTACAGCAGTTGTTTCGAGATCTTCAGCACCTGGGCGAGGGGAAGATGTCTGCTCACGCTGGAGTTTGTATCCATGATGGCCAACAAATGGTGGGGAGGCCTCAAGAATTCTTGGAGATTTTTCCAAGCTGGAGCTTGTGAGCTGCTCCAAACATCAAGGTGTCCTACTAAGGGACAGCAGAAGTCTTTTTACAGGGCTCCAGAGTCCCCCATATGGAAGATTCGATAGCAATGCTCTCTGAATGGAGGCCTGGGAAGCCAATCTCTTGTTACCATTGCAGCTGAGGAACAGGGTAAGCTTGAACCAATGACACTGATTCCAAGTTCCAAGTGATTTGCTTTGATGGAAGTTCTCAGTCTAACAGGTTCCAATGCTGCTTGGTGTCCAGGGAGACCTTAGAATGTGGTGGCGGCTCTCTGACCATTGAGGATTCTCTATCCTTAGGATTAGACCCAGTACCCAGGAGCCAGGTTTCCTTCTTGGGACAGGAGGTGTGCTCTTGTATGGCTCACGGACCACAGGTTGGACCATATGCTTGAATTACCAGAACAGCCCTCTAGGGAGAGAGACCTCAAAACATAAGCTAGGGTTCTGATGAGGTTTAAGGGCCATGGAAGTTTCAATCTTCGGACTAAGTGCCATTGGCCTGCATGTCATCCTGGATGTAGGTGCTGAGGCTGTGTCAGGCTGTGCACTTTTTCCAGAGTGGCCTATGATATTGGGGTGCAGTCAGGGGCCTTGCAGTTTTCTCCTAATCTGGACATTTTGGGAAACTGAGATGGGCAGGGTTTCCTCAGGAGAGCAGGGCCAGTGATGTCATGTGTTTCTCGAGGCCCCATCCTGGAGGTCATGTGTGTCAGGACTTTGGGACCAAAGACTTTAGACACAACCTCGGATAAGAGATAGGAGTGAGGTGTTGGCAGTCCAAATCTGAAGACCCTGAGGGAAGCTCCTCGGGATTTGAAATTCAGGTGGCTGGGAGGGAGGAGCACAGGCTTTTCTGTCTGGATTTTGTGTCTAGGATGGCCACTAAATGGAGGGGTGACCTCATGTGTCCATGGGATATTCTTCCACTCTGGTGATTCTGTTTGGCACCCAAGAGTTTGATTTCTTTCTGGGGAAGAGGAAAAGACTGTATTCCATCTCTGGGATCCTGTCCAAACAGGGATTCCAGAGATGGTTTCTGTGTCCAGACACTGGGAAAATTTAACCAAAGCTTCGATTTGGGTTCCTGGTCCAGATCCCAAGGGGGATCTTTGGAAAGGGGTCTCACTCTGAGGGTCACAATGCCTGTTTGTGCCCAGCTGCCCATCCTGTGTAGGCGTGGTCTCATGGACCATGCACCTGGTTCCCACTCAGCGTTGTACAGCCATCTCAACATTCAGTTTTCTGGCCATGGGGAAGGAGGAGCACTCTTTTGTGCTTCCGAGTCCCCTATGGGCAGGAATTTGAGCTAAGTCTGGGACAGGTACCTGAATATCCAGGTTGCTTCAAGATGATGGCCTCGGGCCAAGGTTGGACCCACCTGGAGGATATGGGGCCCACTATCTGGGTGGCTGACAGGAGGTCGGGGATCAGGCGGTGTCAGACAGACAATTTATGCAGAGGTCGGTCTATTATATTGGGGTGACATTGAGGGCCGTGCAGGAGGATCCTCATGTGCGTTTCTGCGAAGAACCATAGGGCACTTCTTTCTGGTGGGCAGGCAGAAAGCTGCACTGTGGCTTCAGAATTCCCAATATGAAGGGCTTGTAGGCGAGGAGTGTGAAGACAGAAGTCTGAAAACACAAGCCACGGATAAGCTCAGTGCCGACCACAGGACCATTCCATTGTGCAGTGGTTGTTTCGAGATTTCCAGCACCTGAGTATGGGCGAGGGTCAGATGTCTGCTCACGCTGGGTTTGCATCCATGATGGTCAACGAATTGTGGGGTGGCCTCAAGAATTCTTGGAGATTTTCCCAAGCAGGACCTTGTGAGCTGCTCCAAACAGCAAGGTGTCCTACTGTGGGACAGGGGAAGTCCGCTTACAAGGCTCCAGGGTCCCCCATATAGAAAGATTCGACAGCAGAGGTCTCTGAATGGGGGCCTGGGAAGTCTTCCTTGCATGACCATTGCAGCTGAGGAACATTGCAGGCTTGATCTGCTGGTTTTTGTTCAAATTTCCAAGTGATCTAAGTTGACGGATGGTCTCAGTCTAATGAGTCACAATGCTGCTTGGTGTCCAGGGAGACCTTAGAATGTGGTGGTGAGGGTGCCTGGGTGGCTCAATGGGCTAAGCCGCTGCCTTCGGCTCAGGTCATGATCTCAGGGTCCTGGGATTGAGTCCCGCATCGGGCTCTCTGCTCAGCAGGGAGCCTGCTTCTTCCTCTCTCTCTCTCTGCCTTCCTCTATGCCTACTTGTGATCTCTCTCTGTCAAATAAATAAATAAAATCTATATAAAAAAAAGAATGTGGTTGTGGGTCTGTGGCCATGCAGGATTCTCCTACCTGAGGGTTAGACCCAGTTCCCAGGAGCCAGGTTCCCTTCTCGGGACAGGAGGGGTTCTCTTGTATGGCTCAGGGACCACATGTCGGATCATATGTTGGATTTCAAGACCAGGCCTCTGGGCACAGAGGCCTGAATATCTAGGCTAGGGTTCTTATGAGGTTGTAGGGGCATGTCATCCTCAACCTTCGGACTTAGGGACTTTGACCTGTGAGTCTTCCTGGAGGTAGATGCTCAGGCTGTGTCAGACTGTGCATTTTTTCCAGAGTGGCCTATGAAATTGGGGTGGGCTCAGGGGCCTTGCAGGCTTTTCCTAATCTGGAGGGTTTGTGCAACTGAGACGGCAGAATTTCATCCAGAGATCAGGCCCAGTGATGTAGTGTGGTTCTGTCAGCCCCATCCTGCAGGGAATGTGGTTAAGGGCTCTGGGACCAAAGTCTTCAGACACAAAATTGTGTATCAATTAGGAGGGAGGTGATGGCAGCCCCGATCTGCAGACGCTGAGGGCAGCTCCTCAGGATTTGAAATTCGTGTGGCTGGGAGGCAGGAGCAAAGGCTTTTCTGTCTGGATTGTGTCTAGGATGGCCTTGGAATGGTGGTGTGTCCTCATGTGTCCATGGAATATTCTACCTCTCTGGGGATTCTGCCCAGCACCCAAGAGTTTGGTGTCTCACTGGGAAGGAGAGAGCGTGGTTTACTGTTTCACGGTTCCCGTCAACACAGGGATTCCAGAGATGGGTTATAGGTCCCTGTGCCTGGATAACCCTACAAAGGCTTAGTATTTGGGCCTAGAGGCTTGACTGCCTGGCTCTGTGGGGCTTTGGTTCAGCTCCCATGGAGACTTGTTGGAAATGGGTCTCAGTGTAAGGGTCACAATGCCTGTTTTTGCCCAGATGCCCATCCTGAGTGGGCATTGGCTCTTGTTCCATGCACCTGGATCCCAATATGAGGGTTGGACCACCATATCAACATTTAATTTTCCTTCTATGAGGAAGGAGGAGTACTCTTTTGTGCTTCAGATTCCCCCATGCACAGTAATTTGAGCTATGTTCTGGGACTGGTACGTGAATAACCAGGTTGGTTTGAGATGAAGGACTCAGGTCAAGGCAGGTCACACCTGCCAGATATGGGTCCCGCTATCTAGGTGGCTACCAGGAGGTCGGGGCTCGAGCTGTGTCAGACAAAGCATTAGTTCACAAGGTGGCCTATGATATTGTGGTGCTATAGAGGGCTGTGCTGGTGGAACCTTATATGGAGTTTCACGCAGACCCATAGGGCACCTCTTTTTTCTGGTGGGCAGGCAGAAGGCTGCATTGTGGCTCCCAAATTCCCAATATGGGGGACTTGAAGGCGAGGAGTGTGAGAACAGAAGGCAGAAAACACAATCTATGCTTAATCTCAGTGCCGAGAACATGGCCGTTCCAATGTGCAGTGGTTTTTTTCGAGATCTCCAGCATCTGAGTACAGGCGAGGGTCAGATGTCTGCTCATGATAGAGTTTGTATCTATCGTGGCCAACAAATGAAATATCCAGCACCTGAGTAAAGGTGGATTTCAGACGTTTACGCACACTGGAGTTTGTGTCTCTGATGACCGAATGGAGGAGTGGCATCAAGAGGCTGATGCATGTGAGATGCTCCAAACAGCAAGGTTGTTTTTTCTACTGGACAGTTAGAGTCTGGTATGTTTTCTGCAGGGCCCCCCATGTGAAAAGTATGGGTAGCAGAGCCCTTCCACATGGATGCCTGGAAAGCACACCTCCATTGACCAATGCAGCTGAGGAACATGCAGGTTCTTTACGGTGCTTCTGGGGCGAAGCACCAAGGTCTTGAGTTGACATGGAATCTCTTGAAGATGGGTTACAATGCTGGTTTTTTTTTTACCAGGTAGATCTTAGAATGTGTTGGTGGCTAAGGTGCCTGCAGGATTCTCCTACCCTGAGGGTTTAACACAGGTCGAAGAGCACGGTTACCTTCTGGGGACAGGAGATGTAGTGTTTTGTGGCTCAGGGACCACATGCCGTATCATAAGTTCCTATTCAAGAACAGGCCTCTGAAGACAGATGCCCGACAACCTAATCTAGGGTTCCAATGAGTCCCAGGGGCATGAGAGGTTCAATCTTCAGACTTAGGACAGTTGACTTGGGTGTCTGCCAGGATGTAGGTGATCAGGGAGTTTCAGACTGTGCACTTATGTCCAGAGTAACCTCCAATATTGGGGTGGCCACAGGGGCCTTGAATGTTTCAACCAACTCTGGAGGGTTTGGTTAACTGACATGCACAATTTCCATGGGGATGGCAAGCACAGTCCTGTGGTGTGGCTCCAGAGACTCCACCCTGGAGGGCATGTGAGCCATGGTTCTGGGAGGGAAGTCTGCAAACACAAACTTGGGTTAGGTTTAGTGGCTAGGTTATCGCAGGGCAATGTGTAGACCTGGAAGGCTACTCGTCAGGAACAGTAACTGGAATGACCCGAAGGCGGAAGCACAGGCTTTTATATCTGGATTGTGTGTCTAGGGTGACGTCAGAATGTAGCTGTGGCCTCATGGGTCCATGGGAGATTTTTCCTCTAAGGATACAGGCGGCTCCCAATATTTTGATGACTTTTTGGTATGGGAAGACTGCTATTTTCGATCTTAGGTGTGCCCCAAAACAGGGATTCCAGAGATGGGCTCTGGGTCTAGGCGCCTGGAAAATCCCACCAAGGGTTGGGATTTGGGCTTATGGGCAGACCAGGCCTGCAATGCAGGATCTTGGTGGTGCAACTGAGAGGGCTTGTTTGGAAGCATGCTCAGGCTGAGCATTACAATTCCTGTTTGTGCCCAGGGTGGCCCTCAGGAGTGGGCGTGGTCCCATTGTCCATTTTCTGGCTCCCACACTGAGGGATGGACACACATTCCAATGGCCAGGTTTCCAGCCATGGGGAAGGAGGAAATATCTATTGTGCTTCATGTTCCCCCATAGGCAGGGATTACAGCAAAGGTCTGGGGACAGATGCCTGAATACCAAGGATGCATAGAGATGACAGATTTGGGCCATGGCCGTTCTCACATGCTGGATATGGGCCCCGCTCTCTGGGTGGCTGACACGAGGTCTGGGCTCAGGCTGTGTCAGACACAGCACAAGTGGCCAGAGAAGTCTATATATTGGGGTTCTCTCCAGGGCCGAGTAAATTGATCCTCATGTAGGGTTTCTGGCGAGACTCACGAAGCACTTCCTTCTGTGGGGCAGGCAGAATGCTGCCTTATGGATCCAGAATTCCCTATCAAGAGGGTTTGGGGACAAATAGGGTGAGAATGCAATTGTAAACACCAGCTATGCTTAAATTGATTGCCAAGCGGAAGTCAGTTTCAATGTGCAGCAGCTTATACGAGATATCCAGCACCTGAGTAAGGGCAGATGTCAGATATTTGCTCACACTTGAGTTTCTGTCTAG
Organism: Mustela nivalis; assembly: GCF_964662115.1. NCBI lineage: Eukaryota > Metazoa > Chordata > Mammalia > Carnivora > Mustelidae > Mustela > Mustela nivalis. Next base: position 478,732 of record NW_028136261.1, on the reverse strand, counting down.
GATGACGACTAATGGAGGGGTGGCTTCAGGAGGCAATGGAGGATTACCCACGCTTAAGATTGTGAGATGCTCCAAACAACAAGGTTTCCTTCTAATGGACAGGAGGAGTCTGTTTTTTTTTCCTCCAGGGTCCCTCAAGTGGAAGTTTGCGTAGCAGAACCCTCCCGCATGGATGACTGGAAAGCACACGTCCAATGACCATTGCAGCTGAGGAACATGACAGGTTCGTTTTGGTGGTTCTGGTGCCAAGTACCAAGGCCTTGAGTTGACTTGGAATCTCTTACAGATGTGTCCCAAAACTGGTTTGTTACAAGGGAGGTCTTAGAATGTTTTGGTGCTATGGGCCACGCTGAGGGTTTGGCACAGGTCGATGTGCACAGTTTCCATCTTGGGAGAGGAGATGTTCTGTTTTGTGGCTCAGGGTACATATCTTGTATCCTGACTTGGTATTCAAGAACAGGCCTCTGAGGATTGATGCTGGCAACCTAATCTAGAGATCCAATGATGTCCTTGGTGCCCATCAGGTTCAATTTTCTTACTAAGGACCATTGATATGGTTGTCTGACTGGATGTAGGTGATCAGGGTGTTTCAGACTGTGCATTTGCATCCAGAGCCACTTCCACTATTGGGGTGGGCTCAGGGGCCTTGCAGGTTTCTCCTAACTTGGAGGCTTTGGGGAACTGTGATGGGCACAGTTTCCTTGGGGATGGCAGGCCCAGTCCTGTGGTAAGGCTTCAGAGACCACCTCCTTGAGGATATGAGAGCCATGGTTTTGGGAGGGAAGTCTGCAAACACAAATTTGGGTCAGGGATAGTGGCAAGGTGATCGCAGGTCCAATGCCTAGACCTAGAAGGCATCACGTCAGGAACTGTAATTAGGGTGACTGAAAGCTTGTAGCACAGGCTTTTCTATCTGGATTGTGTGTCCAGGATGGGCTCCTAATGTAGACGTGGTCTCATGGTTCAATGGGAGACTTTTCCTCTCTAAGGATCCTGGTGGATCTCCATAGATTGGTGGTTTTTCAGAGAAGAAAAGAGTGCTCTTTTCCATCTTAGGGGTGCTCCAAAACAGGGAAGAATGCTGTTTTCCAACTTAGGCTTATGCCAAAACAGGGATTCCAGAGACGGGCTCTGGGTCTGGGTGCCCGGATATCCCACCAAGTGTTAGGATTTGGGCCTAGGGGCATCCCAGGCCTGCAATGCAGGATCCTAATGGTGTAACAGAGAGGGCTTGTTTGAAAGCATGCTCAGGCTGAGGGTCATCATGCCTCTTTGTGCCCAGGGGGGCCCTCAGGAGAGGGCGTAGTCTCATTGGCCATATAGCTGGATCCCACTTTGAGGGTTGGACACCCATTGCAACAGCCAGGCTTCCTGCAATGGAAAGAGGAGTTCTCTATTGTGCTTCAGGTTCCCCCATTGGCAGGGTTACAGGAAAGGTCTGTGGAAAGTTGCCTTAATACCAAGGATGTGTACAGATGACAGGCTAAGAATTCCCAGGTAACAAAACAGCATTGTTACCCATGTTCATGACATTCCATGTAGAAATAAGACCTTAGAACTTCGCCCCAGAGCCACCAGAATGAACTTGCCATGTTCCTAAGCTGCAATGATCAGTGGAGGTGTGGTTTCCAGGCAACCATATGGGGGTGCTCTGCTACACAAACTTTGCAATTGGCGGGGACCCTTGAGACAAAAAAACAGAATGCCCCTGTCCGGTAGAAGGAAACCTTCTGTTTGGAGCATCTCACAAGCCCCAGCTTGGGAAATCCTCCATTTCCTCTTGAAGCCACCACTCCATTTGTCAGTCATCATAGACACAAACTCCAGCATGAGCAAACATCTGACATCCGCCCTTACTCAGGTGATGGATTTCAATTCGATCGCTGCACACTGGAACTGCCTTTAGTTTGACTGAATTAAGCCATAGCTTGGGTTTACAATTCCATCCTCAGCCTACTGGTCCACAAGCCCTATTGTGAGGGAATTCTGGAGCTACAACACAATATTCTGCCTTCCCCATAGAAAGAAAAAGGGCCTGGAGAGTCTGCCCAGAAACTCCATATGATGGTCAATCTTCTCGGTGCTAGACGGAACCCTGATTCATAGGCTGCCCTGGGCACTAGTGCTGTGTCTGACATAGCCGGAGCCAGGACCTAGTGTCAGCCACTGAGAGATCAGGGCCCATATACAGCATGTGAGACCAGCTATGGCCCAAGTCTGTCTTCTCTTCTATTCTTGGTATTCAGGCATCTGTACCCACACCTTTGCTGAAATCCTTGCCATTGGGGGAACCTGTAGCACAATAGAGAACTCCTCCTTCCCCATGGAAGGTATTCTGACAGTTGGGATAGTTGCTCAACCCTCAAAGTGGAAGGCAGCTCCATGGCCAAGGAGACCATGTGCACTCATGATGGCTTCCCCGGGCACAAGCAGGCATTGTGACCTCAGCCTGAGCATGCTTTCAACCAAACGCTCTCAATTGCATCTCTGGGACCCCGAATTGCAGGCCTAGTACACACCTAGGCCCAAATCCTAACCCTGGTGGGATTTTACAGGGGCCCAGACACAGAGCCCATCTCTGGAATCCCTATTTTGGGGGACCCTTAAGATGGAAAACAGCACTCTTCCCTTCCCCGAGATAGTCACCAAACTCTTGGTAGCCACCAGGATCCTTGAGTGGAAAAATCTGCCATAGACCCATGAGAACACACCTGCATTCCGAGGCCATCCTGGACATACAATCCAGATACATATCATGTGCTATCACCTTTGAGTCATCGGATTTACAGTTCCTGACGAGCTGCCTTCCAGGTCTATGCATTGGGCCTGCAATCACCTTGCCATTAACCTAAACTGAGTTTGTGTTTGCAGACTTCCTTCCTAAAACCATGGCTCACTTGACCTCCAGGTTCTGGCATCTGAAGCCACACCACAAGACTGTGCATGAGATCCTCAAGGAAACTGTGCCCATCACTTTTGCCCGATACCTTTAGATTAGGAGAAACCTGCAAGGCCCCTGAGCGCAGCCAAATAATGGAGGCTGCTCTGGGCACAAATGCACAGTCTGAGACACCCTGATCCCCTCCATACAGGCAGACACCTAAGTCAATGCTCCTGAGTCAGAAGATTGAACCTGACATGCCCCGAGGACTTCATTGGCACACTAGATTAGGTTTACAGGTATCTGTCATCAGAGGCCTGCTCTGGAATATCAACTTATGATAAAATATATAGTCCCTGAGCCACAGAACAGAATATGTCCTCCCCAAAAAGGAAGCCATGCTCCTGGAATTGTGTCATACCCTAAGGGTATTTGGATCCTGAATGGCCCCTTAGCAACCAGCACATTCTATGATATTCCTGGTAACAAACCATCATTGTGCCCCATCTTCATGAGACTCCATGTCAACTCAAGGTCTCGATATATTGCCCCAGAGCCACCAGAATGCACCTGCCATGTTCCTCAGCTGCAATGGTCAATGGAGGGGTGATTTCCAGGCATCCCTGTGGGGTTCTCTGCTACAAAACTTTCCACATGGAGAAACCAGAGAAAACAAACCAGACTTCTCCTGTCCGGTAGAAAGAAACTTTGCTATTTGGAGCATCTCACAAGCCCCAGCATGGGAAATCCTCCATGGTCTCTTGACGCCACCCTTCCATTTGTGGGTAATCACAGACACAAATTCCAGTGTGAGCAAACATCTGACATCCACCCTTACTCAGGTGCTGGATATTCGAAACGGCAGCTGCACACTGGAACTGCCTTTTGCTTTTCACTGAACTTAACCATAGCTTTGTATTACTGTTCTATCCTCACCACACTGCTCCACAATATCTCTTGATAGGGAATTCTGGAGCCACAACGCAGTATTCTGCCTTCCACATAGAAAGAAGAAGGACCTGTTGAGTCTGCCCAGAAACTGCACATGAGGATCAATCTACTCAGACCACGAGGCAACCCTGATTAATAGATTTCCCTGACCACTAGTGCTGTGTCTGACAGAGTCTAAGCCCCGACCTCCTTTCAGCCACCCAGAGGTGAGGACCCATATTTAGCATGAGAGATAGGCAATGGCCCTGGGCCATCATCTGAACCCATCCTTGGTATCCAGTCATCTGTCCCCCAAACTTTGCTGGAATTCCTGCCAATGGCGAACCTGAAACACAATAGAGAACACCTCCTTCCCCATGGCAGGAATATTGGCTGTTGGGATGGTTGTCCAACCCTCAGCGTGGGAGCCAGCTGCATGGCCAAGGAGACCATGCCCAATCCTGAGGGCCGACATGGGCACAGGCAGGCATGGTGATCCTCAGCCTGAGCATGTTTTCAAACAAACACTCTCAGTTGCTCCTCCAGTACCAGCATTGCAGGCCTGGTATGCCCCTAGGCCCAAATCCTAACCCTTGGTGGGATTTTCCAGGTGCGCAGACCCAGAGTCCGTCTCAGAATCCCTGTTTGGGGCACCCTTAAGATGGAAAACAGCACTCTTCCCTTCCCTGAGAAAGGCACCAAACTATTGGGAGCCGCCAGGATCCTTAGAGAGAAAAAATCTCCCATGGACCCATGAAAACAAACCTGCATTCCGAGGCCATCCTGTCCACACAATCCAGAGAGAAAAGTCTTTGCTACCGCCTTCGAGTCATCCTATTTACATTTCCTGACGAGCTGCCCTCCATGTCTATGCATTGGGCCTGTGATCATCTCGACACTAACCCTAACCCCAGTTTGTGTTTGCCGACTTCTCTCCCAAAACCATGGCTTACATGCCCACCAAGATGTGGTCCCTCAAGCCACATCACAGGAAAGTTCCTGCCATCCCCAAGAAAACAGTGCCCATCAGGTTGTCCAAACCCTCCAGATTAGGAGAAACCTGCCAGGCCCCTGAACCCACCCCAATATTGGCGGTTGCTCTGGATGCAAACGTGCAGTCTGAAACACCCTGAGCACCTCCATCGAGGCAGAAAGCCAAGTCAATGGTTCTGAGTCAGATGATTGAACCTGACATGCCCCTAGGACTTCACTGGAACCCTAGATTGGGTCTTCAGACATCTGTTCTCAGAGTCCTGTTCTGGAATACCAAGTTATGATACAACATGTGGTCCCTGATTCCCACAACAGAACATCTCCTGTCTCCAGAAGGAAAATGTGCTCTTGGATCTATGTCCAACTTTCAGGGTAGATGGATCCTGCATGACCCATTAGCCCCAGCACCTTCTATGATCTCCCTGGTAACAAACCAGCATTTTGACCCAACTTCCTGAGACTTGATGCCAACTCAAGGTGTTGGTACTTTGCCCAAGAGCCATGAAACGAATCTGCCATGTTCCTCAGGTACAAAGGTCAATGGACGTGTGCTTTCTAGGCATCCAAGAGGTAGTTCTCTGCTACACAAAAATTCCACATAGGGAACCCTAGAGCAAACAAATAAGACTGCTCCTGTCAGCTTGAAGGAAACCTTGGTGTTTGGAGCATCTCACAAGCCCCAGCCTGGGAAGTCCTCCACATTCCCTTGATGCCCACCCTCCATTTGTTAGTCATCATAGACACAAATTCCAGCATGAGCAAACATCTGACATCTGCTCTTACTCAGGTGCTGGATATTCGAATCAGTCACGCACACTGGAAATACCTTTCACTTGACACTGTATTCTTGCATAGTTTGGGTTTACAATTCCATCCTCACCCTACTGGACTGCAAGTCCTCTTGAGAGGGAATTAGGGAGACAAAACGCAACATTCTGCCTTCCCCATAGAAAGAAGAAGGGCCTGGTGAGTCTGCCCAGAAACTCCCCATGAAGATCAATCTACTTGGCCCTCGAGGGAACCCCGATTTATATTTTGCGCTGGCCACTAGCGCTGTGTCTGAGAGAGCCTGAGCCCCAACCTCGTGTCAGCCACCCAGAGTGTGGGGCCCTTATCCAGCATGTGGGACTGGCCATGGCCCAGTCATCTCTACCCATCCTTGGTATTCCGGCAACTATCCCAGACCTTTGCTGGAATCCCTACCAGTGGGGGAACCTGAAGCACAATTGAGAACTCCTTCTTCCCCATGGCAGGAAGCCTGGCTGTTGCTATGGGTGCCCAACCCTCAGAATTAGAACCAGGTGCATGGCCAATGAGACAACGCCCAATCATAAGGGCCGCCTGGGCCAAAGCAGGCATTGTGTCCCTCAACCTTAGCATGCATTCAAACAAATGCTCTCAGTTGTTTCTGCAGTGTCCCGCATCGCAGGCCTGGTATGCCCTTAGGACCAAATCCTAACACTTCATGGGATTTTCCATGCCAACATAACCAGAGCCCGTCTCTGGAATCTCTGTTTTGAAGCACCCCTATGATGGAAAACAGCAATCTTCCCTCCCCTGAGAAAACTATTAGGAGCTGCCAGGATGCGTAGAGAAGAAAAATCTCCCAGGGCTCCATAAGACCACACCTTCATTCCGAGGCCATCCTGGACACACAATCCAGATACAAGAGACTGTGCTACCACCTTCGAATCACCTGGTTTACAGTTCCAGACGAGCTGCCCTACAGACCTACGCATTGGGCCTGTGATCACCTCGCCATTAACCCTACCCCAAGTTTGTGTTTGCAGACTTCTTTCCCAAAACCATGGCTCACATGCCCTCTATAATGGGTCTCTGTAGCCACACCACAGGAAAGGTCCTGCTATCCCCAATGAAACTGTGTCCATCACAGTTGCCCAAACCCTCCAGATTAGGAGAGACCTGCAAGTCCCCTGAGCCCAGTCCAATATTGGAGGCCACTCTGGACACAAATGCACAGTGTGCAACACCCTGATCACCTCCATCCAGGAAGACACCCAAGTCAATGGTCCTGAGTCAGAAGATTGGTCCCTGAACCCCACAATAGAATATCTCCTGTCCCCAGATGGAATTCGTGCTCTTCAACTTGTGTCAAGGGTCGGGGTATATGAATTATGCACAGCCCCTTAGCCCCCAGCACATTCTAAGATCTCTCTGGTAACAAACAAACAGCATTGTGATCCATCTTCATGAGATTCCATGTCACTTCAAGTCCTTGGTAATTCGCCCCAGAGCCACCAGAATGAACCTGCCATGTTCCTCACCTGATATGGTCAGTGGAGGTGTGCTTTCCAGGCATCCATGTGGGAGTGCTCTTCTACTTATTCTTTCCACATGTGGGACCCTGGAGCAAACAAACCAGACTGCCACTGACCAGTAGAAGGGAAACCTCTGTTTGGAGCATCTCAGAAGCACCAGCAGGAGAAATCCTCCATGGCCCTTGACACAACCCCTCCATTTGTCAGTCATCATAGACAAAAACTCCAGCATGAGAAAACATCTGAAATCTGCCATTATTTAGATTCTGCACTTTCTCTTCCACCACTGCACACTAGAACTGCGTTTCACTTGACACTGAATTTATCCATAGCTTGGGTTTAGAATTCCATCCTCAGCCTCCTGGTCTGCAAGCCCTCTAGAGAGGGAATTTGGAGCCACAAGGCAACATTCTCCATTCCCACTAGAAAGAAATAGGGCCTGGTGAATCTTCCCAGAAACTCCACATGAGGATCAATCTACTTGGCACTCGATGGAACCTTGATTTATAGGCTGTCCTGGGCACTAGTACTAGTACTAGTACTAGTACTGTGTCTGACAGAGCCTGAGCCAAGACCTAGTTTCAGGCATCCAGAGATATGAGCCCATATCCAGCATGTGAGATTGGCCAGGGCCCAAGTCCATCATCTCTACCCATCCTTGGTATTCAGGCACCTGTCCCCAGACCTTTTATGTAATCCCTACCAATGGGGTAACCTAAAGCACAATAGAGAACTCCTCCTTCCCCATGGTAGGAATCCTGGCTGTTGATATGAGTGTCCAAACCTCAAAGTGGGAGCCAGCTGCATGGCCAAGGAGACAATGCCCACTCATGAGGGCTGCCCTGGGCACAAGTAGCCATTGTAACCCTCAGCTTGATGAAGCCTTCAAAAAAATGCTCTTAGTTGCACCTCCAGGATCCTGCATTGCAGGCCTGATATGCCCTTAACCCCAAATCCTAACACATCGTGGGATGTTCCATGTGCACATACCCAGAGCCCGTCACTGGAATTCCTGTTTTGAGGCACCCCTAAGATGGAAAACAGCACTCTTCACTTCCCTGAGAAAGCCACCAAACTAATGGGATCCCCCAGGATCCTTGAGAAGAAGAATCTCCCATGGTCCCATGAGTCCACACTTGTATTCCGAGGCCAGCGTGGATATGCTATCCAGATACAAGAGACTGTGCTACTGGCTTCGAGTCACCTGATTTACAGTTCCTGACGTGCTGCCCTCCAGATCTTTGGATTGGGACTGTGAACACCTCTCCATTAACCTTATCCCGAGTTTGTGTTTGCAGATCTCTCTCTAAAAACAATAGCTCACATGTCCTCCAGGATGGGGCCCCTAGAGTCACACCACAAGACTGTGCTTGCCATCCCCAAGGAAACTGGGCCCATCACAGTTGCCCAAACCCTCCTGATTAGGAGAAACCCGGAAGGCTCCTGAGCACATCCCAATATTGGAGGCTGCTCTGGATGCAAATGCACAGTCTGAAACACCCTGATCACCTCCATCCAGGCAGACACCCAAATCAATGGTCCTGAGTCAGATAATTGAACCTGACATGGCCCTAGGACCTCATTGGAAGAGGGATTAACTTTTCAGGCACCTGTCCTCAGAGGCCTCTTCTGGAATACCAACTTATGATACAAATTATGGCCCCTGAGCCCCAGGGTGGGAAATCCTCCATGGCCTCTTGACGCCACCTCTCCATTTGTTGGTCATCGTAGACACAAACACCAGCCTGAGCAAACATCTGACATCCGCCCATATTCAGGCGCTGATATTGGAATCAGCTGCTGCACACTGGAACTGCCTTTCGCTTTGCAATGAATTTAAGCCTAGCTTCAGACTACAATTTCATCCTCACCCTACTGGTCTGCCATATCTCTTGATAGGGAATTCTGGAGCCACAACGCAACATTCTGCCTTCTTCATAGATAGAAGGACCTGGTGAGTCTGCCCATAAACTGCACATGAAGATCAATATACTCAGCCCAGGAGGGAACCCCTATTTATAGTTTGCCCTAGCCACTAGTGCTGTGTCTGACAGAGCCTGAGCCCCTATCTCGTGTCAGCAACCCAGAGGGCGGGGCCCACATTAACCATGTGAGACCGGCCATGGCCCAGGGCTGTCATTACTACCCATCCTTGGTATTCAGGCATCTGTCCCCTAGATCTTAGCTGGAAGCCCTACCAATGGGGGGACCTGAAGCACAATAGAGAATTCATCCTTCGCCATGGCAGGAATCCTGGCTTTTGGATGGGTGTCCAACCCTAGGAATGGGAACTGGCTGCATGGCTGAGTAGACATCGCCCAATCCTGATGGCCTCCGGGGCACAAGCAGGCATTGGGACCCTCAGCTTGACCATACTTTCAAACAAACGCTCTCAGTTGCACCTCCAGGATCCCGCATTGCAGGCCTGGTATGGCCCTAGGCCTAAATATTAACCCTTGGTGGGATTTTCCAAGCACTTAGACCCAGAGCTCATCTCTGGAATGCCTGTTTTGGGGCACGCTTAAGCTGGAAAACAGTACTCATCCCTTCCCGGAGAAATCCAACAAACTATTGAGAACCGCCAGGATCCTTGAGAGGAGAAATCTCCCATGGACCCTTGAGACAACACCTGCAATAAAGGCCATTCTGGAAATTAAATCCAGATACAATTACCTGTGCTACCACCTTTGAGTTACGTGATTTACAGTTCCAGACTTGCTGCCCTCCTGGTCTATGGATTGGGACTATGATCACCTTGCCACTAACCCTAACCTAAGTTTGTGTTTGCAGACTTCTCTCTCAAAATCATGGCGCACATGTCCTCCAGGATGGGGTCTCTGGAGTCACACCACAGGACAGTTCCTGCAATCCCCAAGGAAACTACCCATCACAGTTGTCCAAAAACCCCATATAAGGAGAAACCTGCAAGGAACCTGAGCCAACCCTAGTATTGGATGCCACTCTGGACACAAATGCACAGTCTGAAACACCCTCATCACCTGCATCCAGTCAGACACCAGAGTCAATGATCCTGAGTCAGAAGATTGAATGACATTCCCCTAGGGCCTCATTCAAACCCTTTATTAGGTTTTCAGGCTTCTGTCCTCAGAGACCTGTTCTGGATTACCAATTTATGATACAACATATGGCCGCTGAGCCCCACAACAGAATATCTCCTGCCCCCAGAAGCAATCCAGGCTCTTGGGCCTGTGTCAAATCCTCAGGCTAGATGAATCCTGCATGGCCCATTAACCACCAGCACATTCTAAGATCTCCCTGGTAACAAACCAACATTTTGACCCATCTTCATGAGGTTCCATGTCCAATCCAGTCTTTATTTCTTCGCCTCAAAGCCACCAGATGCCATGTTCCTTCGCTGTCATGGTCAATGAAGGTGTGCTTTCCAGTCACCCATGTGGGAGATCTATGTTATCCGAACTTTCGACATGGGGAACCATGGAGGAAACAAATCAGACTGCCCCTGTCTGGTAGAAGGAAACCTTGCTGTTTGGAGCATCTCAAAAACACCAGATTGGGAAATCCTCCATAACCTCTAGACGCCACCCCTCCATTTTTGTGTCATCATAGACACAAACTCCAGCATGAGCAAATATCTGACATCCACCCTCACTCAAGTGCTGAATATTGGATTCAAACATTGCACACTGGAAACTTCTTTCGCTTGATACAGAATGTAACCATAGCTTAGGTTTACAATTCCATCCTCAGCCTCCTGGTCCACAAGCCCTCTTGATAGTGAATTCTAGAGCCACAAAACAGCATTCTGCCTTCCCCTTACAAACAAGAAGGGCCTGGGGAGTCTGCCCAGAAACCATACATGAGGATCAATCTGCTCGGCACTCGAGGGAACCCCAATTTATAGGCTGCCCTGGGCACTAGTGCTGTGTCTGACAGAGCCTGAGCCAAGACCTAGTGTCAGCCACCCAGTGATCAGGGCCCATATCCACGATTTGATACTGGCCATGGCCCATGTCCATCATCTTTACCCATCCTTGGTATTCAGGCCTCTGTCCCCAGACCTTTGCTGGAATCCCAGCTAATGGGGGAACCTGAAGCAATATAGAGAACTCCTCTTTCCCCATGGCAGGATTCTGGCTGTTGGGATGGTTGTCCAACCCTCAAAGTGGGAGCCCGCTGCATGGCCAATGTGACCACGCCCACTCATGAGGGCCACCTGGGCATAAGCAAGTATTGTGACCCTCAGCCTGAGAATGATTTCAAACAAGACCTCTCAGTTGCACCTCCAGGATCCTGCATGCAGGCCTGGTAAGCCACTAGGCCCAAATCTTAAAACTTGGTGGGATTTTCCAGGGGACCAAACCCAGAGTCCGTCTCTGGAATCCATATTTTGGGGCACCCCTAACAGGAAAAACAGCACTCTTCCCTTCCCCGAAAAAGCCACCAACTATTGGGAGCCACCAGGATCCTTAGAGAGGAAAAATCTCCCATGGACCCATGAGGCCACAACTGCATTCTGAGGCCATCCTGCACACAATACAGAGAAAAAAGCCTGTGATTCTGCCTTTGAGTCACCCGATTAACAGTTCCTGAAGAGCTGCCATCCATGTCTATGCATTGGGCCTGTGATAACCTTGCCACTAACCCTAACCCAAGTTTGTGTTTTCAGACTTCCCTCCCAAAACCATGGCTCACATGCCCTCCAGTTTGTGATAACTGGAGCCACACCACGGGATTGTACCTGTCTTCCCAAAGGAAACTGTGATTTTCACTATTAAACAAACACTCTAGATTAGGAGAAACCTGCAAGTCCCCTAAGCCCAGCCCAATATTGGAGGCCACTCTGGACGCAAATGCACAGTCTGACACACCATATCATCTACATCCAGGCTGATATCCAAGTCAATGGTCCTCAGACAGAAGATTGAACCTGACATGCTCCTAGGATTCACTGGAACACTAGAATAGGTTTTCAGGTATCTGTACTCAGAAGGCTGTTCTGCATATCAATGTATGATACAATATGGTCACTGATCCACACAAAAGAACATCTGTCCTTAGAAGAATGCTGTGCTCTGGACCTGTGTCAAACACTCTGGGTAGATGAATCCTTCAAGGCCCCCTGGCAACCAGCACATTCTATGATCTCCCTGACAAAATACCAGCATTGTGACCCATCTTCATGAGACTCCATGACAACTCCAGCCCTTGGTACTTCGGCCCAGAGCCACCAGAATGAAACTGCCATGTTCCTCTGCTGCCATGGTCAATGTAGGTGTACTTTCCAGGCATCCAGCGGGAGTGCTCTGATACCAACTTTCCACATGGGGAACCCTGGAGGAAACAAACCAGACTCCCCTGTACGGTAAAAGGAATCTTTGCTGTATGGAGTATCTCAAGCCTGAGGGTGGGTAATCCTCCATGGCCTCTTGAGGCCACCCATCCATTTGTTGGTCATCATAGACACTAACTCCAGCGTGAGCAATCAACTGACATCTGCACTTACTCAAGTGCTGGATATTTGAATCAGCTGCTACACACTGGAATTGCCTTATGCTTGGCACTGAATTTAAAAGTAGCTTGGCGGGACGCCTGGGTGGCTCAGTTGGTTAAACAGCTGCCTTCGGCTCAGGTCATGATCCCAGCGTCCTGGGATCGAGTCCCACATCAGGCTCCTTGCTCCGCAGGGAGCCTGCTTCTCCGTCTGACTCTGCCTTCCACTCTGTCTGCCTGTGCTTGCTCTCGCTCGCTCTCTGACAAATAAATAAAATCTTGAAAAAAAAAAAGTAGCTTGGGTTTGCAATTCCATCCTCACCCTGGTGTTCAGTAGGCTCTCTTGATAGGGAATTCTGAAGCCACAACACAGCATTCTGCCTTCCCCATAGCAAGAAAAAACAGCCTGGAGAGACTGCCCAGAAACCCTACATGAGGATAAATCTACTCGACCCTCGAGTGAACCCCATTTATAGGTTTACCTGGCCACTAGCGCTGAGTCTGACAGAACCTCGTCTCTGACCTCGTGTCAGGACCCAGAGACTGGGCTCCAACTCCAGAATGTGAGACCAGCCATGTCCCAGGGCTGTCATCTCTACCCATTCTTGATTCAGGCATCTGACCCCAGACATTTGCTGAAATCCCTGCCAATGGGGGAACCAGAAGCACAATAGGGAAATCCTCCTTCCCCATGGCAGGAATGATGGCTCTTGGGATGGGTTTCCAGACCTCAGAGTGGTAGCCAGCTGAATGGCCAATGATAACCCGCCCACTCATGAGGGCCGCCCTGGACACAAGCAGGCATTGTGACCCCCAACATGAGCATGCTTTCAAACAAACACTCTCAGTTGCATTCCAGAATCCAAATTTGCAGGCCTGATATTCCCCTAAGCACAAATCCTAACACCTGGTGGGATTTTTCAGGGGACCAGAAACACAGCCTGTCTCTGGAATCCCTGTTTTGGGACAACCCTAAGATGTAAAATAGCACTCTCCCCTTCGCCAAGAAAGCCACCATAGTATAGGGAGCCGCTAGGATCCTTCAGAGGAAAAATCTCCCATGGATCCATGAGACCACACCTGCATTCCGAGGCCATCCTGGACACAAAAGCCAGATACACAAGCCTGTGCTACCACCTTCAAGGCAACTAATTTATAGTTCCAGACGAGCTGCCCTCCAGGTCTATGCATTGGGCCTGCGATCACCTCACCGCTAACCTTAACCCGAGTTTGTGCTTACAGACTTCTATCCCGAAACCATGGCTCATATTTCCTCCAGGATGGGGTCTCTGGAGCCACACCAAAGGACTGTGCCTGCCATCCCCAAGGAAAATGTGTCCGTCACATTTGCCTAAAACTTCGAGATAAGGAGAAACCTGCAAGGCCCCTGAGCCCACCCCAATACTGGAGGCCCCTCTGGACACAAATGTGCATTCTGAAATACGCTGATCACCTGAATCCAGGCAGATACCCAAGTCAGTGTTTCTCAGTCAGAAGATTGAACCTGACATGCTCCTATGACCTCATTGTAACCCCTGATTAGGTTTTCAGGCATTTGTAATCAGAGACCTGTTCTGGAGTACCAACTTAAGATACAACATATGGTCCCTGATCCCCACAACAGAACATCTCCTTTCTCTAGATGGAAGCCGTGCTCTTGGAACTGTGTCAAACCCTCAGGGTAGATGAATCCTACTTGGCCCGTAGCCACCAGCAGAATCTAAGATCTCACTGGTAACAAGCCAGCATTGTGAGCGATCTTCATGAGATTCCATGTCAACTACAGGCCTTGGTACTTCACCCCAGAGCCTTCAGAAAGAACCTGCCATGTTCCTCAGCTGCAATGTTCAGTGGAAGTGTGCTTTCCAGGCATCCATGTGGGAGTGCTCTGCTACCCAAACTTTCCACATGGGGGACTCTCGAGCAAACAAATTTGACTGCCCTGTCCTGTAGAAGGAAACCTGGCTGTTTGGAGCATCTCACAAGCTCAAGTGTGGGAAATCCTCTATGACCTCTTTTCAACTCCTCTCCATTTGTCGGTCATTATAGACACAAACTCCAGCTTGAGCAAACATCTGACGTCTGCGCTTACTCAGGTGCTGGATATTCGAATCAGCCGCTGCACACTGGAAATGCCATTCGCTTGTCACTGAATTTATTCATAGCTTGGGTTTACAATTCCATCCTCACCCTACTGGTCCACAAGCCCTCATGATAGGGAATTCTGCAGCCACAACACAGCATTCTGCCTTCCCAATAGAAAGAAGAAGGGCCTGGTGAGTCTGCCCAGAAACTCCACATTATGATCAATCTACTTGTCCCATGAGGGAACCCTGAATTATAGACAGCCCTGGCCCCTAGTGTTGTGTCTGACAGAGCCTAAGCCCCGACCTCGTGTCAGCCACCTAGAAGGCGGGGCCCATATCCCGCATGTTAGACTGGCCACGGAACAGAGCCGTCATCTTTACCCATCCTTGGTATTCAGGCATGTGTCCCCAGACCTTTCCTGGAATCCCTACCAATGAGGGAACCTGAATCACAATAGAGAAATCCTCATTCCCCATGGCAGGATTCCTGTAAGTTCGGAAGGGTGTCCAACACTCAGAGTGTTAGCCTACTGAATGGCCATTGAGACCACCCCCATTCCTGAGGGCCACCCTATGCAAAAGCTTGCATAGTGACCCTCAGCCTGAGCATGCTTTCAAACAAACGCTCTCAGTTGTATCTCCAGGACTTGCATTGGAGGCCTGGTAAGCCCCTATGCCCAAATCATAACCCTTGGTGGGTATTTCCAGGTGCCCAGAGCCAGAGCACTTCTCTGCAATCCCTGTTATGGGACACCCTTAATATGGAAAACAGAACTCTTTCCTCTCTGAGAAAGCCACCACATTATAAGGAGCTGCCAGGATACTTGAGAGGAAATATCACCCATGGACACCTGAGACCACACCTGCATTCTTAGTCCATCGTGGATACACAATCCAGATAAAAAAGCCTGTGCTACCTCCTTTGAGGCATGCGATTTACATTTCACACGGAGCTTCCCTCCAGGAGTATGCATTGGGCCTACAATCACTTCGCCACTAAACCTAACCCGCATTTGTGTTTGCAGACTTCCCTCCCAAAACCATGGCTCTCATGCCCTCCAGCATGGGGTCTCTGGAGCCACACCACAGGACTGTGCCCACCATTGCCAAGGAAACTGTGCCCATCAAATTGCCCTATCTTTCCAGATTAGGAGAAACCTGCAAGGCCCCTGAGCCCACCCCAATACTGGTTGCCACTCTGTACACAAATGCACAGTCTGGAACACCCTGATCACCTACATCTAGGCAGACATTGAAGTCAATGATACTGAGTCAGAGGATTGAACCTGACATTCCGTTAGGATTTTATTGGAACCCTAGATTAAATTTTCAGGCATCTATCCTCAGAGGCCTGTTCTGCAATACCAAATTATGATACATTTGGTCCGTTAGCCCCACATCAGAACATCTCTGGTCCGAGAAGGAAACCGTGCCCTTTGACCAGTGTCAAACCCTCAGGGTAGATGAATCCTACATGGTCCCTTAGCCACCAGCACACTGTAAGGTCTCCATGGTAACAAACCTGCATTATGACCCATCTTCATGAGACTTCATGTCAACTCCAGGCCTTGGTAATTCGCCCAAGAGCCACCAGAACGAATTGGCCATGTTTCTCAGCTGCAATTTTAATGGAGATGTGCTTTTCAGGCATCCACGTGGGAGTGCTCTGCTACCCAAACTTTCCACATGGGGGACCCTGGAGCAAATAAACCAGACTCCCCCTGTGTGGTAGAAGGAAACTTTGCTGTTTGAAGCATCTCACAAGCCCCAGCATGTGAAATCCTCCATGGCCTCTTGACGCCACCCCTCCATTCATCGGTCATCATAGACATAAACTCCAGCATGAGGAAATGTCTGACTTTCACCTTTACTCAGGTGCTGGATATCTGGAATCAGACACTGCACAATGGAACTGCCTTTTGCTTGGCACTGAATTGAACCTTAGCTTGAGTTTACAATTCCATCCTCACCCTACTGGTCCCCAAGCCCGCTTGATAGGGAATTCTGGGGCCACAACGCAGCTTTTTGCCTTCCCCTTAGAAAGAAGAAGGGCATGGTGATTCTGCCCAGAAACTCTGCATGAGGATCAATCTGCTCAGCCCTTGAGGGATCCCTGATTCATACTCAGCCCTGACCACTAGTTCTGTTTCTGACAGAGCCTGAGTGCTCAATTCATGTCAGCTACTCAGAGAGTCAGGCATGTGAGACTGGCCATGTCTCAGGTCCCTCATTTCTACCCATCCTTGGTATTCAGGCATCTGTCCCCAGACATTTGCTAGAATACCTGCTAATGGGGGAACCTGAGGCACAATAGAGAATTCTTCCTTTTCCATGGCAGGAATCCTGGTAGTTGGGATGGGTGTCCTACATTAAAGTGGTAGCCAGCTGCATGGCCAAGGAGACAACTCCCACTCATAAGGGCTGCCCTAATCACATCAGGCATTGTGACACTCAGACTAGCATGCTTTCAAACAAACGCTCTCAGTTGTACCTCCAAGTCACACATTGTAGGCCTGGTACTCCCCTAGGCCCAAATCCTAATCCTGGTGGGATTTTCCAAGCACCCAGACTCACAGCCCTTCTCTGGAATCCCTTTTTAGGGAACATCTAAGATTGAAAACAGCACTCTTCCATTCAAACGAGAAAGCCACCATACTATTGGGAGCTTCCAGGATCTGTAGAGAGGAAAATACTCTCATGGAAACATTAGAACACACCTGCATTCCAAGGCTATCATGGACACACAATCCAGATACAAAAGCCAGTGCTAGTGCCTTCGAGGTACGTGATTTACAGTTCCTGACGATCTGCCCTCCAGGTCTATGCATTGGGCCTACGATCACCTCGCAACTCAACCTAATCCGAGTTTGTGATTGCAGACTTCTCTCCCAAAACCATGGCTTACATGCCCTCCACGATGGAGTCTCTGGAGCCACACCACAGGACTGTGCCTGCCACCCCCAAAGAAACCGTGCCCACAAATTTTCGTAAACCTTCAAGATTAGGAGAAACCTGCAAGGCCCCAGAGCCCACCCCAATATTGGAGGCCACTCTGTACACAAAGGCACAGTCAGAAACACCCTGATTGCCTACATATAGGCAGACACCGAAGTCAATGGTCCTGAGTCTGATGATTGAACCTGAAATTTCCGTTGGACTTCATTGGAACCCTAGATGAAGTTTTTAGGCATCTGTCCTCAGAGGCCTGTTCTGGAATTCCAACTTATGATACAACATTTGGTCCGTGAGCCCCACAACAGAACATCTCCGATACCCAGAAAGAAACCGTGTTCTTCGACCGGTGTCAAACCATCAGGATAGACTAATCATACATGGCCCCTTAGCCACCAGCACATAGTAAGATTTCCGTGGTAAGAAAACTGCATTGTGACCCAACTTCATTAGAATCCAGGCCTTGGTACTTTGCCCTAGAGCAACCAGAAAGAACCTGCCATGTTCCTTAGGTGCAATGGTCAATGTAGGTGTGCTTTCCAGTATCCACGTGCGAGTACTATGCTACCCAAACTTTGCACATGTGGGAACCTGGTGTAAACAAACCAGACCTCCCCTGTCCAGTAGAAGGAAACCTTATGTTTGGATCAACTCACAGGCCTCAGCGTGTAAACTGCTCCATGGCCTCTTGATGCCACCACTCCATTGGTCAGTCATCATAGACACAAACTCCAGTCTAAGCAAACATCTGACATGCACCCTTATCCCGGTGCTGGATGTCTTGAATAAACCACTGCACATTGGATCTGCCTTCCACTTGGCACTGAATTGAACCATAGCTTGTGTTTACAATTCCATCCTCACCTGACTGGTCCCTAAGCCCTCTTGATAGGGAAATCTGGGGCCACAACGCAGCATTCTGCCTTCCCCATCGAATGAAGAAATGCCTGGTGAGTCTGCCCTGAAAACCCACATGAGGATCAATCAGGTCGGCCCTCGAGTCAACACCGATTTATAGGCTGCCATGGCCACTAGTGCCGTGTCTGACAGAGCCTGAGCTCGACTGAGTTTCAGCCACTAGAGAGCAGGCCCCATATCTAGCATTTGGGATTGCCATGGCCCAAGTATGTCATCTCTACCCATCCTTGATATTCAGGCACCTGTCCCCAGACCTTGGCAGGGATCCCTGCCAATTAGGGAACTTGAAGCACAATAGAGAACTCTTCTTTCCCCATGGCAATAAACCTGGCTTTTGGGATGGGTGTTCTACCCTCAAAGGGGGAGCCAGTTACAACATCAATGACACCACACACACTCCTGAGGACTACCCTTGGCACAAACAGGCATTGTGACCCTCACCCTGAGCATGCTTTCAAAAAATCCCTCTCAGATTCACCACAATGATCCCTCATTTCAGGCCTGGTATGCCTGTAGGTTCAAATCATAAAACTTGGTGGGATTTTCGAGGTGCCCAGACCCAGAGACCATCTCTGGAATTTTTGTTTTGGTGCACCCTTCAGATGGAAAACAGCACTCATCCCTTCCCCAAAAATGTCACCAAATTATGAGGAGCCACCAGGATCCATAGAGAGGCAATGTCTCCCATGGACCCATGAGAACACACCTGCATTCCGAGGCCATCCTGGACACACAATCCGGAGAGAAAAGCCTGTGCTACTGCCTTCTATTCACCCTAATTACAGTTCCAGATGAGCTGCTCTCAAGGTATATGCATTGGGCCTGTGATCACCTCGCCACTCACCCTAATTCAAATTTGTGTTTGCAGACTTATCTACAAAAACCATGGCACACATGCCCTCCAGGATGGGGTCTCTGGATCCACACTGCAGGACTGTCCCTGCCATCCACAAGGAAACTGTTTCCATCACAGTTACCCAAACTGTCTAGATTAGGAGAAACCTACAAGGCCTCTGGGCCTACCCCAATTTCGGCGGCCGCTCTGAACACAAATGCACAGTCTGAAATACCCTGATCCCCTACATCCAGGAACACAGCCAAGTCAATGGTCATGAGTCAGAATAATGAACCTAACATGCCCCTAGGACGTCATTGGAACCATTGATTCGGTTTTCAGACATGTGTCCTCAGAGGCCTGTTCTAGAATGCGAACTTATGATACAACATGTGGTGCCTGGGCCACACAACAGAAAATCTCCTGTCCCCAGAAGGAAAGCGTGCCCTACAATCTGTGCAAAATCCCAGAGTAGTAGATTCCTGCACAACTACTAAGCCACCAGCACATTCTAAGATCTACCTGGTAACAAACCAGCTGTGTGGCCCATCTGCAAGAGATTCCATGTCAAATCAAGGACTTGGTACTTTGCTACAGAGACACCAGAATAAAGCTGCCATGTTCTTCAGTTGCAATGGTCAATGAAGTTGAACATTCCAGGCATCCATGCGGTAGAGCTCTGCTACCCAAACTTTCCACATGGGGGACCCTGGAGCAAATAAACCACACTCCACCTGTCCAGTAGAACGAAACCTTGCTATTTGGAGCAGCTCATGAGTCTCAACGTGAAAATCCCTCCATGGCTTCTTGACGCCACCCCTCCATTTGTCAGACATCATAGACACAAATTCCAGTGTGAGCAAATATCCGACGTCCTCCCTTACTAAGGTGCTGGATATCTCGAAAAAGCTGCTGGACACATGAACTGCCTTCCGCTTGGCAGTGAATTGAACTGTAGCTTGTGTTTACAATTCCTTCCTCACCCGACTGGTCCCCAAGCCTTCTTGATAGCGAATTATGGAGACACAACACAGCATTCTGCCTTCCCGATAGAAACAAGTGCCTGGTGAGTCTGGCCAGAAACCCCACATGAAGATCAATCTGCTCGGCCCTATATCGGAGGGACCCTGATTTATAGGTTGCCCTGGCCACTAGTGCTGTGTCTGACAGAGCCTGAGCCCAGACCTAGTGTCAGTCACCAGAGTTTGAGCCCCACATCTAGCATTTGGGATTGCCATGGCTCAAGTATTTCATCTCTACCCATCCTTGGTATTCAGGCACCTGTCCCCAGACCTTTGCTGGAATCCCTGACAATGGGGCATCCTGAAGCACAATAGAGAACTCCTCCTTCTTCATATCAGGAAACTTGGCTGTTAGGATGGGTGTTCAACCCTGAAAGGGGGAGTCATTTACAAGTCCAGTGAGACCACACAAACTCCTCAGGGATGCCCTGGAGGCAAACAGGCCTTGTGACCCTCAGCCTGAGCATGCTTTCAAACAATCCTTCTCTGTTGCACCACCATGAACCCGCATTGCAGGCCTAATATGCCCCTAAGCCCAAATCCTAGCACATGTTGTGATGTCCCAGATGCCATGAACCAGAGCCCGTCTCTGGAATCCCTGTTTTGGGGCACCCATAAGGTGGAAAACATCACTCTCCCCTTCCCCGAAAAAGCCACCAAACTATGGAGAGCCACCAGGATCCATAGAGAGGAAAAGACTCCCATGGACCCATGAGACCACACCTGCATTCCAAGGCCATGCTGGACACACAATCCAAAGAGAAAAGCCTGTGCTACTGCCTTCCAGTCTCCCTAATTATAGTTCATGAAGAGCTTCCCTCCAGGTCTACGCATTGGGCCTGTGATCACCTCGCCACTCACCCTAATTTGTATTTGTGTTTGCAGACTTCTCTCCCAAAACCATGGCTCACATGCCCACCAGAATGTTATCTCTGAAGCCACAACACAGAACTCTGGCTGCCAACCCCAAGGACACTGTGCATATCAGATTTGCCCAAACCTTCCAGATTAGGAGAAACCTGTGTGGCCCCTGAGCCCACACCAATATTGCCGGCCACTTGGGATGGAAATGCGCAGTCTGAAACACCCTTATCACCTACATCCAGGGAAATAGCCAAGTCAATGATCGTGAGATAGACGATTGAACCTAAAATGCCCCTAGGCTCTCAATGGAACCCCATTAGGTTTTTAGGCATCTGTCCTCAGGGGCCTGTTCTGAAATACCAATCTATGACACATCATGTGGTCTCTGAGCCACATGACAGAACATCCCCTGTCCCCAAAGAATACCATGCTCTTCGACCTGTGCCAAACCCTCAGGGTAGGAGAATCCTGCATGGCACCTTAGCAACCAGCACATTCTAAGTTCTCCCTGGTAACAAACAAGCATTGTGACCCATCTGCAAGAGATCCCATGTCAACTCAAGGCCTTGGCACTTTGTCCCAGAGCCACCAGAACGAATCTGCCATGTTCCTCAGCTGCAATTGTCAATGGAGGTGTGCTTTCCTGGCATCCATGCCGGAGAGCTCTTCTTCACAAACTTTCCACATGGGGAAACCTAGAGTAAACAAACCAGACTTCACCTACACTGTACAAAGAAATGTTACTTTTTGCAGCAGTTTACAGGCCTCAGCATGTGAACTCCTCCATGGCCTCTTTATACCACCCCTCCACTTGTCGGTCATCATAGACAAAAACTTTAGTGTGAGCAAGCATCTGACATCCACCCTTATTCCAGTCCTGGATGTCTCGAGTAAACTGCTACAAATTGGAACTGCCTTGTGCTTGGCACTGAATTGAACCATAGCTTTTGTTTACAATTCCACCCAAAACTGACTGGTTCCCAAGCTCTCCTGATTGGGAAACCTGGAGCCACAACACAGCATTCTGCCTTCCCTATTGAATGAACAAATGCCTGGGAATCTTCCCAAGAAACTCCACATGAGGATCAATCTGCTCCGCCCTCGAATCTACTCTGATATAAAGGCTGCCATGGCCACTAGCGCTGTGTCTGACAGAGCCTGAGCCCCGACCGAGTTTTAGGCCTCATATCTAGCATTTGGGATTGCTATGGCCCAAGTACGTCATCTCCACCCATCCTTGGTATTCAGGCACCTATCTCGAGACCTTGCTGGAAACCCTGCCAATGGGGCAACCTGAAGCACAGAGGAACCTGACAGAAGAGAACTCATCCTTCCTCATGGCAGGACATTTGGCTGTTGGGTTGGGTGTCCAACTCTCTAAGAGGGAGCCAGATATATGACCAATGAAACCACTCCCACTCCTGAGGGCCGGCATGGGAGCAAACAGGCATTGTGAGACTCAGCCTGAGCAAGCTTTCAAACAATCCCTCTCAGTTGCACCATCATGATCCTGCATTGCAGGCCTCATACACCCCTAGGTGCAAATCCTAACCCTTGGTGGGAAGTCCCAGATGCCCAGAAAAAGAGCCTGTATCTGGAATCCCTGTTTTGGGGGACCCATAAGATGGAAAACAACACTCTTCCCTTCCCCAAAAAAGCCACCAAACTATGAGCTGCACAGATCCATAGAGAGGAAAAGTTTCCCATGGACCCATGAGACTATACCTGCATTCCAAGGCCATCCTGGACACACAATATAGAGAGAAAAGCCTGTGCTACTGCCTTCCAGTCACCCTAATTACTCCTGACAAGCTGCACTCCAGGTCTACTCATTGGGCCTGTGATCACCTTTCCACTAACAATAACCCACATTTGTGTTTGCAGACTTCTCTCCCAAAACCATGGCTCATATGCCCTCCAGGACAGGGTCTCTGGATCCACAACACATGACTGGGCCTGCCATCCCCAAGGAAACTGTGCCCGTCAAACCTGCCCAAACCTTCCAGTTTAGGAGAAACACGCAAGAGCCCTGAGCCCGACCCAATATTGTCGGCAGCACTGGACACAAATGCCAGTCTGAAACGCCCTGATCACCTACATCCAAGCAGACAGCCATTTCAATGTTCCTGGGTCAGAAGATTGTACCTGACATGCTCCTAGGACGTCATTGGAACACTAGATTAGGTTTTCAGGCATCTGTCCTCAGGGTCCTGTTCTGAAATACCAACTTAGGATACAACATGTGGTCCCTGAGCCACACAATAAAATATCTCCTGTCCCCAGTAGGAAACCATGCCCTTCGACCTGTGCCAAACCCTCAAGATTGGAGAATCCTGCACAGCACCTTAGACACCAGCACAAACTCTAGTTTGTGCGTTGACCCATACCACAAGCTTTCCATCTGATGGACAGTCGAGTCCTGTTGAATGGCTCCAGGATGTCCCATACGGAAAGACTGGAGAGCAGGATTCGAAGGATGGATGCCTGTACAGCATACCTCACATTCCCATTGGCTCTTTGTGACAAGACATGTTTGAACTACTGGCTCTGGGGCGAGCTAACTAGGGGGCTGAATTGAAATGGACTCTCCTGCGGATGGGTCATAATGTGGGTTTGTGTGCATGGAGACCTTGGAATATGTTGGCAGCTCAGGGGCCATGAAGTATTCGCCTAACCGAAGGGTGTAATATTGCTCCAATTAAAAAGAGATCCCTATGTGGAGATGAGACAGGTTCTCTTTGGTGCCTCAGAAAAGCCCCAGATACTGGTCTTCAAACCAGTTCTCTGAGTAGAGACACCTGGAAACCAAAGCTAGGGTTCAGATTAGAGCCTAGATGCCTGTCCGTTTCAATCTTCTGTCTCTGGGGACACTGTCTGAGTATCTAAGTGAAGATAGTTGCTCAGCTGGTGTCAGAGTGCCCCTCTTAGTCCATGGCCGAGGCATGGCCTTGGAGACCTTATTGGATTCTCCTAATCTCTAGGGTTGTGGCCAATGGATTGGGTACAGTTTTCTTGGAGAGGACTGGCACAGTCCTTCAGTGTGTCTCCATAGGCCCTAGCCTGGAGGGTGTGTGGGTCCGGGCTGTGGGCACAGAAGTCTGAAAACACAAACTCGGCTTGGGTGTGGAGCCGAGAGCATGGCAGGATGGACCCACAGACCGTGAGAGGAGATCCTCAGCTTATGAAAGAAGGGCAAATGGGAGGCAGTCACGCAAGCTTTTGTCTTTGGATGTTTTGTCTCCCATAGCCGTGGAATGTAGGGGTGACCTCAGGGGCTATGGAAGAGTCTCCCTCTCTGAGGAGTTGGTCCAGCTCTTAAGATTTTGGGGACATTTTGAGGGAAGGGTGGAGTCCTGCTGTCTGGCTCAGGTGTTCTTCCAGGAGAGGGACTCCAGATCACAGTCCTGGGTTCGAGCAAATGGAATACTCGAGCTCTTGTGAAGATTGGGATCATAGGGGCTTGGCAAGCCCCATTTGCGGGCTCTTGGTCGAGGCCCTGAGAGACCTTACTTCGACATGGGGCCCATGCTGATGGTCCCAATGCGAGTTTGTACCCAAGGAGGCACTCAAGTTTAGGCTTGGCCTCAGGGGCCATGAAGGTTTCTCCTACACTGAAGGTATGACTCCATGCCAACAGCAAGCTTTCCAGCCATGGGGAAGGAGAAGATCTGATTTGTGCTTCAGTTACCCACGTTTGCCAGGATTTGATATAATATCTAGGGTCAGATGTCTGAAAACCCAGGTTGGGAAGAGATGACGGCATAAGGCCATGGCCTGTCTGATGTGCTTAGTGTGCAGCCAGCTGTTTCTTTGTCTGTCGGGACGTCAGGCTGTGTCAGACAGAGCATTACTGACCAGGGTAGCCTTTCCAGTTAGGGTGCGGTCGAGGCCAGAGCAGGTTGGTTCTCATTTGTGGTTTCTGGAGAGCCCCATAGGGCAACGTTTTTCTTCTGGTGGGCAGGCAGAAAACTGTGTTGTGGTTCTGGAATTCCCAGTCTGGAGGGCTTGTTTGCCAGGAGTGTGAAGAGGGAAGTCTGAAAACACAAGCTAGCGTTAGGTTTGGGGCCGAGGGCATGGCAGGCCCACTCTGCAGAGACTGAATCGAGATCTCCTGCATCTGAGGTCAGGGCGAGTATCAGACGTTGCCTCAGGTTGGAGTTTGTGTCCATTATGGCCCCTTCCTGAAGGGGGTGGGGGCGTCATGAGGCCAGGGAGGTTTCCCAACGCTGGGAGTTATGAGCTGCCCCAAACATCAAGGTTTCCTCTGTAGGACAGTCGAGTACTATGAGATGGTTCTAGGATGACCCCTACAGAAAGACTCGAGAGAAGGGGTCTAAGCATGAATGTCTGCAAATGCCACCTCACATTCCCACTGGCTGCTTGGGGCAAGGCAGGCTCAATCTGCAGGCTCTTGGGCGGGTTTCTCAGAGGGCTGAGTAGAAATGGACTCTCCTGAGGATGAGTCATACTGTGGGTTGGTGGCCATGGAGACCTTGGAATGTGGCGGGGGCTCAGGGACTCTGCAGGTTTCTCCAAACCGAAGGGTTTGACACAGCTCCAACAATGAAGCTTCCCATGTGGAGACGATCGTTGTTCTGTTTGGTGTCTCAGGAAAGCCCCAGATGCTGGTCTTCAAACCCAGGCCTCTGAGGAGTGACACCTGGAAACCAAAGCAAGAGTTCAGATTAGGGCCCAGGGGCCTGTCTGGTTCAATCCACTGTCTCTGCCGACATCTGTCTGTGTTTCTGCATGGAGGTAG
Source organism: Mustela nivalis (assembly GCF_964662115.1). NCBI lineage: Eukaryota > Metazoa > Chordata > Mammalia > Carnivora > Mustelidae > Mustela > Mustela nivalis. The sequence goes on along the minus strand of NW_028136261.1, from coordinate 452,740 downwards.
TTGCTCAGCTTGTGTCAGGATGCCTTTGTCCATAGAGGCTTATAGTAGTGGGATGTCCTCGGGGGCCTTGATGTTTCTCCTATTCTGTGGGGTTATGGGCAATGGAATGGGCATAGTCTCCTTGGAGAGAGCAGGACAGTCCTGTGGTGTGGCTCCAGAGGCCCCAGCCTGGCGGCTGTGTGGGCCAGGGCTGTGGGGACAGACATCCAAAAACACAAACTCGGCTGAGGTTTGGGGCTGAGGTTATGGCAGGAGTGATCTACAGTCCGTGAGGGGAGCTCATTGTGATTAGAAAGTAAGGCGAGTGAGAGGCGGTCGTTCAGGCTTATGTCTCTGGATGTTGTATTCATGATGGTCATTTAATGTAAGCATGGTCTCATGGGCCATGGAAGTCTCCCTCTCTGGTGATTTGTCCGGCTCCCAAGAGATTGGGGTCATTTTGTGGGAAGGGAGGAGTCCTGTTTTCTGCCTCATGTGTCCCCACAATAGAGGGATTCTAGAGCAGAGCACTGGGTACATACAACTGGAATACCCACCCTCTGGTTAGGCCTGGGGTCCATTGGGCATGGCAAGCCCATATGCAGATTCTTGGTCCAGCCACTGAGAGACGTTACTTGAATAGTGGACTCATGCTGAGGGTCACAATGTGTGTTTGTGCCCAAGGTGGTCCTCAATATTGGGCGGGACCTCATTGAGCTTGCAGGTTTCTCCTACAGTGAACCTTGGACATGCCAACCTCAGGGTTTCTTGCCATGGGGAAGGAGGAGTTTTGATTTCTGCATCACGTTCACCTCTGGGCACTAATTGGAGATAAGGTCTAGGTTCTGAAGCCTGAAAACCGAGGTTTGGAAGAGATGACGACCTAAGGCCATGGCAGGTCCGATGTGTTCAGTTTGGGGCCAGCTTTCTAGGTGTCGTTCAGGAGGTCTGCACTCAGGCTGTGCCAGACAGGGCATTCGTGCCCAGATACGCTGTATAATTGGGGTACAGTTGAGTGGCATGCAGAAGATAATTATTTGGGGTTTCTCCGTAGCCCCATAAGGCAAAGTCTTTCTTCTGGAGGGCAGGCAGAGTGCTGCATTCTGGCTCCGGAACTGCCAAACTGGAGGCCTTGCGGCCAGGAATGCAAGGATGTAAGTCTGAGAACTGAAGCTTTGCTTTGGTTTCAGGGCGAGGAAATGGAAGGCACACTCTGCAGAGCTGAATTTAGATTTCATGCATCTGAGGTCAGGGCGAGGTTCATATATTGGCTCAGGTTGGAGTTTCTGTCCATGATGGCCCCTTCATGAAGGGGGGTCATCACACCGCCATTGGTGTTTTCCCATGATGGCAGTAGTGAGATGCTCCAAACCACAAGGATTTTCTGCGGGTCAGTTGAAACCTATTGGATGGCTCCAGGACATCCCATATGGAACAATTGCAGAGCAGGGTTCTAAGGATGGATGCCTGGGCATCCGGCCTTGCATTCCAATTGTCTCCTAGCGAAACGGCACGTTTGATTGCTGCCTATGATGTAGCAGCCGAGGGGGCTGAGTTGAAATGCATTCTCCTGAGGATCGGTCATAATGTGGGATTGTGTCCATGGAGACCTTGGAATGGGGCAGTGGCACCAGGGCTCTGAAGGATGCTCCTAACCAGAGGTTTTGACACAGCTCCAAGAAGCATTTTTCCCATGGGGAAACAAGATTTGTTCTCATTGGTGCTTCAGTAACCCCCAATATGCTGGTATTGGAAACCAGAACTCTGAGGAGAGATGCCTGGAAACCAAGGCAATGGATCTGATTAGGGCCTGGGGCCTGTCTGGTTTAATCTTCTTCTCTCGGTTCATCTGTCTATGGGATTGAGTGGAGGTAGTTCCTCAGCTGGTGTCAGATTGCCCCTATTTGTCCTGGGCAGTCTACACTATTGGGATGGCCACTTTGACTTTGGAGGTTTCTCCTAATTTGCAAGTTTGTGGCCAATGAAATGGGCAGAATTCCTTTGGGGAGGGAAGGCACAATCCTGAGGTGTGGCTCTAGGGGCTCAAGCATGGAGGGTGTGTGGGTCAGAGCTGTGGGGACCGAAGTCTGAAAACAGAAACTCGTCTTAGGTTTGGGGACATAGGTATGGGAGGCCCGATCTACAGACCTTGAGCAGAACTCTTCAGGATATGAACAAAGAGTGAGTGTGAGGCACTTGCTCAGGCTTTTGACTCTGGATTTTGTGTCACTGATGGCCGTGGAATGTAGGGGCGTCCTCATGGACCATGGGTGAGACTTCCTCTATGGGGATTTGGATGATCCCAATATTTTGGGGTCATTCCGTGGGATGGGAGGAGTCCATTCTGTTTTTTTGTTTGTTTGTTTGTTTTTTTTTTTTTTTACCTCAGGTGTGCCACTAAAGAGGGATTCCAGAGCAGAACCCTGGGAAGGGGCGACTGGACAACCCGAACTCTGTATAAGATTGGGGGCCTAAGGGCATGGCAATCCCCATATGGGGTACCTTGGTCCAGCCACTGAGAGGTCTTACTTGAGTACAGTGCTCACACTGAGGGTCACAATGCATGTTTGTGCCCAATGTAGGCATCAAGCATGGGCGGGGACTCATGGGCCATGCTTGATTCTCCTACACTGAACTTTGGACAACATACGAACCACAAGGTTTCTTTCCATGGGGAAGGAGGAATTCTGATTTCTGCATCATGTTCACCCCTGGGCAGTGACTGGAGATAAGATCTAAGTTCTGAATCCAGAAAATCGAGGTTGGGATGAGATGATAACCTAAGGTCATGGAGGGTCCGATGTGCTCAGTGTGCGGTCAGCTTTCTGGGTGTTGTTCAGGAGGTATGGATTCAGGCTGTGTCAGACAGTGCATTAGTGCCCAGGTTAGAATGTATAATTTGGGTACAGTTGAGTTCCATGTAGGTTCATCCTCATTTATTGTGTCAGGGAAGCTCACTGGGGCAACATTTTTCTTCTGGTGGGCAGGCAGAGTGCAGCATTGTGGGTCCAGAATTGCCAAACTTGAGGGCGTCGGGACCAGGAGTGTGAGGACGTAAGTCTGAGATCATAAGCTAGACTTAAGTTTCAGGGCGAGGGCACGGCAGGCACCCTCTGCAGATCCGAATCAAAATCTCATTCATCTGAAGTCAGGACGAGGATCAGACTTAGGCGCAGGTTGGAGTTTCTGTCCATGATGGCCCCTTCATCAAAGGGGTGGAATCTCGAGGCCATGGAGGTTTTCCCACGTTGGGAGTTGTGGGATGCTCCAAACTGCAAGGATTCCTTCTGCGGGAAAATTGAGAACTGTTGGATGGCTCCAGGACATCCCATATGGAATGACTCCAGAGCCGGGTTCTAAGGATGGATGCCTGAGCAGACTGCCTCTTACACCAATTGTCTCCCTGCCACAAGACAGGTACGATCTGATGGCTATGCAGGAGCAATCGTGGGAGCTGAGTTGAAATGGACTCTCCTGAAGATGGGTCTTAATGTGTGTTTGTGTCCATGAGGACGTTGGAATGGGGTGGTGGCCCCAGGGCTCTAAAGGATTCTAACCGGAGATTTTGAAACAACTCGAAAGAGCAAGTTTTCCATGTGGAGACAAGATTTGTTCTAATTGGTGCCTCAGGAAAACCACATATGCTGGTATTAGAACCAGGCCTCTGAGGAGAGATACATAGAAACCACAGCAATGCATCCAATTAGGTCCTAGGAGCCTCTCTGGTTCAATCTTCTTCTCTGTCGACATCTGTCTATTTTATGAAATGGAGGTAGTTGCTCAGCTGGTGTCAGACCGCTCCTGTTTGTCCGGGTGACCTACACTATAGGGATGGCCTCGGGGACTTTGGAGGTTTCTCCTAAATTGTATGATTATGGACAATGGCATGGGAAGAATTCCTGTGGAGTGGGCAGGCACAGACCTGATGTGTGGCTCCAAGGGCCCAGCCTTGAGGGTGTGTGGGCAAGGACTGTGGGGACAGATGTCTGAAAACACAAACTCAGCTTAGCTTTGGGGATGTAGGTATGGCAGGTCCGATTTACAGACTATGAGGAGAACTTTTTGGGATATGAATAAAGGGTGAAAGTGTGACACTTGTCAGGCTTTTGCCCCTGGATTTTGTGTCAATGATGGCTGTGGAATGTCGAGGAGTCCTCATGGGCCATGGAAGAGTCTTTCTCTCTGTGGATTTGGCCAGATCCCAATTGTTTTGGGTTAATCTGTGGGATTTAGTTTTGTTAACTAAGGTGTCCCACCAAAAGAGGGATTCCCGAGCAGAACCCTGGACAACAAGAAATCTAACTAAAAATACGGGCCTAGGGGCATGGCAAGCCCAATATGCCTTCTAATGGTCCAGCCACTGAGAGGCCTTCATTGAGGACAGAACTCATGCTGAGGGTCACAATGCGTGTTTATGCCCTCGTGGTACTCAAGCATGGGTGGGGACTCATGGTGCATGCTTGTTTCTCCTACACTGAATGATAGTCAACATGTCAACCACATGAGTTCTTGCCATGGGGAAGTATTAATTCTGATTTCTGCATGTCATTCACCCCTGGGCAGTGATTGGAGATAAGGTTTAGGTTGTGAAGTCTGAAAACCGAGGTTGGGAAGAGATGACGACCTAAGACCATGTTGGGTCCGATATGCTCAGCGTGGAGCCAGCTGTCTGGGTGTTGGTCGGGAGGTCCAAGCTTGGGCTGTGTCAGACAGGGCATTAGTGCCCAGGGTAGATTGTATAATTGGGGTACAACTGAGTGCCGTGCAGGTTGATCTTTATTTGGTATTTCTGGTTAGCCCCAAGGGCAATGTTTTTCTTCTGGAGAACAGGCAGAGTGCTGCATTGTGGCTCCGGAATTTCCAAAGTGGATGCCTTGTGGACGGGGAGTGTGAGGACGGAAGTCTGAGAACACATGTTAGGCGTAGGTTCTGGGCGAGGGCACGGCAGGCACCCTCTGCAGATCTGAATCGGGATATCATGAATCTGAAGTCAGGGCGAGGTTCAAACCTAGGCTTAGGTTTGAATTTCTGTCCATTCTGGCCACTTTATGAAGGGGACAGCATCTCCAGTCCATGGAGGTTTACCCACAATGGAAGTTGTGAGATGCTCCAAACAACAAAGATTCCTTCTGATCAACAATTGAGACCTTTTGTATCACTCCAGTACATACCATACAGAATGACACCAGAGCAGGGATCTTAGGATGGATACATGGGAAGCCCGCCTCACATTGCAGTTGTCTCCTAGCAAATAGACAGGTTTGATATGCTGGCTCTGTCAGAGCAACCAAGGGGGCTGAGTTGAAATGGACTCTCCTGAGGATGGATGCTAATGTGGGTTTGTGTCCATGGAGACCTTGGAATGGGGCGTTGGTGCATGGGCCCTGAAGGATTCTCCTAACCGGAGGTTTTGAGACATCTCCAAAGGACAAGTTTCCCATGTGGAGACGAGATTTGTTCTAATTCGTGCCTCAGGAAACCCCCATATACTGTTATTGGAATATAGGCCTCTGAAGAGAGATAACTGGAAACCAAAGCAATGGCTCCGTTTAGAGCCTAGGGGCCTGTCCGGTTGAATCTTCTTCTCTGTGTACATCCATCTAAGGTATTAGTGGAGTTAGATGCTCAGCTGGTGTCAGATGGCCCTTGTTTGTCCCAGGCGGCCTACACTATTGTGAAGGCCTTGGGGACTTTGGAGGTTTCTCCTAATTTTATGATTATGGACAATGGAATGGGCAGAATTCCCGTGGAGAGGGAAAGCACAGTTTTGATGTGGCTCCAGGGGCCCCAGCCTGCAGGGTGTGTGCCTCAGGACTGTGGAGACAGAAGTCTAAAACACAAACTCAGTTTAGGTTTAGGGACGTAGGTATGGCAGGCCCGATCTACAGACCGTGAGGAGAATTCTTCCAGATATGAAGAAAGAGAGATTGTGAGGCACTTGTTCAGGCTTTTGTTTCTGGATTTTGTGTCAACGATGGGCGTGGAATGTCCGGGAGGCCTCATGGGCCATGGACGAGTCTTCCGCTCTGTGGATTTGGCCCGATTCCAATTGTTTTGGGTCAAACTGTGGGATGGGAGGAGTCCTTTCAGTTTTGTTACCTCAGGTGTCCCACCAAAAGAGGGATTCCAAAGCCGAGCCCTGGGGAGGGGAGACTGGACAACCAGAAATCTGGTTAAAAATTGGGGCCTAGGGGCATGACAAGCCCAATATGCTGTCTTTTGGTCCAGCCACTGAGAGGCCTTACTTGAGAACTGGGCTCACGTTGAGGGTCAGAATGCATGTTTGTGAACGACTTGGTCCTCAAGCATCTGCAGGGCCTCATGGGCCACACTGGTTTCAACTACATTTTACGTTGGACAACATGCCAACCACAAGGTTTCTTGCCATGGGGAAGGAGTTCTGATTCCTGCATCATGTTCAACCCTGGGTGGTGACTGGAGATAAGGTTTAGGTTCTGAAGCCTGAAAACCGAGGTTGGAAAGAGATGATGACCTAAGGCCATGGCGGGTCTGATGTGCTCAGTGTGTGGCTAGCTGGGTGGGTGCGAGCCAGGAGGTTCAGTCTCAGGCTGTGCCAGAAAGGGCAGTAGTGCCCAGGGCAGCCTGTATAATTGGGGTCCAGTCAAGTGGCATGCAGATTGATCCTCATTTGGGGAATCTGGGTAGCCCCAGAGGGCAATGATTTTCTTCCAGAAAGCAGGCAGAGTGCTGCCTTGTAGTTCTGGAATTGCCAAACTGGAGGGCTTGTGGGCCAGGAATGTGAGGATGGAAGTTGAGAACACAAACTAGACTTACGTTTCTGGGCAAGGGCACGGCAGGCACACTCTGCAGAGCTGAATCAAGATGTCCTGCATCTGAAGTCAGGGCGAGGATCAGACGATCAATCAGGTTGGAGCTTCTGTCCCTGATGGCCCCTTCATGAAGCACAGGGGGCGGGATCACGAGGCCATGGAGGTTTGCCCACGATGGGAGTTGTGAGATGCTCCAAACAGTAAAGATTCTTCTGCGGGACTATTGAGACCTGTTGGTTGGCTCCAGGACTTCCCATACAGCATAATTCTGAGAATGGTTCTAAGTATGGATGTCTGGGAAGCCTGCCTCTCATTCCAATCATCTCCTAGCGACAAGACGGGTTAGATCTGCTGGATCAGGGGGAGCAACTGAGGGGGCTGAGTTGAAATGGACTCTCCTGTGGATGGGTCCTAATGTGGGTGTGTCTCCATGGAGACCTTGGAATGAGGCGCTGGCACCGGGAACCTGAAATGTCCTTCTAACCAGAGGCTTTGAGAGAGCTCCAACATGTAAGTTTCCCATGTGTAGACGAGATTTGTTCTGATGGGTGCCTCAGGAGAAGCCCTCAGCTGGTATTGGAAACCAGGCTTTTGAGGAGACATGCCTGTAAACCAAAGCTATGGATCCCATTATGGCCTGGGGTCCTGTCTGGTCAATCTTCTTCTCTGGGGACATCCATCTATGGTATGAGTGGAGGTAGATGCTCAGCTGGTGTCAGACGGCCCTTTTTTGTCCCGGACAACCTACACCATTGGTATGGCCTCAGGGAATTTGGAGGTTTCTCCTAATTTGTACGGTTTTGGATAATGGAATGGGCAGAATTCCCATGGATTGGTTAGGCACAGTCCTAATGTGTGGTTCCAGGGGCCCAGCCTGGAGGGTGTGTGGCCCAGGACTTTGAGGACAGAACTCAAAAAACACAAACTCAGCTTAGGTTTGGGAACGTAGGTATGGCACGGCCAAACTACAAATCATGAGAAGAACTCTTCAGGATATGAAGAAAGAGCGAGTCTGAGGCGCTTAGTTAGGCTTTTGTCTCTGGATTTTGTATCAGCGATGGCCGTGGAATGTCGGGGAGGCCTCATGGGCCATGGACGAATCTTCCTCTCTGTGGATTTGGCCCTATCCCAATTCTTTTTCGTGAATCTGTGGGATGGGAGGACTCCTTTAGGGTTTGTTACCTGAGGTGTCCCACCAAAAGAGGAATTCCAAAGCAGAGCCCTGCGCAAGAGTGAAGGGACAACCCGAAATATGGTTAAAAATTAGGGTCTAGGGGCATGGCAAGCCCAATATGCTGTTACTTAATGCAGCCACTGAGAGGCCTTGCCTGAGGACCGGGCTCAGGCTGAGGGTCACAATGTGTGTTTGAGACCAATGTGGCCCTCAAGCATGGGCTGGGTCTCATGTGCCACACTGGTTTCAACTACACTGAAAGTTGGACAACATGCCAACCACGAGGTTTCATGCCAAGGAAACGAGTTCGGATTTCTGCAACATTTTCAAACCTGGGCAGTGATTGGAGATAAGGTCAAAGTTCTGAAGCCTGAAAACCGAGGTTGGGTAGAGATGACGACCTAAGGCCACGGCGGGTCCGATGTGCTCAGTGTGCGGCCAGCTGTCTGGGTGGGGCCAGGAGTTCCAGGCTCAGGCTGTGTCAGAATGGGCAATTGTGCCCACTTCAGCCTATATATTTGGTGTACAGCCAAATGGCGTGCAGGTTGATCCTCATTTGGGGTTTCTGGGTAGCCCCAGAGGGCAATGTTCTTCTTCCAGGGAGCAGGCAGAGTGCCGCATTGTACTTCTGGATTGCCAAACTGGAGGGCTTGTGGGCCAGTAGTCTGAGGACTGAAGTCTGAGAACACAAGCTAGGCTTAGTTTTTATGGGTGAGGACATGGCAGGCACAATCTACAGACCTGAATCGAGATCTCGTGCATCTGAAGTCAGGGTGAGGATCAGACGATCTTCAGGTTGGACTTTCTGTCCCTGATGGCCCCTTCATGAATAGGGGGAATCACGAGGCCATGGGGGTTTTCGCACGATGGGAGTTGTGAGAAGCTCCAAACTACAAAGATTCTTCTCCAGGACAATTGAGACCTGTTAGTTGGCGCCAGGCCAAGGATTCCAAGCATGGTTCTGAGGATGGATGGCTAGGTACCCCACCTGGCATTCCAATTTTCTCCTAGCTACAAGAAAGGTTAGATCTGCTGGATCTGGGGGAGCAACTGAGGAGGCTGAGTTGAAATTGACTCTCCTGTGGATGTGTCCTAATATGTTTTTGTGTCTATGGAGACCTTGGAATGAAGCGGTGGCACTGGGTCCCTGATGGGTTCTTCTAAACAGAGACTTTGACACAGCTCCACCGTGCAAGTTTCCCATATGTAGATGAGATTTGTTCTGATGGGTGAGTCAAGAAACAGCCATATGCTGGTATTGAAATCCAGGCCTCTGAGGAGACATGCCTGGAAACCATAGCAATAGATCCGATTAGTGCCTAGTGGTCTGCTCATTCCTTTTTTCCTCTGGGGACATCAGTCTATGGGTCTGAGTGCAGGAAGGTGCTCTGATGTGCTCAGATTGTTCCTGTTTGTCCTGGGAAGACACCACTATTGGGATGGCCTCAGGAACTTTGGAGGTTTATCCTATTAGTAGGATAGTGGCCATTGGAATGGGTACACACAATTCCCTTGGAGAGGGCAAGTACAGTCCTCAGGTTTGGCTCCAAGGGCCTAAGCCTTTGGGGTGTGTAGGCCAGGGCTGTTTGGACAGTTGTCTGAAAACACAAACGCGGCTTATGTTTCGGGTCATAGGTATGGCAGGACTGATCTACAGACCATGAGGAGAACTCTTCAGGATATGAAAAAAGGGCGAGCGTGAGGCTCGTGCTCAAGTTTTTGTCTCTGGATATCGTGTCACTCATGGTCGTGAAATTTCCGGGTGCCTTCATGGGAAATGGACGAGTCTTACTCTCTGGGGTTTTGCCCCATCCCAAGATTTTTGGGTCATTCTGGGGATGGAAGAAGTCCGTTTTGTTGTTGTTGATTTGCTTTGTTTTGTTTTTTAACCTCAGGTGTCTCACCAAATGAGGTATTCCAGAGTAGAGCCCTGGGGAGGGCCGACCGGACAACCAGAAATCTGATTTAAAATTGGGGCCTAGGGACATGTCAAGCCCATTATGACATCTAATGGTCGAGCCACTGAGAGGACTTACTAGAGCACAGGACTCACGCTGAGGGTCACAATGCGTGTTTATGCCCTCTTCGCACTCAAGAATTGGCGGGGCCTCCGGGTGAATGCTGGTTTCTCCTACACTGAACGTTGGACAACATGCCAACCACAAGGTTTCTTGCCATGGGTAAGGACGAGTTCTGATTTCTACATCACAAGCACCCCTGGGCAGTGGTTGGAGATAAGGTCTAGGTTCTGAAGCCTGAAAAACCGCAGTTGGGAAGAGATAATGACCTAAGGCCATGGCGGTTCTGATGTGCTCAGTGTGCGGTCAGCTGTCTGGGTGTTGGTCAGGAGGTCCGAGCTCAGGTTGTGTCAGACAGTGCATTAGGGCCCAGGTTAGACTATATACTTTGGGTACAGTCGAATGCCATGTAGATTTATCCTCATATAAGGTGCCTGGGCAGCTCATTAGGCCAAATTTTTTTTCTAGAGGGCATGCAGAGTGCTGCATTGTGGGTCTGGAATTGCGAAACTTCTGGGCTTCGGGGCCTGGAGTGTGAGGAGGGAAGTCTGAGAACACAAGCTAGACTTGGGTTTCAGGCCAGGGCACGGCAGGTACCCCTGTAGATCTGAAACTATATCTCATGCATCTGAAGTCAGGGCGAGGATCAGACGTTGGCTCAGGTTGGAGTTTCTGTGCATGACGGACCCTTCATGAAGGGAGCGGAATCTCAAGGCCATGGAGTTTTTCCCACGTTGGGAGTTGTGGGATGCCCCCTTCAAGGATTACTTCTACGGGACAATTGAGTCCTGTTGGGCAGCTTCAGGACATCCCATATGGAATGACTCCAGAACACTGTTCGAGGTTGGATGCATGGGAAGCCGGCCTCGCATTCCAATTGTCTCCCAGCAACAAGACCGTTTAGATCTGATGGCTCTGCGAGAGAAACCGGGGTGGCTGACTTGAAATGGACTTTCCTGAGGATGGGTCCTAATGTGTGTTTGTGTCCATGAGGGCCTTAAAATGGGGCGGTGGCACCGAGACCCTGAAGTATTCTCCTAAGCTTTTGACATAGCTCGATGCACAACGTTCCTTGTGGATACGAGATTTGTTTTGATGGGTGCCTCAGGAAAACCTCTATGCTGGTATTGGAATCCAGGCTTTTGAGGAGACATGCCTGTAATCCAAAGCAATGTATCCGATTATGGCCTAGGGTCCTGTCTGGTTCAATCTTCTTCTCAGGGGACATCCATCTATGGTATGAGTGGAGGTAGATGCTCAGCTGGTATCAGACCGCCCTTGTTTGTCCGGGGCGACCTGCACTATTGGGATGGCCTCAGGGATTTGTAGGATTCTCCAAATTTTACTGTTTTGGACAATGGCATCGGCAGAATTCCCATGGATTGGGTAGGCACAGTCCTAATGTGTGATTCCAGGGGCCCGAGCCTGGAGGGTGTGTGGCCCAGGACTTTGAGGACAGAAGTCTGAAAACACAAAATCAGCTTAGGTTTGGGGACGTAGGTATGGCAGGCCCGATCTATAAACCATGAGAAGTACTCTTCCGGATATGAAGAAAGAGCGAGTCTGAGGCGCTTGCTCAGGCTTTTGTCTCTGGATTTTGTATCAGAGATGGCCGTGGAATGTCGGGGAGGCCTCATGGGCCATGGACGAATCTTCCTCTCTGTGGATTTGGCCCGATCCCAATTGTTTTTCGTCAATCTGTGGAATGGGAGGACTCCTTTCAGGTTTGTTACCTCAGGTGTCCCGCCAAAAGAGGAATTCCAAAGAAGAGCCCTGGCGAAAAGTGAAGGAGAACACGAACTATGGGTAACATTTGGGGCCTAGGGGCATGGCAAACCCAATATGCTATCTCTTCATCCAGCCACTGAGAGGCCTTATTGAGGACTGGGATCAGGGTGAGGGTCACAATGTGTGGTTTTGACCAATGTGGCCGCAAACATGAGCGGGGCCTCATGAGCCACATTGGTTTCAACTACACTGAACGTTGGAAAACATGCCAACCACATGGTTTCTTGCCACGGGAAAGGAGTTGTGATTTCTGCATCACTTTCAAGCCTGGGCAGTGATTGGAGATAAGGTCTAGGTTCTGAAACTTGACAACCGAGGTTGGGAAGAGATGACGACCTAAGACCATGGCGGGTCCGATGTGCTCAGTGAGCGGCCAGCTTTCTGTGTGGGGCCAGGTAATCCAGGCTCAGGCTGTGTCAAAAAGGGCAATAGGGCCCAGGTCAGCCTATATATTTGGGGTACAGTAGAATGGCGTGCAGGTTGATCCTCATTTGGAGTTTCTGGGTAGCCCCAGAGAGCAATGTTTTTCTTCCTGAGGGCAGGAAGAGTGCTGCATTATAGTTCTGGTTTTCAAACTGGAGGCTTGTGGGCCGGTAGTCTGAGGAAGGAAATCTGAGAACAAGCTAGGCTTAGGATTCTGGGTGAGGACAAGGCAGGAACAATCTACAGACCTGAATCGAGATCTCGTGCTTATGATGTCAGGGCGAGGATCAGAAGATCGCTCAGGTTGGTGTTTCTGTCCCTGATGGCCCTTCATGAAGGGGCAGGGGGGCCACGAGGCCGTGGGGGTTTTCCCACGATGTTAGTTGTGAGAAGCTCCAAACTGCAAAGATTCTTCTGCAGGACAATTGAGACCTGTTTGTTGGCTCCAGGGCAACGATTCCGAGCAGGGTTCTAAGGATGGATGGCTGGGTAGCCCACCTCGCATTCCAATTGTGTCCTAGCAACAAGACAGGTTAGATCTGCTGGATCTGGGGGAGCAACCCAGGAGGCTGAGTTGAAATGGACTCTCCTGTGGATGGGTCCTAATGTCTTTTTGTGTCTATGGAGACCTTGGAATGTAGCGGTGGCACTGGTGTCCTGAAGGGTTTTTCCAAACAGAGGCTTTGACACAGCTCCAACGTGCAAGTTTCCCATATGTAGATGAGATGTTTTCTGATGGGTGAGTCAAGAAACAGCCATACACTGGTATTGAAATCCAGGCCTCTGAGGAGAGATGACTGGATACCACAGCAATGGATCCGTTTAGTGCCTAGGGGCCTGTTCGTTCCTTTTTACCTCTGGGGACATCAGTCTATGCGTCTGAGTGCAGGTAGGTGCTCAGATGAGCTCAGATTGCCTCTGTTTGTCCTGGGAAGCCACCACTATTGGGATGGCCTCAGGCAGTTTGGAGGTTTATCCTATTAGTAGGGTTGTTGCCATTGGAATGGGCACTTACAATTCCCTTGGAGAGGGCAAGTACAGTCCTCAGGTTTGGCTCCAGGGGCCTGAGCCTGTAGGGTGTGTAGGCCAGAGCTGTTTGGACAGTTGTCTGAAAACACAAACGCGGCTTATGTTTCGGGTCATAGGTATGGCAGGACTGATCTACAGACCATGAGGAGAACTCTTCAGGATATGATAAAAGGGCGAGTGTGAGGCTCGTGCTCAAGTTTTTGTCTCTGGATATCGTGTCACTCATGGTCGTGAAATTTCCGGGTGACTTCATGGGAAATGGACGAGTCTTACTCTCTGGGGTTTTGCCCCATCCCAAGATTTTTGGGTCATTCTGGGAATGGAAGAAGTCCGTTTTGTTGTTGTTGTTGATTTTCTTTGTTTTGTTTTTTAACCTCAGGTGTCTCACCAAATGAGGTATTCCAGAGTAGAGCCCTGGGGAGGGCCGACCGGACAACCAGAAATCTGGTTAAAAATTGTGGCCTAGGGACATGTCAAGCCCATTATGACATCTAATGGTCGAGCCACTGAGAGGACTTACTAGAGCACAGGACTCACGCTGAGGGTCACAATGCATGTTTATGCCCTCTTCGCACTCAAGAATTGGCGGGGCCTCCGGGTGAATGCTGGTTTCTCCTACACTGAACGTTGGACAACATGCCACCCCAAGGTTTCTTGCCATGGGTAAGGACGAGTTCTGATTTCTGCATCACAGGCACCCCTGGGCAGTGGTTGGAGATAAGGTCTAGATTCTGAGGCCTGAAAAACCGCAGTTGGGAAGAGATGATGACCTACTGCCATGGCGGTTCTGATGTGCTCAGTGTGCGGTCAGCTGTCTGGGTGTTGGTCAGGAGGTCCGAGCTCAGGTTGTGTCAGACAGTGCATTAGTGCCCAGGTTAGACTATATACTTTGGGTACAGTCGAATGCCATGTAGATTTATCCTCATATAAGGTGCCTGGGCAGCTCATTAGGCCAAATTTTTTTTCTAGAGGGCAGGCAGAGTGCTGCATTGTGGGTCTGGAATTGCGAAACTTCCAGGCTTCGGGGCCTGGAGTGTGAGGACGGAAGTCTGAGAACACAAGCTAGACTTGGGTTTCAGGGCCAGGGCACGGCAGGTATCCCTGTAGATCTGAACCTATATCTCATGCATCTGAAGTCAGGGCGAGGATCAGACGTTGGCTCAGGTTGGAGTTTCTGTGCATGACGGACCCTTCATGAAGGGAGTGGAATCTCAAGGCCATGGAGTTTTTCCCACGTTGGGAGTTGTGGGATGCCCCCTTCAAGGATTACTTCTACGGGACAATTGAGTCCTGTTGGGCAGCTTCAGGACATCCCATATGGAATGACTCCAGAACACTGTTCGAGGTTGGATGCATGGGAAGCCGGCCTCGCATTCCAATTGTCTCCCAGCAACAAGACCGTTTAGATCTGATGGCTCTGCGAGAGAAACCGGGGTGGCTGACTTGAAATGGACTTTCCTGAGGATGGGTCCTAATGTGTGTTTGTGTCCATGAGGGCCTTAAAATGGGGCGGTGGCACCGAGACCCTGAAGTATTCTCCTAAGCTTTTGACATAGCTCGATGCACAACGTTCCTTGTGGATACGAGATTTGTTTTGATGGGTGCCTCAGGAAAACCTCTATGCTGGTATTGGAATCCAGGCTTTTGAGGAGACATGCCTGTAATCCAAAGCAATGTATCCGATTATGGCCTAGGGTCCTGTCTGGTTCAATCTTCTTCTCAGGGGACATCCATCTATGGTATGAGTGGAGGTAGATGCTCAGCTGGTATCAGACCGCCCTTGTTTGTCCGGGGCGACCTGCACTATTGGGATGGCCTCAGGGATTTGTAGGATTCTCCAAATTTTACTGTTTTGGACAATGGCATCGGCAGAATTCCCATGGATTGGGTAGGCACAGTCCTAATGTGTGATTCCAGGGGCCCGAGCCTGGAGGGTGTGTGGCCCAGGACTTTGAGGACAGAAGTCTGAAAACACAAAATCAGCTTAGGTTTGGGGACGTAGGTATGGCAGGCCCGATCTATAAACCATGAGAAGTACTCTTCTGGATATAAAGAAAGAGCGAGTCTGAGGCGCTTGCTCAGGCTTTTGTCTCTGGATTTTGTATCAGAGATGGCCGTGGAATGTCGGGGAGGCCTCATGGGCCATGGACGAATCTTCCTCTCTGTGGATTTGGCCCGATCCCAATTGTTTTTCGTCAATCTGTGGAATGGGAGGACTCCTTTCAGGTTTGTTACCTCAGGTGTCCCGCCAAAAGAGGAATTCCAAAGAAGAGCCCTGGCGAAAAGTGAAGGAGAACCCGAACTATGGGTAACATTTGGGGCCTAGGGGCATGGCAAACCCAATATGCTATCTCTTCATCCAGCCACTGAGAGGCCTTATTGAGGACTGGGATCAGGGTGAGGGTCACAATGTGTGGTTTTGACCAATGTGGCCGCAAACATGAGCGGGGCCTCATGAGCCACATTGGTTTCAACTACACTGAACGTTGGAAAACATGCCAACCACATGGTTTCTTGCCACGGGAAAGGAGTTGTGATTTCTGCATCACTTTCAAGCCTGGGCAGTGATTGGAGATAAGGTCTAGGTTCTGAAACTTGACAACCGAGGTTGGGAAGAGATGACGACCTAAGACCATGGCGGGTCCGATGTGCTCAGTGAGCGGCCAGCTTTCTGTGTGGGGCCAGGTAATCCAGGCTCAGGCTGTGTCAAAAAGGGCAATAGGGCCCAGGTCAGCCTATATATTTGGGGTACAGTAGAATGGCGTGCAGGTTGATCCTCATTTGGAGTTTCTGGGTAGCCCCAGAGAGCAATGTTTTTCTTCCTGAGGGCAGGAAGAGTGCTGCATTATAGTTCTGGTTTTCAAACTGGAGGCTTGTGGGCCGGTCGTCTGAGGAAGGAAATCTGAGAACAAGCTAGGCTTAGGTTTCTGGGTGAGGACAAGGCAGGAACAATCTACAGACCTGAATCGAGATCTCGTGCTTATGATGTTAGGGCAAGGATCAGAAGATCGCTCAGTTTGGTGTTTCTGTCCCTGATGGCCCTTCATGAAGGGGCGGGGTGGTCACGAGGCCGTGGGGGTTTTCCCACGATGTTAGTTGTGAGAAGCTCCAAACTGCAAAGATTCTTCTGCAGGACAATTGAGACCTGTTTGTTGGCTCCAGGGCAACGATTCCGAGCAGGGTTCTAAGGATGGATGGCTGGGTAGCCCACCTCGCATTCCAATTGTGTCCTAGCAACAAGACAGGTTAGATCTGCTGGATCTGGGGGAGCAACCCAGGAGGCTGAGTTGAAATGGACTCTCCTGTGGATGGGTCCTAATGTCTTTTTGTGTCTATGGAGACCTTGGAATGTAGCGGTGGCACTGGTGTCCTGAAGGGTTTTTCCAAACAGAGGCTTTGACACAGCTCCAACGTGCAAGTTTCCCATATGTAGATGAGATGTTTTCTGATGGGTGAGTCAAGAAACAGCCATACACTGGTATTGAAATCCAGGCCTCTGAGGAGAGATGACTGGATACCACAGCAATGGATCCGTTTAGTGCCTAGGGGCCTGTTCGTTCCTTTTTACCTCTGGGGACATCAGTCTATGCGTCTGAGTGCAGGTAGGTGCTCAGATGAGCTCAGATTGCCTCTGTTTGTCCTGGGAAGCCACCACTATTGGGATGGCCTCAGGCAGTTTGGAGGTTTATCCTATTAGTAGGGTTGTTGCCATTGGAATGGGCACTTACAATTCCCTTGGAGAGGGCAAGTACAGTCCTCAGGTTTGGCTCCAGGGGCCTGAGCCTGTAGGGTGTGTAGGCCAGAGCTGTTTAGACAGTTGTCTGAAAACACAAACGCGGCTTATGTTTTGGGTCATAGGTATGGCAGGACTGATCTACAGACCATGAGGAGAACTCTTCAGGATATGATAAAAGGGCGAGTGTGAGGCTCGTGCTCAAGTTTTTGTCTCTGGATATCGTGTCACTCATGGTCGTGAAATTTCCGGGTGACTTCATGGGAAATGGACGAGTCTTACTCTCTGGGGTTTTGCCCCATCCCAAGATTTTTGGGTCATTCTGGGAATGGAAGAAGTCCGTTTTGTTGTTGTTGTTGATTTTCTTTGTTTTGTTTTTTAACCTCAGGTGTCTCACCAAATGAGGTATTCCAGAGTAGAGCCCTGGGGAGGGCGGAACCGGACAACCAGAAATCTGGTTAAAAATTGTGGCCTAGGGACATGTCAAGCCCATTATGACATCTAATGGTCGAGCCACTGAGAGGACTTACTAGAGCACAGGACTCACGCTGAGGGTCACAATGCATGTTTATGCCCTCTTCGCACTCAAGAATTGGCGGGGCCTCCGGGTGAATGCTGGTTTCTCCTACACTGAACGTTGGACAACATGCCAACCACAAGGTTTCTTGCCATGGGTAAGGACGAGTTCTGATTTCTGCATCACAGGCACCCCTGGGCAGTGGTTGGAGATAATGTCTAGGTTCTGAAGCCTGAAAAACCGCAGTTGGGAAGAGATGATGACCTAAGGCTTGGCGGTTCTGATGTGCTCAGTGTGCGGTCAGCTGTCTGGGTGTTGGTCAGGAGGTCCGAGCTCAGGTTGTGTCAGATAGTGCATTAGTGCCCCTTTTAGACTATATACTTTGGGTACATTCGAATGCCATGTAGATTTATCCTCATATAAGGTGCCAGGGCAGCTCATTAGGCCAAATTTTTTTTCTAGAGGGCAGGCAGAGTGCTGCATTGTGGGTCTGGAATTGCAAAACTTCTGGGCTTCGGGGCCGGGAGTGTGAGGAGGGAAGTCTGAGAACACAAGCTAGACTTGGGTTTCAGGGCCAGGGCACGGCAGGTACACCTGTAGATCTGAACCTATATCTCATGCATCTGAAGTCAGGGCGAGGATCAGACGTTGGCTCAGGTTGGAGTTTCTGTGCATGACGGCCCCTTCATGAAGGGAGCGGAATCTCGAGGCCATGGAGGTTTTCCAACGTTGGGAGTTGTGGGATGCCCCCTTCAAGGATTCCTTCTGCGGGACAATTGAGACTTGTTGGGCAGCTCCAGGACATCCCATATGGAATGACTCCAGGGCACTGTTCGAGGATGGATGCCTGGGAAGCCCGCCTCGCATTCCAATTGTCTCCTAGCAACAAGACAGTTTAGATCTGATGGCTCTGCGGGAGAAACCGGGGTGGCTGACTTGAAATGGACTTTCCTGAGGATGGGTCCTAATGTGTGTTTGTGTCCATGAGGGCCTTAAATTGGGGCGGTGGCACCGGGACCCTGAAGTATTCTCCTAAGCTTTTGACATAGCTCGATGCACAAGGTTCCTTGTGGAGACGAGATTTGTTTTGATGGGTGCCTCAGGAAAACCTCTATGCTGGTATTGGAATCCAGGCTTTTGAGGAGACAAGCCTGTAATCCAAAGCAATGTATCCGATTATGGCCTAGGGTCCTGTCTGGTTCAATCTTCTTCTCAGGGGACATCCATCTATGGTATGAGTGGAGGTAGATGCTCAGCTGGTATCAGACCGCCCTTGTTTGTCCCAGACGACCTGCACTATTGGGATGGCCTCAGGGATTTGTAGGGTTCTCCAAATTTTACTGTTTTGGACAATGGCATCGGCAGAATTCCCATGAATTGGGTAGGCACAGTCCTAATGTGTGACTCCAGGGGCCCCAGCCTGGAGGGTGTGTGGCCCAGGACTTTGAGGACAGAAGTCTGAAAACACAAACTCAGCTTAGGTTTGGGGACGTAAGTATGGCAGGCCCGATCTATAAACCATGAGAAGAACTCTTCCGGATATGAAGAAAGAGCGAGTCTGAGGCGCTTGCTCAGGCTTTTGTCTCTGGATTTTGTATCAGAGATGGCCGTGGAATGTCGGGGAGGCCTCATGGGCCATGGACGAATCTTCCTCTCTGTGGATTTGGCCCGATCCAAATTGTTTTTCGTCAATCTGTGGAATGGGAGGACTCCTTTCAGGTTTGTTACCTCAGGTGTCCCGCCAAAAGAGGAATTCCAAAGAAGAGCCCTAAGGAAAAGTGAAGGGAGAACCCGAACTATGGGTAAAATTTGGGGCCTAGGGGCATGGCAAGCCCAATATGCTATCTCTTCATCCAGCATCTGAGAGGCCTTATTGAGGACTGGGATCAGGGTGAGGGTCACAATGTGTGGTTTTGACCAATATGGCCCGCAAATATGAGCGGGGCCTCATGGGCCACACTGGTTTCAACTACACTGAACGTTGGACAACATGCCAACCACATGGTTTCTTGCCACGGGGAAGGAGTTGTGTTTTCTGCATCACTTTCAAGCCTGGGAAGTGATGGGAGATAAGGTCTAGGTTCTGAAACTTGACAACCGAGGTTGGGAAGAGATGACGACCTAAGACCATGGCGGGTCCGATGTGCTCAGTGAGCGGCCAGCTTTCTGTGTGGGGCCAGGTAATCCAGGCTCAGGCTGTGTCAAAAAGGGCAATAGTGCCCAGGTCAGCCTCTATATTTGGGGTACAGTAGAATGGCGTGCAGGTTGATCCTCTTTTGGAGTTTCTGGGTATCCCCAGAGGGCAATGTTTTTCTTCCTGAGGGCAGGAAGAGTGCTCCATTATAGTTCTGGTTTTCAAACTGGAGGCTTGTGGGCCAGTAGTCTGAGGAAGGAAATCTGAGAACAAGCTAGGCTTAGGATTCTGGGTGAGGACAAGGCAGGAACAATCTACAGACCTGAATCGAGATCTCGTGCTTATGATGTCAGGGCGAGGATCAGAAGATCGCTCAGGTTGGTGTTTCTGTCCCTGATGGCCCTTCATGTAGGGGCAGGGGGGCCACGAGGCCGTGGGGGTTTTCCCACGATGTTAGTTGTGAGAAGCTCCAAACTGCAAAGATTCTTCTGCAGGACAATTGAGACCTGTTTGTTGGCTCCAGGGCAACGATTCCGAGCAGGGTTCTAAGGATGGATGGCTGGGTAGCCCACCTCGCATTCCAATTGTGTCCTAGCAACAAGACAGGTTAGATCTGCTGGATCTGGGGGAGCAACCCAGGAGGCTGAGTTGAAATGGACTCTCCTGTGGATGGGTCCTAATGTCTTTTTGTGTCTATGGAGACCTTGGAATGTAGCGGTGGCACTGGTGTCCTGAAGGGTTTTTCCAAACAGAGGCTTTGACACAGCTCCAACGTGCAAGTGTCCCATATGTAGATGAGATGTTTTCTGATGGGTGAGTCAAGAAACAGCCATACACTGGTATTGAAATCCAGGCCTCTGAGGAGAGATGACTGGATACCACAGCAATGGATCCGTTTAGTGCCTAGGGGCCTGTTCGTTCCATTTTACCTCTGGGGACATCAGTCTATGCGTCTGAGTGCAGGTAGGTGCTCAGATGAGCTCAGATTGCCTCTCTTTGTCCTGGGAAGCCACCACTATTGGGATGGCCTCAGGCAGTTTGGAGGTTTATCCTATTAGTAGGGTTGTGGCCATTGGAATGGGCACATACAATTCCCTTGGAGAGGGCAAGTACAGTCCTCAGGTTTGGCTCCAGGGGCCTGAGCCTGTAGGGTGTGTAGGCCAGAGCTGTTTAGACAGTTGTCTGAAAACACAAACGCGGCTTATGTTTCGGGTCATAGGTATGGCAGGACTGATCTACAGACCATGAGGAGAACTCTTCAGGATATGATAAAAGGGCGAGTGTGAGGCTCGTGCTCAAGTTTTTGTCTCTGGATATCGTGTCACTCATGGTCGTGAAATTTCCGGGTGACTTCATGGGAAATGGACGAGTCTTACTCTCTGGGGTTTTGCCCCATCCCAAGATTTTTGGGTCATTCTGGGAATGGAAGAAGTCCGTTTTGTTGTTGTTGTTGATTTTCTTTGTTTTGTTTTTTAACCTCAGGTGTCTCACCAAATGAGGTATTCCAGAGTAGAGCCCTGGGGAGGGCCGACCGGACAACCAGAAATCTGGTTAAAAATTGTGGCCTAGGGACATGTCAAGCCCATTATGACATCTAATGGTCGAGCCACTGAGAGGACTTACTAGAGCACAGGACTCACGCTGAGGGTCACAATGCGTGTTTATGCCCTCTTCGCACTCAAGAATTGGCGGGGCCTCCGGGTGAATGCTGGTTTCTCCTACACTGAACGTTGGACAACATGCCAACCACAAGGTTTCTTGCCATGGGTAAGGACGAGTTCTGATTTCTGCATCACAGGCACCCCTGGGCAGTGGTTGGAGATAAGGTCTAGATTCTGAAGCCTGAAAAACCGCAGTTGGGAAGAGATGATGACCTACTGCCATGGCGGTTCTGATGTGCTCAGTGTGCGGTCAGCTGTCTGGGTGTTGGTCAGGAGGTCCGAGCTCAGGTTGTGTCAGACAGTGCATTAGTGCCCAGGTTAGACTATATACTTTGGGTACAGTCGAATGCCATGTAGATTTATCCTCATATAAGGTGCCTGGGCAGCTCATTAGGCCAAATTTTTTTTCTAGAGGGCAGGCAGAGTGCTGCATTGTGGGTCTGGAATTGCGAAACTTCCGGGCTTCGGGGCCTGGAGTGTGAGGACGGAAGTCTGAGAACACAAGCTAGACTTGGGTTTCAGGGCCAGGGCACGGCAGGTATCCCTGTAGATCTGAACCTATATCTCATGCATCTGAAGTCAGGGCGAGGATCAGACATTGGCTCAGGTGGGAGTTTCTGTGCATGACGGCCCCTTCATGAAGGGAGCGGAATCTCGAGGCCATGGAGGTTTTCCCACGTTGGGAGTTGTGGGATGCCCCCTTCAAGGATTCCTTCTGCGGGACAATTGAGACTTGTTGGGCAGCTCCAGGACATCCCATATGGAATGACTCCAGGGCACCGTTCGAGGATGAATGCCTGGGAAGCCCGCCTCGCATTCCAATTGTCTCCTAGCAACAAGACAGTTTAGATCTGATGGCTCTGCGGGAGAAACCGGGGTGGCTGACTTGAAATGGACTTTCCTGAGGATGGGTCCTAATGTGTGTTTGTGTCCATGAGGGCCTTAAAATGGGGCGGTGGCACCGGGACCATGAAGTATTCTCCTAAGCTTTTGACATAGCTCGATGCACAACGTTCCTTGTGGAGACGAGATTTGTTTTGATGGGTGCCACAGGAAAACCTCTATGCTGGTATTGGAATCCAGGCTTTTGAGGAGACATGCCTGTAATCCAAAGCAATGTATCCGATTATGGCCTAGGGTCCTGTCTGGTTCAATCTTCTTCTCAGGGGACATCCATCTATGGTATGAGTGGAGGTAGATGCTCAGCTGGTATCAGACCGCCCTTGTTTGTCCGGGGCGACCTGCACTATTGGGATGGCCTCAGGGATTTGTAGGATTCTCCAAATTTTACTGTTTTGGACAATGGCATCGGCAGAATTCCCATGGATTGGGTAGGCACAGTCCTAATGTGTGATTCCAGGGGCCCGAGCCTGGAGGGTGTGTGGCCCAGGACTTTGAGGACAGAAGTCTGAAAACACAAAATCAGCTTAGGTTTGGGGACGTAGGTATGGCAGGCCCGATCTATAAACCATGAGAAGTACTCTTCTGGATATAAAGAAAGAGCGAGTCTGAGGCGCTTGCTCAGGCTTTTGTCTCTGGATTTTGTATCAGAGATGGCCGTGGAATGTCGGGGAGGCCTCATGGGCCATGGACGAATCTTCCTCTCTGTGGATTTGGCCCGATCCCAATTGTTTTTCGTCAATCTGTGGAATGGGAGGACTCCTTTCAGGTTTGTTACCTCAGGTGTCCCGCCAAAAGAGGAATTCCAAAGAAGAGCCCTGGCGAAAAGTGAAGGAGAACACGAACTATGGGTAACATTTGGGGCCTAGGGGCATGGCAAACCCAATATGCTATCTCTTCATCCAGCCACTGAGAGGCCTTATTGAGGACTGGGATCAGGGTGAGGGTCACAATGTGTGGTTTTGACCAATGTGGCCGCAAACATGAGCGGGGCCTCATGAGCCACATTGGTTTCAACTACACTGAACGTTGGAAAACATGCCAACCACATGGTTTCTTGCCACGGGAAAGGAGTTGTGATTTCTGCATCACTTTCAAGCCTGGGCAGTGATTGGAGATAAGGTCTAGGTTCTGAAACTTGACAACCGAGGTTGGGAAGAGATGACGACCTAAGACCATGGCGGGTCCGATGTGCTCAGTGAGCGGCCAGCTTTCTGTGTGGGGCCAGGTAATCCAGGCTCAGGCTGTGTCAAAAAGGGCAATAGGGCCCAGGTCAGCCTATATATTTGGGGTACAGTAGAATGGCGTGCAGGTTGATCCTCATTTGGAGTTTCTGGGTAGCCCCAGAGAGCAATGTTTTTCTTCCTGAGGGCAGGAAGAGTGCTGCATTATAGTTCTGGTTTTCAAACTGGAGGCTTGTGGGCCGGTCGTCTGAGGAAGGAAATCTGAGAACAAGCTAGGCTTAGGTTTCTGGGTGAGGACAAGGCAGGAACAATCTACAGACCTGAATCGAGATCTCGTGCTTATGATGTCAGGGCAAGGATCAGAAGATCGCTCAGTTTGGTGTTTCTGTCCCTGATGGCCCTTCATGAAGGGGCGGTGTGGTCACGAGGCCGTGGGGGTTTTCTCACGATGTTAGTTGTGAGAAGCTCCAAACTGCAAAGATTCTTCTGCAGGACAATTGAGACCTGTTTGTTGGCTCCAGGGCAACGATTCCGAGCAGGGTTCTAAGGATGGATGGCTGGGTAGCCCACCTCGCATTCCAATTGTGTCCTAGCAACAAGACAGGTTAGATCTGCTGGATCTGGGGGAACAACCCAGGAGGCTGAGTTGAAATGGACTCTCCTGTGGATGGGTCCTAATGTCTGTTTGTGTCTATGGAGACCTTGGAATGTAGCCGTGGCACTGGGGTCCTGAAGGGTTTTTCCAAACAGAGGCTTTGACACAGCTCCAACGTGCAAGTTTCCCATATGTAGATGAGATGGTTTCTGATGGGTGAGTCAAGAAACAGCCATACGCTTGTATTGGAATCCAGGCCTCTGAGGAGAGATGACTGGATACCACAGCAATGGATCCGTTTAGTGCCTAGGGGCCTGTTCGTTCCTTTTTACCTCTGGGGAAATCAGTCTATGCGTCTGAGTGCAGGTAGGTGCTCAGATGAGCTCAGATTGCCTCTGTTTGTCCTGGGAAGCCACCACTGTTGGGATGGCCTCCGGCAGTTTGGAGGTTTATCCTATTAGTAGGGTTGTGGCCATTGGAATGGGCACTTACAATTCCCTTGGAGAGGGCAAGTACAGTCCTCAGGTTTGGCTCCAGGGGCCTGAGCCTGTAGGGTGTGTAGGCCAGAGCTGTTTGGACAGTTGTCTGAAAACACAAACGCGGCTTATGTTTCGGGTCATAGGTATGGCAGGACTGATCTACAGACCATGAGGAGAACTCTTCAGGATATGATAAAAGGGCGAGTGTGAGGCTCGTGCTCAAGTTTTTGTCTCTGGATATCGTGTCACTCATGGTCGTGAAATTTCCGGGTGACTTCATGGGAAATGGACGAGTCTTACTCTCTGGGGTTTTGCCCCATCCCAAGATTTTTGGGTCATTCTGGGAATGGAAGAAGTCCGTTTTGTTGTTGTTGTTGATTTTCTTTGTTTTGTTTTTTAACCTCAGGTGTCTCACCAAATGAGGTATTCCAGAGTAGAGCCCTGGGGAGGGCGGAACCGGACAACGAGAAATCTGGTTAAAAATTGTGGCCTAGGGACATGTCAAGCCCATTATGACATCTAATGGTCGAGCCACTGAGAGGACTTACTAGAGCACAGGACTCACGCTGAGGGTCACAATGCATGTTTATGCCCTCTTCGCACTCAAGAATTGGCGGGGCCTCCGGGTGAATGCTGGTTTCTCCTACACTGAACGTTGGACAACATGCCAACCACAAGGTTTCTTGCCATGGGTAAGGACGAGTTCTGATTTCTGCATCACAGGCACCCCTGGGCAGTGGTTGGAGATAATGTCTAGGTTCTGAAGCCTGAAAAACCGCAGTTGGGAAGAGATGATGACCTAAGGCTTGGCGGTTCTGATGTGCTCAGTGTGCGGTCAGCTGTCTGGGTGTTGGTCAGGAGGTCCGAGCTCAGGTTGTGTCAGATAGTGCATTAGTGCCCCTTTTAGACTATATACTTTGGGTACATTCGAATGCCATGTAGATTTATCCTCATATAAGGTGCCAGGGCAGCTCATTAGGCCAAATTTTTTTTCTAGAGGGCAGGCAGAGTGCTGCATTGTGGGTCTGGAATTGCAAAACTTCTGGGCTTTGGGGCCGGGAGTGTGAGGAGGGAAGTCTGAGAACACAAGCTAGACTTGGGTTTCAGGGCCAGGGCACGGCAGGTACACCTGTAGATCTGAACCTATATCTCATGCATCTGAAGTCAGGGCGAGGATCAGACGTTGGCTCAGGTTGGAGTTTCTGTGCATGACGGCCCCTTCATGAAGGGAGCGGAATCTCGAGGCCATGGAGGTTTTCCAACGTTGGGAGTTGTGGGATGCCCCCTTCAAGGATTCCTTCTGCGGGACAATTGAGACTTGTTGGGCAGCTCCAGGACATCCCATATGGAATGACTCCAGGGCACTGTTCGAGGATGGATGCCTGGGAAGCCCGCCTCGCATTCCAATTGTCTCCTAGCAACAAGACAGTTTAGATCTGATGGCTCTGCGGGAGAAACCGGGGTGGCTGACTTGAAATGGACTTTCCTGAGGATGGGTCCTAATGTGTGTTTGTGTCCATGAGGGCCTTAAATTGGGGCGGTGGCACCGGGACCCTGAAGTATTCTCCTAAGCTTTTGACATAGCTCGATGCACAAGGTTCCTTGTGGAGACGAGATTTGTTTTGATGGGTGCCTCAGGAAAACCTCTATGCTGGTATTGGAATCCAGGCTTTTGAGGAGACAAGCCTGTAATCCAAAGCAATGTATCCGATTATGGCCTAGGGTCCTGTCTGGTTCAATCTTCTTCTCAGGGGACATCCATCTATGGTATGAGTGGAGGTAGATGCTCAGCTGGTATCAGACCGCCCTTGTTTGTCCCAGACGACCTGCACTATTGGGATGGCCTCAGGGATTTGTAGGGTTCTCCAAATTTTACTGTTTTGGACAATGGCATCGGCAGAATTCCCATGAATTGGGTAGGCACAGTCCTAATGTGTGACTCCAGGGGCCCCAGCCTGGAGGGTGTGTGGCCCAGGACTTTGAGGACAGAAGTCTGAAAACACAAACTCAGCTTAGGTTTGGGGACGTAAGTATGGCAGGCCCGATCTATAAACCATGAGAAGAACTCTTCCGGATATGAAGAAAGAGCGAGTCTGAGGCGCTTGCTCAGGCTTTTGTCTCTGGATTTTGTATCAGAGATGGCCGTGGAATGTCGGGGAGGCCTCATGGGCCATGGACGAATCTTCCTCTCTGTGGATTTGGCCCGATCCAAATTGTTTTTCGTCAATCTGTGGAAAGGGAGGACTCCTTTCAGGTTTGTTACCTCAGGTGTCCCGCCAAAAGAGGAATTCCAAAGAAGAGCCCTAAGGAAAAGTGAAGGGAGAACCCGAACTATGGGTAAAATTTGGGGCCTAGGGGCATGGCAAGCCCAATATGCTATCTCTTCATCCAGCATCTGAGAGGCCTTATTGAGGACTGGGATCAGGGTGAGGGTCACAATGTGTGGTTTTGACCAATATGGCCCGCAAATATGAGCGGGGCCTCATGGGCCACACTGGTTTCAACTACACTGAACGTTGGACAACATGCCAACCACATGGTTTCTTGCCACGGGGAAGGAGTTGTGTTTTCTGCATCACTTTCAAGCCTGGGAAGTGATGGGAGATAAGGTCTAGGTTCTGAAACTTGACAACCGAGGTTGGGAAGAGATGACGACCTAAGACCATGGCGGGTCCGATGTGCTCAGTGAGCGGCCAGCTTTCTGTGTGGGGCCAGGTAATCCAGGCTCAGGCTGTGTCAAAAAGGGCAATAGTGCCCAGGTCAGCCTCTATATTTGGGGTACAGTAGAATGGCGTGCAGGTTGATCCTCTTTTGGAGTTTCTGGGTATCCCCAGAGGGCAATGTTTTTCTTCCTGAGGGCAGGAAGAGTGCTCCATTATAGTTCTGGTTTTCAAACTGGAGGCTTGTGGGCCAGTAGTCTGAGGAAGGAAATCTGAGAACAAGCTAGGCTTAGGATTCTGGGTGAGGACAAGGCAGGAACAATCTACAGACCTGAATCGAGATCTCGTGCTTATGATGTCAGGGCGAGGATCAGAAGATCGCTCAGGTTGGTGTTTCTGTCCCTGATGGCCCTTCATGTAGGGGCAGGGGGGCCACGAGGCCGTGGGGGTTTTCCCACGATGTTAGTTGTGAGAAGCTCCAAACTGCAAAGATTCTTCTGCAGGACAATTGAGACCTGTTTGTTGGCTCCAGGGCAACGATTCCGAGCAGGGTTCTAAGGATGGATGGCTGGGTAGCCCACCTCGCATTCCAATTGTGTCCTAGCAACAAGACAGGTTAGATCTGCTGGATCTGGGGGAGCAACCCAGGAGGCTGAGTTGAAATGGACTCTCCTGTGGATGGGTCCTAATGTCTTTTTGTGTCTATGGAGACCTTGGAATGTAGCGGTGGCACTGGTGTCCTGAAGGGTTTTTCCAAACAGAGGCTTTGACACAGCTCCAACGTGCAAGTGTCCCATATGTAGATGAGATGTTTTCTGATGGGTGAGTCAAGAAACAGCCATACACTGGTATTGAAATCCAGGCCTCTGAGGAGAGATGACTGGATACCACAGCAATGGATCCGTTTAGTGCCTAGGGGCCTGTTCGTTCCATTTTACCTCTGGGGACATCAGTCTATGCGTCTGAGTGCAGGTAGGTGCTCAGATGAGCTCAGATTGCCTCTCTTTGTCCTGGGAAGCCACCACTATTGGGATGGCCTCAGGCAGTTTGGAGGTTTATCCTATTAGTAGGGTTGTGGCCATTGGAATGGGCACATACAATTCCCTTGGAGAGGGCAAGTACAGTCCTCAGGTTTGGCTCCAGGGGCCTGAGCCTGTAGGGTGTGTAGGCCAGAGCTGTTTAGACAGTTGTCTGAAAACACAAACGCGGCTTATGTTTCGGGTCATAGGTATGGCAGGACTGATCTACAGACCATGAGGAGAACTCTTCAGGATATGATAAAAGGGCGAGTGTGAGGCTCGTGCTCAAGTTTTTGTCTCTGGATATCGTGTCACTCATGGTCGTGAAATTTCCGGGTGACTTCATGGGAAATGGACGAGTCTTACTCTCTGGGGTTTTGCCCCATCCCAAGATTTTTGGGTCATTCTGGGAATGGAAGAAGTCCGTTTTGTTGTTGTTGTTGATTTTCTTTGTTTTGTTTTTTAACCTCAGGTGTCTCACCAAATGAGGTATTCCAGAGTAGAGCCCTGGGGAGGGCCGACCGGACAACCAGAAATCTGGTTAAAAATTGTGGCCTAGGGACATGTCAAGCCCATTATGACATCTAATGGTC
Organism: Mustela nivalis; assembly: GCF_964662115.1. Classification (NCBI taxonomy): domain Eukaryota; kingdom Metazoa; phylum Chordata; class Mammalia; order Carnivora; family Mustelidae; genus Mustela; species Mustela nivalis. The sequence goes on along the minus strand of NW_028136261.1, from coordinate 424,063 downwards.
GAGCCACTGAGAGGACTTACTAGAGCACAGGACTCACGCTGAGGGTCACAATGCGTGTTTATGCCCTCTTCGCACTCAAGAATTGGCGGGGCCTCCGGGTGAATGCTGGTTTCTCCTACACTGAACGTTGGACAACATGCCAACCACAAGGTTTCTTGCCATGGGTAAGGACGAGTTCTGATTTCTGCATCACAGGCACCCCTGGGCAGTGGTTGGAGATAAGGTCTAGATTCTGAAGCCTGAAAAACCGCAGTTGGGAAGAGATGATGACCTACTGCCATGGCGGTTCTGATGTGCTCAGTGTGCGGTCAGCTGTCTGGGTGTTGGTCAGGAGGTCCGAGCTCAGGTTGTGTCAGACAGTGCATTAGTGCCCAGGTTAGACTATATACTTTGGGTACAGTCGAATGCCATGTAGATTTATCCTCATATAAGGTGCCTGGGCAGCTCATTAGGCCAAATTTTTTTTCTAGAGGGCAGGCAGAGTGCTGCATTGTGGGTCTGGAATTGCGAAACTTCCGGGCTTCGGGGCCTGGAGTGTGAGGACGGAAGTCTGAGAACACAAGCTAGACTTGGGTTTCAGGGCCAGGGCACGGCAGGTATCCCTGTAGATCTGAACCTATATCTCATGCATCTGAAGTCAGGGCGAGGATCAGACATTGGCTCAGGTGGGAGTTTCTGTGCATGACGGCCCCTTCATGAAGGGAGCGGAATCTCGAGGCCATGGAGGTTTTCCCACGTTGGGAGTTGTGGGATGCCCCCTTCAAGGATTCCTTCTGCGGGACAATTGAGACTTGTTGGGCAGCTCCAGGACATCCCATATGGAATGACTCCAGGGCACCGTTCGAGGATGAATGCCTGGGAAGCCCGCCTCGCATTCCAATTGTCTCCTAGCAACAAGACAGTTTAGATCTGATGGCTCTGTGGGAGAAACCGGGGTGGCTGACTTGAAATGGACTTTCCTGAGGATGGGTCCTAATGTGTGTTTGTGTCCATGAGGGCCTTAAAATGGGGCGGTGGCACCGGGACCATGAAGTATTCTCCTAAGCTTTTGACATAGCTCGATGCACAACGTTCCTTGTGGAGACGAGATTTGTTTTGATGGGTGCCACAGGAAAACCTCTATGCTGGTATTGGAATCCAGGCTTTTGAGGAGACATGCCTGTAATCCAAAGCAATGTATCCGATTATGGCCTAGGGTCCTGTCTGGTTCAATCTTCTTCTCAGGGGACATCCATCTATGGTATGAGTGGAGGTAGATGCTCAGCTGGTATCAGACCGCCCTTGTTTGTCCGGGGCGACCTGCACTATTGGGATGGCCTCAGGGATTTGTAGGGTTCTCCAAATTTTACTGTTTTGGACAATGGCATCGGCAGAATTCCCATGGATTGGGTAGGCACAGTCCTAATGTGTGACTCCAGGGGCCCCAGCCTGGAGGGTGTGTGGCCCAGGACTTTGAGGACAGAAGTCTGAAAACACAAACTCAGCTTAGGTTTGGGGACGTAGGTATGGCAGGCCTGATCTATAAACCATGAGAAGAACTCTTCCGGATATGAAGAAAGAGCGAGTCTGAGGCGCTTGCTCAGGCTTTTGTCTCTGGATTTTGTATCAGAGATGGCCGTGGAATGTCTGGGAGGCCTCATGGGCCATGGACGAATCTTCCTCTCTGTGGATTTGGCCCGATCCCAATTGTTTTTTGTCAATCTGTGGAATGGGAGGACTCCTTTCAGGTTTGTTACCTCAGGTGTCCCGCCAAAAGAGGAATTCCAAAGAAGAGCCCTGGGGAAAAGTGAAGGGAGAACCCGAACTATGGGTAAAATTTGGGGCCTAGGGGCAGGCCAAGCCCAATATGCTATCTCTTCATCCAGCCACTGAGAGGCCTTATTGAGGACTGGGATCAGGGTGAGGGTCACAATGTGTGGTTTTGACCAATATGGCCCGCAAACATGAGCGGGGCCTCATGGGCCACACTGGTTTCAACTACACTGAACGTTGGACAACATGCCAACCACATGGTTTCTTGCCACGGGGAAGGAGTTGTGTTTTCTGCATCACTTTCAAGCCTGGGAAGTGATTGGAGATAAGGTCTAGGTTCTGAAACTTGACAACCGAGGTTGGGAAGAGATGACGACCTAAGACCATGGCGGGTCCGATGTGCTCAGTGAGCGGCCAGCTTTCTGTGTGGGGCCAGGTAATCCAGGCTCAGGCTGTGTCAAAAAGGGCAATAGGGACCAGGTCAGCCTATATATTTGGGGTACAGTAGAATGGCGTGCAGGTTGATCCTCTTTTGGAGTTTCTGGGTAGCCCCAGAGGGCAATGTTTTTCTTCCTGAGGGCAGGAAGAGTGCTGCATTATAGTTCTGGTTTTCAAACTGGAGGCTTGTGGGCCAGTAGTCTGAGGAAGGAAATCTGAGAACAAGCTAGGCTTAGGTTTCTGGGTGAGGACAAGGCAGGAACAATCTACAGACCTGAATTGAGATCTCGTGCTTATGATGTCAGGGCGAGGATCAGAAGATCATTCAGGTTGGTGTTTCTGTCCCTGATGGCCCTTCATGAAGAGGCGGGGGGGTCATGAGGCCGTGGGGGTTTTCCCACGATGTTAGTTGTGAGAAGCTCCAAACTGCAAAGATTCTTCTGCAGGACAATTGAGACCTGTTTGTTGACTCCAGGGCAACGATTCCGAGCAGGGTTCTAAGGATGGATGGCTGGGTAGCCCACCTCGCATTCCAATTGTGTCCTAGCAACAAGACAGATTAGATCTGCTGGATCTGGGGGAGCAACCCAGGAGGCTGAGTTGAAATGGACTCTCCTGTGGATGGATCCTAATATGTTTTTGTGTCTATGGAGATCTTGGAATGAAGCAGTGACACTGGGGCCCTGAAGGGTTTTTTCAAACAGAGGCTTTGACACAGCTCCAACGTGCAAGTTTCCCATATGTAGATGAGATTTGTTCTGAGGATGAGTCAGGAAACAGCCATATGCTGGTATTGAAATCCAGGCCTCTGAGGAGAGATGACTGGATAGCACAACAATGAATCCAATAGTGCCTAGGGGCCTGTTCGTACCTTTTTACCTCTGGGGACATCAGTCTATGCATCTGAGTGCATGTAGGTGTCAGATGGGCTCAGATTGTTCCTGTTTCTCCTGGAGAGTCACTACTATTGGGATGGCCTCAGGGAGTTTGGAGGTTTATCTTATTAGTAGGCTGTGGCCATTGGAATGGGCACATACAATTCCCTTGGAGAGGGCAAGTACAGTCCTCAGGTTTGGCTCCAGGGGCCTGAGCCTGTAGGGTGTGTAGGCCAGAGCTGTTTGGACAGTTGTCTGAAAACACAAACGCGGCTTATGTTTCGGGTAATAGGTATGGCAGGATTGATCTACAGACCATGAGGAGAACTCTTCGGGATATGAAAAAAGGGCGAGTGTCAGGCTCTTGCTCAAGTTTTTGTCTCTGGATATCGTGTCACTCATGGTCATGAAATTTCCGGTTGACTTAATGGGAAATGGACGAGTCTTACTCTCTGGGGTTTTGTCCCCATCGCAAGATTTTGGGGTCATTCTGTGGGATGGAAGAAGTCCGTTTTGTTGTTGTTGTGATTTGCCTTGTTTTGTTTTTTAACCTCAGGTGTCCCACCAAATGAGGGATTCCAGAGTAGAGCCCTGGGGGGGGGGCGACTGTACAACCAGAAATCTGGTTACAAATTTGGGCCTAGGGACATGTAAAGCCCATTATGACATCTAATGGTCGAGTGACTGAGAGGACTTACTAGAGGACAGGACTCACACTGAGGGTCACAATGCGAGTTTATGCCCACTTCGCAAACAAGAATGGGCGGGGCCTCATGGTGAATCCTGGTTTCTCCTACACTGAACGTTGGACAACCTGCCAACGACAAGATTTCTTGCCATGGGTAAGGAAGAGTTCTGATTTCTGCATCACAGTCACCCTTGGGCAGTGATTGGAGATAAGGTCTAGATTCTGAAGCCTGAAAACGGAGGTAGGGAAGAGATGATAACCTAAGGCCATGGCGGGTCTGATGTGCTCAGTGTGCGGTCAACTGTCTGGGTGTTGGTCAGGAGGTCCGGGCTCAGGTTGTGTCAGACAGTGCATTAGTGCCCCCGTAGACTATATAATTTGGGTAAAGTCGAGTGCCATGTAGATTTATCCTCATATAAGGTGCCTGGGCAGCTCATTAGGCCAAATTTTTTTTCTAGAGGGCAGGCAGAGTGCTTCATTGTCGGTCCGGAATTGCCAAACTTGAGGGCTTCGTGTCCAGGAGTGTGAGGACGGAAGTCTGAAAACACAAGCTAGACTTGTGTATCAGGGCGAGGACACGGCAGGGACCACTGTAGATCTGAACCAATATCTCATGCATCTGAAGTCAGGGCGAGGATCAGACGTTGGCTCACATTGGAGTTTATGTGCATGACGGCCCCTTCATGAAGGGAGCGGAATCTCGAGGCCATGGAGGTTTTCCCACGTTGGGTGTTGTGGGATGCCCCCTTCAAAGATACCTTCTGCGGGACATTTGAGACCTGTTGGGCAGCTTCAGGACATCCCATATGGAATGACTCCAGGGCACCATTCGAGGATGGATGACTGGGAAGCAGGCCTCGCATTCCAATTTTCTCCTAGCAACAAGAGTGTTTATATCTGATGACTCTGCGTGAGCAACAGGAGTGACTGACTTGAAATGGACTTTCCTGAGGATGCGTCCTAATGTGTGTTTGTGTCCATGAGGGCCTTAAAATGGGGCGGTGGCACCGGGACCCTGAAGTATTCTCCTAAGCTTTTGACATAGCTCGATGCAAAAGTCTCCATGTGGAGACGAGATTTGTTCTGATGGGTGCCTCAGAAAAACACCTATGCTGGTATTGGAATCCAGGCTTTTGAGGAGACATGCCTGTAAACCAAAGCAATGTATCCGATTATGGCCTAGGGTCCTGTCTGGTTCAATCTGCTTCTCAGGGGACATCCATCTATGGTATGAGTGGAGGTAGATGCTCAGCTGGTATCAGACCGCCCTTGTTTGTCCCGGGCGACCTGCACTATTGGGATGGCCTCAGGGATTTGGAGGGTTCTCCTAATTTTACGGTTTTGGACAATGGAATGGGCAGAATTCCCATGGATTGGGTAGACACAGTCCTAATGTGTGACACCTGGGGCCCCAGCCTGGAAGGTGTGTGGCTCAGGACTTTGGGGACAGAAGTTTCAAAACACAAACTCAGCTTAGCTTTGGGGAGGTAGGTATAGCAGGCCCGATCTATAAACCATGAGAAGAACTCTTCCGGATATAAAGAAAGAGCGAGTCTCAGGCACTTGCTCAGGCTTTTATCTCTGGATTTTGTATCAGAGATGGCCGTGGAATGTCGGGGAGGCCTCATGGGCCATGGACGAATCTTTCTCTCTGTGGATTTGGCCCGATCCCAATTGTTTTTCGTCAATCTGTGGAATGGGAGGACTCCTTTCAGGTTTGTTACCTCAGGTGTCCCGCCAAAAGAGGAATTCCAAAGATGAGCCCTGGGGAAAAGTGAAGGGAGAACCCGAACTATGGGTAAAATTTGGGGCCTAGGGGCATGGCAAGCCGAATATGCTGACTCTTCATCCAGCCACTGAGAGGCATTACCTGAGGCCTGGGATCAGGCTGAGGGACACAATGTGTGTTTGTGACCAATGTGGCCCATAAACATGGGCGGGGCCTCATGGGCCACACTGGTTTCAACTACACTGAACTTTGGAAAAACATGCCAACCACTAGGTTTCTTGCCAAGGCGAAGGAGAAGCCCTGAGTAGGGGTGACTAGACATCTCGAACTCTGGTTGAGATTGGGGGACTAGGGGCTTGGCAAGCCCCATATGTGGGCTGTTGTTCCAGTCACTAAGAGGCTTTACATGAGGATAGGGCTCACGCTGAGGGTCACAATGTGTGTTTGTGCAAATTGTGGCCCTCAGGGATAGGTGGGGCCTCATAGTCCATGCTGCTTTCTCCTACTATGAACAATGGACAACATGCCAACCACTAGGTTACTTGCCAAGGCGAAGGAGAAGTTCTGATTCTTGCATCACGTTCACTCCTTAGCAGTGAGTGGAGATAAGGCCTAGGTTCTGCAGGTGAAAACTGAGGTTGGGTAGAGATGATGGCCTAAAGCCATTGTGGGTGTGATATGCTCTGTGTACGGCCAGCTTTCTGGGTGTTGGACTGGAGGTCTGCCCTCAGGCTGTGTCAGACAGGGCTTTAGTGCACAGGCTAGACTGTATAATTGGGGTATGGTCGCGTGGCATGCAGGTTGTTACTCATTTGGCGTTTCCGGTTAGCCCTATAGGGCAACATTTTTCTTCTGGAGGGCAGGCAGAGTGCTGCATTGTGTCTCCAGAATTGCCAAACTGGAGGGGTGTGGCCAGGATTGTGAGGAAGGAAGTCTGAAAACACAAGCTAGCACGAGTTTTGGGGCCAAGAGCATGGCAGGCCCACTCTGCAGAGGCTGAATCGAGATCTCCTGCAGGTGAGGTCAGGGCGAGTATCAGATGTTGCCTCCAGCTGGAGTTTGTGTCCATGACGGCCCCTTCCTGAAGGGGGTGGGGGCGTCATGAGGCCAGGGAGGTTTCCCTACGCTGGGAGTTGTGAGCTGCTCCAAACTTCAAAGTTTCCTTCTTCAGGACAGTCGAGTACTATTGGATGGTCCCTTGATGCCCCATACAAAAAGACTCGAGAGCAGGGGCCTAAGCATGGATGCCGAGACACGCCAACTCACCTTCCCATTGCCTGGTCGAGACAAGGCACGCTCAATCTGCGGGCTCTTGGGTGAGCTACCCAGAAGGCTGAGTTTAAATGGACTCTCCTGAGGATGAGTCATAATGTGGGTTGGTGGCCATGGAGACCTTGGAATGTGGCAGTAGCTAAGGGACTCTGCAGGATTCTCCAACCCGAAGGGCTTGACACAACTCCAACAAGGAAGCTTCCCATGTGGAGAGGAGAGGTCTTCGGTCTGGTGCCTCAGGAAAGCCCCGTATGCTGGTCTTCGAACCCAGGCCTCTGAGGAGTGATACCTGGACACCAAAGCAAGAGTTCATAATAGGGCCTAGGGGCCTGTCTGGTTCAATCTTCTGTCTCTGCGGATATCTGTCTATGTGTCTGCATGGAGGTAGTAGTTGCTCAGCTTGTGTCATAATGCCCCTATTTGTCCAGTGCGGCTTGTGGTAGTGGGATGTCCTTGGGGACCTTGAGGTTTCTACTATTTTGTAGAGTTGTGGCCAATGGAATGGGCAGTTTCTTAGGAGAGAGCAGGCACAGTTCTGTGGTGTGGCTCCAGAGACCCCAGCCTGGAGTCTGTGTGGGCCATGGCTGTGCAGACAGACATCCAAAAACCCTAACTCAGCTCAGGTTTGGGGCCTAGGTTACGGCAGGCCTGATCTACAGTCCATGAGGGGAGCTCCTCTGGATATGAAAGAAGGGTGAGAGGGAGGCAGTCGCTCAGGCTTTTGTCTCTGGATGTTTTGTCCACAGTGGCCGTTTAATGTAGGAGTTGCCTCATGGGTCGTAGAAGTCTCCCTCTCTGGTAGTTTGTCCAGCCCCCAAGAGTTTGAGGTCATTCTGTGGGAAGGGAAGTGTCCTGTTTTCTGCTTCATGTGTCCCCCCAGTAGAGGGATTCTAGAGCATAGCAGTGGGTACTGACAACTGGAATACTCGCCCTCTGGTTAAGCCTGGGGGCCTATGGATATGACAAGCCCCATATGCAGGATCTTGGTCCAGCCACTGAGAGGCGTTACGTTAATATGGGACTCACGGTGCAGGTCACAATGTATGTCTGTTCCCTAGGCGGCCCTCAAGCACTGGCATGGCCTTTCGGACAATGCAGGTTTTCCCACATTGCTGAAGCCTGAAAACCGAGGTTGGGAAGAGATGACGACCTACAGCCATAGCGGGTCCTATGTGTCCAGGTTGGGCCAGCTGTCTGGGTGTCGTTTGGGATGTCTTGTCTCAGGCTGTGCCAGACAGGGCATTAGTATACAGGGTAGGCTGTATAATTGCTTTACAATCGAGTGGCATGCATTAGAAAATCATTTGGGGTTTCTTATTAGCAGCATAGGGCAAAGTTTTTCTTCTGGAGGGCAGGCAGAGTGCTGCATTGTGGCTTCGGAATTCCCAAACTGGAGGGCTTGTGGGCCAGGAGAGTGAGGACGGAAGTCTGAGAACACAAGCTAGGCTTAGGTTTCGGGGCAAGGACATGGCAGGCACACTCTGCAGAGCTGAATTGAGATCTCATGCGTCTGAAGTCAGGTCGAGGATCAGACTTTGGCTCAGGTTTGAGTTTCTGTCCATGTTGGTCTCTTCATGAAGGGGGGATATTATGAGCCCATGGGGGTTTTCCCACTATTGGAGTAGTGAGATGCTCCAAACCACAAGGATTCCTTCTGTGGGACAATTAAGATTTGTTGGATGGCTCCAGGACGTCTTATAAGGTATTTTTCCAGAACAGGGTTCTAAGTATGGATGCCTGGGCAGCCAGCCTCACATTCCAATTGTCTCCTAGCAACAAGAAACGTTTGATCTGCTGGCTTGGGGTAGCAACAGAGGGGGCTGAGTTGAAATGGACTTTCCTGAGGATGGTCTTAATGTTGGTTTGAGTCCATGGAGACCTTGGTATGGGGCAGTGGCACCAGGGCCCTGAAGGATTCTCCTAACCAGAGGTTATGACAAAGCTCCAATGAGCAAGTTTTCCATGGGGAGACGAGATTTGTTCTTATTGGTGCCTCAGGAAACCACCATATGCTGGTATTGGAAACGAGGCCTCTGAGGAGAGATGCCTGGAAACCAAAGCAATGGATCTGATTAGGGCCTAGGGGCCTGTCCGGTTCAATATTCTTCTCTGGGGCATCTGTTGTCTGAGTGGAGGTAGTTGCTCAGCTGGTTTGAGATCACCCCTGTTTGTCCTGGGCGGCCTACACTATTGGGATGGCCTCGGTGACTTTGGAGGTTTTTCCTCATTTGCAAGGTTGTGGCCAATGGAATGGGAAGAATTCCCTTGAAAGGGAAGCACAGTCCTGAGGTGTGGCTCCAGGGACCCAAGTGTGGAGCGTGTGTGGTCCAGGGCTATTTGGACAAAAGTCTGAAAACACAAACTCCACTTAGGTTGTGGGATGAAGGTATGGCCGGCCCGATCTATAGACCGTGAGGAGAACTCTTCGGGATATGAACAAAGGGCGATGTGAGGTGCTGGCTCATGCTTTTTTTTTTTTTTTTTTTTTTTCTGGAATTGTGTCACCGATTGCCATGGAATGTCGGGGTGTCCTCATGGGCCATTGATGAGGCTCCCTTTCTGGGGATTTGACCCGATCCCAAGAGTTTGGGGTCATTCTGTGGGAAGGGAGGAGGCCTTTCTTGTTTTTTTGTTTATTTTTTTATTATTATTATTTTTTTTACCTAAGGTGGACCACCAAAAGAGGGATTCAAGAGCAGAGTCCTGGCGAGGGGCGACTGGACAAACAGACCTCTGGTTAACATTGGGACCTAAGAACATGGCAAGCCCCATATGTGGGCTCTTGGTCCAGACACTGAGAGGCCTTCCTTGAGGATAGGTCTCACACTGAGTTTCACAATGTGTTTTTGTGCCCAAGGAGCCCCTCATTCAGGGCGTGGCCTAATGTACCATGCTGGTTTCTCCTACACTGAACGTTGCACAATATGGCAACCACAAGTTTTCTGGCCATGGGGAAGAAGGAGTTCTAATTTCTGCCACACTTTCACTCCTGGACTGTGATTGGATTTAAGGTCTAGGTTCTGAAGCCTGAAAACTGAGGTTGGGAAGAGATGAAGACCTAAGGCCATGGTGTGTCTGATGTGCTCAGTGTTCGGCCAGCTGTTGAGTGTGGGTTGGGAGGTGCAGGCTCAGGCTGTGGCAGACAGGGAATTAGTGCCCAGGCTAGACTGTATCATTGGGATGCAGTCGAGTTTCGTGCAGGATGGTACTCATTTGTGGTTACTGGGTAGCCCCAGAGGGCAACGTTTTTCTTCTGGAGGGAAGACACAGTGCCACATAGTGGCTCCAGAATTCCCAAACTGGAAGGCTTGTGGGCCAGGAGTGTGAGGAAAAAATTCTGAGAACACGAGCCAGACTTAGATTTCGGGGTGAGGGGACGGCAGGCACCCTCTGCAGAGATGATTCGAGATCCCGTATGCCTGAAGACAGAGCTAGGATCAGACGTTGGCTTACGTCGGAGTTTCTGTCCATGACGGCCCCTTCATGAAGGGGACGGTGTCACGAGGACATGGAGGTTTTCCCACGATGGGAATTGTGAGATGCTCCAAACCACAATGATTCCTTCTGTGGGACAGTCGAGACCTGTTGGATGGCTCCAGGACATCCCATAAGGAAGTTATTCAGAGCAGGGTTCTAAGGATGGATGCCTGGGCAGCCTGCCTCCCATTCCAGGTGTCTCATAGCGCCAAGGCAAGTTCGATCTGCTGGATCTAGGGGAGCAACCGAGGCGGGTGTTTTGAAATGGGTGAGTTGAGGATGGGTCATAATGTGCATTTGTGTCCATGTAGACCTTGGAATGGGGTGCTTGATCCGGGGCCTTGAGGGATGTTCATAACCGGAGGTTTTGATGGGTTCTAAAGAGTACGTTTCCTATGTATAGAAGAGAATTGTTTTGATGAGTGCCTAAGGAATCTCCCATATGCTGGTATTGGAAACCAGGACTCTGAGGAGAGATGACTGGAAACAAAAGCAATCGAGATGATTAGGGCATAGGTGCCTGTCCGGTTCAATCTCTTTCCTGAGGATACGTGTCTAAGGATCTGAGGGGATGTAGTTGCTCAGCTTGTGTCAGATCGCCCCTGTTTGTCCTGGGCAGCCTATAATATTGGGATGGCTTCGGGACTTTGGAGTTTCTCCTAATCTATAGGGTTGTGGCCAATGGAATGGGCAGAAATCCTCTGGAGAGGGCAGGCACAGTTCTGAGTTTGGCTCTAGGGGCCCAGCCTTGAGGCTGTGTGGGCCAGGCCTGTGGGGACAAAAGTCTGAAAACACAAACTCTGCTTAGGATTGGGGACATAGGTATGGCACGCCCAATCTACAGACCGTGATAACACTTAGGGATATGAAAAAGGGTGAGTTTGAGGTGCTTGCTCAGGTTTTGTCTCTGGATTTGTGTCAACAATGTGGGTGGAATGCTGGCGTGGCCTCATGGGTTGTGGATGGCTTTCCTTCTCTGAGGATTTGACCCGATCCCAAGAGTTTGGGTACATTCTGTGGGATGGGGGGAGTCTTTTCTGTTTTTTATTTTATTTTATTTTATATTTTATTTTATGGACCTCAAGTGTCCCAATAAAAGAGGGATTCCAGAGCAGAGTCCTTGGGAGGGACAACTGGATATCCCCACCTCTGTTTAAGTTTGGGGGCCTAGGGGCATGGCAAGTCCAATAGGCGGGCTCTTGATTCAGACACTGAGAGGCCTTCCTTGAGGACAGGGCTCATGCTGAGGTTCACAATGCCTATTTGTGCCCAACAAGGCCCTCAAGCAGGGGAAGTGCCTCATGGGCCACGCTAGATTCTTCCACACTGAACGTTGGAGAATATGCCAACCACAAGGTTTCCAGCCATGGCGAAGGAAGAGTTGTGGTTTCTGCATCACGTTCACCCCTGGACAGTGTTTGGAGTTTAGGTCTAGGTTCTGAAACCCGAAAACTGAGGTTGGAAGAGATGAAGACCTAAGGACCTGATGGGTCCAATGTGCTCAGTGTGCGGCCAGCTGTAGAGCGTAGGTCTGGAGGTGTGGGCTCATGCTGTGTCAGACAAGGCATTAGACAGGGTAGACTGCATATTTGGGGTGCAGTCGAGTGGCGTTCAGTTGATCCTTATTCGGGTTTCTAGGTAGCTCCATAAGGCAACGTTTTTCTTCTGGAGGGCAGGCAGTGTGCTGCATTATGGCCCCAGTATTGCCAATCTGTAGGGCTTTTGGGGCAGGGGTGTGAGGACGGTAGTCTGAGAACACAAGCTAGGCTTAGTTTTGGGGGTGAGTGCACAGAAGGCACACTCTGCAGAGCTGAATCAAGATCTCATGCACCTGAAGTCAGGGCGAATATCAGACGTTTGCTCAGGTCGGAGTTTCTGTCCATGATGGCCCCTTTATAAAGTGGAGCGTCTCAAGAGGCCATGTAGATTTTCCCACAATGGGAGTTGTGAGATGCTCCAGACTGCAAAGATTCCTTCTGTGGGACACTTGAGACCTGTTGGATGGCACTAGGATGTCCCATGTGGAACGACTCCAGAGTAGGGTTCTAAGGATGGATGCCTGGGCAGCCCGCCTCCCATTCTAGTTGTCTCCTAGCAACAAGGCAGGTTTGATCTGCAGGCCCTGGGGGAGAAACCAAGGGGGTTGAGTTGACATGGACTCTCCCGACAATAGATCATAATGTGGGTTTAAATCCATGGAGACCTTGGAATGGGGCGCTTGATCCGGGGCCCTGAAAGATTCTCCTAAACAGAGGTTTTTATAGAGCTCCAAAGAGTACATTTCCTATGTGGAGATGAGATTTTTCTGATGAGTGCCTCAGTAATCCCCCGTATTCTGGTATTGGAAACCAGGCCTCTGAGGAGAGATGCCTGGAAACAAAAGCAATGGATCTGATTAGAGCCTAAGTGCCTGTCCAGTTCAATCTCATTCTATGGGGATATCTGTCTCTGGGTCTGAGTGGAGGTAGTTTCCTAACTTGTGAAAGATCATCCCTGTTTGTCCTGGGCAGCCAACACTATTGGGATGGCCTCGGGGAGTTTGGAGGATTCTCCTAATCTATAGGGTTGTGGCCAATGGAAATGGCAGAATTCCCCTGGAGAGGGAAGCCACAGTCCTGAGGTGTGTCTCCAGGGGCCCCAGCTTGGACGGTGTGTGGGCCAGGACTGTGGGGACAGAAGTCTGAAAACACAAACTCAGCTTAGGTTTGGGGATGTATGTATGAAGGCTCGATCTACAGACAGTAAGAATTTTCCGTGCTATGAACAAAGGGCGAGTATGTGGCGCTTGCTCAAGCTTTTGTCTCTGGATTTTGTGTCAACGGTGGCCGTGGAATGTCGGGGTGTCCTCAAGGGCCATGGACAATTCTTTCTCTGGTGATTTGGCCTGATCACAAGGGGTTGGGATCATTCTGTGGATGGGAAGAGTCCTTTCTGTATTTTTTTTTTTTACCTCAGGTGTTCCACCAAATAGGGATTCCAGAGTAGAGCCCTGAGTAGGGGTGACTAGACATCTCGAACTCTGGTTGAGATTGGGGGACTAGGGGCTTGGCAAGCCCCATATGTGGGCTGTTGTTCCAGTCACTAAGAGGCTTTACATGAGGATAGGGCTCACGCTGAGGGTCACAATGTGTGTTTGTGCAAATTGTGGCCCTCAGGGATAGGTGGGGCCTCATAGTCCATGCTGCTTTCTCCTACTATGAACAATGGACAACATGCCAACCACTAGGTTACTTGCCAAGGCGAAGGAGAAGTTCTGATTCTTGCATCACGTTCACTCCTGAGCAGTGAGTGGAGATAAGGCCTAGGTTCTGCAGGTGAAAACTGAGGTTGGGTAGAGATGATGGCCTAAAGCCATTGTGGGTGTGATATGCTCTGTGTACGGCCAGCTTTCTGCGTGTTGGACTGGAGGTCTGCCCTCAGGCTGTGTCAGACAGGGCTTTAGTGCACAGGCTAGACTGTATAATTGGGGTATGGTCGCGTGGCATGCAGGTTGTTACTCATTTGGCGTTTCCGGTTAGCCCTATAGGGCAACATTTTTCTTCTGGAGGGCAGGCAGAGTGCTGCATTGTGTCTCCAGAATTGCCAAACTGGAGGGGTGTGGCCAGGATTGTGAGGAAGGAAGTCTGAAAACACAAGCTAGCACGAGTTTTGGGGCCAAGAGCATGGCAGGCCCACTCTGCAGAGGCTGAATCGAGATCTCCTGCAGGTGAGGTCAGGGCGAGTATCAGATGTTGCCTCCAGCTGGAGTTTGTGTCCATGACGGCCCCTTCCTGAAGGGGGTGGGGGCGTCATGAGGCCAGGGAGGTTTCCCTACGCTGGGAGTTGTGAGCTGCTCCAAACTTCAAAGTTTCCTTCTTCAGGACAGTCGAGTACTATTGGATGGTCCCTTGATGCCCCATACAGAAAGACTCGAGAGCAGGGGCCTAAGCATGGATGCCGAGACACGCCAACTCACCTTCCCATTGCCTGGTCGAGACAAGGCACGCTCAATCTGCGGGCTCTTGGGTGAGCTACCCAGAAGGCTGAGTTTAAATGGACTCTCCTGAGGATGAGTCATAATGTGGGTTGGTGGCCATGGAGACCTTGGAATGTGGCAGTAGCTAAGGGACTCGGCAGGATTCTCCAACCCGAAGGGCTTGACACAACTCCAACAAGGAAGCTTCCCATGTGGAGAGGAGAGGTCTTCTGTCTGGTGCCTCAGGAAAGCCCCGTATGCTGGTCTTCGAACCCAGGCCTCTGAGGAGTGATACCTGGACACCAAAGCAAGAGTTCATAATAGGGCCTAGGGGCCTGTCTGGTTCAATCTTCTGTCTCTGCGGATATCTGTCTATGTGTCTGCATGGAGGTAGTAGTTGCTCATCTTGTGTCATAATGCCTGTATTTGTCCAGTGCGGCTTGTGGTAGTGGGATGTCCTTGGGGACCTTGAGGTTTCTACTATTTTGTAGAGTTGTGGCCAATGGAATGGGCAGTTTCTTAGTAGAGAGCAGGCACAGTTCTGTGGTGTGGCTCCAGAGACCCCAGCCTGGAGTCTGTGTGGGCCATGGCTGTGCAGACAGACATCCAAAAACCCTAACTCAGCTCAGGTTTGGGGCCGAGGTTACGGCAGGCCTGATCTACAGTCCATGAGGGGAGCTCCTCTGGATATGAAAGAAGGGTGAGAGGGAGGCAGTCGCTCAGGCTTTTGTCTCTGGATGTTTTGTCCACAGTGGCCGTTTAATGTAGGAGTTGCCTCATGGGTCGTAGAAGTCTCCCTCTCTGGTAGTTTGTCCAGCCCCCAAGAGTTTGAGGTCATTCTGTGGGAAGGGAAGTGTCCTGTTTTCTGCTTCATGTGTCCCACCAGTAGAGGGATTCTAGAGCATAGCAGTGGGTACTGAAAACTGGAATACTCGCCCTCTGGTTAAGCCTGGGGGCCTATGGATATGACAAGCCCCATATGCAGGATCTTGGTCCAGCCACTGAGAGGCGTTACGTTAATACGGGACTCACGCTGCAGGTCACAATGTATGTCTGTGCCCTAGGCGGCCCTCAAGCACTGGCATGGCCTTTCGGACAATGCAGGTTTTCCCACATTGCTGAAGCCTGAAAACCGAGGTTGGGAAGAGATGACGACCTACAGCCATAGCGGGTCCTATGTGTCCAGGTTGGGGCCAGCTGTCTGGGTGTCGTTTGGGATGTCTTGTCTCAGGCTGTGCCAGACAGGGCATTAGTATACAGGGTAGGCTGTATAATTGCTTTACAATCGAGTGGCATGCATTAGAAAATCATTTGGGGTTTCTTATTAGCAGCATAGGGCAAAGTTTTTCTTCTGGAGGGCAGGCAGAGTGCTGCATTGTGGCTTCGGAATTCCCAAACTGGAGGGCTTGTGGGCCAGGAGAGTGAGGACGGAAGTCTGAGAACACAAGCTAGGCTTAGGTTTCGGGGCAAGGACATGGCAGGCACACTCTGCAGAGCTGAATTGAGATCTCATGCGTCTGAAGTCAGGTCGAGGATCAGACTTTGGCTCAGGTTTGAGTTTCTGTCCATGTTGGTCTCTTCATGAAGGGGGGATATTATGAGCCCATGGGGGTTTTCCCACTATTGGAGTAGTGAGATGCTCCAAACCACAAGGATTCCTTCTGTGGGACAATTAAGATTTGTTGGATGGCTCCAGGACGTCTTATAAGGTATTTTTCCAGAACAGGGTTCTAAGTATGGATGCCTGGGCAGCCAGCCTCACATTCCAATTGTCTCCTAGCAACAAGAAACGTTTGATCTGCTGGCTTGGGGTAGCAACAGAGGGGGCTGAGTTGAAATGGACTTTCCTGAGGATGGTCTTAATGTTGGTTTGAGTCCATGGAGACCTTGGTATGGGGCAGTGGCACCAGGGCCCTGAAGGATTCTCCTAACCAGAGGTTATGACAAAGCTCCAATGAGCAAGTTTTCCATGGGGAGACGAGATTTGTTCTTATTGGTGCCTCAGGAAACCACCATATGCTGGTATTGGAAACGAGGCCTCTGAGGAGAGATGCCTGGAAACCAAAGCAATGGATCTGATTAGGGCCTAGGGGCCTGTCCGGTTCAATATTCTTCTCTGGGGCATCTGTTGTCTGAGTGGAGGTAGTTGCTCAGCTGGTTTGAGATCACCCCTGTTTGTCCTGGGCGGCCTACACTATTGGGATGGCCTCGGTGACTTTGGAGGTTTTTCCTCATTTGCAAGGTTGTGGCCAATGGAATGGGAAGAATTCCCTTGAAAGGGAAGCACAGTCCTGAGGTGTGGCTCCAGGGACCCAAGTGTGGAGCGTGTGTGGTCCAGGGCTATTTGGACAAAAGTCTGAAAACACAAACTCCACTTAGGTTGTGGGATGAAGGTATGGCCGGCCCGATCTATAGACCGTGAGGAGAACTCTTCGGGATATGAACAAAGGGCGATGTGAGGTGCTGGCTCATGCTTTTTTTTTTTTTTTTTTTTTTCTGGAATTGTGTCACCGATTGCCATGGAATGTCGGGGTGTCCTCATGGGCCATTGATGAGGCTCCCTTTCTGGGGATTTGACCCGATCCCAAGAGTTTGGGGTCATTCTGTGGGAAGGGAGGAGGCCTTTCTTGTTTTTTTGTTTATTTTTTTATTATTATTATTTTTTTTACCTAAGGTGGACCACCAAAAGAGGGATTCAAGAGCAGAGTCCTGGCGAGGGGCGACTGGACAACCAGACCTCTGGTTAACATTGGGACCTAAGAACATGGCAAGCCCCATATGTGGGCTCTTGGTCCAGACACTGAGAGGCCTTCCTTGAGGATAGGTCTCACACTGAGTTTCACAATGTGTTTTTGTGCCCAAGGAGCCCCTCATTCAGGGCGTGGCCTAATGTACCATGCTGGTTTCTCCTACACTGAACGTTGCACAATATGGCAACCACAAGTTTTCTGGCCATGGGGAAGAAGGAGTTCTAATTTCTGCCACACTTTCACTCCTGGACTGTGATTGGATTTAAGGTCTAGGTTCTGAAGCCTGAAAACTGAGGTTGGGAAGAGATGAAGACCTAAGGCCATGGTGTGTCTGATGTGCTCAGTGTTCGGCCAGCTGTTGAGTGTGGGTTGGGAGGTGCAGGCTCAGGCTGTGGCAGACAGGGAATTAGTGCCCAGGCTAGACTGTATCATTGGGATGCAGTCGAGTTTCGTGCAGGATGGTACTCATTTGTGGTTACTGGGTAGCCCCAGAGGGCAACGTTTTTCTTCTGGAGGGAAGACACAGTGCCACATAGTGGCTCCAGAATTCCCAAACTGGAAGGCTTGTGGGCCAGGAGTGTGAGGAAAAAATTCTGAGAACACGAGCCAGACTTAGATTTCGGGGTGAGGGGACGGCAGGCACCCTCTGCAGAGATGATTCGAGATCCCGTATGCCTGAAGACAGAGCTAGGATCAGACGTTGGCTTACGTCGGAGTTTCTGTCCATGACGGCCCCTTCATGAAGGGGACGGTGTCACGAGGACATGGAGGTTTTCCCACGATGGGAATTGTGAGATGCTCCAAACCACAATGATTCCTTCTGTGGGACAGTCGAGACCTGTTGGATGGCTCCAGGACATCCCATAAGGAAGTTATTCAGAGCAGGGTTCTAAGGATGGATGCCTGGGCAGCCTGCCTCCCATTCCAGGTGTCTCATAGCGCCAAGGCAAGTTCGATCTGCTGGATCTAGGGGAGCAACCGAGGCGGGTGTTTTGAAATGGGTGAGTTGAGGATGGGTCATAATGTGCATTTGTGTCCATGTAGACCTTGGAATGGGGTGCTTGATCCGGGGCCTTGAGGGATGTTCATAACCGGAGGTTTTGATGGGTTCTAAAGAGTACGTTTCCTATGTATAGAAGAGAATTGTTTTGATGAGTGCCTAAGGAATCTCCCATATGCTGGTATTGGAAACCAGGACTCTGAGGAGAGATGACTGGAAACAAAAGCAATCGAGATGATTAGGGCATAGGTGCCTGTCCGGTTCAATCTCTTTCCTGAGGATACGTGTCTAAGGATCTGAGGGGATGTAGTTGCTCAGCTTGTGTCAGATCGCCCCTGTTTGTCCTGGGCAGCCTATAATATTGGGATGGCTTCGGGACTTTGGAGTTTCTCCTAATCTATAGGGTTGTGGCCAATGGAATGGGCAGAAATCCCCTGGAGAGGGCAGGCACAGTTCTGAGTTTGGCTCTAGGGGCCCAGCCTTGAGGCTGTGTGGGCCAGGCCTGTGGGGACAAAAGTCTGAAAACACAAACTCTGCTTAGGATTGGGGACATAGGTATGGCACGCCCAATCTACAGACCGTGATAACACTTAGGGATATGAAAAAGGGTGAGTTTGAGGTGCTTGCTCAGGTTTTGTCTCTGGATTTGTGTCAACAATGTGGGTGGAATGCTGGCGTGGCCTCATGGGTTGTGGATGGCTTTCCTTCTCTGAGGATTTGACCCGATCCCAAGAGTTTGGGTACATTCTGTGGGATGGGGGGAGTCTTTTCTGTTTTTTATTTTATTTTATTTTATATTTTATTTTATGGACCTCAAGTGTCCCAATAAAAGAGGGATTCCAGAGCAGAGTCCTTGGGAGGGACAACTGGATATCCCCACCTCTGTTTAAGTTTGGGGGCCTAGGGGCATGGCAAGTCCAATAGGCGGGCTCTTGATTCAGACACTGAGAGGCCTTCCTTGAGGACAGGGCTCATGCTGAGGTTCACAATGCCTATTTGTGCCCAACAAGGCCCTCAAGCAGGGGAAGTGCCTCATGGGCCACGCTAGATTCTTCCACACTGAACGTTGGAGAATATGCCAACCACAAGGTTTCCAGCCATGGCGAAGGAAGAGTTGTGGTTTCTGCATCACGTTCACCCCTGGACAGTGTTTGGAGTTTAGGTCTAGGTTCTGAAACCCGAAAACTGAGGTTGGAAGAGATGAAGACCTAAGGACCTGATGGGTCCAATGTGCTCAGTGTGCGGCCAGCTGTAGAGCGTAGGTCTGGAGGTGTGGGCTCATGCTGTGTCAGACAAGGCATTAGACAGGGTAGACTGCATATTTGGGGTGCAGTCGAGTGGCGTTCAGTTGATCCTTATTCGGGTTTCTAGGTAGCTCCATAAGGCAACGTTTTTCTTCTGGAGGGCAGGCAGTGTGCTGCATTATGGCCCCAGTATTGCCAATCTGTAGGGCTTTTGGGGCAGGGGTGTGAGGACGGTAGTCTGAGAACACAAGCTAGGCTTAGTTTTGGGGGTGAGTGCACAGAAGGCACACTCTGCAGAGCTGAATCAAGATCTCATGCACCTGAAGTCAGGGCGAATATCAGACGTTTGCTCAGGTCGGAGTTTCTGTCCATGATGGCCCCTTTATAAAGTGGAGCGTCTCAAGAGGCCATGTAGATTTTCCCACAATGGGAGTTGTGAGATGCTCCAGACTGCAAAGATTCCTTCTGTGGGACACTTGAGACCTGTTGGATGGCACTAGGATGTCCCATGTGGAACGACTCCAGAGTAGGGTTCTAAGGATGGATGCCTGGGCAGCCCGCCTCCCATTCTAGTTGTCTCCTAGCAACAAGGCAGGTTTGATCTGCAGGCCCTGGGGGAGAAACCAAGGGGGTTGAGTTGACATGGACTCTCCCGACAATAGATCATAATGTGGGTTTAAGTCCATGGAGACCTTGGAATGGGGCGCTTGATCCGGGGCCCTGAAAGATTCTCCTAAACAGAGGTTTTTATAGAGCTCCAAAGAGTACATTTCCTATGTGGAGATGAGATTTTTCTGATGAGTGCCTCAGTAATCCCCCGTATTCTGGTATTGGAAACCAGGCCTCTGAGGAGAGATGCCTGGAAACAAAAGCAATGGATCTGATTAGAGCCTAAGTGCCTGTCCAGTTCAATCTCATTCTATGGGGATATCTGTCTCTGGGTCTGAGTGGAGGTAGTTTCCTAACTTGTGAAAGATCATCCCTGTTTGTCCTGGGCAGCCAACACTATTGGGATGGCCTCGGGGAGTTTGGAGGATTCTCCTAATCTATAGGGTTGTGGCCAATGGAAATGGCAGAATTCCCCTGGAGAGGGAAGCCACAGTCCTGAGGTGTGTCTCCAGGGGCCCCAGCTTGGACGGTGTGTGGGCCAGGACTGTGGGGACAGAAGTCTGAAAACACAAACTCAGCTTAGGTTTGGGGATGTATGTATGAAGGCTCGATCTACAGACAGTAAGAATTTTCCGTGCTATGAACAAAGGGCGAGTATGTGGCGCTTGCTCAAGCTTTTGTCTCTGGATTTTGTGTCAACGGTTGCCGTGGAATGTCGAGGTGTCCTCAAGGGCCATGGACAATTCTTTCTCTGGTGATTTGGCCTGATCACAAGGGGTTGGGATCATTCTGTGGATGGGAAGAGTCCTTTCTGTATTTTTTTTTTTTTACCTCAGGTGTTCCACCAAATAGGGATTCCAGAGTAGAGCCCTGAGTAGGGGTGACTAGACATCTCGAACTCTGGTTGAGATTGGGGGACTAGGGGCTTGGCAAGCCCCATATGTGGGCTGTTGTTCCAGTCACTAAGAGGCTTTACATGAGGATAGGGCTCACGCTGAGGGTCACAATGTGTGTTTGTGCAAATTGTGGCCCTCAGGGATAGGTGGGGCCTCATAGTCCATGCTGCTTTCTCCTACTATGAACAATGGACAACATGCCAACCACTAGGTTACTTGCCAAGGCGAAGGAGAAGTTCTGATTCTTGCATCACGTTCACTCCTTAGCAGTGAGTGGAGATAAGGCCTAGGTTCTGCAGGTGAAAACTGAGGTTGGGTAGAGATGATGGCCTAAAGCCATTGTGGGTGTGATATGCTCTGTGTACGGCCAGCTTTCTGGGTGTTGGACTGGAGGTCTGCCCTCAGGCTGTGTCAGACAGGGCTTTAGTGCACAGGCTAGACTGTATAATTGGGGTATGGTCGCGTGGCATGCAGGTTGTTACTCATTTGGCGTTTCCGGTTAGCCCTATAGGGCAACATTTTTCTTCTGGAGGGCAGGCAGAGTGCTGCATTGTGTCTCCAGAATTGCCAAACTGGAGGGGTGTGGCCAGGATTGTGAGGAAGGAAGTCTGAAAACACAAGCTAGCACGAGTTTTGGGGCCAAGAGCATGGCAGGCCCACTCTGCAGAGGCTGAATCGAGATCTCCTGCAGGTGAGGTCAGGGCGAGTATCAGATGTTGCCTCCAGCTGGAGTTTGTGTCCATGACGGCCCCTTCCTGAAGGGGGTGGGGGCGTCATGAGGCCAGGGAGGTTTCCCTACGCTGGGAGTTGTGAGCTGCTCCAAACTTCAAAGTTTCCTTCTTCAGGACAGTCGAGTACTATTGGATGGTCCCTTGATGCCCCATACAGAAAGACTCGAGAGCAGGGGCCTAAGCATGGATGCCGAGACACGCCAACTCACCTTCCCATTGCCTGGTCGAGACAAGGCACGCTCAATCTGCGGGCTCTTGGGTGAGCTACCCAGAAGGCTGAGTTTAAATGGACTCTCCTGAGGATGAGTCATAATGTGGGTTGGTGGCCATGGAGACCTTGGAATGTGGCAGTAGCTAAGGGACTCTGCAGGATTCTCCAACCCGAAGGGCTTGACACAACTCCAACAAGGAAGCTTCCCATGTGGAGAGGAGAGGTCTTCTGTCTGGTGCCTCAGGAAAGCCCCGTATGCTGGTCTTCGAACCCAGGCCTCTGAGGAGTGATACCTGGACACCAAAGCAAGAGTTCATAATAGGGCCTAGGGGCCTGTCTGGTTCAATCTTCTGTCTCTGCGGATATCTGTCTATGTGTCTGCATGGAGGTAGTAGTTGCTCATCTTGTGTCATAATGCCCCTATTTGTCCAGTGCGGCTTGTGGTAGTGGGATGTCCTTGGGGACCTTGAGGTTTCTACTATTTTGTAGAGTTGTGGCCAATGGAATGGGCAGTTTCTTAGGAGAGAGCAGGCACAGTTCTGTGGTGTGGCTCCAGAGACCCCAGCCTGGAGGCTGTGTGGGCCATGGCTGTGCAGACAGACATCCAAAAACCCTAACTCAGCTCAGGTTTGGGGCCGAGGTTACGGCAGGCCTGATCTACAGTCCATGAGGGGAGCTCCTCTGGATATGAAAGAAGGGTGAGAGGGAGGCAGTCGCTCAGGCTTTTGTCTCTGGATGTTTTGTCCACAATGGCCGTTTAATGTAGGAGTTGCCTCATGGGTCGTAGAAGTCTCCCTCTCTGGTAGTTTGTCCAGCCCCCAAGAGTTTGAGGTCATTCTGTGGGAAGGAAAGTGTCCTGTTTTCTGCTTCATGTGTCCCACCAGTAGAGGGATTCTAGAGCATAGCAGTGGGTACTGACAACTGGAATACTCGCCCTCTGGTTAAGCCTGGGGGCCTATGGATATGACAAGCCCCATATGCAGGATCTTGGTCCAGCCACTGAGAGGCGTTACGTTAATATGGGACTCACGCTGCAGGTCACAATGTATGTCTGTGCCCTAGGCGGCCCTCAAGCACTGGCATGGCCTTTCAGACAATGCAGGTTTTCCCACATTGCTGAAGCCTGAAAACCGAGGTTGGGAAGAGATGACGACCTACAGCCATAGCGGGTCCTATGTGTCCAGGTTGGGGCCAGCTGTCTGGGTGTCGTTTGGGATGTCTTGTCTCAGGCTGTGCCAGACAGGGCATTAGTATACAGGGTAGGCTGTATAATTGCTTTACAATCGAGTGGCATGCATTAGAAAATCATTTGGGGTTTCTTATTAGCAGCATAGGGCAAAGTTTTTCTTCTGGAGGGCAGGCAGAGTGCTGCATTGTGGCTTCGGAATTCCCAAACTGGAGGGCTTGTGGGCCAGGAGAGTGAGGACGGAAGTCTGAGAACACAAGCTAGGCTTAGGTTTCGGGGCAAGGACATGGCAGGCACACTCTGCAGAGCTGAATTGAGATCTCATGCGTCTGAAGTCAGGTCGAGGATCAGACTTTGGCTCAGGTTTGAGTTTCTGTCCATGTTGGTCTCTTCATGAAGGGGGGATATTATGAGCCCATGGGGGTTTTCCCACTATTGGAGTAGTGAGATGCTCCAAACCACAAGGATTCCTTCTGTGGGACAATTAAGATTTGTTGGATGGCTCCAGGACGTCTTATAAGGTATTTTTCCAGAACAGGGTTCTAAGTATGGATGCCTGGGCAGCCAGCCTCACATTCCAATTGTCTCCTAGCAACAAGAAACGTTTGATCTGCTGGCTTGGGGTAGCAACAGAGGGGGCTGAGTTGAAATGGACTTTCCTGAGGATGGTCTTAATGTTGGTTTGAGTCCATGGAGACCTTGGTATGGGGCAGTGGCACCAGGGCCCTGAAGGATTCTCCTAACCAGAGGTTATGACAAAGCTCCAATGAGCAAGTTTTCCATGGGGAGACGAGATTTGTTCTTATTGGTGCCTCAGGAAACCACCATATGCTGGTATTGGAAACGAGGCCTCTGAGGAGAGATGCCTGGAAACCAAAGCAATGGATCTGATTAGGGCCTAGGGGCCTGTCCGGTTCAATATTCTTCTCTGGGGCATCTGTTGTCTGAGTGGAGGTAGTTGCTCAGCTGGTTTGAGATCACCCCTGTTTGTCCTGGGCGGCCTACACTATTGGGATGGCCTCGGTGACTTTGGAGGTTTTTCCTCATTTGCAAGGTTGTGGCCAATGGAATGGGAAGAATTCCCTTGAAAGGGAAGCACAGTCCTGAGGTGTGGCTCCAGGGACCCAAGTGTGGAGCGTGTGTGGTCCAGGGCTATTTGGACAAAAGTCTGAAAACACAAACTCCACTTAGGTTGTGGGATGAAGGTATGGCCGGCCCGATCTATAGACCGTGAGGAGAACTCTTCGGGATATGAACAAAGGGCGATGTGAGGTGCTGGCTCATGCTTTTTTTTTTTTTTTTTTTTTTTCTGGAATTGTGTCACCGATTGCCATGGAATGTCGGGGTGTCCTCATGGGCCATTGATGAGGCTCCCTTTCTGGGGATTTGACCCGATCCCAAGAGTTTGGGGTCATTCTGTGGGAAGGGAGGAGGCCTTTCTTGTTTTTTTGTTTATTTTTTTTTTATTATTATTTTTTTTACCTAAGGTGGACCACCAAAAGAGGGATTCAAGAGCAGAGTCCTGGCGAGGGGCGACTGGACAAACAGACCTCTGGTTAACATTGGGACCTAAGAACATGGCAAGCCCCATATGTGGGCTCTTGGTCCAGACACTGAGAGGCCTTCCTTGAGGATAGGTCTCACACTGAGTTTCACAATGTGTTTTTGTGCCCAAGGAGCCCCTCATTCAGGGCGTGGCCTAATGTACCATGCTGGTTTCTCCTACACTGAACGTTGCACAATATGGCAACCACAAGTTTTCTGGCCATGGGGAAGAAGGAGTTCTAATTTCTGCCACACTTTCACTCCTGGACTGTGATTGGATTTAAGGTCTAGGTTCTGAAGCCTGAAAACTGAGGTTGGGAAGAGATGAAGACCTAAGGCCATGGTGTGTCTGATGTGCTCAGTGTTCGGCCAGCTGTTGAGTGTGGGTTGGGAGGTGCAGGCTCAGGCTGTGGCAGACAGGGAATTAGTGCCCAGGCTAGACTGTATCATTGGGATGCAGTCGAGTTTCGTGCAGGATGGTACTCATTTGTGGTTACTGGGTAGCCCCAGAGGGCAACGTTTTTCTTCTGGAGGGAAGACACAGTGCCACATAGTGGCTCCAGAATTCCCAAACTGGAAGGCTTGTGGGCCAGGAGTGTGAGGAAAAAATTCTGAGAACACGAGCCAGACTTAGATTTCGGGGTGAGGGGACGGCAGGCACCCTCTGCAGAGATGATTCGAGATCCCGTATGCCTGAAGACAGAGCTAGGATCAGACGTTGGCTTACGTCGGAGTTTCTGTCCATGACGGCCCCTTCATGAAGGGGACGGTGTCACGAGGACATGGAGGTTTTCCCACGATGGGAATTGTGAGATGCTCCAAACCACAATGATTCCTTCTGTGGGACAGTCGAGACCTGTTGGATGGCTCCAGGACATCCCATAAGGAAGTTATTCAGAGCAGGGTTCTAAGGATGGATGCCTGGGCAGCCTGCCTCCCATTCCAGGTGTCTCATAGCGCCAAGGCAAGTTCGATCTGCTGGATCTAGGGGAGCAACCGAGGCGGGTGTTTTGAAATGGGTGAGTTGAGGATGGGTCATAATGTGCATTTGTGTCCATGTAGACCTTGGAATGGGGTGCTTGATCCGGGGCCTTGAGGGATGTTCATAACCGGAGGTTTTGATGGGTTCTAAAGAGTACGTTTCCTATGTATAGAAGAGAATTGTTTTGATGAGTGCCTAAGGAATCTCCCATATGCTGGTATTGGAAACCAGGACTCTGAGGAGAGATGACTGGAAACAAAAGCAATCGAGATGATTAGGGCATAGGTGCCTGTCCGGTTCAATCTCTTTCCTGAGGATACGTGTCTAAGGATCTGAGGGGATGTAGTTGCTCAGCTTGTGTCAGATCGCCCCTGTTTGTCCTGGGCAGCCTATAATATTGGGATGGCTTCGGGACTTTGGAGTTTCTCCTAATCTATAGGGTTGTGGCCAATGGAATGGGCAGAAATCCCCTGGAGAGGGCAGGCACAGTTCTGAGTTTGGCTCTAGGGGCCCAGCCTTGAGGCTGTGTGGGCCAGGCCTGTGGGGACAAAAGTCTGAAAACACAAACTCTGCTTAGGATTGGGGACATAGGTATGGCACGCCCAATCTACAGACCGTGATAACACTTAGGGATATGAAAAAGGGTGAGTTTGAGGTGCTTGCTCAGGTTTTGTCTCTGGATTTGTGTCAACAATGTGGGTGGAATGCTGGCGTGGCCTCATGGGTTGTGGATGGCTTTCCTTCTCTGAGGATTTGACCCGATCCCAAGAGTTTGGGTACATTCTGTGGGATGGGGGGAGTCTTTTCTGTTTTTTATTTTATTTTATTTTATATTTTATTTTATGGACCTCAAGTGTCCCAATAAAAGAGGGATTCCAGAGCAGAGTCCTTGGGAGGGACAACTGGATATCCCCACCTCTGTTTAAGTTTGGGGGCCTAGGGGCATGGCAAGTCCAATAGGCGGGCTCTTGATTCAGACACTGAGAGGCCTTCCTTGAGGACAGGGCTCATGCTGAGGTTCACAATGCCTATTTGTGCCCAACAAGGCCCTCAAGCAGGGGAAGTGCCTCATGGGCCACGCTAGATTCTTCCACACTGAACGTTGGAGAATATGCCAACCACAAGGTTTCCAGCCATGGCGAAGGAAGAGTTGTGGTTTCTGCATCACGTTCACCCCTGGACAGTGTTTGGAGTTTAGGTCTAGGTTCTGAAACCCGAAAACTGAGGTTGGAAGAGATGAAGACCTAAGGACCTGATGGGTCCAATGTGCTCAGTGTGCGGCCAGCTGTAGAGCGTAGGTCTGGAGGTGTGGGCTCATGCTGTGTCAGACAAGGCATTAGACAGGGTAGACTGCATATTTGGGGTGCAGTCGAGTGGCGTTCAGTTGATCCTTATTCGGGTTTCTAGGTAGCTCCATAAGGCAACGTTTTTCTTCTGGAGGGCAGGCAGTGTGCTGCATTATGGCCCCAGTATTGCCAATCTGTAGGGCTTTTGGGGCAGGGGTGTGAGGACGGTAGTCTGAGAACACAAGCTAGGCTTAGTTTTGGGGGTGAGTGCACAGAAGGCACACTCTGCAGAGCTGAATCAAGATCTCATGCACCTGAAGTCAGGGCGAATATCAGACGTTTGCTCAGGTCGGAGTTTCTGTCCATGATGGCCCCTTTATAAAGTGGAGCGTCTCAAGAGGCCATGTAGATTTTCCCACAATGGGAGTTGTGAGATGCTCCAGACTGCAAAGATTCCTTCTGTGGGACACTTGAGACCTGTTGGATGGCACTAGGATGTCCCATGTGGAACGACTCCAGAGTAGGGTTCTAAGGATGGATGCCTGGGCAGCCCGCCTCCCATTCTAGTTGTCTCCTAGCAACAAGGCAGGTTTGATCTGCAGGCCCTGGGGGAGAAACCAAGGGGGTTGAGTTGACATGGACTCTCCCGACAATAGATCATAATGTGGGTTTAAGTCCATGGAGACCTTGGAATGGGGCGCTTGATCCGGGGCCCTGAAAGATTCTCCTAAACAGAGGTTTTTATAGAGCTCCAAAGAGTACATTTCCTATGTGGAGATGAGATTTTTCTGATGAGTGCCTCAGTAATCCCCCGTATTCTGGTATTGGAAACCAGGCCTCTGAGGAGAGATGCCTGGAAACAAAAGCAATGGATCTGATTAGAGCCTAAGTGCCTGTCCAGTTCAATCTCATTCTATGGGGATATCTGTCTCTGGGTCTGAGTGGAGGTAGTTTCCTAACTTGTGAAAGATCATCCCTGTTTGTCCTGGGCAGCCAACACTATTGGGATGGCCTCGGGGAGTTTGGAGGATTCTCCTAATCTATAGGGTTGTGGCCAATGGAAATGGCAGAATTCCCCTGGAGAGGGAAGCCACAGTCCTGAGGTGTGTCTCCAGGGGCCCCAGCTTGGACGGTGTGTGGGCCAGGACTGTGGGGACAGAAGTCTGAAAACACAAACTCAGCTTAGGTTTGGGGATGTATGTATGAAGGCTCGATCTACAGACAGTAAGAATTTTCCGTGCTATGAACAAAGGGCGAGTATGTGGCGCTTGCTCAAGCTTTTGTCTCTGGATTTTGTGTCAACGGTTGCCGTGGAATGTCGGGGTGTCCTCAAGGGCCATGGACAATTCTTTCTCTGGTGATTTGGCCTGATCACAAGGGGTTGGGATCATTCTGTGGATGGGAAGAGTCCTTTCTGTATTTTTTTTTTTTTACCTCAGGTGTTCCACCAAATAGGGATTCCAGAGTAGAGCCCTGAGTAGGGGTGACTAGACATCTCGAACTCTGGTTGAGATTGGGGGACTAGGGGCTTGGCAAGCCCCATATGTGGGCTGTTGTTCCAGTCACTAAGAGGCTTTACATGAGGATAGGGCTCACGCTGAGGGTCACAATGTGTGTTTGTGCAAATTGTGGCCCTCAGGGATAGGTGGGGCCTCATAGTCCATGCTGCTTTCTCCTACTATGAACAATGGACAACATGCCAACCACTAGGTTACTTGCCAAGGCGAAGGAGAAGTTCTGATTCTTGCATCACGTTCACTCCTTAGCAGTGAGTGGAGATAAGGCCTAGGTTCTGCAGGTGAAAACTGAGGTTGGGTAGAGATGATGGCCTAAAGCCATTGTGGGTGTGATATGCTCTGTGTACGGCCAGCTTTCTGGGTGTTGGACTGGAGGTCTGCCCTCAGGCTGTGTCAGACAGGGCTTTAGTGCACAGGCTAGACTGTATAATTGGGGTATGGTCGCGTGGCATGCAGGTTGTTACTCATTTGGCGTTTCCGGTTAGCCCTATAGGGCAACATTTTTCTTCTGGAGGGCAGGCAGAGTGCTGCATTGTGTCTCCAGAATTGCCAAACTGGAGGGGTGTGGCCAGGATTGTGAGGAAGGAAGTCTGAAAACACAAGCTAGCACGAGTTTTGGGGCCAAGAGCATGGCAGGCCCACTCTGCAGAGGCTGAATCGAGATCTCCTGCAGGTGAGGTCAGGGCGAGTATCAGATGTTGCCTCCAGCTGGAGTTTGTGTCCATGACGGCCCCTTCCTGAAGGGGGTGGGGGCGTCATGAGGCCAGGGAGGTTTCCCTACGCTGGGAGTTGTGAGCTGCTCCAAACTTCAAAGTTTCCTTCTTCAGGACAGTCGAGTACTATTGGATGGTCCCTTGATGCCCCATACAGAAAGACTCGAGAGCAGGGGCCTAAGCATGGATGCCGAGACACGCCAACTCACCTTCCCATTGCCTGGTCGAGACAAGGCACGCTCAATCTGCGGGCTCTTGGGTGAGCTACCCAGAAGGCTGAGTTTAAATGGACTCTCCTGAGGATGAGTCATAATGTGGGTTGGTGGCCATGGAGACCTTGGAATGTGGCAGTAGCTAAGGGACTCTGCAGGATTCTCCAACCCGAAGGGCTTGACACAACTCCAACAAGGAAGCTTCCCATGTGGAGAGGAGAGGTCTTCTGTCTGGTGCCTCAGGAAAGCCCCGTATGCTGGTCTTCGAACCCAGGCCTCTGAGGAGTGATACCTGGACACCAAAGCAAGAGTTCATAATAGGGCCTAGGGGCCTGTCTGGTTCAATCTTCTGTCTCTGCGGATATCTGTCTATGTGTCTGCATGGAGGTAGTAGTTGCTCAGCTTGTGTCATAATGCCCCTATTTGTCCAGTGCGGCTTGTGGTAGTGGGATGTCCTTGGGGACCTTGAGGTTTCTACTATTTTGTAGAGTTGTGGCCAATGGAATGGGCAGTTTCTTAGGAGAGAGCAGGCACAGTTCTGTGGTGTGGCTCCAGAGACCCCAGCCTGGAGGCTGTGTGGGCCATGGCTGTGCAGACAGACATCCAAAAACCCTAACTCAGCTCAGGTTTGGGGCCGAGGTTACGGCAGGCCTGATCTACAGTCCATGAGGGGAGCTCCTCTGGATATGAAAGAAGGGTGAGAGGGAGGCTGTCGCTCAGGCTTTTGTCTCTGGATGTTTTGTCCACAATGGCCGTTTAATGTAGGAGTTGCCTCATGGGTCGTAGAAGTCTCCCTCTCTGGTAGTTTGTCCAGCCCCCAAGAGTTTGAGGTCATTCTGTGGGAAGGAAAGTGTCCTGTTTTCTGCTTCATGTGTCCCACCAGTAGAGGGATTCTAGAGCATAGCAGTGGGTACTGACAACTGGAATACTCGCCCTCTGGTTAAGCCTGGGGGCCTATGGATATGACAAGCCCCATATGCAGGATCTTGGTTAAGCCACTGAGAGGCGTTACGTTAATATGGGACTCACGCTGCAGGTCACAATGTATGTCTGTGCCCTAGGCGGCCCTCAAGCACTGGCATGGCCTTTCAGACAATGCAGGTTTTCCCACATTGCTGAAGCCTGAAAACCGAGGTTGGGAAGAGATGACGACCTACAGCCATAGCGGGTCCTATGTGTCCAGGTTGGGGCCAGCTGTCTGGGTGTCGTTTGGGATGTCTTGTCTCAGGCTGTGCCAGACAGGGCATTAGTATACAGGGTAGGCTGTATAATTGCTTTACAATCGAGTGGCATGCATTAGAAAATCATTTGGGGTTTCTTATTAGCAGCATAGGGCAAAGTTTTTCTTCTGGAGGGCAGGCAGAGTGCTGCATTGTGGCTTCGGAATTCCCAAACTGGAGGGCTTGTGGGCCAGGAGAGTGAGGACGGAAGTCTGAGAACACAAGCTAGGCTTAGGTTTCGGGGCAAGGACATGGCAGGCACACTCTGCAGAGCTGAATTGAGATCTCATGCGTCTGAAGTCAGGTCGAGGATCAGACTTTGGCTCAGGTTTGAGTTTCTGTCCATGTTGGTCTCTTCATGAAGGGGGGATATTATGAGCCCATGGGGGTTTTCCCACTATTGGAGTAGTGAGATGCTCCAAACCACAAGGATTCCTTCTGTGGGACAATTAAGATTTGTTGGATGGCTCCAGGACGTCTTATAAGGTATTTTTCCAGAACAGGGTTCTAAGTATGGATGCCTGGGCAGCCAGCCTCACATTCCAATTGTCTCCTAGCAACAAGAAACGTTTGATCTGCTGGCTTGGGGTAGCAACAGAGGGGGCTGAGTTGAAATGGACTTTCCTGAGAATGGTCTTAATGTTGGTTTGAGTCCATGGAGACCTTGGTATGGGGCAGTGGCACCAGGGCCCTGAAGGATTCTCCTAACCAGAGGTTATGACAAAGCTCCAATGAGCAAGTTTTCCATGGGGAGACGAGATTTGTTCTTATTGGTGCCTCAGGAAACCACCATATGCTGGTATTGGAAACGAGGCCTCTGAGGAGAGATGCCTGGAAACCAAAGCAATGGATCTGATTAGGGCCTAGGGGCCTGTCCGGTTCAATATTCTTCTCTGGGGCATCTGTTGTCTGAGTGGAGGTAGTTGCTCAGCTGGTTTGAGATCACCCCTGTTTGTCCTGGGCGGCCTACACTATTGGGATGGCCTCGGTGACTTTGGAGGTTTTTCCTCATTTGCAAGGTTGTGGCCAATGGAATGGGAAGAATTCCCTTGAAAGGGAAGCACAGTCCTGAGGTGTGGCTCCAGGGACCCAAGTGTGGAGCGTGTGTGGTCCAGGGCTATTTGGACAAAAGTCTGAAAACACAAACTCCACTTAGGTTGTGGGATGAAGGTATGGCCGGCCCGATCTATAGACCGTGAGGAGAACTCTTCGGGATATGAACAAAGGGCGATGTGAGGTGCTGGCTCATGCTTTTTTTTTTTTTTTTTTTTTTTTCTGGAATTGTGTCACCGATTGCCATGGAATGTCGGGGTGTCCTCATGGGCCATTGATGAGGCTCCCTTTCTGGGGATTTGACCCGATCCCAAGAGTTTGGGGTCATTCTGTGGGAAGGGAGGAGGCCTTTCTTGTTTTTTTGTTTATTTTTTTATTATTATTATTTTTTTTACCTAAGGTGGACCACCAAAAGAGGGATTCAAGAGCAGAGTCCTGGCGAGGGGCGACTGGACAACCAGACCTCTGGTTAACATTGGGACCTAAGAACATGGCAAGCCCCATATGTGGGCTCTTGGTCCAGACACTGAGAGGCCTTCCTTGAGGATAGGTCTCACACTGAGTTTCACAATGTGTTTTTGTGCCCAAGGAGCCCCTCATTCAGGGCGTGGCCTAATGTACCATGCTGGTTTCTCCTACACTGAACGTTGCACAATATGGCAACCACAAGTTTTCTGGCCATGGGGAAGAAGGAGTTCTAATTTCTGCCACACTTTCACTCCTGGACTGTGATTGGATTTAAGGTCTAGGTTCTGAAGCCTGAAAACTGAGGTTGGGAAGAGATGAAGACCTAAGGCCATGGTGTGTCTGATGTGCTCAGTGTTCGGCCAGCTGTTGAGTGTGGGTTGGGAGGTGCAGGCTCAGGCTGTGGCAGACAGGGAATTAGTGCCCAGGCTAGACTGTATCATTGGGATGCAGTCGAGTTTCGTGCAGGATGGTACTCATTTGTGGTTACTGGGTAGCCCCAGAGGGCAACGTTTTTCTTCTGGAGGGAAGACACAGTGCCACATAGTGGCTCCAGAATTCCCAAACTGGAAGGCTTGTGGGCCAGGAGTGTGAGGAAAAAATTCTGAGAACACGAGCCAGACTTAGATTTCGGGGTGAGGGGATGGCAGGCACCCTCTGCAGAGATGATTCGAGATCCCGTATGCCTGAAGACAGAGCTAGGATCAGACGTTGGCTTACGTCGGAGTTTCTGTCCATGACGGCCCCTTCATGAAGGGGACGGTGTCACGAGGACATGGAGGTTTTCCCACGATGGGAATTGTGAGATGCTCCAAACCACAATGATTCCTTCTGTGGGACAGTCGAGACCTGTTGGATGGCTCCAGGACATCCCATAAGGAAGTTATTCAGAGCAGGGTTCTAAGGATGGATGCCTGGGCAGCCTGCCTCCCATTCCAGGTGTCTCATAGCGCCAAGGCAAGTTCGATCTGCTGGATCTAGGGGAGCAACCGAGGCGGGTGTTTTGAAATGGGTGAGTTGAGGATGGGTCATAATGTGCATTTGTGTCCATGTAGACCTTGGAATGGGGTGCTTGATCCGGGGCCTTGAGGGATGTTCATAACCGGAGGTTTTGATGGGTTCTAAAGAGTACGTTTCCTATGTATAGAAGAGAATTGTTTTGATGAGTGCCTAAGGAATCTCCCATATGCTGGTATTGGAAACCAGGACTCTGAGGAGAGATGACTGGAAACAAAAGCAATCGAGATGATTAGGGCATAGGTGCCTGTCCGGTTCAATCTCTTTCCTGAGGATACGTGTCTAAGGATCTGAGGGGATGTAGTTGCTCAGCTTGTGTCAGATCGCCCCTGTTTGTCCTGGGCAGCCTATAATATTGGGATGGCTTCGGGACTTTGGAGTTTCTCCTAATCTATAGGGTTGTGGCCAATGGAATGGGCAGAAATCCCCTGGAGAGGGCAGGCACAGTTCTGAGTTTGGCTCTAGGGGCCCAGCCTTGAGGCTGTGTGGGCCAGGCCTGTGGGGACAAAAGTCTGAAAACACAAACTCTGCTTAGGATTGGGGACATAGGTATGGCACGCCCAATCTACAGACCGTGATAACACTTAGGGATATGAAAAAGGGTGAGTTTGAGGTGCTTGCTCAGGTTTTGTCTCTGGATTTGTGTCAACAATGTGGGTGGAATGCTGGCGTGGCCTCATGGGTTGTGGATGGCTTTCCTTCTCTGAGGATTTGACCCGATCCCAAGAGTTTGGGTACATTCTGTGGGATGGGGGGAGTCTTTTCTGTTTTTTATTTTATTTTATTTTATATTTTATTTTATGGACCTCAAGTGTCCCAATAAAAGAGGGATTCCAGAGCAGAGTCCTTGGGAGGGACAACTGGATATCCCCACCTCTGTTTAAGTTTGGGGGCCTAGGGGCATGGCAAGTCCAATAGGCGGGCTCTTGATTCAGACACTGAGAGGCCTTCCTTGAGGACAGGGCTCATGCTGAGGTTCACAATGCCTATTTGTGCCCAACAAGGCCCTCAAGCAGGGGAAGTGCCTCATGGGCCACGCTAGATTCTTCCACACTGAACGTTGGAGAATATGCCAACCACAAGGTTTCCAGCCATGGCGAAGGAAGAGTTGTGGTTTCTGCATCACGTTCACCCCTGGACAGTGTTTGGAGTTTAGGTCTAGGTTCTGAAACCCGAAAACTGAGGTTGGAAGAGATGAAGACCTAAGGACCTGATGGGTCCAATGTGCTCAGTGTGCGGCCAGCTGTAGAGCGTAGGTCTGGAGGTGTGGGCTCATGCTGTGTCAGACAAGGCATTAGACAGGGTAGACTGCATATTTGGGGTGCAGTCGAGTGGCGTTCAGTTGATCCTTATTCGGGTTTCTAGGTAGCTCCATAAGGCAACGTTTTTCTTCTGGAGGGCAGGCAGTGTGCTGCATTATGGCCCCAGTATTGCCAATCTGTAGGGCTTTTGGGGCAGGGGTGTGAGGACGGTAGTCTGAGAACACAAGCTAGGCTTAGTTTTGGGGGTGAGTGCACAGAAGGCACACTCTGCAGAGCTGAATCAAGATCTCATGCACCTGAAGTCAGGGCGAATATCAGACGTTTGCTCAGGTCGGAGTTTCTGTCCATGATGGCCCCTTTATAAAGTGGAGCGTCTCAAGAGGCCATGTAGATTTTCCCACAATGGGAGTTGTGAGATGCTCCAGACTGCAAAGATTCCTTCTGTGGGACACTTGAGACCTGTTGGATGGCACTAGGATGTCCCATGTGGAACGACTCCAGAGTAGGGTTCTAAGGATGGATGCCTGGGCAGCCCGCCTCCCATTCTAGTTGTCTCCTAGCAACAAGGCAGGTTTGATCTGCAGGCCCTGGGGGAGAAACCAAGGGGGTTGAGTTGACATGGACTCTCCCGACAATAGATCATAATGTGGGTTTAAGTCCATGGAGACCTTGGAATGGGGTGCTTGATCCGGGGCCCTGAAAGATTCTCCTAAACAGAGGTTTTTATAGAGCTCCAAAGAGTACATTTCCTATGTGGAGATGAGATTTTTCTGATGAGTGCCTCAGTAATCCCCCGTATTCTGGTATTGGAAACCAGGCCTCTGAGGAGAGATGCCTGGAAACAAAATCAATGGATCTGATTAGAGCCTAAGTGCCTGTCCAGTTCAATCTCATTCTATGGGGATATCTGTCTCTGGGTCTGAGTGGAGGTAGTTTCCTAACTTGTGAAAGATCATCCCTGTTTGTCCTGGGCAGCCAACACTATTGGGATGGCCTCGGGGAGTTTGGAGGATTCTCCTAATCTATAGGGTTGTGGCCAATGGAAATGGCAGAATTCCCCTGGAGAGGGAAGCCACAGTCCTGAGGTGTGTCTCCAGGGGCCCCAGCATGGACGGTGTGTGGGCCAGGACTGTGGGGACAGAAGTCTGAAAACACAAACTCAGCTTAGGTTTGGGGATGTATGTATGAAGGCTCGATCTACAGACAGTAAGAATTTTCCGTGCTATGAACAAAGGGCGAGTATGTGGCGCTTGCTCAAGCTTTTGTCTCTGGATTTTGTGTCAACGGTTGCCGTGGAATGTCGGGGTGTCCTCAAGGGCCATGGACAATTCTTTCTCTGGTGATTTGGCCTGATCACAAGGGGTTGGGATCATTCTGTGGATGGGAAGAGTCCTTTCTGTATTTTTTTTTTTTTTACCTCAGGTGTTCCACCAAATAGGGATTCCAGAGTAGAGCCCTGAGTAGGGGTGACTAGACATCTCGAACTCTGGTTGAGATTGGGGGACTAGGGGCTTGGCAAGCCCCATATGTGGGCTGTTGTTCCAGTCACTAAGAGGCTTTACATGAGGATAGGGCTCACGCTGAGGGTCACAATGTGTGTTTGTGCAAATTGTGGCCCTCAGGGATAGGTGGGGCCTCATAGTCCATGCTGCTTTCTCCTACTATGAACAATGGACAACATGCCAACCACTAGGTTACTTGCCAAGGCGAAGGAGAAGTTCTGATTCTTGCATCACGTTCACTCCTTAGCAGTGAGTGGAGATAAGGCCTAGGTTCTGCAGGTGAAAACTGAGGTTGGGTAGAGATGATGGCCTAAAGCCATTGTGGGTGAGATATGCTCTGTGTACGGCCAGCTTTCTGGGTGTTGGACTGGAGGTCTGCCCTCAGGCTGTGTCAGACAGGGCTTTAGTGCACAGGCTAGACTGTATAATTGGGGTATGGTCGCGTGGCATGCAGGTTGTTACTCATTTGGCGTTTCCGGTTAGCCCTATAGGGCAACATTTTTCTTCTGGAGGGCAGGCAGAGTGCTGCATTGTGTCTCCAGAATTGCCAAACTGGAGGGGTGTGGCCAGGATTGTGAGGAAGGAAGTCTGAAAACACAAGCTAGCACGAGTTTTGGGGCCAAGAGCATGGCAGGCCCACTCTGCAGAGGCTGAATCGAGATCTCCTGCAGGTGAGGTCAGGGCGAGTATCAGATGTTGCCTCCAGCTGGAGTTTGTGTCCATGACGGCCCCTTCCTGAAGGGGGTGGGGGCGTCATGAGGCCAGGGAGGTTTCCCTACGCTGGGAGTTGTGAGCTGCTCCAAACTTCAAAGTTTCCTTCTTCAGGACAGTCGAGTACTATTGGATGGTCCCTTGATGCCCCATACAAAAAGACTCGAGAGCAGGGGCCTAAGCATGGATGCCGAGACACGCCAACTCACCTTCCCATTGCCTGGTCGAGACAAGGCACGCTCAATCTGCGGGCTCTTGGGTGAGCTACCCAGAAGGCTGAGTTTAAATGGACTCTCCTGAGGATGAGTCATAATGTGGGTTGGTGGCCATGGAGACCTTGGAATGTGGCAGTAGCTAAGGGACTCTGCAGGATTCTCCAACCCGAAGGGCTTGACACAACTCCAACAGGGAAGCTTCCCATGTGGAGAGGAGAGGTCTTCTGTCTGGTGCCTCAGGAAAGCCCCGTATGCTGGTCTTCGAACCCAGGCCTCTGAGGAGTGATACCTGGACACCAAAGCAAGAGTTCATAATAGGGCCTAGGGGCCTGTCTGGTTCAATCTTCTGTCTCTGCGGATATCTGTCTATGTGTCTGCATGGAGGTAGTAGTTGCTCATCTTGTGTCATAATGCCCCTATTTGTCCAGTGCGGCTTGTGGTAGTGGGATGTCCTTGGGGACCTTGAGGTTTCTACTATTTTGTAGAGTTGTGGCCAATGGAATGGGCAGTTTCTTAGGAGAGAGCAGGCACAGTTCTGTGGTGTGGCTCCAGAGACCCCAGCCTGGAGGCTGTGTGGGCCATGGCTGTGCAGACAGACATCCAAAAACCCTAACTCAGCTCAGGTTTGGGGCCGAGGTTACGGCAGGCCTGATCTACAGTCCATGAGGGGAGCTCCTCTGGATATGAAAGAAGGGTGAGAGGGAGGCAGTCGCTCAGGCTTTTGTCTCTGGATGTTTTGTCCACAATGGCCGTTTAATGTAGGAGTTGCCTCATGGGTCGTAGAAGTCTCCCTCTCTGGTAGTTTGTCCAGCCCCCAAGAGTTTGAGGTCATTCTGTGGGAAGGGAAGTGTCCTGTTTTCTGCTTCATGTGTCCCACCAGTAGAGGGATTCTAGAGCATAGCAGTGGGTACTGACAACTGGAATACTCGCCCTCTGGTTAAGCCTGGGGGCCTATGGATATGACAAGCCCCATATGCAGGATCTTGGTCCAGCCACTGAGAGGCGTTACGTTAATACGGGACTCACGCTGCAGGTCACAATGTATGTCTGTGCCCTAGGCGGCCCTCAAGCACTGGCATGGCCTTTCAGACAATGCAGGTTTTCCCACATTGCTGAAGCCTGAAAACCGAGGTTGGGAAGAGATGACGACCTACAGCCATAGCGGGTCCTATGTGTCCAGGTTGGGGCCAGCTGTCTGGGTGTCGTTTGGGATGTCTTGTCTCAGGCTGTGCCAGACAGGGCATTAGTATACAGGGTAGGCTGTATAATTGCTTTACAATCGAGTGGCATGCATTAGAAAATCATTTGGGGTTTCTTATTAGCAGCATAGGGCAAAGTTTTTCTTCTGGAGGGCAGGCAGAGTGCTGCATTGTGGCTTCGGAATTCCCAAACTGGAGGGCTTGTGGGCCAGGAGAGTGAGGACGGAAGTCTGAGAACACAAGCTAGGCTTAGGTTTCCATACATCCCCAAACCTAAGCTGAGTTTGTGTTTTCAGACTTCTGTCCCCACAGTCCTGGCCCACACACCATCCAAATTGGGGCCCCTGAAGCCACACCTCAGGACTGTGGCTTCCCTCTCCAGGGGAATTCTGCCATTTCCATTGGCCACAACCCTATAGATTAGGAGTAGCCTCCAATCTCCCCGAGGCCATCCGAATAGTGTTGGCTGCCCAGGACAAACAGGGATGATCTCTCACAAGTTAGGAAACTACCTCCACTCAGACCCAGAGACAGATATCCCCAGAGAATAAGATTGAACTGGAAAGGCACTTAGGCCCTAATCAGATCCATTGCTTTTGATTCCAGTCATCTCTCCTCAGAGGCCTGGTTTCCAATACCAGCATATGGGAGATTCCTTAGGCACTCATCAAAACAATTCTCTTCTCTACATAGGAAACATACTCTTTAGAGCTCCATCAAAACCTCCGGTTATGAACATCCCTCAAGGCCCCGGATCAAGCATCCCATTCCAAGGTCTACATGGACAAAAATGCACATTATGACCCATCCTCAACTCACCCATTTCAACACACCCGCCTCGGTTGCTCCCCTAGATCCAGTAGATCGAACTTGCCTTGGCTCTATGAGAAACCTGGAATGGGAGGCAGGCTGCCCAGGCATCCATCCTTAGAACCCTGCTCTGGATAACTTCCTTATGAGATGTCCTGGAGCCATCCAACAGGTCTCGACTGTCCCACAGAAGGAATCATTGCGGTTTGGAGCATATCACAATTCCCATCGTGGGAAAACCTCCATGTCCTCGTGACACCCTCCCCTTCATGAAGGGGCCGTCATGGACAGAAACTCCGACCTAAGCCAACTTCTGATCCTAGCTCTGTCTTCAGGTATACGGGATCTCGAATCATCTCTGCAGAGGGTGCCTGCCGTCCCCTCACCCCGAAATCTAAGTCTGGCTTGTGTTCTCAGAATTTTTTCCTCACACTCCTGGCCCACAAGACTTCCAGTTTGGGAATTCTGGAGCCACTATGTGGCACTGTGTCTTCCCTCCAGAAGAAAAACGTTGCCCTTTGGGGCTACCCAGTAACCACAAATGAGTACCATCCTGCATGAAACTCGACTGCACCCCAATGATACAGTCTAGCCTGGGCATTAATTCCCTGTCTGCCACAGCCTGAGCCTGCACCTCCCAACCCACACTCAACAGCTGGCCGAACACTGAGCACATCAGACACACCATGGCCTTAGGTCTTCATCTCTTCCCAACCTCAGTTTTCAGGCTTCAGAACCTAGACCTTAAATCCAATCACAGTCCAGGAGTGAAAGAGTTGCAGAAAATAGAACTCCTTCTTCCCCATGGCCAGAAAACTTTTGGTTGCCATATTGTGCAACGTTCAGTGTAGGAGAAACCAGCATGGTACATTAGGCCACGCCCTGACTTGAGGGGCTCCTTGGGCACAAAAACGCATTGTGAAACTCAGTGCGAGACCTATCCTCAAGGAAGGCCTCTCAGTGTCTGGACCAAGAGCCCACATATGGGGCTTGCCATGTTCTTAGGTCCCAATGTTAACCAGAGATCTGGTTGTCCAGTGGCCCCCACCCACGACTCTGCTCTGGAATCCCTCTTTTGGTGGTCCACCTGAGGTAAAAAAAAAATAAATAAATAAATGAATAAAAATAAACAAAAAAAACAGAAAGGCCTCCTCCCTTACGACAGAATGACCCCAAACTCTTGGGATCTGGTCAAATCTCCAGAAAGGGAGCCTCATCGATGGCCCATGAGGACACCCCGTCATTCCATGGCAATCGGTGACACATTTCCAGAAAAAAAAAAAAAAAAAAAGCATGAGCAAGCACCTCACATTCGCCCTTTGTTCATATGCCGAAGAGTTCTCCTCACGTTCTATAGATCGGGCCGGCCATACCTACATCCCCCAACCTAAGTGGAGTTTGTGTTTTCAGACTTTTGACCAAATAGCCCTGGACCACACACGCTCCACACTTGGGTCCCAAGAGCCACACCTCAGGCCTGTGCTTCCCTTTCAAGGGAATTCTTCCCATTCCATTGGCCACAACCTTGCAAATGAGGAAAAACCTCCAAAGTCACCGAGGCCATCCCAATAGTGTAGGCCGCCCAGGACAAACAGGGGTGATCTCAAACCAGCTGAGCAACTACCTCCACTCAGACAACAGATGTCCCCAGAGAAGAATATTGAACCGGACAGGACCCTAGGCCCAAATCAGATCCATTGCTTTGGTTTCCAGGCATCTCTCCTCAGAGGCCTCGTTTCCAATACCAGCATATGGTGGTTTCCTGAGGCACCAATAAGAACAAATCTCGTCTCCCCATGGAAAACTTGCTCATTGGAGCTTTGTCATAACCTCTGGTTAGGAGAATCCTTCAGGGCCCTGGTGCCACTGCCCCATACCAAGGTCTCCATGGCTCAATCCAACATTAAGACCATCCTCAGGAAAGTCCATTTCAACTCAGCCCCCTCTGTTGCTACCCCAAGCCAGCAGATCAAACGTTTCTTGTTGCTAGGAGACAATTGGAATGTGAGGCTGGCTGCCCAGGCATCCATACTTAGAACGCTGTTCTGGAAAAATACCTTATAAGACGTCCTGGAGCCATCCAACAAATCTTAATTGTCCCACAGAAGGAATCCTTGCGGTTTGGAGCATCTCACAACTCCAATAGTGCGAAAACCCCCATGGCCTCATAATGCCCCCCCTTCCTGAAGGGGCCAACATGGACAGAAACTCAAACCTGAGCCAAAGTCTGAACCTCGACCTGACTTCAGACGCATGAGATCTCAATTCAGCTCTGCAAAGTGTGCCTGCCATGTCCTTGCCCCGAAACCTAAGCCTAGCTTGTGTTCTCAGACTTCCGTCCTCACTCTCCTGGCCCATAAGCCCTCCAGTTTGGGAATTCCGAAGCCACAATGCAGCATGCTGCCTGCCCTCCAGAAGAAAAACTTTGTCCTATGCTGCTAATAAGAAACCCCAAATGATTTTCTAATGCATGCCACTCGATTGTAAAGCAATTATACAGCCCACCCTGTATACTAATGCCCTGTCTGGCACAGCCTGAGACAAGACATCCCAAACGACACCCAGACAGCTGGCCCCAACCTGGACACATAGGACCCGCTATGGCTGTAGGTCGTCATCTCTTCCCAACCTCGGTTTTCAGGCTTCAGAACCTAGACCTTATCTCCAATCACTGCCCAGGGGTGAACGTGATGCAGAAATTAGAATTCCTCCTTCCCCATGGCCAGAAACCTTGTGGTTGGCATGTTGTCGAACGTTCAATGTGGGAAAACCTGCATTGTCCGAAAGGCCACGCCAGTGCTTGAGGGCCGCCTAGAGCACAGACATGCATTGTGACCTGCAGCGTGAGTCCCGTATTAAAGTAACGCCTCTCAGTGGCTGGACCAAGATCCTGCATATGGGGCTTGTCATATCCATAGGCCCCCAGGCTTAACCAGAGTGCGAGTATTCCAGTTGTCAGTACCCACTGCTATGCTCTAGAATCCCTCTACTGGGGGGACACATGAAGCAGAAAACAGGACACTTCCCTTCCCACAGAATGACCCCAAACTCTTGGGGGCTGGACAAACTACCAGAGAAGGAGACATCTACGACCCATGAGGCAACTCCTACATTAAACGGCCATTGTGGACAAAACATCCAGAGACAAAAGCCGGAGCGACTGCCTCCCTCTCACCCTTCTTTCATATCCAGAGGAACTCCACTCATGGACTGTAGATCAGGCCTGCCGTAACCTCGGCCCCAAACCTGAGCTGAGTTAGGGTTTTTGGATGTCTGTCTGCACAGCCATGGCCCACACAGCCTCCAGGCTGGGGTCTCTGGAGCCACACCACAGTACTGTGCCTGCTCTCTCCTAAGAAACTGCCCATTCCATTGGCCACAACTCTACAAAATAGTAGAAACCTCAAGGTCCCCAAAGACATCCCACTACCGCAAGCCGCAGTGGACAAATAGGGGCATTATGACACAAGCTGAGCAACTACTACCTCCATGCAGACACACAGACAGATATCCGCAGAAAGAAGATTGAACCAGACAGGCCCCAAGGCCCTATTATGAACTCTTGCTTTGGTGTCCAGGTATCACTCCTCAGAGGCCTGGGTTCGAAGACCAGCATACGGGGCTTTCCTGAGGCACCAGACAGAAGACCTCTCATCTCACCATGGGAAGCTTCCTTGTTGGGGTTGTGTCAAGCCCTTCGGGTTGGAGAATCCTGCAGAGTCCCTTAGCTACTGCCACATTCCAAGGTCTCCATGGCCACCAACCCACATTATGACTCATCCTCAGGAGAGTCCATTTAAACTCAGCCTTCTGGGTAGCTCACCCAAGAGCCCGCAGATTGAGCGTGCCTTGTCTCGACCAGGCAATGGGAAGGTGAGTTGGCGTTTCTCGGCATCCATGCTTACGGCCCTGCTCTCGAGTCTTTCTGTATGGGGCATCCTGGAACCATCCAATAGTACTCGACTGTCCTGAAGAAGGAAACTTTGAAGTTTGGAGCAGCTCACAACTCCCAGCGTAGGGAAACCTCCCTGGCCTCATGACGCCCCCACCCCCTTCAGGAAGGGGCCGTCATTGACACAAACTGCAGCTTGAGGCAACATATGATACTCGCCCCGACCTCACCTGCAGGAGATCTCGATTCAGCCTCTGCAGAGTGGGCCTGCCATGCTCTTGGCCCCAAAACTCGTGCTAGCTTGTGTTTTCAGACTTCCTTCCTCACAATCCTGGCCACACCCCTCCAGTTTGGCAATTCTGGAGACACAATGCAGCACTCTGCCTGCCCTCCAGAAGAAAAATGTTGCCCTATAGGGCTAACCAGAAACGCCAAATTAGTAACAACCTGCATGCCACGCGACCATACCCCAATTATACAGTCTAGCCTGTGCACTAAAGCCCTGTCTGACACAGCCTGAGGGCAGACCTCCAGTCCAACACCCAGACAGCTGGCCGTACACAGAGCATATCACACCCACAATGGCTTTAGGCCATCATCTCTACCCAACCTCAGTTTTCACCTTCAGAACCTAGACCTTATCTCCACTCACTGCTCAGGAGTGAACGTGATGCAAGAATCAGAACTTCTCCTTCGCTTTGGCAAGAAACCTAGTGGTTGGCATGTTGTCCCATGTTCATTGTAGGAGAAAGCAGCATGGACTATGAGGTCCCACCTATCCTGAGGGCCACAATGTGCACAAACACACATTGTGACCCTCAGCGTGAGCCCTATGCTCATGTAAAGCCTCTTAGTGACTGGAACA
This sequence comes from Mustela nivalis, assembly GCF_964662115.1. Taxonomy (NCBI): domain Eukaryota; kingdom Metazoa; phylum Chordata; class Mammalia; order Carnivora; family Mustelidae; genus Mustela; species Mustela nivalis. Next base: position 380,784 of record NW_028136261.1, on the reverse strand, counting down.
ACAGCCCACATATGGGGCTTACCAGGCCCCTTGTCCCCCAATCTCAACCAGAGTTCGAGATGTCTAGTCACCCCTACTCAGGGCTCTACTCTGGAATCCCTCTTTGGTGGGACACCTGAGGTAAAAAAAAAAAAAATACAGAAAGGACTCTTCCGATCCACAGAATGATCCCAACCACTTGGAATCAGGCCAAATCATCAGAGAAAGAATTGTCCATGGCCCTTGAGGACACCCCGACATTCCGCGGCCACCCTTGACACAAAATCCAGAGACAAAAGCCTGAGCAAGCGCCACATACTCGCCCTTTGTTCATAGCCCGGAAAATTCTCACGGTCTGTAGATCGAGCCTTCATACATACATCCCCAAACATAAGCTGAGTTTGTGTTTTCAGACTTCTGTCCCCACAGTCCTGGCCCACACACCATCCAAATTGGGGCCCCTGAAGCCACACCTCAGGACTGTGGCTTCCCTCTCCAGGGGAATTCTGCCATTTCCATTGGCCACAACCCTATAGATTAGGAGTAGCCTCCAATCTCCCCGAGGCCATCCGAATAGTGTTGGCTGCCCAGGATAAACAGGGATGATCTCTCACAAGTTAGGAAACTACCTCCACTCAGACCCAGAGACAGATATCCCCAGAGAATAAGATTGAACTGGACAGGCACTTAGGCCCTAATGAGATCCATTGCTTTTGATTCCAGTCATCTCTCCTCAGAGGCCTGGTTTCCAATACCAGCATATGGGAGATTCCTTAGGCACTCATCAAAACAATTCTCTTCTCTACATAGGAAACATACTCTTTAGAGCTCCATCAAAACCTCCGGTTATGAACATCCCTCAAGGCCCCGGATCAAGCATCCCATTCCAAGGTCTACATGGACAAAAATGCACATTATGACCCATCCTCAACTCACCCATTTCAACACACCCGCCTCGGTTGCTCCCCTAGATCCAGTAGATCGAACTTGCCTTGGCTCTATGAGAAACCTGGAATGGGAGGCAGGCTGCCCAGGCATCCATCCTTAGAACCCTGCTCTGGATAACTTCCTTATGAGATGTCCTGGAGCCATCCAACAGGTCTCGACTGTCCCACAGAAGGAATCATTGCGGTTTGGACCATCTCACAATTCCCATCGTGGGAAAACCTCCATGTCCTCGTGACACCCTCCCCTTCATGAAGGGGCCGTCATGGACAGAAACTCCGACCTAAGCCAACTTCTGATCCTAGCTCTGTCTTCAGGTATACGGGATCTCGAATCATCTCTGCAGAGGGTGCCTGCCGTCCCCTCACCCCGAAATCTAAGTCTGGCTTGTGTTCTCAGAATTTTTTCCTCACACTCCTGGCCCACAAGACTTCCAGTTTGGGAATTCTGGAGCCACTATGTGGCACTGTGTCTTCCCTCCAGAAGAAAAACGTTGCCCTTTGGGGCTACCCAGTAACCACAAATGAGTACCATCCTGCATGAAACTCGACTGCACCCCAATGATACAGTCTAGCCTGGGCATTAATTCCCTGTCTGCCACAGCCTGAGCCTGCACCTCCCAACCCACACTCAACAGCTGGCCGAACACTGAGCACATCAGACACACCATGGCCTTAGGTCTTCATCTCTTCCCAACCTCAGTTTTCAGGCTTCAGAACCTAGACCTTAAATCCAATCACAGTCCAGGAGTGAAAGAGTTGCAGAAAATAGAACTCCTTCTTCCCCATGGCCAGAAAACTTTTGGTTGCCATATTGTGCAACGTTCAGTGTAGGAGAAACCAGCATGGTACATTAGGCCACGCCCTGACTTGAGGGGCTCCTTGGGCACAAAAACGCATTGTGAAACTCAGTGCGAGACCTATCCTCAAGGAAGGCCTCTCAGTGTCTGGACCAAGAGCCCACATATGGGGCTTGCCATGTTCTTAGGTCCCAATGTTAACCAGAGATCTGGTTGTCCAGTGGCCCCCACCCACGACTCTGCTCTGGAATCCCTCTTTTGGTGGTCCACCTGAGGTAAAAAAAAAAAAAATAAATAAATGAATAAAAATAAACAAAAAAAACAGAAAGGCCTCCTCCCTTACGACAGAATGACCCCAAACTCTTGGGATCTGGTCAAATCTCCAGAAAGGGAGCCTCATCGATGGCCCATGAGGACACCCCGTCATTCCATGGCAATCGGTGACACATTTCCAGAAAAAAAAAAAAAAAAAAGCATGAGCAAGCACCTCACATTCGCCCTTTGTTCATATGCCGAAGAGTTCTCCTCACGTTCTATAGATCGGGCCGGCCATACCTACATCCCCCAACCTAAGTGGAGTTTGTGTTTTCAGACTTTTGACCAAATAGCCCTGGACCACACACGCTCCACACTTGGGTCCCAAGAGCCACACCTCAGGCCTGTGCTTCCCTTTCAAGGGAATTCTTCCCATTCCATTGGCCACAACCTTGCAAATGAGGAAAAACCTCCAAAGTCACCGAGGCCATCCCAATAGTGTAGGCCGCCCAGGACAAACAGGGGTGATCTCAAACCAGCTGAGCAACTACCTCCACTCAGACAACAGATGTCCCCAGAGAAGAATATTGAACCGGACAGGACCCTAGGCCCAAATCAGATCCATTGCTTTGGTTTCCAGGCATCTCTCCTCAGAGGCCTCGTTTCCAATACCAGCATATGGTGGTTTCCTGAGGCACCAATAAGAACAAATCTCGTCTCCCCATGGAAAACTTGCTCATTGGAGCTTTGTCATAACCTCTGGTTAGGAGAATCCTTCAGGGCCCTGGTGCCACTGCCCCATACCAAGGTCTCCATGGCTCAATCCAACATTAAGACCATCCTCAGGAAAGTCCATTTCAACTCAGCCCCCTCTGTTGCTACCCCAAGCCAGCAGATCAAACGTTTCTTGTTGCTAGGAGACAATTGGAATGTGAGGCTGGCTGCCCAGGCAGCCATACTTAGAACGCTGTTCTGGAAAAATACCTTATAAGACGTCCTGGAGCCATCCAACAAATCTTAATTGTCCCACAGAAGGAATCCTTGCGGTTTGGAGCATCTCACAACTCCAATAGTGCGAAAACCCCCATGGCCTCATAATGCCCCCCCTTCCTGAAGGGGCCAACATGGACAGAAACTCAAACCTGAGCCAAAGTCTGAACCTCGACCTGACTTCAGACGCATGAGATCTCAATTCAGCTCTGCAAAGTGTGCCTGCCATGTCCTTGCCCCGAAACCTAAGCCTAGCTTGTGTTCTCAGACTTCCGTCCTCACTCTCCTGGCCCATAAGCCCTCCAGTTTGGGAATTCCGAAGCCACAATGCAGCATGCTGCCTGCCCTCCAGAAGAAAAACTTTGTCCTATGCTGCTAATAAGAAACCCCAAATGATTTTCTAATGCATGCCACTCGATTGTAAAGCAATTATACAGCCCACCCTGTATACTAATGCCCTGTCTGGCACAGCCTGAGACAAGACATCCCAAACGACACCCAGACAGCTGGCCCCAACCTGGACACATAGGACCCGCTATGGCTGTAGGTCGTCATCTCTTCCCAACCTCGGTTTTCAGGCTTCAGAACCTAGACCTTATCTCCAATCACTGCCCAGGGGTGAACGTGATGCAGAAATTAGAATTCCTCCTTCCCCATGGCCAGAAACCTTGTGGTTGGCATGTTGTCGAACGTTCAATGTGGGAAAACCTGCATTGTCCGAAAGGCCACGCCAGTGCTTGAGGGCCGCCTAGAGCACAGACATGCATTGTGACCTGCAGCGTGAGTCCCGTATTAAAGTAACGCCTCTCAGTGGCTGGACCAAGATCCTGCATATGGGGCTTGTCATATCCATAGGCCCCCAGGCTTAACCAGAGGGCGAGTATTCCAGTTGTCAGTACCCACTGCTATGCTCTAGAATCCCTCTACTGGGGGGACACATGAAGCAGAAAACAGGACACTTCCCTTCCCACAGAATGACCCCAAACTCTTGGGGGCTGGACAAACTACCAGAGAAGGAGACATCTACGACCCATGAGGCAACTCCTACATTAAACGGCCATTGTGGACAAAACATCCAGAGACAAAAGCCGGAGCGACTGCCTCCCTCTCACCCTTCTTTCATATCCAGAGGAACTCCACTCATGGACTGTAGATCAGGCCTGCCGTAACCTCGGCCCCAAACCTGAGCTGAGTTAGGGTTTTTGGATGTCTGTCTGCACAGCCATGGCCCACACAGCCTCCAGGCTGGGGTCTCTGGAGCCACACCACAGTACTGTGCCTGCTCTCTCCTAAGAAACTGCCCATTCCATTGGCCACAACTCTACAAAATAGTAGAAACCTCAAGGTCCCCAAAGACATCCCACTACCGCAAGCCGCAGTGGACAAATAGGGGCATTATGACACAAGCTGAGCAACTACTACCTCCATGCAGACACACAGACAGATATCCGCAGAAAGAAGATTGAACCAGACAGGCCCCAAGGCCCTATTATGAACTCTTGCTTTGGTGTCCAGGTATCACTCCTCAGAGGCCTGGGTTCGAAGACCAGCATACGGGGCTTTCCTGAGGCACCAGACAGAAGACCTCTCATCTCACCATGGGAAGCTTCCTTGTTGGGGTTGTGTCAAGCCCTTCGGGTTGGAGAATCCTGCAGAGTCCCTTAGCTACTGCCACATTCCAAGGTCTCCATGGCCACCAACCCACATTATGACTCATCCTCAGGAGAGTCCATTTAAACTCAGCCTTCTGGGTAGCTCACCCAAGAGCCCGCAGATTGAGCGTGCCTTGTCTCGACCAGGCAATGGGAAGGTGAGTTGGCGTTTCTCGGCATCCATGCTTACGGCCCTGCTCTCGAGTCTTTCTGTATGGGGCATCCTGGAACCATCCAATAGTACTCGACTGTCCTGAAGAAGGAAACTTTGAAGTTTGGAGCAGCTCACAACTCCCAGCGTAGGGAAACCTCCCTGGCCTCATGACGCCCCCACCCCCTTCAGGAAGGGGCCGTCATTGACACAAACTGCAGCTTGAGGCAACATATGATACTCGCCCCGACCTCACCTGCAGGAGATCTCGATTCAGCCTCTGCAGAGTGGGCCTGCCATGCTCTTGGCCCCAAAACTCGTGCTAGCTTGTGTTTTCAGACTTCCTTCCTCACAATCCTGGCCACACCCCTCCAGTTTGGCAATTCTGGAGACACAATGCAGCACTCTGCCTGCCCTCCAGAAGAAAAATGTTGCCCTATAGGGCTAACCAGAAACGCCAAATTAGTAACAACCTGCATGCCACGCGACCATACCCCAATTATACAGTCTAGCCTGTGCACTAAAGCCCTGTCTGACACAGCCTGAGGGCAGACCTCCAGTCCAACACCCAGACAGCTGGCCGTACACAGAGCATATCACACCCACAATGGCTTTAGGCCATCATCTCTACCCAACCTCAGTTTTCACCTTCAGAACCTAGACCTTATCTCCACTCACTGCTCAGGAGTGAACGTGATGCAAGAATCAGAACTTCTCCTTCGCTTTGGCAAGAAACCTAGTGGTTGGCATGTTGTCCCATGTTCATTGTAGGAGAAAGCAGCATGGACTATGAGGTCCCACCTATCCTGAGGGCCACAATGTGCACAAACACACATTGTGACCCTCAGCGTGAGCCCTATGCTCATGTAAAGCCTCTTAGTGACTGGAACAACAGCCCACATATGGGGCTTACCAGGCCCCTTGTCCCCCAATCTCAACCAGAGTTCGAGATGTCTAGTCACCCCTACTCAGGGCTCTACTCTGGAATCCCTCTTTGGTGGGACACCTGAGGTAAAAAAAAAAAAAAATACAGAAAGGACTCTTCCGATCCACAGAATGATCCCAACCACTTGGAATCAGGCCAAATCATCAGAGAAAGAATTGTCCATGGCCCTTGAGGACACCCCGACATTCCGCGGCCACCCTTGACACAAAATCCAGAGACAAAAGCCTGAGCAAGCGCCACATACTCGCCCTTTGTTCATAGCCCGGAAAATTCTCACGGTCTGTAGATCGAGCCTTCATACATACATCCCCAAACATAAGCTGAGTTTGTGTTTTCAGACTTCTGTCCCCACAGTCCTGGCCCACACACCATCCAAATTGGGGCCCCTGAAGCCACACCTCAGGACTGTGGCTTCCCTCTCCAGGGGAATTCTGCCATTTCCATTGGCCACAACCCTATAGATTAGGAGTAGCCTCCAATCTCCCCGAGGCCATCCGAATAGTGTTGGCTGCCCAGGATAAACAGGGATGATCTCTCACAAGTTAGGAAACTACCTCCACTCAGACCCAGAGACAGATATCCCCAGAGAATAAGATTGAACTGGACAGGCACTTAGGCCCTAATGAGATCCATTGCTTTTGATTCCAGTCATCTCTCCTCAGAGGCCTGGTTTCCAATACCAGCATATGGGAGATTCCTTAGGCACTCATCAAAACAATTCTCTTCTCTACATAGGAAACATACTCTTTAGAGCTCCATCAAAACCTCCGGTTATGAACATCCCTCAAGGCCCCGGATCAAGCATCCCATTCCAAGGTCTACATGGACAAAAATGCACATTATGACCCATCCTCAACTCACCCATTTCAACACACCCGCCTCGGTTGCTCCCCTAGATCCAGCAGATCGAACTTGCCTTGGCTCTATGAGACACCTGGAATGGGAGGCAGGCTGCCCAGGCATCCATCCTTAGAACCCTGCTCTGGATAACTTCCTTATGAGATGTCCTGGAGCCATCCAACAGGTCTCGACTGTCCCACAGAAGGAATCATTGCGGTTTGGACCATCTCACAATTCCCATCGTGGGAAAACCTCCATGTCCTCGTGACACCCTCCCCTTCATGAAGGGGCCGTCATGGACAGAAACTCCGACCTAAGCCAACTTCTGATCCTAGCTCTGTCTTCAGGTATACGGGATCTCGAATCATCTCTGCAGAGGGTGCCTGCCGTCCCCTCACCCCGAAATCTAAGTCTGGCTTGTGTTCTCAGAATTTTTTCCTCACACTCCTGGCCCACAAGCCTTCCAGTTTGGGAATTCTGGAGCCACTATGTGGCACTGTGTCTTCCCTCCAGAAGAAAAACGTTGCCCTTTGGGGCTACCCAGTAACCACAAATGAGTACCATCCTGCATGAAACTCGACTGCACCCCAATGATACAGTCTAGCCTGGGCATTAATTCCCTGTCTGCCACAGCCTGAGCCTGCACCTCCCAACCCACACTCAACAGCTGGCCGAACACTGAGCACATCAGACACACCATGGCCTTAGGTCTTCATCTCTTCCCAACCTCAGTTTTCAGGCTTCAGAACCTAGACCTTAAATCCAATCACAGTCCAGGAGTGAAAGAGTTGCAGAAAATAGAACTCCTTCTTCCCCATGGCCAGAAAACTTTTGGTTGCCATATTGTGCAACGTTCAGTGTAGGAGAAACCAGCATGGTACATTAGGCCACGCCCTGACTTGAGGGGCTCCTTGGGCACAAAAACGCATTGTGAAACTCAGTGCGAGACCTATCCTCAAGGAAGGCCTCTCAGTGTCTGGACCAAGAGCCCACATATGGGGCTTGCCATGTTCTTAGGTCCCAATGTTAAACAGAGATCTGGTTGTCCAGTTGCCCCCACCCACGACTCTGCTCTGAAATCCCTCTTTTGGTGGTCCACCTGAGGTAAAAAAAAAAAAAATAAATAAATGAATAAAAATAAACCAAAAAAAACAGAAAGGCCTCCTCCCTTACGACAGAATGACCCCAAACTCTTGGGATCTGGTCAAATCCCCAGAAAGGGAGCCTCATCGATGGCCCATGAGGACACCCCGTCATTCCATGGCAATCGGTGACACATTTCCAGAAAAAAAAAAAAAAAAAGCATGAGCAAGCACCTCACATTCGCCCTTTGTTCATATGCTGAAGAGTTCTCCTCACGTTCTATAGATCGGGCCGGCCATACCTACATCCCCCAACCTAAGTGGAGTTTGTGTTTTCAGACTTTTGACCAAATAGCCCTGGACCACACACGCTCCACACTTGGGTCCCTGGAGCCACACCTCAGGCCTGTGCTTCCCTTTCAAGGGAATTCTTCCCATTCCATTGGCCACAACCTTGCAAATTAGGAAAAACCTCCAAAGTCACCGAGGCCATCCCAATAGTGTAGGCCGCCCAGGACAAACAGGGGTGATCTCAAACCAGCTGAGCAACTACCTCCACTCAGACAACAGATGTCCCCAGAGAAGAATATTGAACCGGACAGGACCCTAGGCCCAAATCAGATCCATTGCTTTGGTTTCCAGGCATCTCTCCTCAGAGGCCTCGTTTCCAATACCAGCATATGGTGGTTTCCTGAGGCACCAATAAGAACAAATCTCGTCTCCCCATGGAAAACTTGCTCATTGGAGCTTTGTCATAACCTCTGGTTAGGAGAATCCTTCAGGGCCCTGGTGCCACTGCCCCATACCAAGGTCTCCATGGCTCAATCCAACATTAAGACCATCCTCAGGAAAGTCCATTTCAACTCAGCCCCCTCTGTTGCTACCCCAAGCCAGCAGATCAAACGTTTCTTGTTGCTAGGAGACAATTGGAATGTGAGGCTGGCTGCCCAGGCATCCATACTTAGAACGCTGTTCTGGAAAAATACCTTATAAGACGTCCTGGAGCCATCCAACAAATCTTAATTGTCCCACAGAAGGAATCCTTGCGGTTTGGAGCATCTCACAACTCCAATAGTGCGAAAACCCCCATGGCCTCATAATGCCCCCCCTTCCTGAAGGGGCCAACATGGACAGAAACTCAAACCTGAGCCAAAGTCTGAACCTCGACCTGACTTCAGACGCATGAGATCTCAATTCAGCTCTGCAAAGTGTGCCTGCCATGTCCTTGCCCCGAAACCTAAGCCTAGCTTGTGTTCTCAGACTTCCGTCCTCACTCTCCTGGCCCATAAGCCCTCCAGTTTGGGAATTTTTGTTTTTGTTTTTGTTTTTACCTCAGGTGGACCACCAAAAGAGGGATTCCAGAGCAGAGTCGTGGGTTGGGGCAACTGGACAACCAGACCTCTGGGTAACATTGGGACCTAAGAACATGGCAAGCCCCATATGTGGGCTCTTGGTCCAGACACTGAGAGGCCTTCCTTGAGGATAGGTCTCACACTGAGTTTCACAACGTGTTTTTGTGCCCAAGGAGCCCCTCAAGGCAGGGCGTGGCCTAATGTACCATGCTGGTTTCTCCTACACTGAACGTTGCACAATATGGTAACCACAAGTTTTCTGGCCATGGGGAAGATGGAGTTCTAATTTCTGCAACACTTTCACTCCTGGACTGTGATTGGATTTAAGGTCTAGGTTCTGAAGCCTGAAAACTGAGGTTGGGAAGAGATGAAGACCTAAGGCCATGGTGTGTCTGATGTGCTCAGTGTTCGGCCAGCTGTTGAGTGTGGGTTAGGAGGTGCAGGCTCAGGCTGTGGCAGACAGGGAATTAATGCCCAGGCTAGACTGTATTATTGGGGTGCAGTCGAGTTTCGTGCAGGATGGTACTCATTTGTGGTTACTGGGTAGCCCCAGAGGGCAACGTTTTTCTTTGGAGGGAAGACACAGTGCCACATAGTGGCTCCAGAATTCCCAAACTGGAAGGCTTGTGGGCCAGGAGTGTGAGGAAAAAATTCTGAGAACACAAGCCAGACTTAGATTTCGGGGTGAGGGGACGGCAGGCACCCTCTGCAGAGATGATTCGAGATCCTGTATACCTGAAGACAGAGCTAGGATCAGACGTTGGCTTAGGTCGGAGTTTCTGTCCATGACGGCCCCTTCATGAAGGGGAGGGTGTCACGAGGACATGGAGGTTTTCCCACGATGGGAATTGTGAGATGGTCCAAACCGCAATGATTCCTTCTGTGGGACAGGTGAGACCTGTTGGATGGCTCCTGGACATCCCATAAGGAAGTTATACAGAGCAGGGTTCTAAGGATGGATGACTGGGCAGCCTGCCTCCCATTCCAGGTGTCTCATAGAGCCAGGGCATGTTCGATCTGCTGGATCCATGGTAGCAACCGAGGCGGGTGTGTTGAACGGGTGAGTTCAGGATGGGTCATAATGTGTATTTGTGTCCATGTAGACATTGGAATGGGGTGTTTGATTCGGGCCTTGAGGGATGTTCATAACGGAGGTTTAGATGGAGCTCTAAAGAGTATGTTTCCTATGTAGAGAAGAGAATTGTTTTGATGAGTGCCTAAGGAATCTCCCATATGCTGGTATTGGAAACCAGGCCTCTGAGGAGAGATGACTGGAATCAAAAGCAATGGATCTCATTAGGGCCTAAGTGCCTGTCCAGTTCAATCTTATTCTATGGGGATATCTGTCTCTGGGTCTGAGTGGAGGTAGTTTCCTAACTTGTGAAAGATCATCCCTGTGTGTCCTGGGCAGCCAACACTATTCGGATGGCCTCGGGGAGATTGGAGGATACTCCTAATCTATAGGGTTGTGGCCAATGGAAATGGCAGAATTCCCCTGGAGAGGGAAGCCACAGTCCTGAGGTGTGGCTCCAGGGGCCCCAACTTGGATGTTGTGTGGGCCAGGACTGTGGGGACAGAAGTCTGAAAACACAAACTCAGCTTAGGTTTGGAGATGTATGTATGAAGGCTCGATCTACAGACCGTGAGAATTTTCCGGGCTATGAACAAAGGGCGAGTATGTGGCGCTTGCTCAGGCTTTTGTCTCTGGATTTTGTGTCAATGGTGGCCGTGGAATGTCGGGGTGTCCTCAAGGGCCATGGACAATTCTTTCTCTGGTGATTTGGCCTGATCCCAAGTGGTTGGGACCATTCTGTGGATGGGAAGAGTCCTTTATGTATTTTTTTTTTTTTACCTCAGTTGTCCCACCAAAGAGGGATTCCAGAGTAGAGCCCTGAGTAGGGGTGACTAAATATCTCGAACTCTGGTTGAGATTGGGGGACTACGAGCTTGGCAAGCCCCATATGTGGGCTGTTGTTCCAGTCACTAAGAGGCTTTACATGAGGATAGGGCTCACGCTGAGGGTCACAATGTGTGTTTGTGCACATTGTGGCCCTCAGGGATAGGTGGGGCCTCATAGTCCATGCTGCTTTCTCCTACAATGAACATTGGACAACATGCCAACCACTAGGTTTCTTGCCAAGGCGAAGGAGAAGTACTGATTCTTGCATCACGTTCACCTCTGAGCAGTGAGTGGAGATAAGGTCTAGGTTCTGAAGGTGAAAACTGAGCTTGGGTAGAGATGATGGCCTAAAGCCATTGTGGGTGTGATATGCTCTGTGTACGGCCAGCTGTCTGGGTGTTGGACTGGAGGTCTGCCCTCAGGTTGTGTCAGACAGGGCTTTAGTGCACAGGCTAGACTGTATAATTGGGGTATGGTCGAGTGGCATGCAGGTTGTTACTCATTTGGTGTTTCCAGTTAGCCCTATAGGGCAACATTTTTCTTCTGGAGGGCAGGCAGAGTGCTGCATTGTGTCTCCAGAATTGCCAAACTGGAGGGGTGTGGCCAGGATTGTGAGGAAGGAAGTCTGAAAACACAAGCTAGCACGAGTTTTGCGGCCAAGAGAATGGCAGGCCCACTGTGCAGAGGCTGAATCGAATCTCCTGCAGGTGAGGTCAGGGCGAGTATCAGATGTTGCCTCAAGCTGGAGTTTGTGTCCATGACGGCCCCTTCCTGAAGGGGGTGGGGGCGTCATGAGGCCAGGGAGGTTTCCCTACGCTGGGAGTTGTGAGCTGCTCCAAACTTCAAAGTTTCCTTCTTCAGGACAGTCGAGTACTATTGGATGGTTCCAGGATGCCCCATACAGAAAGACTCGAGAGCAGGGGCCTAAGCATGGATGCCGAGAAACGCCAACTCACCTTCCCATTGCCTGGTTCAGACAAGGCACGCTCAATCTGCGGGCTCTTGGGTGAGCTACCCAGAAGGCTGAGTTTAAATGGACTCTCCTGAGGATGAGTCATAATGTGGGTTGGTGGCCATGGAGACCTTGGAATGTGGCAGTAGCTAAGGGACTCTGCGGGATTCTCCAACCCGAAAAGCTTGACACAACCCCAACAAGGAAGCTTCCCATGTGGAGAGGAGAGGTCTTCTGTCTGGTGCCTCAGGAAAGCCCCGTATGCTGGTCTTCGAACCCAGGCCTCTGAGGAGTGATACCTGGACACCAAAGCAAGAGTTCATAATAGAGCCTAGGGGCCTGTCTGGTTCAATCTTCTGTCTCTGCGGATATCTGTCTGTGAGTCTGCATGGAGGTAGTAGTTGCTCAGCTTGTGTCATAATGCCCCTATTTGTCCAGTGCGGCTTGCGGTAGTGGGATGTCCTTGGGGACCTTGAGGTTTCTACTATTTTGTAGAGTTGTGGCCAATGGAATGGGCAGTTTCTTAGGAGAGAGCAGGCACAGTACTGTGGTGTGGCTCCAAAGACCACAGCCTGGAGGCTGTGTGGGCCATGGCTGTGCAGACAGACATCCAAAAACCCTAACTCAGCTCAGGTTTGGGGCCGAGGTTACGGCAGGCCTGATCTACAGTCCATGAGGGGAGCTCCTCTGGATATGAAAGAAGGGTGAGAGGGAGGCAGTCGCTCAGGCTTTTGTCTCTGGATGTTTTGTCCACAATGGCCGTTTAATGTAGGAGTTGCCTCATGGGTCGTAGAAGTCTCCCTCTCTGGTAGTTTGTCCAGCCCCCAAGAGTTTGGGGTCATTCTGTGGGAAGGGAAGTGTCCTGTTTTCTGCTTCATGTGTCCCCCCAGTAGAGGGATTCTAGAGCATAGCAGTGGGTACTGACAACTGGAATACTCGCCCTCTGGTTAAGCCTGGGGGCCTATGGATATGACAAGCCCCATATGCAGGATCTTGGTCCAGCCACTGAGAGGCGTTACTTTAATACGGGACTCACGCTGCAGGTCACAATGCATATCTGTGCCCTAGGCGGCCCTCAAGCACTCGCGTGGCCTTTCGGAAAATGCAGGTTTTCCCAATTGAACGTTGGACAACATGCCAACCACAAGGTTTCTGGCCATGGGGAAGGAGGAATTCTAATTTCTGCATCACGTTCACCCCTGGGCAGTGATTGTAGATAAGGTCTAGGTTCTAAAGACTGAAAACCGAGGTTGGGAAGAGATGACGACCTACAGCAGTAGCGAGTCCAATGTGTCCAGGTTGGGGCCAGCTCTCTGGGTGTCGTTTGGGATGTCTTGTCTCAGGCTGTGCCAGACAGGGCATTAGTATACAGGGTGGGCTGTATAATTGCTTTACAATCGAGTGGCATGCATTAGAAAATCATTTGGTGTTTCTTTTAGCATCATAGGGCAAAGTTTTTTTCTGGAGGGCAGGCAGAGTGCTGCATTGTGGCTTCGGAATTCCCAAACTGGAGGGCTTGTGGGCCAGGAGAGTGAGGACGGAAGCTGAGAACACAAGCTAGGCTTAGGTTTCGGGACAAGGACATGGCAGGCACACTCTGCAGAGCTGAATTGAGATCTCATGTGGGTGAAGTCAGGTCGAGGTTCAGACTTACCTCAGGGTTGAGTTTCTGTCCATGTGGCCCCTTCAAGAAGAGGGGGGATTATGAGGCCATGGGGGTTTTGCCACTATTGGAGTTGTGAGATGCTCCAAACCGCAAGGATTCCTTCTGTGGGACAATTAAGATTTGTTGGATGGCTCCAGGACGTCTTATAAGGTATTTTTCCAGAACAGCGTTCTAAGTATGGATGCCTGTGCAGCCAGCCTCACATTCCAATTGTCTCCTAGCAACAAGAAACGTTTGATCTGCTGTCCTGGGGTAGCAACAGAGCGGGCTGAGTTGAAATGGATCTTCCTGAGGATGGACTTAATGTTGGTTTGAGTCCATGGAGACCTTGGTTATTTGGCAGTGGCACCAGGGCCCTGAAGGATTCTCCTAACCAGCTGTTATGACAAAGCTCCAATGAGCAAGTTTTCCATGGGGAGACGAGATTTGTTCTTATTGGTGCCTCAGGAAACCACCATATGCTGGTATTGGAAACGAGGCCTCTGAGCAGAGATGACTGGAAACCAAAGCAATGGATCTGATTAGGGCCAACGGGACTGTCCGGTTCAATATTTTTCTCTGGGGACATCTCTTGTCTGAGTGCAGGTAGTTGCTCAGCTGGTTTTAGATCACCCCTGTTTGTCCTGGGCGGCCTACACTATTGGGATGGCCTCGGTGACTTTGGAGGTTTTTCCTAATTTGCAAGGTTGTGGCCAATGGAATGGGAAGAATTCCCTTGAAAGGGAAGCACAGTCCTGAGGTGTGGCTCCAGGGACCCAAGTGTGGAGCGTGTGTGGTCCAGGGCTATTTGGACAAAAGTCTGAAAACACAAATTCCACTTAGGTTGGGGGATGTAGGTATGGCCGGCCCGATCTATAGACCGTGAGGAGAACTCTTCGGCATATGAACAATGGGCGAATGTGAGGTGCTTGCTCATGGTTTTTTTTTTTTTTTTTTTTCTGGAAATGTGTCACCGATTGCCATGAAATGTCGGGGTGTCCTCATGGGCCATCGATGAGGCTCCTTTCTGGGGATTTAACCCGATCCCAAGGGTTTGGGGTCATTCTGTCGGAAGGGAGGAGGCCTTTCTGGATTTTTTGTTTATTTTTATTTATTTATTTATTTTTTTACCTCAGGTGGACCACCAAAAGATGGATTCCAGAGCAGAGTCGTGGGTGGGGGCAACTGGACAACCAGACCTCTGGTTAACATTGGGACCTAAGAACATGGCAAGCCCCATATGTGGGCTTTTGGTCCAGACACTGAGAGGCCTTCCTTGAGGATAGGTCTCACACTGAGTTTCACAATGTGTTTTTGAGCCCAAGGAGCCCCTCAAGGAAGGGCGTGGCCTAATGTACCATGCTGGTTTCTCCTACACTGAACATTGCACAATATGGCAACCACAAGTTTTCTGGCCATGGGGAAGAAGGAGTTCTAATTTCTGCAACACTTTCACTCCTGGACTATGATTGGATTTAAGGTCTAGGTTCTGAAGCCTGAAAACCGAGGTTGGGAAGAGATGACGACCTACAGCAATAGCGGGTCCTATGTGTCCAGGTTGGGGCCAGCTGTCTGGGTGTCGTTTGGGATGTCTTGTCTCAGGCTGTGCCAGACAGGGCATTAGTATACAGGGTAGGCTGTATAATTGCTTTACCATCGAGTGACATGCATTAGAAAATCATTTGGGGTTTCTTATTAGCAGCATAGGGCAAAGTTTTTCTTCTTGAGGGCAGGCAGAGTGCTGCATTGTGGCTTCGGAATTCCCACCTGGAGGGCTTTTGGGCCAGGAGAGTGAGGACGGAAGCTGAGAACACAAGCTAGGCTTAGGTTTCGGGGCAAGGGTATGGCAGGCACACTCTGCAGAGCTGAATTGAGATCTCATGCATCTGAAGTTAGCTCGAGGATCAGACTTTGGCTCAGGTTTGAGTTTCTTTCCATTTTGGCCCCTTCAAGAAGAGGGGGGATTATGAGGCCATGGGTGTTTTGCCACTATTGGAGTTGTGAGATGCTCCAAACCGCAAGGATTCCTTCTGTGGGACAATTAAGATTTGTTGGATGGCTCCAGGACGTCTTATAAGGTATTTTTCCAGAACAGGGTTCTACGTATGGATGCCTGGGCAGCAGCCTCACATTCCAATTGTCTCCTAGCAACAAGAAACGTTTGATCTGCTGGCTTGGGGTAGCAACAGAGGGGGCTGAGTTGAATGGACTTTCCTGAGGATGGTCTTAATGTTGGATTGAGCCATGGAGACCTTGGTATGGGGCAGTGGCACCAGGGCCCTGAAGGATTCTCCTAACCAGAGGTTATGACAAAGCTCCAATGAGCAAGTTTTCCATGGGGAGACGAGATTTGTTCTTATTGGTGCCTCAGGAAACCACCATATGCTGGTATTGGAAACGAGGCCTCTGAGGAGAGATGCCTGGAAACCAAAGCAATGGATCTGATTAGGGCCAACGGGACTGTCCGGTTCAATATTTTTCTCTGGGGACATCTGTTGTCTGAGTGGAGGTAGTTGCTCAGGTGGTTTGAGATCACCCCTGTTTGTCCTGGTCGGCCTAAACTATTGGGATGGCCTCGGTGACTTTGGAGGTTTTTCCTAATTTGCAAGGTTGTGGCCAATTGAATGGGAAGAATTCCCTTGAAAGGGAAGCACAGTCCTGAGGTGTGGCTCCAGGGACCCAAGTGTGGAGCGTGTGTGGTCCAGGGCTATTTGGAATAAAAGTCTGAAAACACAAACTCCACTCAGGTTGGAGGATGTAGGTATGGCTGGCCCGATCTATAGACCATGAGGAGAACTCTTCGGGATATGAACAAAGGGCGAATGTGAGGTGCTTGCTCATGCTTTTTTTTTTTTTTTTCTGGAAAGGTGTCACCGATTGCCATGGAATGTCGGGGGGTCTTCATGGGCCATCGATGAGGCTCCCTTTCTGGGGATTTGACCCAATCCCAAGAGTTTGGGGTCATTCTGTCAGAACGGAGGAGGTCTTTCTGTTGTTGTTGTTGTTGTTGTTTTTTTTTTTTTTTTTTTTTTTTTTTTACCTCAGGTGGACCACCAAAAGAGGCATTCCAGAGCAGAGTCCTGGGGAGGGGCGACTTGACAACCAGACCTCTGGTTAACATTGGGACCTAAGAACATGGCAAGCCCCATATGTGGGCTCTTGGTCCAGACACTGAGAGGCCTTCCTTGAGGATAGGTCTCACACTGAGTATCACAATGTGTTTTTGTGCTCAAGGAGCCCCTCAAGTCAGGGCGTGGCCTAATGTACCATGCTGGTTTCTCCTACACTGAACGTTGCACAATGGCAACCACAAGTTCTCTGGCCATGGGGAAGAAGGAGTTCTAATTTCTGCAACACTTTCACTCCTGGACTGTGATTGGATTTAAGGTCTAGGTTCTGAAGCCTGAAAACTGAGGTTGGGAAGAGATGAAGACCTAAGGCCATGGTGTGTCTGATGTGCTCAGTGTTCGGCCAGCTGTTGAGTGTGGGTTGGGAGGTGCAGGCTCAGGCTGTGGCAGACAGGGAATTAGTGCCCAGGCTAGACTGTATCATTGGGGTGCAGTCGAGTTTCGTGCAGGATGGTACTCATTTGTGGTTACTGGGTAGCCCCAGAGGGCAACGTTTTTCTTCTGGAGGGAAGACACAGTGCCACATAGTGGCTCCAGAATTCCCAAACTGGAAGGCTTGTGGGCCAGGAGTGTGAGGAAAAAATTCTGAGAACACAAGCCAGACTTAGATTTCGGGGTGAGGGGACGGCAGGCACCCTCTGCAGAGATGATTCGAGATCCCGTATACCTGAAGACAGAGCTAGGATCAGACGTTGGCTTAGTTCAGAGTTTCTGTCCATAACGGCCCCTTCATGAAGAAGAGGGTGTTACGAGGACATGGAGGTTTTCCCACGATTTGAATTGTGAGATGCTCCAAACCGCAATGATTCCTTCTTTGGGACAGGTGAGACCGGTGGATGGCTCCAGGTCATCCCATAAGGAAGTTATCCATAGCAGGGTTCTAAGGATGGATGCCTGGGCAGCCTGCCTCCCATTCCAGGTGTCTCATAGAGCCAAGGCAAGTTCGATCTGCCTGATCTAGTGGAGCAACCGAATCGGGTGTGTTGAAATGGGTGAGTTGAGGATGGGTCATAATGTGCATTTGTGTCCATGGAGACCTTGGAATGGGGTCCGGGTCCTTGAGGGATGTTCATAACCGGAGGTTTTGATGGAGCTCTAAAGAGTATGTTTCCTATGTAGAGAAGAGAATTGTTTTGATGAGTGCCTAAGGAATCTCCCATATGCTGGTATTGGAAAACAGGCCTCTGAGGAGAGATGACTGGAAACAAAAGCAATGGATATGATTAGAGCCTAGGTGCCTGTCCGGTTCAATCTCTTTGCTGGGGATACGTGTCTAAGTATCTGAGGTGAGGTAGTTGCTCAGATTGTGTCAGATCGCCCCTGTTTGTCCTGGGCGACCTATAATATTGGAATGGCCTCGGGACTTTTGAGTTTCTCCTAATCTATAGGGTTGTGGTCAATGGAATGGGCAGAAATCCCCTGGAGAGGGCAGGCAAAGTTCTGAGTTTGGCTCTAGGGGCCCAACCTTGAGGGTGTGTGGGCCAGGCCTGTGGAGCAAAAATCTGAAAACACAAACTCCGCTTAGGATTGGGGACATAGTTATGGCACGCCCAATCTACAGACCGTGATAACACTTCAGGATATGAAAAAGTGTGAGTTTGAGGTGCTTGCTCAGATTTTGTCTCTGGATTTGTGTCAACAATGTGGGTGGAATGCTGGCGTGGCCTCATGGGTTGTGGACGGCTTTCCTTCTCTGAGGATTTGACCCATCCCAAGAGTTTGTGTATGTTCTGTTGGATGGGAGGAGTCCTTTCTGTTTTTTATTTTATTTTATTTTATTTTTTGTACCTCATGTGTCCCAATAAAGGAGGGATTCCAGAGCAGAGTCCTCGGGAGGGATAACTGGACAACCTTACCTCTGTTTTAGTTTGGGGGCCTAGGGGCATGGCAAGTCCAATATGTGGGCTCTTGATTCAGACACTGAGAGGCCTTCCTTGAGGACAGGGCTCATGCTGAGGGTCACAATGCCTATTTGTGCCAACAAGGCCCTCAAGCATGGGAAGGGCCTCATGGGCCACGCTGGATTCTCCGACACTGAACGTTGGAGAATATGCCAACCACAAAGTTTCTGGCCATGGCGAAGGAAGAGTTTTGACTTCTGCATCACGTTAACCCCTGGACAGTGATTGGAGTTTAGGTCTAGGTTCTGAAACCCGAAAACCGAGGTTGTGTAGAGATGAAGACCTAAGGACCTGTTGGGTCCAATGAGCTCAGTGTGCGGCCAGCTGTTGAGCGTAGGTCTGGAGGTGTGGGCTCATGCTGTGTCAGACAAGGCATTAGACAGGGTAGACTGAATATTTGGGGTGCAGTCGAGTGGCGTTCAATTGATCCTCATTCGGGTCTCTAGGTAGTTCCATAAGGCAATGTTTTTTCTCTGAAAGGGCAGGCAGAGTGCTGCATTGTGGCCCCAGTATTGCCAAACTGTAGGGCTTTTGGTCCAGCGGTGTGAGGACTGTAGTCTGAGAATACAAGCTAGGCTAAGTTTTTGGGGTGAGGGCACAGAAGGCACACTCTGCAGAGCTGAATCATGATCTCATGCACCTGAAGTCAGGGCGAATATCAGACGTTTGCTCAGGTTGGAGCTTAGGTTTGGGGACATAGGTATGGCAGGCCCGATCTACAGACCTTGAGAATTTTGGGGGCTCTGAACAAAGGGCAAGTGTGTGGCGCTTTTTCAGGTTTTTGTCTCCAGATTTTGTGTCAATGGTGGCCGTGGAATGTCAGGCTGGCCTCATCGACCATGGACCAGTATTTCTCTCTGTGGATTTGGCCAAATTCCAAGTGTTTGGGGTCATTCTTTGGATGGTAGGAGTCCTTACTTTTTTTTTTTCTTTATCTTGTTTTTTTTTTTTTTTTTTTACCTTATGTGTCCCACCAAAGAGGGATTCCAGAAAAGAGCTCTGAATAAGGTTGACTAGACTTCTCAAGCTCTGGCTAGGATTGGGGGAGTAGGGGCATGGCAAGTCCCATATGCAGGCTCTTGGTCCAGCCCCGGAGAGGCTTTACTTGAGGCCAGGGTTCATGCTTAGGGTCCTAATGTGTTTTTGTGCCCATCGCAGCCCTCAAGCATGTCTGAGGCCTCATGGGCCATGCTGGGTTCTCATATACTGAACGTTGGACAACATGCCAACCACAAGGTTTCTGGTCATGGGGAAGGTGAAGTTCTGATTTCTGCATCACGTACATCACTTAGTTGTGAGTGGAGATAATGTCTAGGTTCTGAAGCCTGAAGACCAAGGTTGGGAAGAGATGATGACCAAAGGCCATGGCATGTTCGATGTGTTCAGTGTGAGGCCAGGTGTCTGGGTGTCGGTCACGAGGTCTGGGATCAGGCTGTGTCAGACAGGGCATTAGTGCCCAGGCTAGACTGTATAATTGGGGTACAGTCTAGAGAATTGCAGGTTGATCCTCATTTGATGTTTCTGGGTAGACCCCTAGGGCAAAGTCTCTCTTCTGGAGGGCAGGCAGAGTGCTGCATTTTGTCTCCAGAATTCCCAAAGTGGAAGGCTTGTGGGCCAGGAGTGTGAGGACGGAAGTCTGAGAACGTGAGCTGGCTTAGGTTTTGGGGGGAGGGCAAGGCAGGCACACTCTGCAGAGCTGAATTGAGATCTCATGCATCTGAAGTCAGGGCGAGGATCAGACGGGAGTTTCTGTCCATGATGTCCTCTACCTGAAGGTGGAGGCATCATGAGGCCATGGAGGTTTTCCCACGGTGCGAGTGTGTGATGCTGCAAACCACAAGGATTCCTTCTGCAGGACAGTTGAGACCTGTTGAATGGATCAAGGACACCCCATTAGGAATTTCTCCAGAGCAGAGTTCTAACAACGGATACCTGGGCAACGAACTCGCATTCCAATTGTCTCCTAGTGACAAAGCAGGTTTGATCTGCTGGCACTGGGTGAGCAACCGCCAGGTTTGAGTTGAAATGGACTCTCCTGAGGATGGGTCATAATGTGGGATTGTGTCCATTGAGACATTGGAATGGGGCGGTGGATCCAGTGACGTGAAATTTTCTCCTAACTGGAGGTTTTGACACAGTTCCATATAGCATGATTCCCATGTGGCATGCGATTTGTTCTGATTGGTAGCTCCAGAAACCCCCATGTGCTGGTATTGGAATCCAGGCCTCTGAGGAGAGATACGTGAAAACAAAAGCAATGGATCCGTTTAGGGCCTAGGTGCCTGTCCTGTTCAATCTTCTTTTCTATGGATATCTATCTACAGGTCTGATTGGAGGTAGTGGCTCAGCTTGTGGCAGATGGTCCCTGTTTGTCCCGGACATCCTACAATATTGGGGTGGCCTCGGGGACTTCGGATGTTTCTCCTAATCTGTCAGGTTGTGCCAAAGGAATGAGCAGAATTCCCATGGAGAGGGCAGGCACAGTCCTGAGGTGTGGCTCCATGGGGCCAAGCCTTGAGGGTGTGTGGGCCAGGACAATGGAGACAGAAGTCTGAAAACACAAACGTGGCTTAGGTTTGGGGACATAGGTATGGCAGGCCCGATCTACAGACCGTGAGAATTTTTCAGGCTTTGAACAAAGGGCGAGTGTGTGGCGCTTTTTCAGGCTTTTGTCTCCGGATTTTGTGTCAATGGTGGCCGTGGAATGTCAGGATGGCCTCATCAGCCATGGACGAGTATTTCTCTCTGTGAATTTGGCCCAATTCCAAGTGTTTGCGGTCATTCTTTGGACGGTAGGAGTCCTTTCTCTATTTTTTTTTTAACCTCATGTGTCCCACCAAGGAGGGATTCTAGAGAAGAGATCTGAGTAGGGGTGACTAGACTTCTCAAGCACTGGTTAAGGCTTGGGGAGTAGGGGCATGGTAATCTCCATATGTGGGCTCTTGGTCCATCCCCGGAGAGGCTTTACTTGAGGCCAGGGATCATGCTTAGGATCCTAATGTGTGTTTGTGCCCATCGCAGCCCTCAAGCATGTCTGGGGCCTCATGGGCCATGCTGGTTTCTCCTACACTGCACGTTGGACAACATGCCAACCACAGGGTTTCTGGTCATGGGGAAGGAGGAGTTCTGATTTCTGCATCACGTACACGGCATGGCAGTGAGTAGAGATAAGGCCTAGATTCTGAAGCCTGATAACCGAGGTTGGTAAGAGATGACGACCTAAGGCCATGGTGGGTCCGATGCACTTAGTGTGCGGCCAGATGTCTGTGTCCATCATGAGGTCTGGGCTCAGGCTGTGTCAGGCAGGGCATTAGTCCCCAGGCTAGACTGTATAATTGGGGTACAGTCGAGTGATGTGAAGGTTGGTCCTCATTTGGGGTTTCTGGTTGGCCCCATAGGGCAAAGATTTTCTTCTGCAGGGCAGGCAGAGTGCTGCATTCTGGCTCCAGAATTGCCAACTTCAGGGCTTGTGGGCCAGGTGTTTTAGGACAGAAGTCTGAGAACACAAGTTCAGCTTTGAATTCGCAGCGGTGACATGGCAGGCACACTCTACAGACCTGAAATGAGATCTCGTGCATCTGAAGTCAGGGCGAGGATCAGATGTTAGCTTAGGTTGGAGTTTCTGTACATGATGTCCCCTTCATGAAGGTGGGGGGGGCATCAGGAAACCATGGAAGATTTCCAACTTTGTGAGTGTGTGATGCTCCAATCCACAAGGATTCCGTCAGCGGGACAGTCACGACCTTTTGGATGGATCAAGGACGTCCCATAAGAAATGCTCCAAAGCACAGTTCTAATGATGGATGCCTGGGCAGTCCAACTTGCATTCCAGTTGTGTCCTAGTGAAAAGGAGGATTTGATCTGCTGTCACTGGGGGAACAACCGAGGGGGCTGAATTGAAATGGAATCTCATGAGGATCAGTCGATGTGGATTTGTGTCCATGGATCCCTTGGAATGGTGCAGTGGCTCTGTTGCCCTGAAGAATTCTCCTAACCTGAGGTTTTGATGCAGCTCCAAAGAGCAAGTTTCCCATGTAGAGACGAGATTTGTTCTGAAACCCCCACAACCTGGTATTGGAAACCAAGCATCTGGGGAACAATGCCTGGAATCCAAAGCAATGGATCTGATTACGGTCTAGGGGCCTGTCCTTTTCAATATTCTCCTCTGAGTGTCTCTGTCTAAGATTCAGAATGGAGGTCACTGCTCCGCTTGTGTCAGATCACCCATGTTTGTTGGGGGAGGCCAACACTATTGGGCTGGTCTTGGGAATTGGAGGTTTCTCCTAATCTGTAATGTTGTGGCAAATGAAACGGGCAGAGTTCCCTTGGAGAGCACTGGCACAGTCCTTAGGTGTGACACCACCTTTCTGGGTGTCATCCAGGAGGTCCAGGCTCAGGCTGTGTCAGACAGGGCATTAGTGCCAAGCTTAGACTGTATAATTGGAGTAAAGTTGAGTGGCATGCAGGTTGATCCTCATTTGGCGTTTCTGGGTAGCCCCAGGGGCAACGTTTTTCTTCTGGAGGGAAGGAAGAGTGCTACATTGTGGCGACGGAATTCTCACACTGGAGGGCTTGTGGGCCAGAATTGTGAGGAAGGAAGTGAGAGAACACAAGCTAGGCTTAGGTTTTGGGTCAAGATCATGGCAGGCACACTCTGTAGAGCTAAATCTAAATCTCATGCATCTGAAGTCAGGGCGAGGATCAGACGTAGGCTCAGGTTGAAGTTTCTGTTCAGGATGGCCCGTTCATGATGGTGGGGGGCATCATGGGGCTATGGAGACTTTCCCACGATTGGCATTGTAAGTTGCTCCAATCGGGAAGGATTCCTTCTACGGGACAGTCGAGACCGGTCAGATTGCTCCAGGACGTCCCATGCGGAACCACGGCAGTGCAGGGTTCTAAGGATGGATTCCTGGAGTGCCCGCCTCACATTCCTATTGTCTCCTAGTGACAAGGCAGGTTCGATCTGCTTCTTTTGGGGAGCAACCAAAGGGGATGTGTTGAAATGGACTCGCCTGCGGATGGGTCATAATGCGGGTTTGTGTCCATGGAGACCTTTGAATGGGGTGTTGGCTGCTGGGACCTGAAGGTTTCCCTTAACTGGAGGTTGTGACACAGCTCCAAAATGCATGTTTCCCATGTGGAAATGAGATTTGTTCAGACTGGTACCTCTTGAAGAACACATATGCTGGTATTGGAAACCAGGCCTCTGAGGAGAGATGCCTGGAATCAAAAGCAATGGATCTGATTAGGGCCTAGGTGCCTGTCCGGTTCAATCTTCTTCTCTGGGGTTATCTGTCTATGGATCTGAGTTGAGGTAGTTGCTCATCTTGGGACAGATCACCCTGTTTGCCCTGAGTGGCCAACACTATTGGGAAGGCCTCAGGGACGTTGGAGTGTTCTCCTAATCTTTAGGGTTGTGGCCAATGGAATGGGCAGAATTTGCTTGGAGAAGGCAGGCACAGTCCTGAGGCATGGCTCCAGGGGCCCCAGCCTGGAGGGTGTGTGGGCCAGGACAGTGGGGACAGAAACCTGAAAACCCAAACTCAGCTTAGATTTGGGGACGTAGGTATGACATGCCTGATCTATAGACCGTGAGAAGAATTTATCAGGCTATGAACAAAGGGCAAGTGTGAGGCATATCTCCAGGCTTTTGTCTCTAGATTTTGTGTCAATGGTGGCCATGGAATGACGGGATGGCCTCTTTGGCCATGGATGATTCTTTCTCTTTTAAGATTTGGTCAGATCCCAAGTTTTGGGGCTCATTCAGGGGATGGAGGAGACCCTTCGATATTTTTTTCCTCAGGGGTTCCAGAGCAGAGACCTGAATAGGGGTGACTAGACCTCTCAACCTCTCATTAATATTGGGGGACTAGGGATGGCAATGCGGGTTCTTGGTCCAGCCCCTGAGAGGATTTACTTGAGGACAGGGATCACACTGAGGGTCCCAATGTGTTTGTGCCCATTGCGGTTCTCAAGCAGGGGCGGGGACTCATGGGCTACACTGGATTCTCCTACACTGAACGTTGGAAAACATGCCAACCACAAGGTTTCTTGCCTTGAGGAAGAAGGAGTTTCATTTCTGCATCACGTTCACCCCTGGGTAGTGAGTATATATAAGGTCTAGGTTCTGAAACCTGAAAACCAAGGTTGGGAAGAGATGATGACCTAAAGCCATGGAGGGTCTGATGTGCTCAGTGTACAGCCAGCTGTCTGGGTGTCGGTTGGGAATTCAGACCTCAGGCTGTGCAAGACAGGGCATTAACGCCGAAGCGAAACTGTATAATTGGGGTAGAGTCAAGTGGCATGCAGGTTGATCCTCATTTGGTGTTTCTGGTTAGCCCCATAGGACAACATTTCTCTTCTGGAGGGCAGTCAGAGTGCTGCATTGTGTCTCTCCAGAATTCCCTAACTGGAGGGCTGGTGGGCTCGGAGTGTGAGGACGAAGTCTGAGAACAATAGCTAGGTTTTGCTTCGGGGCGGGGTTTCGGCAGGCACACTCTGCAGAGTTGAATCAAGATTTCGTGCATCTGAAGTCAGGGAGAGGATTAGACGTTGGCTCAGGTTGGAGTTTCTGTCCAAGATGGCTCTTTCATGAAGGGGACGGTGCACCACGAGGCCACAGAGCTTTTCCCATGATGGGAGTTGTGAGGTGCTCCAAAGCGCAAGGATTCCGTCTGCAGGACAGCTGTGACCTGTTGGATGGCTCCAGGACGTCCCATATGGAATTACTTCAGAGTAGTTTTCTACAGATGGATGCATAGCCAGCCCGCCTCACATTCCAATTGTCTCCTAGTGACAAGATAGGTTCGATCTGCTGGCTCTAGGGGAGCACCCAAGGGCACTGAGTTGAAATAGACTCTCCTGCAGATGGGTCCTAATGTGGGATTGTGTCCATGGAGACCTTGGAATGAGGTGGTGGCACCGGGGCCCTGAAGGATTTTCCTAGCCGGAGGTTATGACACAGCTTGTAAGAGCACGTTTCCCATGTGGAGAAGACATTTGTTCTGACTGATGACTCAGGAAACCCCCATATGGTGGTATTGAAAACCAGGCCTCTGAGGTTCTGACATAGCTCCACGAGCAAGTTTCCAATGTTCAGACAAGACTTGCTCTGAAGGGGCCTCTGGAAACCCCATAGGCTGGTATTGGAAACCAGGCCTCTGAGAAGAGATGCCTGGAAACCAAAGCAATGGATCTGATTAGGGCCTAGGGGCCTGTCCAGTTCAATGTTCTTCTCTGGGGACATCTGTCTCCGAGTTGGTGTGGAGCTAGTTGCTCAGCTAGTGTCAGATCACCCCTGTTTGTTCCAAGCGGCCTACAATATTGGTATGGTCCCAGGGACATTGGAGATTTCTCCTGATTTATATGGTTGTGGCCAATGGAATATGAAGAATTCCCTTTGAGAGGGAAGGAACAATCCTGAGGTGTGGTTCCAGGAGCCCTAGCCTGGAGGGTGTGTGTTTTCAGACAACTATCCAAACAGCCCAGGCCTACACAACCTACAGGCTCAGGCCCCTGGAGCCAAAACTGAGGACTGTACTTACCCTCTCCAAGGGAATTGTGTGTGCCCATTCCGATGGCCACAACCCTTCTAATAGGATAAACCTCGAAAGTCCCTGATCCATCTCAATAGTGGTGACTTCCCAGAAAAAACAGGGGCAATCTGAGCCCAACTGAGCATCTACCTGCACTCAGACCCATAGACAGATGTCCCCAGAGGTAAAAAGGAAAGAAAAGGCAACTAGGCACTAATCAGATCCAATGCTTTGGTTTCCAGGCATCTCTCCTCAGAGGCCTGGATTTCAAAAGCAGCATATAGCTGTTTCTTGACCCACACATCAGAAAACATCTCATCTACACATGGGAAACTTGCACGTTGGGGCTGTGTCAAAGCCTCTGTTAAGGAGAACCCTTTAGGGCCCCAGTGCCTCCGCTTCATTCCAAGGTCTCCATAGACACAAAAGCACATTAGGACCCATCCCCAGGAGTGTCCATTTCAACTCAGCGTCCTCGGTTGCTCCCCACAGATCCAGGAGATCTAACCTGTCTTGTTGCTAGGAGACAATTGGAATGCGAGGTGGGCTACCCAGCCATCCATCCTTAGAACCCTGCTCAGAATCATTGGCCTGGATCCAAACGACAGGTCTCAATTGTCCTGCAGAAGACTCTCTGCAGTTTGGAGCTTCTCACAACTCCCATCGTGGGAAAACCCCCATGGCCTCGTGATGCCCCCCCATTTATGAAGGGGCCATCAGGGACAGAAACTCCAACCTGAGCGATCGTCTGATCCTCGCCCTGACATCAGATGCACGAGATCTAGATTCAGGTCTGTAGATTGTGCCTGCCATGGCCTCACTCAGAAACCTAAGCCTAGCTTGTGTTCTCAAACTTTTGTCGTCAGACTACTGGCCCACAAGCCCTCCAGTTTGGCAATCCAGAACTACAATGCAGCACTCTGCCGGCCCTCCAGAAGAAAAACATTGTCCGCTGGGGCTACCCAGTAACCCCAAATGAGGATCAACCTGCACCGAACTTGGCTGTACCCCAAATACATAGGCTGACCAGGGCACTAATGCCCTTTCTGAGACAGCCTGAGCATGGACCCCCTGGTCCCTCCCAGACAGCTGGCCGCACACTGAGCACATCGAGCCGCCATGGCCTTAGGTCGTCATCTCTTCCCACCCTCGGTTTTCAGGTTTCAGAAGCTAGACCTTATCTCCAATCACTGCCCAGGGTTGAAGGTGATGCAGAAATCAGAACTCCTTCCCCATGGCAAGAAACCTTGTGGTTGGCATGGTGTCCAACGTTCAGTGTAGTTGAAACCAGTGTGGCCCATGAGGCCCCGCCCATGCTTGCGGGCCACATTGGTCACAAACACACATTGTGACCCTCAGGCCGAGCTCAATCCTCAAGTAAGGCCACTCAGTGGCTGGATGAAGAGATATCATATTGGGCTTGCCATGCCCCTAGGCCCCAATTTTTAACCATAGTTCGGGTTGTCACTTCAGTCTTCCCCACGGCTTTGCTTTGGAATTCCTCGTTTGGTGGGACACCTGAGGTAACAAAACTGAAATGAGTCCTCCCATCCCACAGATTGACGAAAAGCAATTGGGAATCGGGCCAAATCCTCAGAGAGGAAGATTCGTCCATGGCCATGAGGCCGCCCCGACATTCCACGGCCATCGCTGATACAAAATCCAGAGACAAAAGCCTGAGCAAGTGCCTCAGACTCACACTTCCTTCATATCCTGAAGAGTTCTTCTCATGGTTTGTAGATCGGGCCTGCCATACCTACGTCCCCAATCCTAAGCAGAGTTTCTGTTTTCAGACTTCTGTCCTCAAAGTCTTGGGCCACACACCCTCCAGGCTGGGCCCCTAGAGCCGCACATTAGGTCTGTGCATACCAATCCATGGGAATTCTGCCCATTCCATGGTCCAAAATCGTACAAATTAGGAGAAACCTCCAAAGTCCCTGAGGCCATCCCAATAGTGTAGGTCGCCCGGAACAAACAAGGGGTGTCTGACACCAGCTAATAATCTACCTCCACTCATACCATAGATCGATATACCCAGAGAAGAAGATTGAACCAGACAGGACCCTAGGCCATAATAGGATCCATTGCTTTGGGTTACAGGCATGTGTCCTCAAAAGCCTGATTCCAATACGAGCATAGGGGTTTTCCTGAGGCACCCATCAGAACTCATCTCGTCTCCACAAGGAAACCTGTGCATGGGAGCCATGTCCAAAGCTTAGGAGAGTACTTCAGGGTCCCGGTGCCACCGCCCAATTCCAAGGCCCTCATGGACACAAAAAGACATTAGGACCCATCCTCAGGAAAGTCCATTTCAACTCAGCCACCCCGGTTGCTCCAGCAGAGCCATCAGATCTAAACTGTCTTGTTGCTAGGAGACAATTGGAATGCGAGGCGGGCTTCCCAGGCATCCATCCGCGAACGGTGCTCTGGAGTCATTCCATATGGGATGTCCTGGAGCTGTCCAACAGGTCTCAATTGTCCCGCAGAAGGAATCCATGAAGGGGGCATCCCACAACTCCCAACGTGGGAAAACCTCAATGGCCTCGAGATTCCGCTCCCTTCATGAAGCGGCCGTCATGCTCAGAAACTCCAACCTGAGCCAACGTCTGATCCTCGCCCTGACTTCAGATGCATGAGATATTGGTTCAGATCTGCAGGGGGTACCTGCCGTGCCCTCGACCTGAAACCCAAGTCTAGCTTGTCTTCTCAGACTTCCGTCCTCACACTCCTGGCCCCGAAGCCCTCAAGTTTGACAATTCCGGACCCACAATGCAGCACTCTGCCTGCCCTCTAGAAAAAAAATTATTGCCTCATGAGCTGCCCAGGCACCTTAAATGAGGGTAAACCTACACAGCACTCGACTTTACCCAAATTATATAGTCTAACCTGGGCACTAATGCACTGTCGAACACAACCTGAGCCCGGACCTCCTGACCAACACCCAGAAAGCTGACCGCACACTGAGCACATAAAACCCGCCATGGCCTTAGGTCATCATCTCTTCCCTACCTCAGTTTTCAGGCTTCAGAACCGAGACCTTATCTCCAATCACTTCCCAGGGGTGAGTGTGATGCAGAAATCAGAACTCCTCCTTACCCATGGCAAGAAACTTGTGGTTGGCACTTTGTCCAACGTTCAGTGTAGGAGAAACCAGCATTCACCCTGAGGCCCCGCCCATTCTTGAGTGCGACGAGGGCATACACACACATTGTGACCCTCAGCATGAGTCCTTTCCTCTAGTAAGTCCTCTCAGTTTCTGGACCATTAGATGTCATAATGGGCTTGACATGTCCCTAGGCCCCAATTTTTAACCAAATTTCTGATGGTCCAGTCGCCCCTCCCCAGGGCTCTACTCTGGAATCCCTCATTTGGTGGGACACCTGAGGATAAAAAAGAAAAAAACAAGAATAAAAAAAAAAAAACGGACTTCTTCCAGCCCACAGAATGACCCCAAACTCTTTGGACGGGGCCAAACTACCAGAGAGTAAGACTCGTCCATTTCCCATGAAGTCACCCAGAAATTCCACGAACATGAGTGACACGATATCCAGAGACAAAAACTTGAGCAGGAGCTTCACACTTGCCCTTCTTTCAAATCCCGAAGAGTTCTCCTCATGGTCTGTAGATCAGTCCTGCCATACCTATGACCCGAAACATAAGCCGAGTTTGTGTTTTCAGACAACTGTCCAAACAGCCCTGGCCTACACAACCTACAGGCTCATGCCCCTGGAGCCAAACCTTAGGACTGTACTTGCCCTCTCCAAGGGAATTGTGTGTGGCCATTCCAATGGCCACAACCCTTTTAATAGGATAAACCTCCAAAGTCCCTGATCCATCACAATAGTGGTGGCTTCCCAGGAAAAACAGGGGCAATCTGAGCCCAACTGAGCACCTACCTGCACTCCGACCCATAGACAGATGTCCCCAGAGGTAAAAAGGAAAGAACAGGCCCCTAGGCACTAATCAGATCCATTGCTTTGGTTTCCAGGCATCTCTCCGCAGAGGCCTGGATTTCAAAAGCAGCATATAGCTGTTTCTTTACTTACCCATCAGAAAACATCTCATCTACACATGGGAAACTTGCACGTTGGAGCTGTGTCAAAGCCTCTGTTTAGGAGAACCCTTTAGGGCCCCAGTGCCACCGCTTCATTCCAACATCTCCATAGACACAAAAGCACGCTGGACCCATCCCCAGGGGTGTCCATTTCAACTCAGCGTCCTCGGTTGCTCCCCACAGATCCAGGAGATCTAACCTGTCTTGTTGCTAGGAGACAATTGGAATGCGAGGTGGGCTACCCAGCCATCCATCCTTAGAACCCTGCTCAGAATCATTGGCCTGGAGCCAAACAACTGGTCTCAATTGTCCGGCAGAAGACTCTCTGCAGTTTGGAGCTTCTCACAACTCCCATCGTGGGAAAACACCCATGGCCTCGTGATGCCCCCCCCCATTCATGAAGGAGCCATCAGGGACAGAAACTCCAACCTGAGCGATCGTCTGATCCTCGCCCTGAAATCAGATGCACGAGACCTCGATTCAGGTCTATAGATTGTGCCTGCCATGGCCTCACCCAGAAACATAAGCTTAGCTTGTGTTCTCAGACTTTTATCGTCAGACTACTGGCCCACAAGCCCTCCAGTTTGGCAATCCAGAACTACAATGCAGCATTCTGCCGGCTCTGCAGAAGAAAAACATTGTCTTCTGGGGCTACCCAGTAACCCCAAATGAGGATCAACCTGCACCGACCTTGGCTGTACCCCAAATACATAGGCTGACCAGGGCACTAATGCCCTTTTTGACACAGCCTGAGCCTGGACCCCCTGGCCCCTTCCAGACAGCTGGCCGCACACTGAGCACATCGAGCTGCCATGGCCTTAGGTCGTCATTTCTTCCCAACATCAGTTTTCAGGTTTTAGAACCTAGACCTTATCTCCAGTCACTGCCCAGGGTTGAAGGTGATGCAGAAATCAGAACTCCTTCCCCATGGCAAGAAACCTTGTGGTTGGCATGTTGTCCAACGTTCAGTGTAGTTGAAACCAGTGTGGCCCATGAGGCCCCGCCCATGCTTGAGGGCCACATTGGTCACAAACACACATTGTGACGCTCAGGCTGAGCCCAGTCCTCAAGTAAGGCCACTCAGTGGCTGGATGAAGAGATAGCATATTGGGCTTGCCATGCCCCTAGGCCCCAATTTTAAACCATAGTTCGGGTTGTCCCTTCAGTCTTCCCCACGGCTTGGCTTTGGAATTTCTCTTTTGGTGGGACACCTGAGGTAACAAAACTGAAATGAGTCCTCCCATCCCACAGATTGACGAAAAGCAATTGGGAATCGGACCAAATCCTCAGAGAGGAAGATTCGTCCATGGCCCATGAGGCCGCCCCGTCATTCCACGGCCATCACTGATACAAAATCCAGAGACAAAAGCCTGAGCAAGCACCTCAGAGTCGCACTTTCTTCATATCCTGAAGAGTTCTTCTCATGGTTTGTAGATCGGGCCTGCCATACCTACGTCCCCAAACCTAAGCTGAGTTTGTGTTTTCAGACTTCTGTCCTCAAAGTCTTGGGCCACACACCCTCCAGGCTGGGCCCCTGGAGCCACACATTAGGACTGTGCCTACCATCCATGGGAATTCTGCCCATTCCATGGTCCAAAATCGTACAAATTAGGAGAAACCTCCAACGACCCTTAGGCCATCCCAATAGTGTAGGTCGCCTGGAACAAACAAGGGCTGTCTGACACCAGCTGATAATCGACCTCCACTCATACCATAGATGGATGTCCCCAGAGAAGAAGATTGAACCAGACAGGAACCTAGGCCATAATAGGATCCATTGCTTTGGGTTACAGGCATGTGTCCTCAAAAGCCTGATTCGAATACGCGCATAGGGGTTTTCCTGAGGCACCCATCAGAACTCATCTCGTCTCCACAAGGAAACCTGTGCATGGGAGCCAGGTCCAAAGCTTAGGAGAGTACTTGAGGGTCCCGGTGCCACCGCCCCATTCCAAGGCCCTCATGGACACAAAAACACATTAGGACCCATCCTCAGGAAAGTCCATTTCAACTCAGCCACCCCGGTTGCTCCCGCAGAGCCATCAGATCTAAACTGTCTTGTTGCTAGGAGACAATTGGAATGCGAGGCGGGCTTCCCAGGCATCCATCCGCGAACGGTGCTCTGGAGTCATTCCATATGGGATGTCCTGGAGCTGTCCAACAGGTCTCAATTGTCCCGCAGAAGGAATCCTTGAAGGGGTCATCCCACAACTCCCAACGTGGGAAAACCTCAATGGCCTCGAGATTCCGCTCCCTTCATGAAGCGGCCGTCATGCTCAGAAACTCCAACCTGAGCCAACGTCTGATCCTCGCCCTGACTTCAGATGCATGAGATATTGGTTCAGATCTGCAGGGGGTACCTGCCGTGCCCTCGCCCTGAAACCCAAGTCTAGCTTGTTTTCTCAGACTTCCGTCCTCACACTCCTGGCCCCGAAGCCCTCAAGTTTGACAATTCCGGACCCACAATGCAGCACTCTGCCTGCCCTCTAGAAAAAAAAAAATTATTGCCTCATGAGCTGCCCAGGCACCTTAAATGAGGGTAAACCTACACAGCACTCGACTTTATCCAAATTATATAGTCTAACCTGGGCACTAATGCACTGTCGAACACAACCTGAGCCCGGACCTCCTGACCAACACCCAGAAAGCTGACCGCACACTGAGCACATAAAACCCGCCATGGCCTTAGGTCATCATCTCTTCCCTCCCTCAGTTTTCAGGCTTCAGAACCGAGACCTTATCTCCAATCACTGCCCAGGGGTGAGTGTGATGCAGAAATCAGAACTCCTCCTTACCCATGGCAAGAACCCTGTGGTTGGCACATTGTCCAACGTTCAGTGTAGGAGAAACCAGCATTCACCCTGAGGCCCCGCCCATTCTTGAGTGCGACGAGGGCATACACACGCATTGTGACCCTCAGCATGAGTCCTGTCCTCTAGTAAGTCCTCTCAGTTGCTGGACCATTAGATGTCATAATGGGCTTGACATGTCCCTAGGCCCCAATTTTTAACCAAATTTCTGATGGTCCAGTCGCCCCTCCCCAGGGCTCTACTCTGGAATCCCTCATTTGGTGGGACACCTGAGGATAAAAAAGAAAAAAACAAGAATAATAAAAAAAAAGGACTTCTTCCAGCCCACAGAATGACCCCAAACTCTTTGGACGGGGCCAAACCACCAGAGAGTAAGACTCGTCCATTTCCCATGAAGTCACCCAGAAATTCCACGACCATGAGTGACACGATATCCAGAGACAAAAACTTGAGCAGGAGCCTCACACTCGCCCTTCTTTCAAATCCCGAAGAGTTCTCCTCATGGCCTGTAGATCAGTCCTGCCATACATATGACCCGAAACATAAGCCGAGTTTGTGTTTTCAGAGACCTGACCAAACAGCCCTGGCCTACACAACCTACAGGCCCCTGGAGCCAAACCTGAGGACTGTACTTGCCCTCTCCAAGGGAATTGTGTGTGCCCATTCCAATGTCCACAACCCTTCTAATAGGATAAACCTCCAAAGTCCCTGATCCATCTCAATAGTGGTGGCTTCCCAGGAAAAACAGGGGCAATCTGAGCCCAACTGAGCACCTACCTGCACTCAGACCCATAGACAGATGTCCCCAGAGGTAAAAAGGAAAGAACAGGCCCCTAGGCACTAATCAGATCCATTGCTTTGGTTTCCAGGCATCTCTCCTCAGAGGCCTGGATTTCAAAAGCAGCATATAGCTGTTTCTTGACTCACCCATCTGAAAACATCTCAGATACACATGGGAAACTTGCACGTTGGAGCTGTGTCAAAGCCTCTGTTTAGGAGAACCCTTTAGGGCCCCAGTGCCACCGCTTCATTCCAAGGTCTCCATAGACACAAAAGCACGTTAGGACCCATCCCCAGGGGTGTCCATTTCAACTCAGCGTCCTCGGTTGCTCCCCACAGATCCAGGAGATCTAACCTGTCTTGTTCCTAGGAGACAATTGGAATGCGAGGTGGGCTACCCAGCCATCCATCCTTAGAACCCTGCTCAGAATCATTGGCCTGGAGCCAAACAACTGGTCTCAATTGTCCGGCAGAAGACTCTCTGCAGTTTGGAGCTTCTCACATCTCCCATCGTGGGAAAACACCCATGGCCTCGTGATGCCCCCCCCCCATTCATGAAGGAGCCATCAGGGACAGAAACTCCAACCTGAGCGATCGTCTGATCCTCACGCTGACTTCAGATGCACGAGACCTCGATTCAGGTCTGTAGATTGTGCGTGCCATGGCCTCACCCAGAAACCTAAGCTTAGCTTGTGTTCTCAGACTTTTGTCGTCAGACAACTGGCCCACAAGCCCTCCAGTTTGGCAATCCAGAACTGCAATGCAGCGCTCTGCCGGCTCTGCAGAATAAAAACATTGTCTTCTGGGGCTACCCAGTAACCCCAAATGAGGATCAACCTGCACCGAACTTGGCTGTACCCCAAATACATAGGCTGACCAGGGCACTAATGCCCTTTCTGACACAGCCTGAGCCTGGACCCCCTGGCCCCTCCCAGACAGCTGGCCGCACACTGAGCACATCGAGCCGCCATGGCCTTAGGTCGTCATCTCTTCCCAACCTCGGTTTTCAGGTTTCAGAACCTAGACCTTATCTCCAATCACTGCCCAGGGTTGAAGGTGATGCAGAAATCAGAACTCCTTCCCCATGGCAAGAAACCTTGTGGTTGGCATGTTGTCCAACGTTCAGTGTAGTTGAAACCAGTGTGGCCCATGAGGCCCCGCCCATGCTCGCGGGCCACATTGGTCACAAACACACATTGTGACGCTCAGGCTGAGCCCAGTCCTCAAGTAAGGCCACTCAGTGGCTGGATGAAGAGATAGCATATTGGGCTTGCCATGCCCGTAGGCCCCAATTTTTAACCATAGTTCGAGTTGTCCCTTCAGTCTTCCCCACGGCTTTGCTTTGGAATTCCTCTTTTGGTGGGACACCTGAGGTAACAAAACTGAAATGAGTCCTCCCATCCCACAGATTGACGAAAAGCAATTGCGAATCGGGCCAAATCCTCAGAGAGGAAGATTCGTCCATGTCCCATGAGGCCTCCCCGACATTCCACGGCCATCACTGATACAAAATCTAGAGACAAAAGTTTGAGCAAGCACCTCAGACTCGCACTTTCTTCATAACCTGAAGAGTTCTTCTCATGGTTTGTAGATCGGGCCTGCCATACCTACGTCACCACCTAAGCTGAGTTTGTGTTTTCAGACTTCTGTCCTCAAAGTCTTGGGCCACACACCCTCCAGGCTGGGCTACTGTAGCCACACATTAGGACTGTGCCTACCAATCCATGGGAATTCTGCCCATTCCATGGTCCAAAATCGTACAAATTAGGAGAAACCTCCAAATTCCCTGAGGCCATCCCAATAGTGTAGGTCGCCCGGAACAAACAAGGGCTGTCTGACACCAGCTGATAATCGACCTCCACTCATAACATAGATGGATGTCCCCGGAGAAGAAGATTGAACCAGACAGGACCCTAGGCCATAATAGTATCCATTGCTTTGTGTTACAGGCATGTGTCCTCAAAAGTCTGATTCCAATACGAGCATAGGTGTTTTCCTGTGGCACCCATCAGAACTCATCTCGTCTCCACAAGGAAACCTGTGCATGGGAGCCATGTCCAAGCTTAGGAGAGTACTTGAGGGTCCCGGTGCCACCGCCCCATTCCAAGGCCCTCATGGACACAAAAACACATTAGGACCCATCCTCAGGAAAGTCCATTTCAACTCAGCCACCCCGGTTGCTCCCGCAGAGCCATCAGATCTAAACTGTCTTGTTGCTAGGAGACAATTGGAATGCGAGGCGGGCTTCCCAGGCATCCATCCGCGAACGGTGCTCTGGAGTCATTCCATATGGGATGTCCTGGAGCTGTCCAACAGGTCTCAATTGTCCCGCAGAAGGAATCCTTGAAGGGGTCATCCCACAACTCCCAACGTGGGAAAACCTCAATGGCCTCGAGATTCCACTCCCTTCATGAAGCGGCCGTCATGCTCAGAAACTCCAACCTGAGCCAACGTCTGATCCTCGCCCTGACTTCAGATGCATGAGATATTGGTTCAGATCTGCAGGGGGTACCTGCCGTGCCCTCGACCTGAAACCCAAGTCTAGCTTGTCTTTTCAGACTTCCGTCCTCACACTCCTGGTCCCGAAGCTTTCAAGTTTGGCAATTCCGGACCCACAATGCAGCACTCTGCCTGCCCTCTAGAAAAAAAATTATCCTCATGAGCTGCCCAGGCACCTTAAATGAGGGTAAACCTACACAGCACTCGACTTTACTCAAATTATATAGTCTAACCTGGGCACTAATGCACTGTCGAACACAACCTGAGCCCGGACCTCCTGAACAACACCCATAAAGCTGACCGCACACTGAGCACATAAAACCCGCCATGGCCTTAGGTCATCATCTCTTCCCTCCCTCAGTTTTCAGGCTTCAGAACCGAGACCTTATCTCCAATCACTGCCCAGGGTTGAGTGTGATGCAGAAATCAGAACTCCTCCTTACCCATGGCAAGAACCCTTGTGGTTGGCACATTGTCCAACGTTCAGTGATAGGAGAAACCAGCATTCACCCTGAGGCCCCGCCCATTCTTCAGTGCGACGAGGACATACACACGCATTGTGACCATGAGCACAAGTCCTGTCCTCTAGTAAGTCCTCTCATTGGCTGGACCATTAGATGTCATAATGGGCTTGACATGTCCCTAGGCCCCAATTTTTAACCAGATTTCTGATAGTCCAGTCGCCCCTCCCCAGGGCTCTACTCTGGAATCCCTCATTTGCTGGGACACCTGAGATTAAAAAAGAAAAAAAACAACAACAACAAAAAAAAATGAACTTCTTGCAGCCCACAGAATGACCCCAAACTCTTTAGATGGGGCCAAACCACCAGAGAGTAAGACTCGTCCATTTCCCATGAAGTCACCCAGAAATTCCACGACCATGAGTGACACGATATCCAGAGACAAAAACTTGAGCAGGAGCCTCACACTCGCCCTTCTTTCACATCCCGAAGAGTTCTCCTCATGGCCTGTAGATCAGTCCTGCCATACCTATGACCCGAAACATAAGCCGAGTTTGTGTTTTCAGACAACTGTCCAAATAGCCCTGGCCTACACAACCTACAGGCTAAGGCCCCTGGAGCCAAACCTGAGGACTGTACTTGCCCTCTCCAAGGGAATTGTGTGTGCCCATTCCAATGTCCACAACCCTTCTAATAGGATAAACCACCAATGTCCCTGATCCATCTCAATAGTGGTGGCTTCCCAGGAAAAACAGGGGCAATCTGAGCCCAACTGAGCACCTACCTGCACTCAGACCCATAGACAGATGTCCCCAGAGGTAAAAAGGAAAGAACAGGCCCCTAGGCACTAATCAGATCCATTGCTTTGGTTTCCAGGCATCTCTCCTCAGAGGCCTGGATTTCAAAAACATCATATAGCTGTTTCTTGACTCACCCATCAGAAAACATCTCAGATACACATGGGAAACTTGCACGTTGGAGCTGTGTCAAAGCCTCTGTTTAGGAGAACCCTTTAGGGCCCCAGTGCCACCGCTTCATTTCAAGGTCTCCATAGACACAAAAGCACGTTAGGACCCATCCCCAGGGGTGTCCATTTCAACTCAGCGTCCTCGGTTGCTCCCCACAGATCCAGGAGATCTAACCTGTCTGGTTGCTAGGAGACAATTGGAATGCGAGGTGTGCTACCCAGCCATCCATCCTTAGAACCCTGCTCAGAATCATTGGCCTGGAGCCAAACAACAGG
Source organism: Mustela nivalis (assembly GCF_964662115.1). NCBI lineage: Eukaryota > Metazoa > Chordata > Mammalia > Carnivora > Mustelidae > Mustela > Mustela nivalis. The sequence continues at coordinate 342,885 of NW_028136261.1, read as the reverse complement.
TCTCAATTGTCCTGCAGAAGACTCTCTGCAGTTTGGGGCTTCTCACAACTCCCATCGTGGGAAAACACCCATGGCCTCGTGATGCCCCCCCCCATTCATGAAGGGGCCATCAGGGACAGAAACTCCAACCTGAGCGATCGTCTGATCCTCGCCCTGACTTCAGATGCACGAGATCTCGATTCAGGTCTGTAGATTGTGCCTGCCATGGCCTCACCCAGAAACCTAAGCCTAGCTTGTGTTCTCAGACTTTTGTCGTCAGACTACTGGCCCACAAGCCCTCCAGTTTGGCAATCCAGAACTACAATGCAGCACTCTGCCGACCCTACAGAAGAAAAACATTGTCCTCTGGGGCTACCCAGTAACCCCAAATGAGGATCAACCTGCACCGACCATTGCTGTACCCCAAATACATAGGCTGACCAGGGCACTAATGCCCTTTCTGACACAGCCTGAGCCTGGACCCCCTGGACCCTCCCAGACAGCTGGCCGCAGACTGAGCACATCGAGCCGCCATGGCCTTAGGTCGTCATCTCTTCCCAACATCGGTTCTCAGGTTTCAGAACCTAGACCTTATCTCCAATCACTGCCCAGGGTTGAAGGTGATGCAGAAATCAGAACTCCTTCCCCATGGCAAGAAACCTTGTGGTTGGCATGTTGTCCAACGTTCAGTGTAGTTGAAACCAGTGTGGCCCATGAGGCCCCGCCCATGCTCGCAGGCCACATTGTTCACAAACACACATTGTGACCCTCAGAATGAGCCCAGTCCTCAAGTAAGGCCACTTAGTGGCTGGATGAAGAGATAGCATATTGGGCTTGCCATGCCCGTAGGCCCCAATTTTTAACCATAGTTCGAGTTGTCCCTTCAGTCTTCCCCACGGCTTTGCTTTGGAATTCCTCTTTTGGTGGGACACCTGAGGTAACAAACCTGAAAGGAGACCTCCCATCCCACAGATTGACGAAAAGCAATTGGGAATCGGGCCAAATCCTCAGAGAGGAAGATTCGTCCATGGCCCATGAGGCCTCCCTGACATTCCACGGCAGTTGCTGATACAAAATCCAGAGACAAAAGCCTGAGCAAACGCCTCAGACTCGCACTTTCTTCATATCCTGAAGAGTTCTTCTCATGGTTTGTAGATCGGGCCTGCCATACCTACGTGCCCAAACCTAAGGTGAGTTTGTGTTTTCAGACTTCTGTCCTCAAAGTCTTGGGCCACACACCCTCCAGGCTGGGCGCCTGGAGCCACACATTAGGACTGTGCCTACCAATCCATGGGAATTCTGCCCATTCCATGGTCCAAAATCGTACAAATTAGGAGAAACCTCCAAATTCCCTGAGGCCATCCCAATAGTGTAGGTCGCCCGGAAGAAACAAGGGCTGTCTGACACCAGCTGATAATCGACCTCCACTCATACCATAGATGGGTGTTCCCAGAGAAGAAGATTGAACCAGACAGGACCCTAGGCCATAATAGGATCCATTGCTTTGGTTTACAGGCATGTCTCCTCAAAAGCCTGATTCCAATACGAGGATAGGGGTTTTCCTGAGGCACCCATCAGAACTCATCTCGTCTCCACAAGGAAACCTGTGCATGGGAGCTATGTCAAAAGCTTTGGAGAGTACTTCAGGGTCCCGGTGCCACCGCCCCATTCCAAGGCCCTCATGGACATAAAAACCCATTAGGACACATCCTCAGGAAAGTCCATTTCAACTCAGCCACCCCGGTTGCTCCCGCAGAGCCATCAGATCTAAACTGTCTTGTTGCTAGGAGACATTTGGAATGCGAGGCGGGCTTCCCAGGCTTCCATCCTCGAAGGGTGCTCTGGAGTCATTCCATATGGGATGTCCTGGAGCTGTCCAACAGGTCTCAATTGTTCCGCAGAAGGAATCCTTGAAGGGGGCATCCCACAACTCCCAACGTGGGAAAACCTCAATGGCCTCGAGATTCCGCTCCCTTCATGAAGCGGCCGTCATGCACAGAAACTTCAACCTAAGCCAACGTCTGATCCTCGCCTGACTTCAGATGCATGAGATATTGGTTCAGATCTGCAGGGGGTACCTGCCTTGCCCTCGCCCTGAAACCCAAGTCTAGCTTGTCTTCTCAGACTTCCGTCCTCACACCCCAGGCCCCGAAGCCCTCAAGTTTGGCAATTCCGGACCCAAAGTGCAGCACTCTGCCTGCCCTGTAGAAAAAATTATTGCTTCATGAGCTGCCCAGGCATCTTAAATGAGAATAAACCTACACAGCACTCGACTCTACCCAAATTATATAGTTTAACGTGGGCACTAAACCACTGTCGGACACAACCTGAGCCCGGACCTCAGACCAACCCCCAGAAAGCTGACAGCACACTGAGCACATAAGACCCGCCATGGCCTTAGGTCATCATCTCTTCCCTACTTCAGTTTTCAGGCTTCAGAACCGAGACCTTATCGCCAATCACTGCCCAGGTTTGAATGTGATGCAGAAATCAGAACTCCTCCTTACCCATGGCAAGAAACCTTGTGGTTGGCACATTGTCAATGGTCAGAGTTGAAGAAACCAGCATTCACCCCGAGGCCCCGCCCATTCTTGAGTGCGACGGGGTCATAAACACGCATTGTGACCCTCAGCATGAGTCTTCTCCTCTAGTAAGTCCTCTCAGTGGCTGTACCATTAGATGTCATAATGGGCTTGACATGTCCCTAGGCCCTAATTTTTAACCAGATTTCTGATTGTCCAGGCGCCCCTCCCCAGGGCTCTACTCTGGAATCCCTCATTTTGTGGGACCCCTGAGGTTAAAAAAGAAAACAACAACAACAACAAAACGGACGTCTTCCATCCCACAGAATGACCCCAAACTCTTTGGACGGGGCCAAACAACCAGAGAGTAAGACTCATCCATTTCCCATGAAGTCACCCAGAAATTTCACCACCGTGAGTTGCACGATATCCAGAGACAAAAACTTGAGCAAGAGCCTCACACTCGCTCTTTTTTCAAATCCCGAAGAGTTCTCCTCATGGTCTGTAGATCAGTCCTGCCATAACTATGACCGGAAACATAAGCCGAGGTTGTGTTTTCAGACAACTGTCCAAACATTCCTGGCCTACACAACCTACAGGATCAGGCCCATGGAGCCAAGCCTGAGGACTGTACTTGCCCTCTGTAAGGGAAATGTGTTTGCCATTTCCAATGGCCACAGCCCTTCTAATAGAATAAACACCCAATACCTGATCCATCTCACTAGGGCTGGCTTCCCAGGAAAAACAGGGGCAATCTGAGCCCATCTGTGCACCTACCTGCACTCAGACCCATAGACAGATGTCCCCAGAGGTAAAAAGGAAAGAACAGGCCCCTAGGCACTAATCAGATCCATTGCTTTGGTTTCCAGGATCTCTCCTCAGACGCCTGGATTTCAAAACCAGCAATGGCTTTTTCTTGATGCACCCATCAGAAAAAAATCTCATATACATATGGGAAACTAGCACGTTGGAGCTCTGTCAAAGCCTCAATTTGGAGAACCCGTCAGGGCCCCAGTGCCACTGCTTCATTCCAAGGTCTCGATACACACAAAAGCACGCTAGGACCCAACCCCAGGAGAGTCCATTTCAACTCAGCCTCCTCGGTTGCTCCCCCAGATCCAGCAGATCTAACCTGTCTTGTTGCTAGGAGACAATTGGAATGCGAGGTGGGCTAACCAGCGATCCATCCTTAGAACCCTGCTCAGAATCATTGGCCTGGAGCCAAACAACAGGTCTCAATTGTCCTGCAGAAGACACTTTGCAGTTTGGAGCTTCTCACAAATCCCATCGTGGGACAACCCCCATGGCCTTGTGATGCTCCCCCTTCATGAAGGGGCCATAAGGGACAGAAACTCCAACCTGAGCGATCGTCTGATCCTCGCCCTGACTTCAGATGCACGAGATCTCGATTCCGGTCTGTAGATTCTGCCTGCCATGTCCTCCACCAGAAACCTAAGCCGAGCTTGTGTTCTCAGACCTCTGTCCTCAGACTACTGGCCCACAAGCCCTCCAGTTTGACAATCCAGAACTACAATGCAGCACTCTGCCTGCCCTCCAGAAGAAAAACATTGCCCTCTGGCGCTACCCAGTAACCCCAAGTGAGGATCAACCTGCACCTACCTTGGCTGTACCCTGAACATATAGGCTGACCAGGGCACTAATGCCCTTTCTGACACAGCCTGAGCCTGGACTTCCTGGCCCCAACCAGACAGCTTGCCGCACACTGAGCACATCGAGCCGCCATGGCCTTAGGTTGTCATCTCTTCCCAACCTCGGTTTTCAGGCTTTAGATTCTAGACCTTATCTCCAATCACTGCCCAGGGTTGAAGGTGATGCAGAAATCAGAACTCCTTCCCCATGTCAAGAAACCTTGTGGTTGGCATGTTGTCCAACTTTCAGTGTAGTTGAATCCAGTGTTGCCCATGAGGCCCCTCCATGCTCGCAGGCTACATTGGTCACAAACACACATTGTGACCCTCAGCCTTACCAAAGTCTTCAAGTAAGGCCTCTCAGTGGCTGGATGAAGAGATAGCATATTGGTATTGCCATGCCCCTAGGCCCCAATTTTTAACCATAGTTCAGGTGGTCCCTTCAGTCTTCCCCACGGCTTTGCTTTGGAATTCCTCTTTTCGTGGGACACCTGAGGTAACATAACTGAAAGGATGCTTCCCATCCCATAGATTGACGAAAAATAATTGGGAATCGGGCAAAATCATTATAGAGGTAGATTCGTCCATGGCCCAAGAGGCATCCCCGACATTCCACATGGGAAGCTTCCTTGTTGGAGCTGTGTCAAACACCTCAGTTTGGAAAACCCTGCAGAGTCCCTGAGCCACCTCCACATTCCAAGGTCTCGCAGGCCACAAAGCCACAGTAGAACTCATCTTCAGGAGAGTCCATTTCAACTCTCCCCTCTAAATAGCTCACCCAGGAGCCTGCAGATTGAGCCTGATTTGTCCTGACTAAACAGTGGGAATATGAGGTGGCGTTCCCAGGCATCCATGCTTAGACACCTGCTCTCGAGTCTTTCCATATGGGGCCTCTTGGAACCATCCAATAGGACTCGACTGTGGTGCAGAAGGTAATCTTCAGTTTTGGAGCAGTTCACAAATCCCATCATAGGCAAAATTTTCTGGCCTCATGAAGCCCCCACACCCTTCAGGAAGAGGCCATGCTGGACAAGAACTCTAGCCTGAGGCACATCTCATAGTTGACATGACCTCAGTGCAGGAGATCTCGATACAGCCTCTGCAGTGTGGGCCTGCCGTGCCCTCGGTCACAAACCTCACGCTAGCTTGTGTTTTCAGACTTCCTTCCTCACACTCCTGGCAAAAAAGCCCTCCGGACTAGGAACTCTGGAACCAAAACCCAGCCCAGAGTCTGCCCAACGGAAGAAAAACGTTTCCCTGTGGGGCTCTCCATAAAACCCAGATGAGGATCAACCTGCTCGGGTCGACGGTACCCGAACTGGATAGGCTGCTCTGGGCACTCATGCTCTGCCTGACACAGCCTGAACCCAGACGTCCAGACAGACAAGGAGACAGCTGGCCGCACACCCAGCACTTCGGACACGCCATGGTCTTATGCCGTCACCTCATCCTAACCTTGGTTTTCAGATATTTGAACCTAGACATTATATCAATTCTCCACACAGCTGGGTATAGCAAGCACAAAACAGAACTCCTCCTTCCCCATGGCTGTCAAGCTTGCTCTTGGCATGGAGTCACACCTTCAGGGTGGGAGAAACCTTCATGGCCCCTGATGCCACACCCAAACTTGAGTGCTGCGTGGGCACAAATTCACACTGTGACCCTCAGCATGAGCCCCATGTCAAAGAAAGGCCTGTCAGGGCCTGGACCAAGAGCCCACATATGGGGCTTGCCAAGCCCCTATGCACCCAATCCTCACCACGGTTTGAATTTTCCAGTCGCCCCGCCCGTACCTGGAGCTCTGCTCTGGAATCCCTTTCTTGGAGAGACCTATGAGCCAGACAACACGACTCCACCCTTCCCACAAAATGACCCCAAACTCTTGGGAGCTGGGACAAATCCCCAGAGAGGGATACTCGTCCACAGTACCTGAGGCCACCGCTCCAATCCACGGCTATCCCGGACACAACATCCAGAGACAAAAGCCTGAAGGAACGCCTCCCACTCGCCCTTGTTTCAGAGGCCCAGGAGCTCCCTCTCGGGCTGTACATCCGGCCTGCCATAGCCTAAACGCCACTCATAAACTGAGTTTTTGTATTCAGACTTCTGTGCCCACAGCCTGGACCCACACAACTTCCAGGCTAGGGCCTCTGGACCAAACAGCGAAAGATTGTGCCTGCCCTCTCCAAGGAAAGTGTGCCCAATCCATTGACCACAACCCTACAGGTTAGGGAAAAGCTCCAAGGTCCCTGAGGCCATCAATAGTATAGGCCACCCTGGACCAAGAGGGGCTCTCTGACACCAGCGGAGCAACTATCTCCACTTAGACTCTCAGACAGTGTCCCCAGAGACAGAAGGTTGAAATGGACAGGCCCCCAGGCCCTAATCTGAACCTTAGCTTTGGTTTCCATGTTTCCTTTCTCAGAGGACTGTTTTCGTAGACCAGCACATGGGGTTTTTCTGAGGCACCAAACCAAACCTCTCTCATCTCCACATGGGCAGCTTTCTTACTGGGATGTATCAAACACTTCAGGTAGGAGAGTTCCGCAGGGCCACTGAACAACCAGCACATTCCAAGGTCTCCATGGACCCAAACGCACATTATGACGCATCCTCAGGAGAGGCCATTTCAACTCAGCCCCCTGGGTCGCGTGTTCCAGAGGCAGCAGATCAAACATATCTTGTCGCTAATAGCCAATGGGAATGCGAGGCATGCTGTACAGGGATCCATCCTTCGAACCCTGCTCTCCAGTCCTTCCATATGGTATGACCTGGAGCCATGCAACAGGACTCGAATGTTCCGCAGAAGGAAACCTTGGGGTTTGGGGCAACCTCCAAACAGCGTGGGAAAACTTCCTTGGCCTCATGAGGCCCCCACTTCATGAAGGTGCCATCATGGACACATACTCCAGCCTCAGCCAACGTCTGATCCTCAGCCTGACTTCAGATGCAGGAGATTTTGATTCAGCCTCTGCAGAGTGGGCCTGCTCTGCCCTTGGCTCCAATCCTCACACTAGCTTGTGTTTTCAGACTTCCGTCCTCACACTCCTGGCCCACAAACCCTCCCTACTGGGAATTCTGGGGCCACAATGAAGCACTGTGCCTGCCTCCCAGGAGAAAAATATTGTCTATGGCGCTGCCCAGAAACCCCAAATGAGGATCAAACTGCTTGGCCCTCGGCAACACCCCAATTGCATAGGCTACCTTAAACAGTGATGGTCTGTCGCAAATAGCCTGAGCCCAGACCTTCCAACAGACACCGACACAGCTGGCTGCACACCCAGCACATTGGACCCGCCACTGCTTTAAGCCACCATCCATTCCCAACCTGGGTTTTCAGTCATCGGAACCTAGACCTTATCTCCAATCCCTGCACAGAGGGGAACCTGATGCACAAGTCAGAACCCCTCCTTCCCCATGGCAAGAAACCTTGCTGCTGGCAGTGAGTCAAACCTTCAGTGTAGGAGAAAACGGCATGGCCCATGAGGCCACGCCCAGGCGTGAGGGCCGCCTTGGGCACAAACACACATTGTGACCCTAGCGTGAGTACCTTATTATTATATTCAAGTAACGCCTCTCAGTGACTGGACCAAGAGCCCGCATATGTGACTTGCCATGCCCATAGGCACCCAGGACTAACTAGATGGTGTGTATTCCAGTTGAGGGAACCCACTGCTGTGCTCTAGAGTCCCTCTCCTGGGGGGTCCCCTGTGGCAGAAAACAGTACTCTTCATTCCCACAGAATGAACACAAACACTTGGGAGCTTGGACAATCCCCAGAAAGGAAGGCTCTTCCTCGGCCTCAAAGACAACCCCTACCCTGACCGGACACTGTAAACGCAACACCCAGAGACAAAATCCTGAGTGACTGCCTCCCACTTGCCCTACTTTGATTTCCAGAGGATCTCCCCTCACGGACTAGAGATCAGGCCAGCCATTACATTGGCCCCTAGCTGAGCCAAGTTTGCTTTTTCAGACATCTGTCCCCACAGCCCTGGCAAACACAGCCTCTAGGCTGGGTCCTTTGGAGCCATACCACAGGACCGTGCCTGCTCTCTCCTGGGAAACTGTGTCAATTCCTTTGGCCACACACCTCCAGAATATGAGAAACCTCAAGGCCTCCGAGGACATCCCACTACTGGGAGCCTCACTGGACTCACAGGGGCATTCGGACACAAGCTGAGCAGCTACATCCATGAATGCATGCACACAGATGTCAACAGAGATAGAAGGTTGAGCCGGACAGGCCTTTAGGCCGTAGTCTCAACTCTGGCTTTGGTTTCCAGGTGTCACTCCTCAGAGGCTTTGGTTCGAAGAACAGGGTATGGGGCTTTCCTGAGGCACGGAACAGAACTCCTCTCGTCTCCACATGGGAAGTTTCCTTATTGGAGCCGTGTCAAACACCTCATGTTGGAGAATCCTGCAGAGTCCCTGAGCCACCTCCACATTCCAAGGTCTCCAGGCCACCAAGCCACAGTAGGACTCATCTTCAGGAGAGACCATTTCAACTCTCCCCTCCGGGTAGCTCACCCAGGAGCCCGCAGATTGAGCCTGCCTTGTCCTGACTAAAGAGTGGGAATATGAGGTGGCGTTCCCAGGCATCCATGCTTAGACACCTGCTCTCGAGTCTTTCCATATGGGGCCTCTTGGAACCATCCAATAGGACTCGACTGTCGTGCAGAAGGTAACCTTCAGTTTTGGAGCAGTTCACAAATCCCATCGTAGGCAAAACTTTCTGGCCTCATGAAGCCCCCACACCCTTCAGGAAGAGGCCATGCTGGACAAAAACTCTAGCCTGAGGCACGTCTCATAGTTGACATGACCTCAGTGCAGGAGATCTCGATTCAGCCTCTGCAGAGTGGGCCTGCCGTGCCCTCGGTCCCAAACCTCACGCTAGCTTGTGTTTTCAGACTTCCTTCCTCACACTCCTGGCAAACAAGCCCTCCGGACTAGGAACTCCGGAACCAAAACCCAGCCCAGTGTCTGCCCAACGGAAGAAAAACGTTTCCCTGTGGGGCTCTCCATAAAACCCAGATGAGGATCAACCTGCTCGAGTCGACGGTACCCGAACTGGATAGGCTTCTCTGGGCACTCATGCTCTGCCTGACACAGCCTGAACCCAGACGTCCAGACAGACAAGGAGACAGATGGCCGCACACCCAGCACTTCAGACACGCCATGGTCTTATGCCGTCACCTCATCCTAACCTTGGTTTTCAGATATTTGAACCTAGACATTATATCAATTCTCCACACAGCTGGGTATAGCAAGCACAAAACAGAACTCCTCCTTCCCCATGGCTGTCAAGCTTGCTCTTGGCATGGAGTCACACCTTCAGGGTGGGAGAAATCTTCATGGCCCCTGATGCCACGCCCAAACTTGAGTGCTGCTTGGGCACAAATTCACACTGTGACCCTCAGGATGAGCCCCATGTCAAAGAAAGGCCTGTCAGGGCCTGGACCAAGAGCCCACATATGGGGCTTGCCAAGCCCCTATGCACCCAATCCTCACCACGGTTTGAATTTTCCAGTCGCCCCGCCCGTACCTGGAGCTCTGCTCTGGAATCCCTTTCTTGGAGAGACCTATGAGCCAGACAACACGACTCCACCCTTCCCACAAAATGACCCCAAACTCTTGGGAGCTGGGACAAATCCCCAGAGAGGGATACTCGTCCACAGTACCTGAGGCCACCGCTCCAATCCACGGCTATCCCGGACACAACATCCAGAGACAAAAGCCTGAAGGAACGCCTCCCACTCGCCCTTGTTTCAGAGGCCCAGGAGCTCCCTCTCGGGCTGTACATCCGGCCTGCCATACCCTAAACGCCACTCATAAGCTGAGTTTTTGTATTCAGACTTCTGTGCCCACAGCCTGGACCCACACAACTTCCAGGCTAGGGCCTCTGGACCAAACAGCGATAGATTGTGCCTGCCCTCTCCAAGGAAAGTGTGCCCAATCCATTGACCACAACCCTACAGGTTAGGGAAAAGCTCCAAGGTCCCTGAGGCCATCAATAGTATAGGCCACCCTGGACTAAGAGGGGCTCTCTGACACCAGCGGAGCAACTATCTCCACTTAGACTCTCAGACAGTGTCCCCAGGGACAGAAGGTTGAAATGGACAGGCCCCCAGGCCCTAATCTGAACCTTAGCTTTGGTTTCCATGTTTCCTTTCTCAGAGGACTGTTTTCGTAGACCAGCACATGGGGTTTTTCTGAGGCACCAAACCAAACCTCTCTCATCTCCACATGGGCAGCTTTCTTACTGGGATGTATCAAACACTTCAGGTAGGAGAGTTCCGCAGGGCCACTGAACAACCAGCACATTCCAAGGTCTCCATGGACCCAAACGCACATTATGACGCATCCTCAGGAGAGGCCATTTCAACTCAGCCCCCTATGTCGCGTGTTCCAGAGGCAGCAGATCAAACATATCTTGTCGCTAATAGCCAATGGGAATGCGAGGCATGCTGTACAGGGATCCATCCTTCGAACCCTGCTCTCCAGTCCTTCCATATGGTATGTCCTGGAGCCATGCAACAGGACTCGAATGTCCCGCAGAAGGAAACCTTGTGGTTTGGGGCAACCTCCAAACAGCGTGGGAAAACTTCCTTGGCCTCATGAGGCCCCCACTTCATGAAGGTGCCATCATGGACACATACTCCAGCCTCAGCCAACGTCTGATCCTCAGCCTCACTTCAGATGCAGGAGATTTTGATTCAGCCTCTGCAGAGTGGGCCTGCTCTGCCCTTGGCTCCAATCCTCACACTAGCTTGTGTATTCAGACTTCCGTCCTCACACTCCTGGCCCACAAACCCTCCCTACTGGGAATTCTGGGGCCACAATGAAGCACTGTGCCTGCCTCCCAGGAGAAAAATATTGTCTATGGCGCTGCCCAGAAACCCCAAATGAGGATCAAACTGCTTGGCCCTCGGCAACACCCCAATTGCATAGGCTACCTAAAACAGTGATGCTCTGTCGCAAATAGCCTGAGCCCAGACCTTCCAACAGACATGGACACAGCTGAATGCACACCCAGCACATTGGACCCGCCACTGCCTTAGGCCACCATCCATTCCCAACCTGGGTTTTCAGTCATCGGAACCTAGACCTTATCTCCAATCCCTGCACAGGGGGGAACCTGATGCACAAGTCAGAACCCCTCCTTCCCCATGGCAAGAAACCTTGCTGCTGGCAGTGAGTCAAACCTTCAGTGTAGGAGAAAACGGCATGGCCCATGAGGCCACGCCCAAGCGTGAGGGCCGCCATGGGCACAAACACACATTGTGACCCTCAGCGTGAGTACCTTATTCAAGTAACGCCTCTCAGTGACTGGACCAAGAGCCCGCATATGTGGCTTGCCATGCCCATAGGCACCCCTGACTAACTAGATGGTGTGTATTCCAGTTGAGGGAACCCACTGCTGTGCTCTAGAGTCCCTCTCCTGGGGGGTCCCCTGTGGCAGAAAACAGTACTCTTCATTCCCACAGAATGAACACAAACACTTGGGAGCTTGGACAATCCCCAGAAAGGAAGGCTCTTCCTCGGCCTCAAAGACAACCCCTACCCTGACCGGACACTGTAAACGCAACACCCAGAGACAAAATCCTGAGTGACTGCCTCCCACTTGCCCTATTTTGATTTCCAGAGGATCTCCCCTCACAGACTAGAGATCAGGCCAGCCATTACATTGGCCCCTAGCTGAGCCAAGTTTGCTTTTTCAGACATCTGTCCCCACAGCCCTGGCAAACACAGCCTCTAGGCTGGGTCCTTTGGAGCCATACCACAGGACCGTGCCTGCTCTCTCCTGGGAAACTGTGTCCATTCCTTTGGCCACACACCTCCAGAATATGAGAAACCTCAAGGCCTCCGAGGACATCCCACTACTGGGAGCCTCACTGGACTCACAGGGGCATTCGGACACAAGCTGAGCAGCTACATCCATGAATGCATGCACACAGATGTCAACAGAGATAGAAGGTTGAGCCGGACAGGCCTTTAGGCCGTAGTCTCAACTCTTGCTTTGGTTTCCAGGTGTCACTCCTCAGAGGCTTTGGTTCGAAGAACAGGGTATGGGGCTTTCCTGAGGCACGGAACACAACTCCTCTCGTCTCCACATGGGAAGTTTCCTTGTTGGAGCCGTGTCAAACACCTCATGTTGGAGAATCCTGCAGAGTCCCTGAGCCACCTCCACATTCCAAGGTCTCCAGGCCACCAAGCCACAGTAGGACTCATCTTCAGGAGAGACCATTTCAACTCTCCCCCCGGGTAGCTCACCCAGGAGCCCGCAGATTGAGCCTGCCTTGTCCTGACTAAAGAGTGGGAATATGAGGTGGCGTTCCCAGGCATCCATGCTTAGACACCTGCTCTCGAGTCTTTCCATATGGGGCCTCTTGGAACCATCCAATAGGACTCGACTGTCGTGCAGAAGGTAACCTTCAGTTTTGGAGCAGTTCACAAATCCCATCGTAGGCAAAACTTTCTGGCCTCATGAAGCCCCCACACCCTTCAGGAAGAGGCCATGCTGGACAAAAACTCTAGCCTGAGGCACGTCTCATAGTTGACATGACCTCAGTGCAGGAGATCTCGATTCAGCCTCTGCAGAGTGGGCCTGCCGTGCCCTCGGTCCCAAACCTCACGCTAGCTTGTGTTTTCAGACTTCCTTCCTCACACTCCTGGCAAACAAGCCCTCCGGACTAGGAACTCCGGAACCAAAACCCAGCCCAGTGTCTGCCCAACGGAAGAAAAACGTTTCCCTGTGGGGCTCTCCATAAAACCCAGATGAGGATCAACCTGCTCGGGTCGACGGTACCCGAACTGGATAGGCTGCTCTGGGCACTCATGCTCTGCCTGACAGAGCCTGAAGCCAGACGTCCAGACAGACAAGGAGACAGATGGCCGCACACCCAGCACTTCAGACACGCCATGGTCTTATGCCGTCACCTCATCCTAACCTTGGTTTTCAGATATTTGAACCTAGACATTATATCAATTCTCCACACAGCTGGGAATAGCAAGCACAAAACAGAACTCCTCCTTCCCCATGGCTGTCAAGCTTGCTCTTGGCATGGAGTCACACCTTCAGGGTGGGAGAAATCTTCATGGCCCCTGATGCCACGCCCAAACTTGAGTGCTGCTTGGGCACAAATTCACACTGTGACCCTCAGCATGAGCCCCATGTCAAAGAAAGGCCTGTCAGGGCCTGGACCAAGAGCCCACATATGGGGCTTGCCAAGCCCCTATGCACCCAATCCTCACCACGGTTTGAATTTTCCAGTCGCCCCGCCCGTACCTGGAGCTCTGCTCTGGAATCCCTTTCTTGGAGAGACCTATGAGCCAGACAACACGACTCCACCCTTCCCACAAAATGACCCCAAACTCTTGGGAGCTGGGACAAATCCCCAGAGAGGGATACTCGTCCACAGTACCTGAGGCCACCGCTCCAATCCACGGCTATCCCGGACACAACATCCAGAGACAAAAGCCTGAAGGAACGCCTCCCACTCGCCCTTGTTTCAGAGGCCCAGGAGCTCCCTCTCGGGCTGTACATCCGGCCTGCCATACCCTAAACGCCACTCATAAGCTGAGTTTTTGTATTCACACTTCTGTGCCCACAGCCTGGACCCACACAACTTCCAGGCTAGGGCCTCTGGACCAAACAGCGAAAGATTGTGCCTGCCCTCTCCAAGGAAAGTGTGCCCAATCCATTGACCACAACCCTACAGGTTAGGGAAAAGCTCCAAGGTCCCTGAGGCCATCAATAGTATAGGCCACCCTGGACCAAGAGGGGCTCTCTGACACCAGCGGAGCAACTATCTCCACTTAGACTCTCAGACAGTGTCCCCAGAGACAGAAGGTTGAAATGGACAGGCCCCCAGGCCCTAATCTGAACCTTAGCTTTGGTTTCCATGTTTCCGTTCTCAGAGGACTGTTTTCGTAGACCAGCACATGGGGTTTTTCTGAGGCACCAAACCAAACCTCTCTCATCTCCACATGGGCAGCTTTCTTACTGGGATGTATCAAACACTTCAGGTAGGAGAGTTCCGCAGGGCCACTGAACAACCAGCACATTCCAAGGTCTCCATGGACCCAAACGCACATTATGACGCATCCTCAGGAGAGGCCATTTCAACTCAGCCCCCTGGGTCGCGTGTTCCAGAGGCATCAGATCAAACATATCTTGTCGCTAATAGCCAATGGGAATGCGAGGCATGCTGTACAGGGATCCATCCTTCGAACCCTGCTCTCCAGTCCTTCCATATGGTATGACCTGGAGCCATGCAACAGGACTCGAATGTCCCGCAGTAGGAAACCTTGGGGTTTGGGGCAAACTCCAAACAGCGTGGGAAAACTTCCTTGGCCTCATGAGGCCCCCACTTCATGAAGGTGCCATCATGGACACATACTCCAGCCTCACTCAACGTCTGATCCTCAGCCTGACTTCAGATGCAGGAGATTTTGATTCAGCCTCTGCAGAGTGGGCCTGCTCTGGCCTTGGCTCCAATCCTCACACTAGCTTGTGTTTTCAGACTTCCGTCCTCACACTCCTGGCCCACAAACCCTCCCTACTGGGAATTCTGGGGCCACAATGAAGCACTGTGCCTGCCTCCCAGGAGGAAAATATTGTCTATGGCGCTGCCCAGAAACCCCAAATGAGGATCAAACTGCTTGGCCCTCGGCAACACCCCAATTGCATAGGCTACCTTAAACAGTGATGCTCTGTCGCAAATAGGCTGAGCCCAGACCTTCCAACAGACACCGACACAGCTGGCTGCACACCCAGCACATTGGACCCGCCACTGCCTTAGGCCACCATCCATTCCCAACCTGGGTTTTCAGTCATCGGAAGCTAGACCTTATCTCCAATCCCTGCACAGGGGGGAACCTGATGCACAAGTCAGAACCCCTCCTTCCCCATGGCAAGAAACCTTGCTGCTGGCAGTGAGTCAAACCTTCAGTGTAGGAGAAAACGGCATGGCCCATGAGGCCACGCCCAAGCGTGAGGGCCGCCTTGGGCACAAACACACATTGTGACCCTCAGCGTGAGTACCTTATTCAAGTAACGCCTCTCAGTGACTGGACCAAGAGCCCGCATATGTGGCTTGCCATGCCCATAGGCACCCAGGACTAACTAGATGGTGTGTATTCCAGTTGAGGGAACCCACTGCTGTGCTCTAGAGTCCCTCTCCTGGGGGGTCCCCTGTGGCAGAAAACAGTACTCTTCATTCCCACAGAATGAACACAAACACTTGGGAGCTTGGACAATCCCCAGAAAGGAAGGCTCTTCCTCGGCCTCAAAGACAACCCCTACCCTGACCGGACACTGTAAACGCAACACCCAGAGACAAAATCCTGAGTGACTGCCTCCCACTTGCCCTACTTTGATTTCCAGAGGATCTCCCCTCACGGACTAGAGATCAGGCCAGCCATTACATTGGCCCCTAGCTGAGCCAAGTTTGCTTTTTCAGACATCTGTCCCCACAGCCCTGGCAAACACAGCCTCTAGGCTGGGTCCTTTGGAGCCATACCACAGGACCGTGCCTGCTCTCTCCTGGGAAACTGTGTCCATTCCTTTGGCCACACACCTCCAGAATATGAGAAACCTCAAGGCCTCCGAGGACATCCCACTACTGGGAGCCTTACTGGACTCACAGGGGCATTCGGACACAAGCTGAGCAGCTACATCCATGAATGCATGCACACAGATGTCAACAGAGATAGAAGGTTGAGCCGGACAGGCCTTTAGGCCGTAGTCTCAACTCTTGCTTTGGTTTCCAGGTGTCACTCCTCAGAGGCTTTGGTTCGAAGAACAGGGTATGGGGCTTTCCTGAGGCACGGAACACAACTCCTCTCGTCTCCACATGGGAAGTTTCCTTGTTGGAGCCGTGTCAAACACCTCATGTTGGAGAATCCTGCAGAGTCCCTGAGCCACCTCCACATTCCAAGGTCTCCAGGCCACCAAGCCACAGTAGGACTCATCTTCAGGAGAGACCATTTCAACTCTCCCCCCGGGTAGCTCACCCAGGAGCCCGCAGATTGAGCCTGCCTTGTCCTGACTAAAGAGTGGGAATATGAGGTGGCGTTCCCAGGCATCCATGCTTAGACACCTGCTCTCGAGTCTTTCCATATGGGGCCTCTTGGAACCATCCAATAGGACTCGACTGTCGTGCAGAAGGTAACCTTCAGTTTTGGAGAAGTTCACAAATCCCATCGTAGGCAAAACTTTCTGGCCTCATGAAGCCCCCACACCCTTCAGGAAGAGGCCATGCTGGACAAAAACTCTAGCCTGAGGCACGTCTCATAGTTGACATGACCTCAGTGCAGGAGATCTCGATTCAGCCTCTGCAGAGTGGGCCTGCCGTGCCCTCGGTCCCAAACCTCACGCTAGCTTGTGTTTTCAGACTTCCTTCCTCACACTCCTGGCAAACAAGCCCTCCGGACTAGGAACTCCGGAAACAAAACCCAGCCCAGTGTCTGCCCAACGGAAGAAAAACGTTTCCCTGTGGGGCTCTCCAGAAAACCCAGATGAGGATCAACCTGCTCGGGTCGACGGTACCCGAACTGGATAGGCTGCTCTGGGCACTCATGCTCTGCCTGACAGAGCCTGAAGCCAGACGACCAGACAGACAAGGAGACAGATGGCCGCACACCCAGCACTTCGGACACGCCATGGTCTTATGCCGTCACCTCATCCTAACCTTGGTTTTCAGATATCTGAACCTAGACATTATATCAATTCTCCACACAGCTGGGTATAGCAAGCACAAAACAGAACTCCTCCTTCCCCATGGCTGTCAAGCTTGCTCTTGGCATGGAGTCACTCCTTCAGGGTGGGTGAAATCTTCATGGCCCCTGATGCCACGCCCAAACTTGAGTGCTGCTTGGGCACAAATTCACACTGTGACCCTCAGGATGAGCCCCATGTCAAAGAAAGGCCTGTCAGGGCCTGGACCAAGAGCCCACATATGGGGCTTGCCAAGCCCCTATGCACCCAATCCTCACCACGGTTTGAATTTTCCAGTCGCCCCGCCCGTACCTGGAGCTCTGCTCTGGAATCCCTTTCTTGGAGAGACCTATGAGCCAGACAACACGACTCCACCCTTCCCACAAAATGACCCCAAACTCTTGGGAGCTGGGACAAATCCCCAGAGAGGGATACTCGTCCACAGTACCTGAGGCCACCGCTCCAATCCACGGCTATCCCGGACACAAAATCCAGAGACAAAAGCCTGAAGGAACGCCTCCCACTCGCCCTTGTTTCAGAGGCCCAGGAGCTCCCTCTCGGGCTGTACATCCGGCCTGCCATACCCTAAAAGCCACTCATAAGCTGAGTTTTTGTATTCACACTTCTGTGCCCACAGCCTGGACCCACACAACTTCCAGGCTAGGGCCTCTGGACCAAACAGCGAAAGATTGTGCCTGCCCTCTCCAAGGAAAGTGTGCCCAATCCATTGACCACAACCCTACAGGTTAGGGAAAAGCTCCAAGGTCCCTGAGGCCATCAATAGTATAGGCCACCCTAACCATGAGGGGCTCTCTGACACCAGCGGAGCAACTATCTCACTTAGACTCTCAGACAGTGTCCCCAGAGACAGAAGGTTGAAATGGACAGGCCCCCAGGCCCTAATCTGAACCTTAGCTTTGGTTTCCATGTTTCCTTTCTCAGAGGACTGTTTTCGTAGACCAGCACATGGGGTTTTTCTGAGGCACCAAACCAAACATCTCTCATCTCCACATGGGCAGCTTTCTTACTGGGATGTATCAAACACTTCAGGTAGGAGAGTTCCGCAGGGCCACTGAACAACCAGCACATTCCAAGGTCTCCATGGACCCAAACGCACATTATGACGCATCCTCAGGAGAGGCCATTTCAACTCAGCCCCCTGGGTCGCGTGTTCCAGAGGCAGCAGATCAAACATATCTTGTCGCTAATAGCCAATGGGAATGCGAGGCATGCTGTACAGGGATCCATCCTTCGAACCCTGCTCTCCAGTCCTTCCATATGCTATGTCCTGGAGCCATGCAACAGGGCTCGAATGTCCCGTAGAAGGAAACCTTGTGGTTTGGGGCAACCTCCAAACTCAGCGTGGGAAAACTTCCTTGGCCTCATGAGGCCCCCACTTCATGAAGGTGCCATCATGGACACATACTCCAGCCTCAGCCAACGTCTGATCCTCAGCCTGACTTCAGATGCAGGAGATTATGATTCAGACTCTGCAGAGTGGGCCTGCTCTGCCTTGGCTCCAATCCTCACACTAGCTTGTGTTTTCAGACTTCCGTCCTCACACTCCTGCCCCACAAACCCTCCCTACTGGGAATTCTGGGGCCACAATGAAGCACTGTGCCTGCCTCCCAGGAGAAAAACATTATCTATGGCGCTGCCCAGAAACCACAAATGAGGATCAAACTGCTTGGCCCTCGGCAACACCTCAATTGCATAGGCTACCTTAAACAGTGATGCTCTGTCGCAAATAGCCTGAGCCCAGACCTTCCAACAGACACCGACACAGCTGGCTGCACACCCAGCACATTGGACCCGCCACTGCCTTAGGCCACCATCCATTCCCAACCTGGGTTTTCAGTCATCGGAACCTAGACCTTATCTCCAATCCCTGCACAGGGGGGAACCTGATGCACAAGTCAGAACCCCTCCTTCCCCATGGCAAGAAACCTTGCTGCTGGCAGTGAGTTAAACCTTCAGTGTAGGAGAAAACGGCATGGCCCATGAGGCCACGCCCAAGCGTGAGGGCCGCCTTGGGCACAAACACACATTGTGAACCTCAGCGTGAGTACCTTATTCAAGTAACGCCTCTCAGTGACTGGACCAAGAGCCCGCATATGTGGCTAGCCATGCCCATAGGCACCCAGGACTAACTAGATGGTGTGTATTCCAGTTGAGGGAACCCACTGCTGTGCTCTAGAGTCCCTCTCCTTGGGGGTCCCCTGTGGCAGAAACAGTACTCTTCATTTCCACAGAATGAACACAAACACTTGGGAGCTTGGACAATCCCCCGAGAGGAAGGCACTTCCTCGGCCTCTGAGACAACCTCTACCCTGACCGGACACTGTAAACGCAACACCCAGAGACAAAATCCTGAGTGACTGCCTCCCACTTCCCTACTTTGATTTCCAGAGGATCTCCCCTCACGGACTAGAGATCAGGCCTGCCATTACATTGGCCCCTAGCTGAGCCAAGTTTGCTTTTTCAGACATCTGTCCCCACAGCCCTGGCAAACACAGCCTCTAGGCTGGGTTCTCTGGAGCCATACCACAGGACCGTGCCTGCTCTCTCCTGGGAAACTGTGTCCATTCCTTTGGCCACACACCTCCAGAATATGAGAAACCTCAAAGCCTCCGAGGACATCCCACTACTGGGAGCCTCACTGGACTCACAGGGGCATTCGGACACAAGCTGAGCAGCTACATCCATGAATGCATGCACACAGATGTCAACAGAGATAGAAGGTTGAGCCGGACAGGCCTTTGGGCCGTAGTATCAACTCTGGCTTTGGTTTCCAGGTGTCACTCCTCAGAGGCTTTGGTTCGAAGAACAGGGTATGGGGCTTTCCTGAGGCACGGAACAGAACTCCTCTCGTCTCCACATGGGAAGTTTCCTTGCTGGAGCGGTGTCAAACACCTCATGTTGGAGAATCCTGCAGAGTCCCTGAGCCACCTCCACATTCCAAGGTCTCCCAGGCCACCAAGCCACAGTAGGACTCATCTTCAGGAGAGACCATTTCAACTCTCCCCTCTGGGTAGCTCACCCAGGAGCCCGCAGATTGAGCCTGCCTTGTCCTGACTAAAGAGTGGGAATATGAGGTGGCGTTCCCAGGCATCCATGCTTAGACACCTGCTCTCGAGTCTTTCCATATGGGGCCTCTTGGAACCATTCAATAGGACTCGACTGTCGTGCAGAAGGTAACCTTCAGTTTTGGAGCAGTTCACAAATCCCATCGTAGGCAAAACTTTCTGGCATCATAAAGCCCCCACACCCTTCAGGAAGAGGCCATGCTGGACAAGAACTCTAGCCTGAGGCACGTCTCATAGTTGACATGACCTCAGTGCAGGAGATCTCGATTCAGCCTCTGCAGAGTGGGCCTGCAGTGCCCTCGGTCCCAAACCTCACGCTAGCTTGTGTTTTCAGACTTCCTTCCTCACACTCCTGGCAAACAAGCCCTCCGGACTAGGAACTCCGGAACCAAAACCCAGCCCAGTGTCTGCCCAACGGAAAAAAAACGTTTCCCTGTGGGGCTCTCCAGAAAACCCAGATGAGGATCAACCTGCTCGGGCCTCGACGGTACCCGAACTGGATAGGCTGCTCTGGGCACTCATGCTCTGCCTGACACAGCCTGAAGCCAGACGTCCAGACAGACAAGGAGACAGCTGGCCGCACACCCAGCACTTCGGACACGCCATGGTCTTATGCCGTCACCTCATCCTAACCTTGGTTTTCAGATATCTGAACCTAGACATTATATCAATTCTCCACACAGCTGGGTATAGCAAGCACAAAACAGAACTCCTCCTTCCCCATGGCTGTCAAGCTTGCTCTTGGCATGGAGTCACACCTTCAGGGTGGGAGAAACCTTCATGGCTTCTGATGCCACGCCCAAACTTGAATGCTGCTTGGGCACAAATTCACACTGTGACCCTCAGCATGAGCCCCATGTCAAAGAAAGGCCTGTCAGGGCCTGGACCAAGAGCCCACATATGGGGCTTGCCAAGCCCCTATGCACCCTATCCTCACCACGGTTTGAATTTTCCAGTCGCCCCGCCCATACCTGGAGCTCTGCTCTGGAATCCCTTTCTTGGAGAGACCCATGAGCCAGACAACACGACTCCACCCTTCCCAAAAAATGACCCCAAACTCTGGGGAGCTGGGACAGATCCCCAGAGAGGGATACTCGTCCACAGTACCTTAGGCCACCGCTCCAATCCACGGCTATCCGGGACACAACATCCAGAGACAAAAGCCTGAAAGAACGTCTCCCACTCGCCCTTGTTTCAGAGGCCCAGGAGCTCCCTCTCGGGCTGTACATCCGGCCTGCCATACCCTAGGCGCCACTCATAAGCTGAGTTTGCGTATTCAGAATTCTGTGCCCACAGCCTGGACCCACACAACAACCAGGCTAGGGCCTCTGGACCAAACAGCGAAAGATTGTGCCTGCCCTCTCCAAGGAAAGTGTGCCCAATCCATTGACCACAACCCTACAGGTTAGGGAAAAGCTCCTAGGTCCCTGAGGCCATTAATAGTATAGGCCACCCTGGACTAAGAGGGGCTCTCTGACACCAGCGGAGCAACTATCTCCACTTAGACTCTCAGACAGTGTCCCCAGAGACAGAAGGTTGAAATGGACAGGCCCCCAGGCCCTAATCTGAACCTTAGCTTTGGTTTCCATGTTTCCTTTCTCAGAGGACTGTTTTCGTAGACCAGCACATGGGGCTTTTCTGAGGCACCAAACCAAACATCTCTCATCTCCACATGGGCAGCTTTCTTACTGGGATGTATCAAACACTTCAGGTAGGAGAGTTCCGCAGGGCCACTGAACAACCAGCACATTCCAAGGTCTCCATGGACCCAAACGCACATTATGACGCATCCTCAGGAGAGGCCATTTCAACTCAGCCCCCTGGGTCGCGTGTTCCAGAGGCAGCAGATCAAACATATCTTGTCGCTAATAGCCAATGAGAATGCGAGGCATGCTGTACAGGGATCCATCCTTCGAACCCTGCTCTCCAGTCCTTCCATATGGTATGTCCTGGAGCCATGCAACAGGACTCGAATGTCCCGCAGAAGGAAACCTTGGGGTTTGGGGCAACCTCCAAACAGCGTGGGAAAACTTCCTTTGCCTCATGAGGCCACCACTTCATGAAGGTGCCATCATGGACACATACTCCAGCCTCAGCCAACGTCTGATCCTCAGCCTGACTTCAGATGCAGGAGATTTTGATTCAGACTCTGCAGAGTGGGCCTGCTCTGCCCTTGGCTCCAATCCTAACACTAGCTTGTGTTTTCAGACTTCCGTCCTCACACTCCTGGCCCACAAACCCTCCCTACTGGGAATTCTGGGGCCACAATGAAGCACTGTGCCTGCCTCCAGGAGAAAAACATTGTCTATGACGCTGCCCAGAAACCCCAAATGAGAATCAAACTGCTTGGCCCTCGGCAACACCCCATTTGCATAGGCTACCTTAAACAGTGATGCTCTGTCGAAAATAGCCTGAGCCCAGACCTTCCAACAGACACCGACACAGCTGGCTACACACCCAGCACATTGGACCCGCCACTGCCTTAGGCCACCATCCATTCCCAACCTGGGTTATTAGTCATCGGAACCTAGACCTTATCTCCAATCCCTGCACAGGGGGGAACCTGATGCACAAGTCAGAACCCCTCCTTCCCCATGGCAAGAAACCTTGCTGCTGGCAGTGAGTCAAACCTTCAGTGTAGGAGAAAACGGCATGGCCCATGAGGCCACGCCCAAGCGTGAGGGCCGCCTTGGGCACAAACACACATTGTGACCCTCAGCGTGAGTACCTTATTCAAGTAACGCCTCTCAGTGACTGGACCAAGAGCCTGCATATGTGGCTTGCCATGCCCATAGGCACCCAGGACTAACTAGATGGTGTGTATTCCAGTTGAGGGAACCCACTGCTGTGCTCTAGAGTCCCTCTCCTGGGGGGTCCCCTGTGGCAGAAAACAGTACTCTTCATTCCCACAGAATGAACACAAACACTTGGGAGCTTGGACATTCCCCCGAGAGGAAGGCTCTTCCTCGGCCTCTGAGACAACCCCTACCCTGACCGGACACTGTAAACGCAACACCCAGAGACAAAATCCTGAGTGACTGCCTCCCACTTGCCCTACTTTGATTTCCAGAGGATCTCCCCTCACGGACTAGAGATCAGGCCTGCCATTACATTGGCCCCTAGCTGAGCCAAGTTTGCTTTTTCAGACATCTGTCCCCACAGCCCTGGCAAACACAGCCTCTAGGCTGGGTCCTCTGGAGCCATACCACAGGACCGTGCCTGCTCTCTCCTGGGAAACTGTGTCCATTCCTTTGGCCACACACCTCCAGAATATGAGAAACCTCAAGGCCTCCGAGGACATCCCACTACTGGGAGCCTCACTGGACTCACAGGGGCATTCGGACACAAGCTGAGCAGCTACATCCATGAATGCATGCACACAGATGTCAACAGAGATAGAAGGTTGAGCCGGACAGGCCTTTAGGCCGTAGTCTCAACTCTTGCTTTGGTTTCCAGGTGTCACTCCTCAGAGGCTTTGGTTCGAAGAACAGGGTATGGGGCTTTCCTGAGGCACGGAACAGAACTCCTCTCGTCTCCACATGGGAAGTTTCCTTGTTGGATCCGTGTCAAACACCTCATGTTGGAGAATCCTGCAGAGTCCCTGAGCCACCTCCACATTCCAAGGTCTCCCAGGCCACCAAGCCACAGTAGGACTCATTTCAGGAGAGACCATTTCAACTCTCCCCTCTGGGTCGCTCACCCAGGAGCCCGCAGATTGAGCCTGCCTTGTCCTGACTAAAGAGTGGGAATATGAGGTGGCGTTCCCAGGCATCCATGCTTAGACACCTGCTCTCGAGTCTTTCCATATGGGGCCTCTTGGAAACATCCAATAGGACTCGACTGTCGTGCAGAAGGTAACCTTCAGTTTTGGAGCAGTTCACAAATCCCATCGTAGGCAAAACTTTCTGGCATCATGAAGCCCCCACACCCTTCAGGAAGAGGCCATGCTGGACAAGAACTCTAGCCTGAGGCACGTCTCATAGTTGACATGACCTCAGTGCAGGAGATCTCGATCAGCCTCTGCAGAGTGGGCCTGCCGTGCCCTCGGTCCCAAACCTCACGCTAGCTTGTGTTTTCAGACTTCCTTCCTCACACTCCTGGCAAACAAGCCCTCCGGACTAGGAACTCCGGCCCAAAACCCAGCCCAGTGTCTGCCCAACGGAAAAAAAAAACGTTTCCCTGTGGGGCTCTCCAGAAAACCCAGATGAGGATCAACCTGCTCGGGCCTCGACGGTACCCGAACTGGATAGGCTGCTCTGGGCACTCATGCTCTGCCTGACACAGCCTGAAGCCAGACGTCCAGACAGACAAGGAGACAGCTGGCCGCACACCCAGCACTTCGGACACGCCATGGTCTTATGCCGTCACCTCATCCTAACCTTGGTTTTCAGATATCTGAACCTAGACATTATATCAATTCTCCACACAGCTGGGTACAGCAAGCACAAAACAGAACTCTTCCTTCCCCATGGCTGTCAAGCTTGCTCTTGGCATGGAGTCACACATTCAGGGTGGGAGAAACCTTCATGGCTTCTGATGCCACGCCCAAACTTGAGTGCTGCTTGGGCACAAATTCACACTGTGACCCTCAGCATGAGCCCCATGTCAAAGAAAGGCCTGTCAGGGCCTGGACCAAGAGCCCACATATGGGGCTTGCCAAGCCCCTATGCACCCAATCCTCACCACGGTTTGAATTTTCCAGTCGCCCCGCCCATACCTGGAGCTCTGCTCTGGAATCCCTTTCTTGGAGAGACCCATGAGCCAGACAACACGACTCCACCCTTCCCACAAAATGACCCCAAACTCTTGGGAGCTGGGACAAATCCCCAGAGAGGGATACTCGTCCACAGTACCTGAGGCCACCGCTCCAATCCACGGCTATCCCGGACACAACATCCAGAGACAAAAGCCTGAAGGAACGTCTCCCACTCGCCCTTGTTTCAGAGGCCCAGGAGCTCCCTCTCGGGCTGTACATCGGCCGGCCATACCCTAGGCGCCACTCATAAGCTGAGTTTGTGTATTCAGACTTCTGTGCCCACAGCGTGGACCCACACAACATCCAGGCTAGGGCCTCTGGACCAAACAGCGAAAGATTGTGCCTGCCCTCTCCAAGGAAAGTGTGCCCAATCCATTGACCACAACCCTACAGGTTAGGGAAAAGCTCCAAGGTCCCTGAGGCCATCAATAGTATAGGCCACCCTGGACTAAGAGGGGCTCTCTGACACCAGCGGAGCAACTATCTCCACTTAGACTCTCAGAGAGTGTCCCCAGAGACAGAAGGTTGAAATGGACAGGCCCCCAGGCCCTAATCTGAACCTTAGCTTTGGTTTCCATGTTTCCTTTCTCAGAGGACTGTTTTCGTAGACCAGCACATGGGGCTTTTCTGAGGCACCAAACCAAACCTCTCTCATCTCCACATGGGCAGCTTTCTTACTGGGATGTATCAAACACTTCAGGTAGGAGAGTTCCGCAGGGCCACTGAACAACCAGCACATTCCAAGGTCTCCATGGACCCAAACGCACATTATGACGCATCGTCAGGAGAGGCCATTTCAACTCAGCCCCCTGGGTCGCGTGTTCCAGAGGTAGCAGATCAAACATATCTTGTCGCTAATAGCCAATGGGAATGCGAGGCATGCTGTACAGGGATCCATCCTTCGAACCCTGCTCTCCAGTCCTTCCATATGGTATGTCCTGGAGCCATGCAACAGGGCTCGAATGTCCCGCAGAAGGAAACCTTGTGGTTTGGGGCAACCTCCAAACTCAGCGTGGGAAAACTTCCTTGGCCTCTTGAGGCCCCCACTTCATGAAGGTGCCATCATGGACACATACTCCAGCCTCAGCCAACGTCTGATCCTCAGCCTGACTTCAGATGCAGGAGATTTTGATTCAGCCTCTGCAGAGTGGGCCTGCTCGGCCCTTGGCTCCAATCCTCACACTAGCTTGTGTTTTCAGACTTCCGTCCTCACAATCCTGCCCCACAAACCCTCCCTACTGGGAATTCTGGGGCCACAATGAAGCACTGTGCCTGCCTCCCAGGAGAAAAACATTGTCTATGGCGCTGCCCAGAGACCCCAAATGAGGATCAATCTGCTTGGCCCTAGGCAACACCCCAATTGCATAGGCTACCTTAAACAGTGATGCTCTGTCGCAAATAGGCTGAGCCCAGACCTTCCAACAGACACCGACACAGCTGGCTGCACACCCAGCACATTGGACCCGCCACTGCCTTAGGCCACCATCCATTCCCAACCTGGGTTTTCAGTCATCGGAACCTAGACCTTATCTCCAATCCTTGCACAGGGGGGAACCTGATGCACAAGTCAGAACCCCTCCTTCCACATGGCAAGAAACCTTGCTGCTGGCAGTGAGTCAAACCTTCAGTGTAGGAGAAAACGGCATGGCCAATGAGGCCACGCCCAAGCGTGAGGGCCGCCTTGGGCACAAACACACATTGTGACCCTCAGCGTGAGTACCTTATTCAAGTAACGCCTCTCAGTGACTGGACCAAGAGCCTGCATATGTGGCTTGCCATGCCCATAGGCACCCAGGACTAACTAGATGGTGTGTATTCCAGTTGAGGGAACCCACTGCTGTGCTCTAGAGTCCCTCTCCTGGGGGGTCCCCTGTGGCAGAAAACAGTACTCTTCATTCCCACAGAATGAACACAAACACTTGGGAGCTTGGAAAATCCCCCGAGAGGAAGGCTCTTCCTCGGCCTCTGAGACAACCCCTACCCTGACCGGACACTGTAAACGCAACACCCAGAGACAAAATCCTGAGTGACTGCCTCCCACTTGCCCTACTTTGATTTCCAGAGGATCTCCCCTCACGGACTAGAGATCAGGCCTGCCATTACATTGGCCCCTAGCTGAGCCAAGTTTGCTTTTTCAGACATCTGTCCCCACAGCCCTGGCAAACACAGCCTCTAGGCTGGGTCCTCTGGAGCCATAACACAGGACCGTGCCTGCTCTCTCCTGGGAAACTGTGACCATTCCTTTGGCCACACACCTCCAGAATATGAGAAACCTCAAGGCCTCCGAGGACATCCCACTACTGGGAGCCTCACTGGACTCACAGGGGCATTCGGACACAAGCTGAGCAGCTACATCCATGAATGCATGCACACAGATGTCAACAGAGATAGAAGGTTGAGCCGGACAGGCCTTTAGGCCATTGTCTCAACTCTTGCTTTGGTTTCCAGGTGTCACTCCTCAGAGGCTTTGGTTCGAAGAACAGGGTATGGGGCTTTCCTGAGGCACGGAACAGAACTCCTCGCGTCTCCACATGGGAAGTTTCCTTGTTGGAGCCGTGTCAAACACCTCATGTTGGAGAATCCTGCAGAGTCCCTGAGCCACCTCCACATTCCAAGGTCTCCCAGGCCACCAAGCCACAGTAGGACTCATCTTCAGGAGAGACCATTTCAACTCTCCCCTCTGGGTAGCTCACCCAGGAGCCCGCAGATTGAGCCTGCCTTGTCCTGAATAAAGAGTGGGAATATGAGGTGGCGTTCCCAGGCATCCATGCTTAGACACCTGCTCTCGAGTCTTTCCATATGGGGCCTCTTGGAACCATTCAATAAGACTCGACTGTCGTGCAGAAGGTAACCTTCAGTTTTGGAGCAGTTCACAAATCCCATCGTAGGCAAAACTTTCTGGCATCATAAAGCCCCCACACCCTTCAGGAAGAGGCCATGCTGGACAAGAACTCTAGCCTGAGGCACGTCTCATAGTTGACATGACCTCAGTGCAGGAGATCTCGATTCAGCCTCTGCAGAGTGGGCCTGCCGTGCCCTCGGTCCCAAACCTCACGCTAGCTTGTGTTTTCAGACTTCCTTCCTCACACTCCTGGCAAACAAGCCCTCCGGACTAGGAACTCCGGCCCAAAACCCAGCCCAGTGTCTGCCCAACGGAAAAAAAACGTTTCCCTGTGGGGCTCTCCAGAAAACCCAAATGAGGATCAACCTGCTCGGGCCTCGACGGTACCCGAACTGGATAGGCTGCTCTGGGCACTCATGCTCTGCCTGACACAGCCTGAAGCCACACGTCCAGAAGGACAAGGAGACAGATGGCCGCACACCCAGCACTTCGGACACGCCATGGTCTTATGCCGTCACCTCATCCTAACCTTGGTTTTCAGATATCTGAACCTAGACATTATATCAATTCTCCACACAGCTGGGTATAGCAAGCACAAAACAGAACTCCTCCTTCCCCATGGCTGTCAAGCTTGCTCTTGGCATGGAGTCACACCTTCAGGGTGGGAGAAACCTTCATGGCTTCTGATGCCACGCCCAAACTTGAATGCTGCTTGGGCACAAATTCACACTGTGACCCTCAGCATGAGCCCCATGTCAAAGAAAGGCCTGTCAGGGCCTGGACCAAGAGCCCACATATGGGGCTTGCCAAACCCCTATGCACCCAATCCTCACCACGGTTTGAATTTTCCAGTCGCACCGCCCATACCTGGAGCTCTGCTCTGGAATCCCTTTCTTGGAGAGACCCATGAGCCAGACAACACGACTCCACCCTTCCCAAAAAATGACCCCAAACTCTTGGGAGCTGGGACAAATCCCCAGAGAGGGATACTCGTCCACAGTACCTGAGGCCACCGCTCCAATCCACGGCTATCCCAGACACAACATCCAGAGACAAAAGCCTGAAGGAACGCCTCCCACTCGCCCTTGTTTCAGAGGCCCAGGAGCTCCCTCTCGGGCTGTACATCGGCCGGCAATACCCTAGGCGCCACTCATAAGCTGAGTTTGTGTATTCAGACTTCTGTGCCCACTGCCTGGTCCAACACAACAACCAGGCTAGGGCCTCTGGACCAAACAGCGAAAGATTGTGCCTGCCCTCTCCAAGGAAAGTGTGCCCAATCCATTGACCACAACCCTACAGGTTAGGGAAAAGCTCCAAGGTCCCTGAGGCCATCAATAGTATAGGCCACCCTGGACTAATAGGGGCTCTCTGACACCAGCGGAGCAACTATCTCCACTTAGACTCTCAGACAGTGTCCCCAGAGACAGAAGGTTGAAATGGACAGGCCCCCAGGCCCTAATCTGAACCTTAGCTTTGGTTTCCATGTTTCCTTTCTCAGAGGACTGTTTTCGTAGACCAGCACATGGGGCTTTTCTGAGGCACCAAACCAAACCTCTCTCATCTCCACATGGGCAGCTTTCTTACTGGGATGTATCAAACACTTCAGGTAGGAGAGTTCCGCAGGGCCACTGAACAACCAGCACATTCCAAGGTCTCCATGGACCCAAACGCACATTATGACGCATCCTCAGGAGAGGCCATTTCTTTTAATCTTTTTTTTTTTAATTTTATTTATTTATTTGACAGAGAGGGATCACAAGTAGATGGAGAGGCAGGCAGAGAGAGAGAGAGGAGGAAGCAGGCTCCCTGCTGAGCAGAGAGCCCAATGCGGGACTCGATCCCAGGACCCTGAGATCATGATCTGAGCCGAAGGCAGTGGCCCAACCCACTGAGCCACCCAGGCGCCCAGGAGAGGCCATTTCAACTCAGCTTCCTGGGTCGCGTGTTCCAGAGGCAGCAGATCAAACATATCTTGTCGCTAATAGCCAATGGGAATGCGAGGCATGCTGTACAGGGATCCATCCTTCGAACCCTGCTCTCCAGTCCTTCCATATGGTATGTCCTGGAGCCATGCAACAGGGCTCGAATGTCCCGCAGGAGGAAACCTTGTGGTTTGGGGCAACCTCCAAACTCAGCGTGGGAAAACTTCCTTGGCCTCATGAGGCCCCCACTTCATGAAGGTGCCATCATGGACACATACTCCAGCCTCAGCCAACGTCTGATCCTCAGCCTGACTTCAGATGCAGGAGATTTTGATTCAGCCTCTGCAGAGTGGGCCTGCTCTGCCCTTGGCTCCAATCCTCACACTAGCTTGTGTTTTCAGACTTCCGTCCTCACACTCCTGGCCCACAAACCCTCCCTACTGGGAATTCTGGGGCCACAATGAAGCACTGTGCCTGCCTCCCAGGAGAAAAACCTTGTCTATGGCGCTGCCCAGAAACCCCAAATGAGGATCAAACTGCTTGGCCCTCGGCAACACCCCAATTGCATAGGCTACCTTAAACAGTGATGCTCTGTCGACAATAGCCTGAGCCCAGAACTTCCAACAGACACCGACACAGCTGGCTGCACACCCAGCACATTGGACCCGCCACTGCCTTAGGCCACCATCCATTCCCAACCTGGGTTATTAGTCATCGGAACCTAGACCTTATCTCCAATCCCTGCACAGGGGGGAACCTGATGCACAAGTCAGAACCCCTCCTTCCCCCTGGCAAGAAACCTTGCTGCTGGCAGTGAGTCAAACCTTCAGTGTAGGAGAAAACGGCATGGCCCATGAGGCCACGCCCAAGCGTGAGGGCCGCCTTGGGCACAAACACACATTGTGACCCTCAGCGTGAGTACCTTATTCAAGTAACGCCTCTCAGTGACTGGACCAAGAGCCTGCATATGTGGCTTGCCATGCCCATAGGCACCCAGGACTAACTAGATGGTGTGTATTCCAGTTGAGGGAACCCACTGCTGTGGTCTAGAGTCCCTCTCCTGGGGGGTCCCCTGTGGCAGAAAACAGTACTCTTCATTCCCACAGAATGAACACAAACACTTGGGAGCTTGGACAATCCCCCGAGAGGAAGGCTCTTCCTCGGCCTCTGAGACAACCCCTACCCTGACCGGACACTGTAAACGCAACACCCAGAGACAAAATCCTGAGTGACTGCCTCCCACTTGCCCTACTTTGATTTCCAGAGGATCTCCCCTCACGGACTAGAGATCAGGCCTGCCATTACATTGGCCCCTAGCTGAGCCAAGTTTGCTTTTTCAGACATCTGTCCCCACAGCCCTGGCAAACACAGCCTCTAGGCTGGGTCCTCTGGAGCCATAACACAGGGCCGTGCCTGCTCTCTCCTGGGAAACTGTGTCCATTCTTTGGCCACACACCTCCAGAATATGAGAAACCTCAAGGCCTCCGAGGACATCCCACTACTGGGAGCCTCACTGGACTCACAGGGGCATTCGGACACAAGCTGAGCAGCTACATCCATGAATGCATGCACACAGATGTCAACAGAGATAGAAGGTTGAGCCGGACAGGCCTTTAGGCCGTAGTCTCAACTCTTGCTTTGGTTTCCAGGTGTCACTCCTCAGAGGCTTTGGTTCGAAGAACAGGGTATGGGGCTTTCCTGAGGCACGGAACAGAACTCCTCTCGTCTCCACATGGGAAGTTTCCTTGTTGGAGCCGTGTCAAACACCTCATGTTGGAGAATCCTGCAGAGTCCCTGAGCCACCTCCACATTCCAAGGTCTCCCAGGCCACCAAGCCACAGTAGGACTCATCTTCAGGAGAGACCATTTCAACTCTCCCCTCTGGGTAGCTCACCCAGGAGCCCGCAGATTGAGCCTGCCTTGTCCTGACTAAAGAGTGGGAATATGAGGTGGCGTTCCCAGGCATCCATGCTTAGACACCTGCTCTCGAGTCTTTCCATATGGGGCCTCTTGGAACCATCCAAGAGGACTCGACTGTCGTGCAGAAGGTAACCTTCAGTTTTGGAGCAGTTCACAAATCCCATCGTAGGCAAAACTTTCTGGCATCATGAAGCCCCCACACCCTTCAGGAAGAGGCCATGCTGGACAAGAACTCTAGCCTGAGGCACGTCTCATAGTTGACATGACCTCAGTGCAGGAGATCTCGATTCAGCCTCTGCAGAATGGGCCTGCCGTGCCCTCGGTCCCAAACCTCACGCTAGCTTGTGTTTTCCGACTTCCTTCCTCACACTCCTGGCAAACAAGCCCTCCGGACTATGAACTCCGGAACCAAAACCCAGCCCAGTGTCTGCACAACGGAAGAAAAACGTTTCCCTGTGGGGCTCTCCATAAAACCCAGATGAGGATCAACCTGCTCGGGCCTCGACGGTACCCGAACTGGATAGGCTGCTCTGGGCACTCATGCTCTGCCTGACACAGCCTGAAGCCAGACGTCCAGACAGACAAGGAGACAGCTGGCCGCACACCCAGCACTTCGGACACGCCATGGTCTTATGCCGTCACCTCATCCTAACCTTGGTTTTCAGATATCTGAACCTAAACATTATATCAATTCTCCACACAGCTGAGTATAGAAAGCACAAAACAGAACTCCTCCTTCCCCATGGCTGTCAAGCTTGCTCTTGGCATGGAGTCACACCTTCAGGGTGGGAGAAACCTTCATGGCTTAAGATGCCACGCCCAAACTTGAGTGCTGCTTGGGCACAAATTCACACTGTGACCCTCAGCATGAGCCCCATGTCAAAGAAAGGCCTGTCAGGGCCTGGACCAAGAGCCCACATATGGGGCTTGCCAAACCCCTATGCACCCAATCCTCACCACGGTTTGAATTTTCCAGTCGCCCCGCCCATACCTGGAGCTCTGCTCTGGAATCCCTTTCTTGGAGAGACCCATGAGCCAGACAACACGACACCACCCTTCTGAAAAAAATGACCCCAAACTCTGGGGAGCTGGGACAGATCCCCAGAGAGGGATACTCGTCCACAGTACCTGAGGCCACCGCTCCAATCCACGGCTATGCCGGACACAACATCCAGAGACAAAAGCCTGAAGGAACGTCTCCCACTCGCCCTTGTTTCAGAGGCCCAGGAGCTCCCTCTCGGGCTGTACATCCGGCCTGCCATACCCTAGGCGCCACTCATAAGCTGAGTTTGTGTATTCAGAATTCTGTGCCCACAGCCTGGACCCACACATCATCCAGGCTAGGGCCTCTGGACCAAACAGCGAAAGATTGTGCCTGCCCTCTCCAAGGAAAGTGTGCCCAATCCATTGACCACAACCCTACAGGTTAGGGAAAAGCTCCAAGGTCCCTGAGGCCATCAATAGTATAGGCCACCCTGGACTAAGAGGGGCTCTCTGACACCAGCGGAGCAACTATCTCCACTTAGACTCTCAGACAGTGTCCCCAGAGACAGAAGGTTGAAATGGACAGGCCCCCAGGCCCTAATCTGAACCTTAGCTTTGGTTTCCATGTTTCCTTTCTCAGAGGACTGTTTTCGTAGACCAGCACATGGGGCTTTTCTGAGGCACCAAACCAAACCTCTCTCATCTCCACATGGGCAGCTTTCTTACTGGGATGTATCAAACACTTCAGGTAGGAGAGTTCCGCAGGGCCACTGAACAACCAGCACATTCCAAGGTCTCCATGGACCCAAACGCACATTATGACGCATCCTCAGGAGAGGCCATTTCAACTCAGCCCCCTGGGTCGCAGTTCCAGAGGCAGCAGATCAAACATATCTTGTCGCTAATAGCCAATGGGAATGCGAGGCATGCTGTACAGGGATCCATCCTTCGAACCCTGCTCTCCAGTCCTTCCATATGGTATGTCCTGGAGCCATGCAACAGGGCTCGAATGTCCCGCAGAAGGAAACCTTGTGGTTTGGGGCAACCTCCAAACTCAGCTTGGGAAAACTTCCTTGGCCTCATGAGGCCCCCACTTCATGAAGGTGCCATTATCGACACATACTCCAGCCTCAGCCAACGTCTGATCCTCAGCCTGACTTCAGATGCAGGAGATTTTGATTCAGCCTCTGCAGAGTGGGCCTGCTCTGCCCTTGGCTCCAATCCTCACACTAGCTTGTGTTTTCAGACTTCCCTCCTCACACTCCTGGCCCACAAACCCTCCCTACTGGGAATTCTGGGGCCACAATGAAGCACTGTGCCTGCCTCCCAGGAGAAAAACTTTGTCTATGGCGCTGCCCAGAAACCCCAAATGAGGATCAAACTGCTTGGCCCTCGGCAACACCCCAATTGCATAGGCTACCTTAAACAGTGATGCTCTGTCGAAAATAGCCTGAGCCCAGAACTTCCAACAGACACCGACACAGCTGGCTACACACCCAGCACATTGGACCCGCCAATGCCTTAGGCCACCATCCATTCCCAACCTGGGTTATTACTCATCGGAACCTAGACCTTATCTCCAATCCCTGCACAGGGGGGAACCTGATGCACAAGTCAGAACCTCTCCTTCCCCCTGGCAAGAAACCTTGCTGCTGGCAGTGAGTCAAACCTTCAGTGTAGGAGAAAACGGCATGGCCCATGAGGCCACGCCCAAGCGTGAGGGCCGCCTTGGGCACAAACACACATTGTGACCCTCAGCGTGAGTACCTTATTCAAGTAACGCCTCTCAGTGACTGGACCAAGAGCCTGCATATGTGGCTTGCCATGCCCATAGGCACCCAGGACTAACTAGATGGTGTGTATTCCAGTTGAGGGAACCCACTGCTGTGCTCTAGAGTCCCTCTCCTGGGGGGTCCCCTGTGGCAGAAAACAGTACTCTTCATTCCCACAGAATGAACACAAACACTTGGGAGCTTGGACAATCCCCTGAGAGGAAGGCTCTTCCTCGGCCTCTGAGACAACCCCTACCCTGACCGGACACTGTAAACGCAACACCCAGAGACAAAATCCTGAGTGACTGCCTCCCACTTGCTCTACTTTGATTTCCAGAGGATCTCCCCTCACGGACTAGAGATCTGGCCTGCCAATACATTGGCCCCTAGCTGAGCCAAGTTTGCTTTTTCAGACATCTGTCCCCACAGCCCTGGCAAACAGAGCCTCTAGGCTGGGTCCTCTGGAGCCATACCACAGGACCGTGCCTGCTCTCTCCTGGGAAACTGTGTCCATTCCTTTGGCCACACACCTCCAGAATATGAGAAACCTCAAGGCCTCCGAGGACATCCCACTACTGGGAGCCTCACTGGACTCACAGGGGCATTCAGACACAAGCTGAGCAGCTACATCCATGAATGCATGCACACAGATGTCAACAGAGATAGAAGGTTGAGCCGGACAGGCCTTTAGGCCGTAGTCTCAACTCTTGCTTTGGTTTCCAGGTGTCACTCCTCAGAGGCTTTGGTTCGAAGAACAGGGTATGGGGCTTTCCTGAGGCACGCAACAGAACTCCTCTCGTCTCCACATGGGAAGTTTCCTTGTTGGAGCCGTGTCAAACACCTCATGTTGGAGAATCCTGCAGAGTCCCTGAGCCACCTCCACATTCCAAGGTCTCCCAGGCCACCAAGCCACAGTAGGACTCATCTTCAGGAAAGACCATTTCAACTCTCCCCTCTGGGTAGCTCACCCAGGAGCCCGCAGATTGAGCCTGCCTTGTCCTGAATAAAGAGTGGGAATATGAGGTGGCGTTCCCAGGCATCCATGCTTAGACACCTGCTCTCGAGTCTTTCCATATGGGGCCTCTTGGAACCATCCAATAGGACTCGACTGTCGTGCAGAAGGTAACCTTCAGTTTTGGAGCAGTTCACAAATCCCATCGTAGGCAAAACTTTCTGGCCTCATGAATCCCCCACACCCTTCAGGAAGAGGCCATGCTGGACAAGAACTCTAGCCTGAGGCACGTCTCATAGTTGACATGACCTCAGTGCAGGAGATCTCGATTCAGCCTCTGCAGAGTGGGCCTGCCGTGCCCTCGGTCCCAAACCTTACGCTAGCTTGTGTTTTAAGACTTCCTTCCTCACACTCCTGGCAAACAAGACCACCGGACTAGGAATTCCGGAACCAAGACCCAGCCCAGTGTCTGCAAAACAAAGAAAAACGTTTCCCTGTGGGGCTCTCCAGAAAACCCAGATGAGGATCAACCTGCTCGGGCCTCGACGGTACCCGAACTGGATAGGCTGCTCTGGGCACCTATGCTCTGCCTGACACAGCCTGAACCCAGACGTCCAGACAGACAAGGAGACAGCTGGCCGCACACCCAGCACTTCGGACACGCCATGGTCTTATGCCGTCACCTCATCCTAACCTTGGTTTTCAGATATCTGAACCTAGACATTATATCAATTCTCCACAGAGCTGGGTATAGCAAGCACAAAACAGAACTCCTCTTTCCCCATGGCTGTCAAGCTTGCTCTTGGCATGGAGTCACACCTTCAGGGTGGGAGAAACCTTCATGGCTTCTGATGCCACGCCCAAACTTGAGTGCTGCTTGGGTACAAATTCACACTGTGACCCTCAGCATGAGCCCCATGTCAAAGAAAGGCCTGTCAGGGCCTGGACCAAGAGCCCACATATGGGGCTTGCCAAGCCCCTATGCACCCAATCCTCACCACGGTTTGAATTTTCCAGTCGCCCCGCCCGAACCTGGACCTCTGCTCTGGAATCCCTTTCTTGGAGAGACCCATGAGCCAGACAACACGACTCCACCCTTCCCACAAAATGACCCCAAACTCTTGGGAGCTGGGACAAATCCCCAGAGAGGGATACTCGTCCACAGTACCTGAGGCCACCGCTCCAATCCACGGCTATCCCGGACACAACATCCAGAGACAAAAGCCTGAAGGAACGCCTCCCACTCGCCCTTGTTTCAGAGGCCCAGGAGCTCCCTCTCGGGCTGTACATCCGGCCTGCCATACCCTAGGCGCCACTCATAAGCTGAGTTTGTGTATTCACACTTCTTTGCCCACAGCCTGGACCCACACAACATTCAGGCTAGGGCCTCTGGACCAAACAGTGAAAGATTGTGCCTGCCCTCTCCAAGGAAAGTGTGCCCAATCCATTGACCACAACGCTACAGGTTACGGAAAAGCTCCAAGGTCCCTGAGGCCATCAATAGTATAGACCACCCTGGACTAAGAGGGGCTTTCTGACACCAGCGGAGCAACTATCTCCACTTAGACTCTCAGACAGTGTCCGCAGAGACAGAAGGTTGAAATGGACAGGCCCCCAGGCCCTAATCTGAACCTTAGCTTTGGTTTCCATGTTTCCGTTCTCAGAGGACTGTTTTCGTAGACCAGCACATGGGGCTTTTCTGAGGCACCAAACCAAACCTCTCTCATCTCCACATGGGCAGCTTTCTTACTGGGATGTATCAAACACTTCAGGTAGGAGAGTTCCGCAGGGCCACCGAACAACCAGCACATTCCAAGGTCTCCATGGACCCAAACGCACATTATGACGCATCCTCAGGAGAGGCCATTTCAACTCAGCCCCCTGGGTCGCGTGTTCCAGAGGCAGCAGATCAAACATATCTTGTCGCTAATAGCCAATGGGAATGCGAGGCATGCTGTACAGGGATCCATCCTTCGAACCCTGCTCTCCAGTCCTTCCATATGGTATGTCCTGGAGCCATGCAACAGGACTCGAATGTCCCGCAGAAGGAAACCTTGGGGTTTGGGGCAACCTCCAAACTCAGCGTGGGAAAACTTCCTTGGCCGCATGAGGCCCCCACTTCATGAAGGTGCCATCATGGACACATACTCCAGCCTCAGCCAACGTCTGATCCTCAGCCTGACTTCAGATGCAGGAGATTGATTCAGCCTCTGCAGAGTGGGCCTGCTCTGCCCTTGGCTCCAATCCTCACACTAGCTTGTGTTTTCAGACTTCCGTCCTCACACTCCTGGCCCACAAACCCTCCCTACTGGGAATTCTGGGGCCACAATGAAGCACTGTGCCTGCCTCCCAGGAGAAAAACATTGTCTATGGCGCTGCCCAGAAACCCCAAATGAGGATCAAACAGCTTGGCCCTCGGCAACACCCCAATTGCATAGGCTACCTTAAACAGTGATGCTCTGTCGCAAATAGCCTGAGCCCAGACCTTCCAACAGACACCGACACAGCTGGCTGCACACCCAGCACGTTGGACCCGCCACTGCCTTAGGCCACCATCCATTCCCAACCTGCGTTTTCAGTCATCGGAACCTAGACCTTATCTCCAATCCCTGCACAGGGGGGAACCTGATGCACAAGTCAGAACCCCTCCTTCCCCCTGACAAGAAACCTTGCTGCAGGCAGTGAGTCAAACCTTCAGTGTAGGAGAAAACGGCATGGCCCATGAGGCCACGCCGAAGCGTGAGGGCCGCCTTGGGCACAAACACACATTGTGACCCTCAGCGTGAGTACCTTTTTCAAGTAACGCCTCTCAGTGACTGGACCAAGAGCCCGCATATGTGGCTTGCCATGCCCATAGGCACCCAGGACTAACTAGATGGTGTGTATTCCAGTTGAGGGAACCCACTGCTTTGCTCTAGAGTCCCTCTCCTGGGGGGGTCCCCTGTGGCAGAAAACAGTACTCTTCATTCCCACAGAATGAACACAAACACTTGGGAGCTTGGACAATCCCCCGAGAGGAAGGCTCTTCCTCGGCCTCTGAGACAACCCCTACCCTGACCGGACACTGTAAACGCAACACCCAGAGACAAAATCCTGAGTGACTGCCTCCCACTTGCCCTACTTTGATTTCCAGAGGATCTCCCCTCACGGACTAGAGATCAGGACTGCCATTACATTGGCCCCTAGCTGAGCCAAGTTTGCTTTTTCAGACATCTGTCCCCACAGCCCTGGCAAACACAGCCTCTAGGCTGGGTCCTCTGGAGCCATACCACAGGACCGTGCCTGCTCTCTCCTGGGAAACTGTGTCCATTCCTTTGGCCACACACCTCCAGAATATGAGAAACCTCAAGGCCTCCGAGGACATCCCACTACTGTGAGCCTCACTGGACTCACAGGGGCATTCGGACACAAGCTGAGCAGCTACTTCCATGAATGCATGCACACAGATGTCAACAGAGATAGAAGGTTGAGCCGGACAGGCCTTTAGGCCGTAGTCTCAACTCTTGCTTTGGTTTCCAGGTGTCACTCCTCAGAGGCTTTGGTTCGAAGAACAGGGTATGGGGCTTTCCTGAGGCACGGAACAGAACTCCTCTCGTCTCCACATGGGAAGTTTCCTGGTGGGAGCCGTGTCAAAAACCTCATGTTGGAGAATCCTGCAGAGTCCCTGAGCCACCTCCACATTCCAAGGTCTCCCAGGCCACCAAGCCACAGTAGGACTCATCTTCAGGAGAGACCATTTCAACTCTCCCCTCTGGGTAGCTCACCCAGGAGCCCGCAGATTGAGCCTGCCTTGTCCTGAATAAAGAGTGGGAATATGAGGTGGCGTTCCCAGGCATCCATGCTTAGACACCTGCTCTCGAGTCTTTCCATATGGGGCCTCTTGGAACCATCCAATAGGACTCGACTGTCGTGCAGAAGGTAACCTTCAGTTTTGGAGCAGTTCACAAATCCCATCGTAGCCAAAACTTTCTGGCCTCATGAAGCCCCCACACCCTTCAGGAAGAGGCCATGCTGGACAAGAACTCTAGCCTGAGTCACGTTTCATAGTTGACATGACCTCAGTGCAGGAGATCTCGATTCAGCCTCTGCAGAGTGGGCCTGCCGTGCCCTCGGTCCCAAACCTCACGCTAGCTTGTGTTTTCAGACTTCCTTCCTCACACTCCTGGCAAACAAGAGCTCTGGACTAGGAACTCCGGAACCAAAACCCAGCCCAGTGTCTGCCCAACGGAAGAAAAACGTTTCCCTGTGGGGCTCTCCAGAAAACCCAGATGAGGATCAACCTGCTCGGGCCTCGACGGTACCCGAACTGGATAGGCTGCTCTGGGCACTCATGCTCTGCCTGACACAGCCTGAAGCCAGACGTCCAGACAGACAAGGAGACAGCTGGCCGCACACCCAGCACTTCGGACACGCCATGGTCTTATGCCGTCACCTCATCCTAACCTTGGTTTTCAGATATCTGAACCAAGACATTATATCAATTCTCCACACAGCTGGGTATAGCAAGCACAAAACAGAACTCCTCCTTCCCCATGGCTGTCAAGCTTGCTCTTGGCATGGAGTCACACCTTCAGGGTGGGAGAAACCTTCATGGCTTCTGATTCCACGCCCAAACTTGAGTGCTACTTGGGCACAAATTCACACTGTGACCCTCAGCATGAGCCCCATGTCAAAGAAAGGCCTGTCAGGGCCTGGACCAAGAGCCCACATATGGGGCTTGCCAAGCCCCTATGCACCCAATCCTCACCACGGTTTGAATTTTCCAGTCGCCCCGCCCGTACCTGGAGCTCTGATCTGGAATCCCTTTCTTGGAGAGACCCATGAGCCAGACAACACGACTCCACCCTTCCCACAAAATGACCCCAAACTCTTGGGAGTTGGGACAAATCCCCAGAGAGGGATACTCGTCCACAGTACCTGAGGCCACCGCTCCAATCCATGGCTATCCCGGACACAACATCCAGAGACAAAAGCCTGAAGTAACGTCTCCCACTCGCCCTTGTTTCAGAGGCCCATGAGCTCCATCTCGGGCTGTACATCCGGCCTGCCATACCCTAGGCGCCACTCATAAGCTGAGTTTGTGTATTCAGAATTCTTTGCCCACAGCCTGGACCCACACAACATCCAGGCTAGGGCCTCTGGACCAAACAGCGAAAGATTGTGCCTGCCCTCTCCAAGGAAAGTGTGCCCAATCCATTGACCACAACCGTACAGGTTACGGAAAAGCTCCAAGGTCCCTGAGGCCATCAATAGTATAGACCACCCTGGACTAAGAGGGGCTTTCTGTCACCAGCGGAGCAACTTTCTCCACTTAGACTCTCAGACAGTGTCCCCAGAGACAGAAGGTTGAAATGGACAGGCCCCCAGGCCCTAATCTGAACCTTAGCTTTGGTTTCCATGTTTCCGTTCTCAGAGGACTGTTTTTGTAGACCAGCACATGGGGCTTTTCTGAGGCACCAAACCAAACCTCTCTCATCTCCACATGGGCAGCTTTCTTACTGGGATGTATCAAACACTTCAGGTAGGAGAGTTCCGCTGGGCCACCGAACAACCAGCACATTCCAAGGTCTCCATGGACCCAAACGCACATTATGACGCATCGTCAGGAGAGGCCATTTCATCTCAGCCCCCTGGGTCGCGTGTTCCAGAGGCAGCAGATCAAACATATCTTGTCGCTAATAGCCAATGGGAATGCGAGGCATGCTGTACAGGGATCCATCCTTCGAACCCTGCTCTCCAGTCCTTCCATATGGTATGTCCTGGAGCCATGCAACAGGACTCGAATGTCCCGCAGAAGGAAACCTTGTGGTTTGGGGCAACCTCCAAACTCAGCGTGGGAAAACTTCCTTGGCCTTATGAGGCCCCCACTTCATGAAGGTGCCATCATGGACACATACTCCAGCCTCAGCCAACGTCTGATCCTCAGCCTGACTTCAGATGCAGGAGATTTTGATTCAGCCTCTGCAGAGTGGGCCTGCTCTGCCCTTGGCTCCAATCCTCACACTAGCTTGTGTTTTCAGACTTCCGTCCTCACACTCCTGGCCCACAAACCCTCCCTACTGGGAATTCTGGGGCCACAATGAAGCACTGTGCCTGCCTCCCAGGAGAAAAACATTGTCTATGGCGCTGCCCAGTAACCCCAAATGAGGATCAAACTGCTTGGCCCTCGGCAACACCCCAATTGCATAGGCTACCTTAAACAGTGATGCTCTGTCGCAAATAGGCTGAGCCCAGACCTTCCAACAGACACCGACACAGCTGGCTGCACACCCAGCACATTGGACCCGCCACAGCCTTAGGCCACCATCCATTCCCAACCTGGGTTTTCAGTCATCGGAACCTAGACCTTATCTCCAATCCCTGCACAGGGGGGAAACTGATGCACAAGTCAGAACCCCTCCTTCCCCATGGCAAGAAACCTTGCT
The DNA here is from genome assembly GCF_964662115.1 of Mustela nivalis. NCBI lineage: Eukaryota > Metazoa > Chordata > Mammalia > Carnivora > Mustelidae > Mustela > Mustela nivalis. Next base: position 301,355 of record NW_028136261.1, on the reverse strand, counting down.
GCTGGCAGTGAGTCAAACCTTCAGTGTAGGAGAAAACGGCATGGCCCATGAGGCCACGCCAAAGCGTGAGGGCCGCCTTGGGCACAAACACACATTGTGCCCCTCAGCGTGAGTACCTTTTTCAAGTAACGCCTCTCAGTGACTGGACCAAGAGCCCGCATATGTGGCTTGCCATGCCCATAGGCACCCAGGACTAACTAGATGGTGTGTATTCCAGTTGAGGGAACCCACTGCTGTGCTCTAGAGTCCCTCTCCTGGGGTGGTCCCCTGTGGCAGAAAACAGTACTCTTCATTCCCACAGAATGAACAAAAACACTTGGGAGCTTGGACAATCCCCCGAGAGGAAGGCTCTTCCTCGGCCTCTGAGACAACCCCTACCCTGACCGGACACTGTAAACGCAACACCCAGAGACAAAAGCCTGAGTGACTGCCTCCCACTTGCCCTACTTTGATTTCCAGAGGATCTCCCCTCACGGACTAGAGATCAGGCCTGCCATTACATTGGCCCCTAGCTGAGCCAAGTTTGCTTTTTCAGACATCTGTCCCCACAGCCCTGGCAAACACAGCCTCTAGGCTGGGTCCTCTGGAGCCATACCACAGGACCGTGCCTGCTCTCTCCTGGGAAACTGTGTCCATTCCTTTGGCCACACACCTCCAGAATATGAGAAACCTCAAGGCCTCCGAGGACATCCCACTACTGGGAGCCTCACTGGACTCACAGGGGCATTCGGACACAGCTGAGCAGCTACATCCATGAATGCATGCACACAGATGTCAACAGAGATAGGAGGTTGAGCCGGACAGGCCTTTAGGCCGTAGTCTCAACTCTTGCTTTGGTTTCCAGGTGTCACTCCTCAGAGGCTTTGGTTCGAAGAACAGGGTATGGGGCTTTCCTGAGGCACGGAACAGAACTCCTCTCGTCTCCACATGGGAAGTTTCCTTGTTGGAGCAGTGTCAAACACCTCATGTTGGAGAATCCTGCAGAGTCCCTGAGCCACCTCCACATTCCAAAGTCTCCCAGGCCACCAAGCCACAGTAGGACTCATCTCCAGGAGAGTCCATTTCAACTCTCCCCTCTGGGTAGCTCACCCAGGAGCCCGCAGTTTGAGCCTGCCTTGTTCTGACTAAAGAGTGGGAATATGAGGTGGCGTTCCCAGGCATCCATGCTTAGACACCTGCTCTCGAGTCTTTCCATATGGGGCCTCTTGGAACCATCCAATTGGACTCGACTGTCGTGCAGAAGGTAACCTTCAGTTTTGGAGCAGTTCACAAATCCCATCGTAGCCAAAACTTTCTGGCCTCATGAAGCCCCCACACCCTTCAGGAAGAGGCCATGCTGGACAAAAACTCTAGCCTGAGACACGTCTCATAGTTGACATGACCTCAGTGCAGGAGATCTCGATTCAGCCTCTGCAGATTGGGCCTGCCGTGCCCTCGGTCCCAAACCTTACGCTAGCTTGTGTTTTCAGACTTCCTTCCTCACACTCCTGGCAAACAAGCACTCCGGACTAGGAACTCCGGAACCAAAACCCAGCCCAGTGTATGCCCAACGGAAGAAAAATGTTTCCCTGTGGGGCTCTCCAGAAAACCCAGATGAGGATCAACCTGCTCGGGCCTCGACGGTACCCGAACTGGATAGGCTGCTCTGGGCACTCATGCTCTGCCTGACACAGCCTGAAGCCAGACGACAAGACAGACAAGGAGACAGCTGGCCGCACACCCAGCACTTCGGACACGCCATGGTCTTATGCCGTCACCTCATCCTAACCTTGGTTTTCAGATATCTGAACCTAGACATTATATCAATTCTCCACACAGCTGGGTATAGCAAGCACAAAACAGAACTCCTCCTTCTCCATGGCTGTCAAGCTTGCTCTTGGCATGGAGTCACACCTTCAGGGTGGGAGAAACCTTCATGCCCCTGATGCCACGACCAAACTTGAGTGCTGCTTGGGCACAAATTCACACTGTGACCCTCAGCATGAGCCCCATGTCAAAGAAAGGCCTGTCAGGGCCTGGACCATGAGCCCACATATGGCGCTTGCCAAGCCCCTATGCACCCAATCCTCACCACGGTTTGAATTTTCCAGTCGCCCCGCCCGAACCTGGACCTCTGCTCTGGAATCCCTTTCTTGGAGAGACCCATGAGCCAGACAACACGACTCCACCCTTCCCACAAAATGACCACAAACTCTTGGGAGCTGGGACAAATCCCCAGAGAGGGATACTCGTCCACAGTACCTGAGGCCACCGCTCCAATCCACGGCTATCCCGGACACAACATCCAGAGACAAAAGCCTGAAGGAACGCCTCCCACACGCCCTTGTTTCAGAGGCCCAGGAGCTCCCTCTCGGGCTGTACATCCGGCCTGCCATACCCTAGGCGCCACTCATAAGCTGAGTTTGTGTATTCAGACTTCTGTGCCCACAGCCTGGACCCACACAACATCCAGGCTAGGGCCTCTGGACCAAACAGCGAAAGATTGTGCCTGCCCTCTCCAAAAAAAGTGAGCGCAATCCATTGACCACAACCCTACAGGTTAGGGAAAAGCTCCAAGGTCCCTGAGGCCATCAATAGTATAGGCCACCCTGGACTAAGAGGGGCTCTCTGACACCAGCGGAGCAACTATCTCCACTTAGACTCTCAGACAGTGTCCCCAGAGACAGAAGGTTGAAATGGACAGGCCCCCAGGCCCTAATCTGAACCTAAGCTTTGGTTTCCATGTTTCCGTTCTCAGAGGACTGTTTTCGTAGACCAGCACATGGGGCTTTTCTGAGGCACCAAACCAAACATCTCTCAGTCCACATGGGCAGCTTTCTTACTGGGATGTATCAAACACTTCAGGTAGGAGAGTTCCGCAGGGCCACCGAACAACCAGCACATTCCAAGGTCTCCATGGACCCAAACGCACATTATGACGCATCCTCGGAGAGGCCATTTCAACTCAGCCCCCTGGGTCGCGACGCTCAGCATGAGCCCCATGTCAAAGAAAGGCCTGTCAGGGCCTGGACCAAGAGCCCACATATGGCGCTTGCCAAGCCCCTATGCACCCAATCCTCACCACAGTTTGAATTTTCCAGTCGCCCCGCCCGAACCTGGACATCTGCTCTGGAATCCCTTTCTTGGAGAGACCCATGAGCCAGACAACACGACTCCACCCTTCCCACAAAATGACCCCAAATCCCCAGAGAGGGAAACTCGTCCACAGTACCTGAGGCCACCGCTCCAATCCACGGCTATCCCGGACACAACATCCAGAGACAAAAGCCTGAAGGAACGCCTCCCACACGCCCTTGTTTCAGAGGCCCAGGAGCTCACTCTCGGGCTGTACATCCGGCCTGCCATACCCTAGGCGCCACTCATAAGCTGAGTTTGTGTATTCAGACTTCTGTGCCCACAGCCTGGAACCACACAACATCCAGGCTAGGGCCTCTGGACCAAACAGCGAAAGATTGTGCCTGCCCTCTCCAAGGAAAGTGTGCCCAATCCATTGACCACAACCCTACAGGTTAGGGAAAAGCTCCAAGGTCCCTGAGGCCAGCAATAGTATAGGCCACCCTGGACTAAGAGGGGCTCTCTGACACCAGGGGAGCAACTATCTCCACTTAGACTCTCAGACAGTGTCCCCAGAGACAGAAGGTTGAAATGGACAGGCCCCCAGGCCCTAATCTGAACCTAAGCTTTGGTTTCCATGTTTCCGTTCTCAGAGGACTGTTTTCGTAGACCAGCACATGGGGCTTTTCTGAGGCACCAAACCAAACATCTCTCATCTCCACATGGGCAGCTTTCTTACTGGGATGTATCAAACACTTCAGGTAGGAGAGTTCCGCAGGGCCACCGAACAACCAGCACATTCCAAGGTCTCCATGGACCCAAACGCACATTATGACGCATCCTCGGAGAGGCCATTTCAACTCAGCCCCCTGGGTCGCGACCCTCAGAATGAGCCCCATGTCAAAGAAAGGCCTGTCAGGGCCTGGATCAAGAGCCCACATATGGGGATTGCCAAGCCCCTATGCACCCAATCCTCACCACGGTTTGAATTTTCCAGTCGCCCCGCCCGTACCTGGAGCTCTGATCTGGAATCCCTTTCTTGGAGAGACCCATGAGCCAGACAACACGACTCCACCCTTCCCACAAAATGACCCCAAACTCTTGGGAGCTGGGACAAATCCCCAGAGAGGGAAACTCGTCCACAGTACCTGAGGCCACCGCTCCAATCCACGGCTATCCCGGACACAACATCCAGAGACAAAAGCCTGAAAGAACGCCTCCCACGCGCCCTTGTTTCAGAGGCCCAGGAGCTCCCTCTCGGGCTGTACATCCGGCCAGCCATACCCTAGGCGCCACTCATAAGCTGAGTTTGTGTATTCAGACTTCTGTGCCCACAGCCTGGACCCACACAACATCCAGGCTAGGGCCTCTGGACCAAACAGCGAAAGATTGTGCCTGCCCTCTCCAAGGAAAGTGTGCCCAATCCATTGACCACAACCCTACAGGTTAGGGAAAAGCTCCAAGGTCCCTGAGGCCAGCAATAGTATAGGCCACCCTGGACTGAGGGGCTCTCTGACACCAGGGGAGCAACTATCTCCACTTAGACTCTCAGACAGTGTCCCCAGAGACAGAAGGTTGAAATGGACAGGCCCCCAGGCCCTAATCTGAACCTAAGCTTTGGTTTCCATGTTTCCGTTCTCAGAGGACTGTTTTCGTAGACCAGCACATGGGGCTTTTCTGAGGCACCAAACCAAACATCTCTCATCTCCACATGGGCAGCTTTCTTACTGGGATGTATCAAACACTTCAGGTAGGAGAGTTCCGCAGGGCCACCGAACAACCAGCACATTCCAAGGTCTCCATGGACCCAAACGCACATTATGACGCATCCTCAGGAGAGGCCATTTCAACCCAGCCCCCTGGGTCGCGTGTTCCAGAGACAGCAGATCAAACATATCTTGTCGTTAATAGCCAATGGGAATGCGAGGCATGCTGTACAGGGATCCATCCTTCGAACCCTGCTCTCCAGTCCTTCCATATGGTATGTCCTGGAGCCATGCAACAGGACTCGAATGTCCCACAGAAGGAAACCTTGTCGTTTGGGGCAACCTTCAAACTCAGCGTGGGAAAACTTCCTTGGCCTCATGAGGCCCCCACTTCATGAAGGTGCCATCATGGACACATACTCCAGCCTCAGCCAACGTCTGATCCTCAGCCTGACTTCAGATGCAGGAGATTTTGATTCAGCCTCTGCAGAGTGGGCCTGCTCTGCCCTTGGCTCCAATCCTCACACTAGCTTGTGTTTTCAGACTTCCGTCCTCACACACCTGGCCCACAAACCCACCATACTGGGAATTCGTGGGCCACAATGAAGCACTGTGCCTGCCTCCCAGGAGAAAAACATTATCTATGGCGCTGCCCAGTAACCCCAAATGAGGATCAAACTGCTTGGCCCTCGGCAACACCCCAATTGCATAGGCTACCTTAAACAGTGATGCTCTGTTGCAAATAGCCTGAGCCCAGACCTTCCAACAGACACCGACACAGCTGGCTGCACACCCAGCACATTGGACCCGCCACTGCCTTAGGCCACCATCCATTCCCAACCTGGGTTTTCAGTCATCGGAACCTAGACCTTATCTCCAATCCCTGCACAGGGGGGAACCTGATGCACAAGTCAGAACCCCTCCTTCCCCATGGCAAGAATCCTTGCTGCTGGCAGTGAGTCAAACCTTCAGTGTAGGAGAAAACGGCATGGCCCATGAGGCCACGCCCAAGTGTGAGGGCCGCCTTGGGCACAAACACACATTGTAACCCTCAGCATGAGTACCTTATTCAAGTAACGCCTCTCAGTGACTGGACCAAGAGCCCGCATATGTGGCTTGCCATGCCCATAGGCACCCAGGACTAACTAGATGGTGTTTATTCTAGTTGAGCAAACCCACTGCTGTCCTCTAGAGTCCCTCTCCTGGGGGGCCCCTGTGGCAGAAAACAGTACTCTTCATTCCCACAAAATGAACACAAACACTTGGGAGCTTGGACAATCCCCCGAGAGGAAGGCTCTTCCTCGGCCTCTGAGACAACCCCTACCCTGACTGGACACTGTAAACGCAACACCCAGAGACAAAATCCTGAGTGACTGCCACCCACTCGCCCTACTTTGATTTCCAGAGGATCTCCCCTCACGGACTAGAGATCAGGCCTGCCATTACATTGGCCCCTAGCTGAGCCAAGTTTGCTTTTTCAGACATCTGTCCCCACAGCCCTGGCAAACAGAGCCTCTAGGCTGGGTCCTCTGGAGCCATACCACAGGACCGTGCCTGCTCTCTCCTGGGAAACTGTGTCCATTCCTTTGGCCACACACCTCCAGAATATGAGAAACCTCAAGGCCTCCGAGGACATCCCACTACTGGGAGCCTCACTGGACTCACAGGGGCATTCGGACACAAGCTGAGCAGCTACATCCATGAATGCATGCACACAGATGTCAACAGAGATAGAAGGTTGAGCCGGACAGGCGTTTAGGCCGTAGTCTCAACTCTTGCTTTGGTTTCCATGTGTCACTCCTCAGAGGCTTTGGTTCGAATAACAGGGTATGGGGCTTTCCTGAGGCATGGAACAGAACTCCTCTCGTCTCCACATGGGAAGTTGCCTTATTGGAGCCGTGTCAAACAACTCATGTTGGAGAATCCTGCAGAGTCCCTGAGCCACCTCCACATTCCAAGGTCTCCCAGGCCACCAAGCCACAGTAGGACTCATCTTCAGGAGAGTCCATTTCAACTCTCCCCTCTGGGTAGCTCACCCAGGAGCCCGCAGATTGAGCCTGCCTTGTCTTGACTAAAGAGTGGGAATATGAGGTGGCGTTCCCAGGCATCCATGCTTAGACACCTGCTCTCGAGTCTTTCCATATGGGGCCTCTTAGAACCATCCAATAGGACTCGACTGTCGTGCAGAAGGTAACCTTCAGTTTTGGAGCAGTTCACAAATCCCATCGTAAGCAAAACTTTCTGGCCTCATGAAGCCCCCACACCCTTCAGGAAGAGGCCATGCTGGACAAGAACTCTAGCCTGAGGCACGTCACATAGTTGACATGACCTCAGTGCAGGAGATCTCGATTCAGCCTCTGCAGAGTGGGCCTGCCGTGGCCTCGGTCCCAAACCTCACGCTAGCTTGTGTTTTCAGACTTCATTCCTCACACTCCTGGCAAACAAGCCCTCCGGACTAGGAACTCCAGAACCAAAACCCAGCCCAGTGTCTGCCCAACGGAAGAAAAACGTTTCCCTGTGGTGCTCTCCAGAAAACCCTGATGAGCATCAACCTGCTCGGGCCTCGACGGTACCCGAACTGGATAGGCTCCTCTGGGCACTCATGCTCTGCCTGACACAGCCTGAAGCCAGACGTCCAGACAGACAAGGAGACAGCTGGCCGCACACCCAGCACTTCGGACACGCCATGGTCTTATGCCGTCACCTCATCCTAACCTTGGTTTTCAGATATCTGAACCTAGACATTATATCAATTCTCCACACAGCTGGGTATAGCAAGCACAAAGCAGAACTCCTCCTTCCCCATGGCTGTCAAGCTTGCTCTTGGCATGGAGTCACACCTTCAGGGTGGGAGAAACCTTCATGGGTTCTGATGCCACGCCCAAACTTGAGTGCTGCTTGGGCACAAATTCACACTGTGACCCTCAGCATGAGCCCCATGTCAAAGAAAGGCCTGTCAGGGCCTGGACCAAGAGCCCACATATGGGGCTTGCCAAGCCCCTATGCACCCAATTCTCACCACGGTTTCAATTTTCCAGTCGCCCCGCCCGTACCTGGAGCTCTGCTCTGGAATCCCTTTCTTGGAGAGACCCATGAGCCAGAAAACACGACTCCACCCTTCCCACAAAATGACCCCAAACTCTTGGGAGCTGGGACAAATCCCCAGAGAGGGATACTCGTCCACAGTACCTGAGGCCACCGCTCCAATCCACGGCTATCCCGGACACAACATCCAGAGACAAAAGCCTAAAGGAACGCCTCCCACCCGCCCTAGTTTCAGAGGCCCAGGAGCTCCCTCTCGGGCTGTACATCCGGCCGACCATACCCTAGGCGCCACTCATAAGCTGAGTTTGTGTATTCAGACTTCTGTGCCCATAGCCTGGACCCACACAACATCCAGGCTAGGGCCTCTGGACCAAACAGCGAAAGATTGTGCCTGCCCTCTCCAAGGAAAGCGTGCACAATCCATTGACCACAAACCTACATGTTAGGGAAAAGCTCCAAGGTCCCTGAGGCCATCAATATTATAGGCGACCCTGGACTAAGAGGGGCTCTCTGACACCAGCGGAGCAACTATCTCCACTTAGACTCTCAGACAGTGTCCCCAGAGACAGAAGATTGAAATGGACAGGCCCCCAGGCCCTAATCTGAACCTTAGCTTTGGTTTCCATGTTTCCGTTCTCAGAGGACTGTTTTCGTAGACCAGCACATGGGGCTTTTCTGAGGCACCAAACCAAACCTCTCTCATCTCCACATGGGCAGCTTTCTTACTGGGATGTATCAAACACTTCAGATAGGAGAGTTCCGCAGGGCCACTGAACAACCAGCACATTCCAAGGTCTCCATGGACCCAAACGCACATTATGACGCATCGTCAGGAGAGACCATTTCAACTCAGCCCCCTGGGTCGCGTGTTCCAGAGGCAGCAGATCAAACATATCTTGTCGCTAATAGCCAATGGGAATGCGAGGCATGCTGTACAGGGATCCATCCTTCGAACCCTGCTCTCCAGTCCTTCCATATGGTATGTCCTGGAGCCATGCAACAGGACTCGAATATCCCGCAGAAGGAAACCTTGTGGTTTGGGGCAACCTCCAAACTCAGCGTGGGAAAACTTCCTTGGCCTCATGAGGCCCCCACTTCATGAAGGTGCCATCATGGACACATACTCCAGCCTCAGCCAACGTCTGATCCTCAGCCTCACTTCAGATGCAGGAAATTTTGATTCAGCCTCTGCAGAGTGGGCCTGCTCGGCCCTTGGCTCCAATCCTCACACTAGCTTGTGTTTTCAGACTTCCGTCCTCACACTCCTGGCCCACAAACCCTCCCTAGTGGGAATTCTGGGGCCACAATGAAGCACTGTGCCTGCCTCCCAGGAGAAAAACATTGTCTATGGCGCTGCCCAGAGACCCCAAATGAGGATCAATCTGCTTGGCCCTCGGCAACACCCCAATTGCATAGGCTACCTTAAACAGTGATGCTCTGTCGCAAATAGCCTGAGCCCAGACCTTCCAACAGACACCGACACAGCTGGCTGCACACCCAGCACATTGGACCCGCCACTGCCTTAGGCCACCATGCATTCCCAACCTGGGTTTTCAGTCATCGGAACCTAGACCTTATCTCCAATCCCTGCACAGGGGGAACCTGATGCACAAGTCAGAACCCCTCCTTACCCATGGCAAGAAACCTTGCTGCTGGCAGTGAGTCAAACCTTCAGTGTAGGAGAAAACGGCATGGCCCATGAGGCCACGCCCAAGCGTGAGGGCCGCCTTGGGCACAAACACACATTGTGACCCTCAGCGTGAGTACCTTATTCAAGTAACGCCTCTCAGTGACTGGACCAAGAGCCCGCATATGTGGCTTGCCATGCCCATAGGCACCCAGGACTAACTAGATTCCAGTTGAGGGAACCCACTGCTGTGCTCTAGAGTCCCTCTCCTGGGGGGTCCCCTGTGGCAGAAAACAGTACTCTTCATTCCCACATAATGAACACCAACACTTGGGAGCTTGGACAATCCCCCGAGATGAAGGCTCTTCCTCGGCCTCTGAGACAACCCCTACCCTGACCGGACACTGTAAACGCAACACCCAGAGACAAAATCCTGAGTGACTGCCTCCCACTTGCCCTACTTTGATTTCCAGAGGATCTCCCCTCACGGACTAGAGATCAGGCCTGCCATTACATTGGCCCCTAGCTGAGCCAAGTTTGCTTTTTCAGACATCTGTCCCCACAGCCCTGGCAAACACAGCCTCTAGGCTGGGTCCTCTGGAGCCATACCACAGGACCCTGCCTGCTCTCTCCTGGGAAACTGTGTCCATTCCTTTGGCCACACACCTCCAGAATATGAGAAACCTCAAGGCCTCCGAGGACATCCCACTACTGGGAGCCTCACTGGACTCACAGGGGCATTCGGACACATCCGAGCAGCTACATCCATGAATGCATGCACACAGATGTCAACAGAGATAGAAGGTTGAGCCGGACAGGCCTTTAGGCCCTAGTCTCATCTCTTGCTTTGGTTTCCAGATGTCACTCCTCAGAGGCTTTGGTTCGAAGAACAGGGTATGGGGCTTTCCTGAGGCACGGAACAGAACTCCTCTCGTCTCCACATGGGAAGTTGCCTTGTTGGAGCCGTGTCAAACACCTCATGTTGGAGAATCCTGCAGAGTCCCTGAGCCACCTCCACATTCCAAGGTCTCCCAGGCCACCAAGCCTCAGTAGGACTCATCTTCAGGAGAGTCCATTTCAACTCTCCCCTCTGGGTAGCTCACCCAGGAGCCCGCAGATTGAGCCTGCCTTGTCCTGACTAAAGAGTGGGAATATGAGGTGGCGTTCCCAGGCATCCATGCTTAGACACCTGCTGTCGAGTCTTTCCATATGGGGCCTCTTGGAACCATCCAATAGGACTCGACTGTCGTGCAGAAGGTAACCTTCAGTTTTGGAGCAGTTCACAAATCCCATCGTAGCCAAAACTTTCTGGCCTCATGAAGCCCCCACACCCTTCAGGAAGAGGCCATGCTGGACAAGAACTCTAGCCTGAGGCACGTCTCATAGTTGACATGACCTCAGTGCAGGAGATCTCGATTCAGCCTCTGCAGAGTGGGTCTGCCGTGCCCTCGGTCCCAAACCTCACGCTAGCTTGTGTTTTCAGACTTCCTTCCTCACACTCCTGGCAAACAAGCCCTCTGGACTAGGAACTCCAGAACCAACCCAGCCCAGTGTCTGCCCAACGGAAGAAAAACGTTTCCCTGTGGGGCTCTCCAGAAAACCCAGATGAGGATCAACCTGCTCGGGCCTCGACGGCACCCGAACTGGATAGGCTGCTCTGGGCACTCATGCTCTGCCTGACACAGCCTGAAGCCAGACGTCCAGAGAGACAAGGAGACAGCTGGCCGCACACCCAGCACTTCGGACACGCCATGGTCTTATGCCGTCACCTCATCCTAACCTTGGTTTTCAGATATCTGAACCTAGACATTATATCAATTCTCCACACAGCTGGGTATAGCAAGCACAAAACAGAACTCCTCCTTCCCCATGGCTGTCAAGCTTGCTCTTGGCATGGAGTCACACCTTCAGGGTGGGAGAAACCTTCATGGCCCCTGATGCCACGCCCAAACTTGAGTGCTGCTTGGGCACAAATTCACACTGTGACCCTCAGCATGAGCCCCATGTCAAAGAAAGGCCTGTCAGGGCCTGGACCAAGAGCCCACATATGGGGCTTGCCAAGCCCCTATGCACCCAATCCTCACCACGGTTTCAATTTTCCAGTCGCCCCGCCCGTACCTGGAGCTCTGCTCTGGAATCCCTTTCTTGGAGAGACCCATGAGCCAGACAACACGACTCCACCCTTCCCACCAAATGACCCCAAACTCTTGGGAGCTGGGACAAATCCCCAGAGGGGGATACTCGTCCACAGTACCTGAGGCCACCGCTCCAATCCACGGCTATCCCGGACACAACATCCAGAGACAAAAGCCTGAAGGAACGCCTCCCACTCGCCCTAGTTTCAGAGGCCCAGGAGCTCCCTCTCGGGCTGTACATCCGGCCGGCCATACCCTAGGCGCCACTCATAAGCTGAGTTTGTGTATTCAGACTTCTGTGCCCACAGCCTGGACCCACACAACATCCAGGCTAGGGCCTCTGGACCAAACAGCGAAAGATTGTGCCTGCCCTCTCCAAGGAAAGCGTGCACAATCCATTGACCACAAACCTACAGGTTAGTGAAAAGCTCCAAGGTCCCTGAGGCCATCAATATTATAGGCCACCCTGGACTAAGAGGGGCTCTCTGACACCAGCGGAGCAACTATCTCCACTTAGACTCTCAGACAGTGTCCCCAGAGACAGAAGGTTGAAATGGACAGGCCCCCAGGCCCTAATCTGAACCTTAGCTTTGGTTTCCATGTTTCCGTTCTCAGAGGACTGTTTTCGTAGACCAGCACATGGGGCTTTTCTGAGGCACCAAACCAAACCTCTCTCATCTCCACATGGGCAGCTTTCTTACTGGGATGTATCAAACACTTCAGATAGGAGAGTTCCGCAGGGCCACTGAACAACCAGCACATTCCAAGGTCTCCATGGACCCAAACGCACATTATGACGCATCGTCAGGAGAGGCCATTTCAATTCAGCCCCCTGGGTCGCGTGTTCCAGAGGCAGCAGATCAAACATATCTTGTCGCTAATAGCCAATGGGAATGCGAGGCATGCTGTACAGGGATCCATCCTTCGAACCCTGCTCTCCAGTCCTTCCATATGGTATGTCCTGGAGCCATGCAACAGGACTCGAATGTCCCGCAGAAGGAAACCTTGTGGTTTGGGGCAACCTCCAAACTCAGCGTGGGAAAACTTCCTTGGCCTCATGAGGCCCCCACTTCATGAAGGTGCCATCATGGACACATACTCCAGCCTCAGCCAACGTCTGATCCTCAGCCTGACTTCAGATGCAGGAGATTTTGATTCAGCCTCTGCAGAGTGGGCCTGCTCGGCCCTTGGCTCCAATCCTCACACTAGCTTGTGTTTTCAGACTTCCGTCCTCACACTCCTGGCCCACAAACCCGCCCTAGTGGAAATTCTCGGGCCACAATGAAGCACTGTGCCTGCATCCCAGGAGAAAAACATTGTCTATGGCGCTGCCCAGAGACCCCAAATGAGGATCAACCTGCTTGGCCCTCGGCAACACCCCAATTGCATAGGCTACCTTAAACAGTGATGCTCTGTCGCAAATAGCCTGAGCCCAGACCTTCCAACAGACACCGACACAGCTGGCTGCACACCCAGCACATTGGACCCGCCACTGCCTTAGGCCACCATCCATTCCCAACCTGGGTTTTCAGTCATCGGAACCTAGACCTTATCTCCAATCCCTGCACAGGGGGGAACCTGATGCACAAGTCAGAACCCCTCCTTCCCCATGGCAAGAAACCTTGCTGCTGGCAGTGAGTCAAACCTTCAGTGTAGGAGAAAACGGCATGGCCCATGAGGCCACGCCCAAGCGTGAGGGCCGCCTTGGGCACAAACACACATTGTGACCCTCAGCGTGAGTACCTTATTCAAGTAACGCCTCTCAGTGACTGGACCAAGAGCCTGCATATGTGGCTTGCCATGCCCATAGGCACCCAGGACTAACTAGATGGTGTGTATTCCAGTTGAGGGAACCCACTGCTGTGCTCTAGAGTCCCTCTCCTGGGGGGTCCCCTGTGGCAGAAAACAGTACTCTTCATTCCCACAGAATGAACACCAACACTTGGGAGCTTGGACAATCCCCCGAGAGGAAGGCTCTTCCTCGGCATCTGAGACAACCCCTACCCTGACCGGACACTGTAAACGCAACACCCAGAGACAAAATCCTGAGTGACTGCCTCCCACTTGCCCTACTTTGATTTCCAGAGGATCTCCCCTCACGGACTAGAGATCAGGCCTGCCATTACATTGGCCCCTAGCTGAGCCAAGTTTGCTTTTTCAGACATCTGTCCCCACAGCCCTGGCAAACACAGCCTCTAGGCTGGGTCCTCTGGAGCCATACAACAGGACCGTGCCTGCTCTCTCCGGGGAGACTGTGTCCATTCCTTTGGCCACACACCTCCAGAATATGAGAAACCTCAAGGCCTCCGAGGACATCCCACTACTGGGAGCCTCACTGGACTCACAGGGGCATTCGGACACAAGCTGAGCAGCTACATCCATGAATGCATGCACACAGATGTCAACAGAGATAGAAGGTTGAGCCGGACAGGCCTTTAGGCCGTAGTCTCAACTCTTGCTTTGGTTTCCAGGTGTCACTCCTCAGAGGCTTTGGTTCGAAGAACAGGGTATGGGGCTTTCCTGAGGCACGGAACAGAACTCCTCTCGTCTCCACATGGGAAGTTGCCTTGTTGGAGCCGTGTCAAACACCTCATGTTGGAGAATCCTGCAGAGTCCCTGAGCCACCTCCACATTCCAAGGTCTCCCAGGCCACCAAGCCTCAGTAGGACTCATCTTCAGGAGAGTCCATTTCAACTCTCCCCTCTGGGTAGCTCACCCAGGAGCCCGCAGATTGAGCCTGCCTTGTCCTGACTAAAGAGTGGGAATATGAGGTGGCGTTCCCAGGCATCCATGCTTAGACACCTGCTCTCGAGTCTTTCCATATGAGGCCTCTTGGAACCATCCAATAGGACTCGACTGTCGTGCAGAAGGTAACCTTCAGTTTTGGAGCAGTTCACAAATCCCATCGTAGCCAAAACTTTCTGGCCTCATGAAGCCCCCACACCCTTCAGGAAGAGGCCATGCTGGACAAGAACTCTAGCCTGAGGCACGTCTAATAGTTGACATGACCTCAGTGCAGGAGATCTCGATTCAGCCTCTGCAGAGTGGGTCTGCCGTGCCCTCGGTCCGAAACCTCACGCTAGCTTGTGTTTTCAGACTTCCTTCCTCACACTCCTGGCAAACAAGCCCTCCGGACTAGGAACTCCAGAACCTACCCAGCCCAGTGTCTGCCCAACGGAAGAAAAACGTTTCCCTGTGGGGCTCTCCAGAAAACCCAGATGAGGATCAACCTGCTCGGGCCTCGACGGCACCCGAACTGGATAGGCTGCTCTGGGCACTCATGCTCTGCCTGACACAGCCTGAAGCCAGACGTCCAGACAGACAAGGAGACAGCTGGCCGCACACCCAGCACTTCGGACACGCCATGGTCTTATGCCGTCACCTCATCCTAACCTTGGTTTTCAGATATCTGAACCTAGACATTATATCAATTCTCCACACAGCTGGGTATAGCAAGCACAAAACAGAACTCCTCCTTCCCCATGGCTGTCAAGCTTGCTCTTGGCATGCAGTCACACCTTCAGGGTGGGAGAAACCTTCATGGCCCCTGATGCCACGCCCAAACTTGAGTGCTGCTTGGGCACAAATTCACACTGTGACCCTCAGCATGAGCCCCATGTCAAAGAAAGGCCTGTCAGGGCCTGGACCAAGAGCCCACATATGGAGCTTGCCAAGCCCCTATGCACCCAATTCTCACCACGGTTTCAATTTTCCAGTCGCCCCGCCCGTACCTGGAGCTCTGCTCTGGAATCCCTTTCTTGGAGAGACCCATGAGCCAGACAACACGACTCCACCCTTCCCACGAAATGACCCCAAACTCTTGGGAGCTGGGACAAATCCCAAGAGAGGGATACTCGTCCACAGTACCTGAGCCCACCGCTCCAATCCACGGCTATCCCGGACACAACATCCAGAGACAAAAGCCTGAAGGAACGCCTCCCACTCGACCTAGTTTCAGAGGCCCAGGAGCTCCCTCTCGGGCTGTACATCCGGCCGGCCATACCGTAGGCGCCACTCATAAGCTGAGTTTGTGTATTCAGACTTCTGTGCCCACAGCCTGGACCCACACAACATCCAGGCTAGTTCCTCTGGACCAAACAGCGAAAGATTGTGCCTGCCCTCTCCAAGGAAAGCGTGCCCAATCCATTGACCACAAACCTACAGGTTAGGGAAAAGGTCCAAGGTCCCTGAGGCCATCAATAGTATAGGCCACCCTGGACTAAGAGGGGCTCTCTGACACCAGCGGAGCAACTATCTCCACTTAGACTCTCAGTGTCCCCATAGACGGAAGGTTGAAATGGACAGGCCCCCAGGCCCTAATCTGAACCTTAGCTTTGGTTTCCCTGTTTCCGTTCTCAGAGGACTGTTTTCGTAGACCAGCACATGGGGCTTTTCTGAGGCACCAAACCAAACCTCTCTCATCTCCACATGGGCAGCTTTCTTACTGGGATGTATCAAACACTTCAGGTAGGAGAGTTCCGCAGGGCCACTGAACAACCAGCACATTCCAAGGTCTCCATGGACCCAAACGCACATTATGACGCATCGTCAGGAGAGGCCATTTCAACTCAGCCCCCTGGGTCGCGTGTTCCAGAGGCAGCAGATCAAACATATCTTGTCGCTAATAGCCAATGGGAATGCGAGGCATGCTGTACAGGGATCCATCCTTCGAACCCTGCTCTCCAGTCCTTCCATATGGTATGTCCTGGAGCCATGCAACAGGACTCGAATGTCCCGCAGAAGGAAACCTTGTGGTTTGGGGCAACCTCCAAACTCAGCGTGGGAAAACTTCCTTGGCCTCATGAGGCCCCCACTTCATGAAGGTGCCATCATGGACACATACTCCAGCCTCAGCCAACGTCTGATCCTCAGCCTGACTTCAGATGCAGGAGATTTTGATTCAGCCTCTGCAGAGTGGGCCTGCTCGGCCCTTGGCTCCAATCCTCACACTAGCTTGTGTTTTCAGACTTCCGTCCTCACACTCCTGGCCCACAAACCCTCCCTAGTGGGAATTCTGGGGCCACAATGAAGCACTGTGCCTGCCTCCCAGGAGAAAAACATTGTCTATGGCGCTGCCCAGTGACCCCAAATGAGGATCAATCTGCTTGGCCCTCGGCAACACCCCAATTGCATAGGCTACCTTAAACAGTGATGCTCTGTCGCAAATAGCCTGAGCCCAGACCTTCCAACAGACACCGACACAGCTGGCTGCACACCCAGCACACTGGACCCGCCACTGCCTTAGGCCACCATCCATTCCCAACCTGGGTTTTCAGTCATCGGAACCTAGACCTTATCTCCAATCCCTGCACAGGGGGGAACCTGATGCACAAGTCAGAACCCCTCCTTCCCCATGGCAAGAAACCTTGCTGCTGGCAGTGAGTCAAACCTTCAGTGTAGGAGAAAACGGCATGGCCCATGAGGCCACGCCCAAGCGTGAGGGCCGCCTTGGGCACAAACACACATTGTGACCCTCAGCGTGAGTACCTTATTCAAGTAACGCCTCTCAGTGACTGGACCAAGAGCCCGCATATGTGGCTTGCCATGCCCATAGGCACCCAGGACTAACTAGATGGTGTGTATTCCAGTTGAGGGAACCCACTGCTGTGCTCTAGAGTCCCACTCCTGGGGGGTCCCCTGTGGCAGAAAACAGTACTCTTCATTCCCACAGAATGAACACCAACTCTTGGGAGCTTGGACAATCCCCCGAGAGGAAGGCTCTTCCTCGGCCTCTGAGACAACCCCTACCCTGACCGGACACTGTAAACACAACACCCAGAGACAAAATCCTGAGTGACTGCCTCCCACTAGCCCTACTTTGATTTCCAGAGGATCTCCCCTCACGGACTAGAGATCAGGCCTGCCATTACATTGGCCCCTAGCTGAGCCAAGTTTGCTTTTTAGACATCTGTCCCCACAGCCCTGGCAAACACAGCCTCTAGGCTGGGTCCTCTGGAGCCATACCACAGGACCGTGCCTGCTCTCTCCTGGGAAACTGTGTCCATTCCTTTGGCCACACACCTCCAGAATATGAGAAACCTCAAGGCCTCCGAGGACATCCCACTACTGGGAGCCTCACTGGATTCACAGGGGCAATCGGACACAAGCTGAGCAGCTACATCCATGAATGCATGCACACAGATGTCAACAGAGATAGAAGGTTGAGCCGGACAGGCCTTTAGGCCGTAGTCTCAACTCTTGCTTTGGTTTCCAGGTGTCACTCCTCAGAGGCTTTGGTTCGAAGAACAGGGTATGGGGCTTTCCTGAGGCACGGAACAGAACTCCTCTCGTCTCCACATGGGAAGTTTCCTGGTGGGAGCCGTGTCAAACACCTCATGTTGGAGAATCCTACAGAGTCCCTGAGCCACCTCCACATTCCAAGGTCTCCCAGGCCACCAAGCCACAGTAGGACTCATCTTCAGGAGAGTCCATTTCAACTCTCCCCTCTGGGTAGCTCACCCAGGAGCCCGCAGATTGAGCCTGCCTTGTCCTGACTAAAGAGTGGGAATATGAGGTGGCGTTCCCAGGCATCCATGCTTAGACACCTGCTCTCGAGTCTTTCCATATGGGGCCTCTTGGAACCATCCAATAGGACTCGACTGTCGTGCAGAAGGTAACCTTCAGTTTTGGAGCAGTTCACAAATCCCATCGTAGCCAATACTTACTGGCCTCATGAAGCCCCCACACCCTTCAGGAAGAGGCCATGCTGGACAAGAACTCTAGCCTGAGGCACGTCTCATAGTTGACATGACCTCAGTGCAGGAGATCTTGATTCAGCCTCTGCAGAGTGGGTCTGCCGTGCCCTCGGTCGCAAACCTCAAGCTAGCTTGTGTTTTCAGACTTCCTTCCTCACACTCCTGGCAAACAAGCCCTCCGGACTAGGAACTCCAGAACCAAAACCCAGCCCAGTGTCTGCCCAACGGAAGAAAAACGTTTCCCTGTGGGGCTCTCCAGAAAACCCAGATGAGGATCAACCTGCTCGGGCCTCGACGGCACCCGAACTGGATAAGCTGCTCTGGGCACTCATGCTCTGCCTGACACAGCCTGAAGCCAGACGTCCAGACAGACAAGGAGACAGCTGGCCGCACACCCAGCACTTCGGACACGCCATGGTCTTATGCCGTCACCTCATCCTAACCTTGGTTTTCAGATATCTGAACCTAGACATTATATCAATTCTCCACACAGCTGGGTATAGCAAGCACAAAACAGAACTCCTCCTTCCCCATGGCTGTCAAGCTTGCTCTTGGCATGCAGTCACACCTTCAGGGTGGGAGAAACCTTCATGGCCCCTGATGCCACGCCCAAACTTGAGTGCTGCTTGGGCACAAATTCACACTGTGACCCTCAGCATGAGCCCCATGTCAAAGAAAGGCCTGTCAGGGCCTGGACCAAGAGCCCACATATGGGGCTTTCCAAGCCCCTATGCACCCAATCCTCACCACGGTTAGAATTTTCCAGTCGCCCCGCCCGTACCTGGAGCTCTGCTCTGGAATCCCTTTCTTGGACAGACCCATGACACAGACAACACGACTCCACCCTTCCCACAAAATGACCCCAAACTCTTGGGAGCTGGGACAAATCCCCAGAGAGGGATACTCGTCCACAGTACCTGAGGCCACCGCTCCAATCCACGGCTATCCCGGACACAACATCCAGAGACAAAAGCCTGAAGGAACGCCTCCCACTCGCCCTTGTTTCAGAGGCCCAGGAGCTCCATCTCGGGCTGTACATCCGGCCAGCCATACCCTAGGCGCCACTCATAAGCTGAGTTTGTGTATTCAGACTTCTGTGCCAACAGCCTGGACCCACACAACATCCAGGCTAGGGCCTCTTGACCAAACAGCGAAAGATTGTGCCTGCCCTCTCCAAGGAAAGTGTGCCCAATCCATTGACCACAACCCTACAGGTTAGGGAATAACTCCAAGGTCCCTGAGGCCATCAATAGTATAGGCCACCCTGGACTAAGAGGGGCTCTCTGACACCAGCGGATCAACTATCTCCACTTAGACTCTCAGACAGTGTCCCCAGAGACGGAAGGTTGAAATGGACAGGCCCCCAGGCCCTAATCTGAACCTTAGCTTTGGTTTCCATGTTTCCGTTCTCAGAGGACTGTTTTCGTAGACCAGCACATGGGGCTTTTCTGAGGCACCAAACCAAACCTCTCTCATCTCCACATGGGCAGCTTTCTTACTGGGATGTATCAAACACTTCAGGTAGGAGAGTTCCGCAGGTCCACTGAACAACCAGCACATTCCAAGGTCTCCATGGACCCAAACGCACATTATGACGCATCCTCAGGAAAGGCCATTTCAACTCAGCCCCCTGGGTCGCGTGTTCCAGGGGCAGCAGATCAAACATATCTTGTCGCTAATAGCCAATGGGAATGCGAGGCATGCTGTACAGGGATCCATCCTTCGAACCCTGCTCTCCAGTCCTTCCATATGTATGTCCTGGAGCCATGCAACAGGACTCGAATGTCCCGCAGAAGGAAACCTTGTGGTTTGGGGCAACCTCCAAACTCAGCGTGGGAAAACTTCCTTGGCCTCATGAGGCCCCCACTTCATGAAGGTGCCATCATGGACACATACTCCAGCCTCAGCCAACGTCTGATCCTCAGCCTGACTTCAGATGCAGGAGATTTTGATTCAGCCTCTGCAGAGTGGGCCTGCTCGGCCCTTGGCTCCAATCCTCACACTAGCTTGTGTTTTCAGACTTCCGTCCTCACACTCCTGGCCCACAAACCCTCCCTACTGGGAATTCTGGGGCCACAATGAAGCACTGTGCCTGCCTCCCAGGAGAAAAACATTGTCTATGGCGCTGCCCAGGGACCCCAAATGAGGATCAATCTGCTTGGCCCTCGGCAACACCCCAATTGCATAGGCTACCTTAAACAGTGATGCTCTGTCGCAAATAGCCTGAGCCCAGACCTTCCAACAGACACCGACACAGCTGGCTGCACACCCAGCACATTGGACCCGCCACTGCCTTAGGCCACCATCCATTCCCAACCTGGGTTTTCAGTCATCGGAACCTAGACCTTATCTCCAATCCCTGCACAGGGGGGAACCTGATGCACAAGTCAGAACCCCTCCTTCCCCATGGCAAGAAACCTTGCTGCTGGCAGTGAGTCAAACCTTCAGTGTAGGAGAAAACGGCATGGCCCATGAGGCCACGCCCAAGCGTGAGGGCCGCCTTGGGCACAAACACACATTGTGACCCTCAGCGTGAGTACCTTATTCAAGTAACGCCTCTCAGTGACTGGACCAAGAGCCCGCATATGTGGCTTGCCATGCCCATAGGCACCCAGGACTAACTAGATGGTGTGTATTCCTGTTGAGGGAACCCACTGCTGTGCTCTAGAGTCCCTCTCCTGGGGGGTCCCCTGTGGCAGAAAACAGTACTCTTCATTCCCACAGAATGAACACCAACACTTGGGAGCTTGGACTATCCCCCGAGAGGAAGGCTCTTCTCAGCCTCTGAGACAACCCCTACCCTGACCGGACACTGTAAACGCAACACCCAGAGACAAAATCCTGAGTGACTGCCTCCCACTTGCCCTACTTTGATTTCCAGAGGATCTCCCCTCACGGACTAGAGATCAGGCCTGCCATTACATTGTCCCCTAGCTGAGCCAAGTTTGCTTTTTCAGACATCTGTCCCCACACCCCTGGCAAACACAGCCTCTAGGCTGGGTCCTCTGGAAGCATACCACAGGACCGTGCCTGCTCTCTCCTGGGAAACTGTGTCCATTCCTTTGGCCACACACCTCCAGAATATGAGAAACCTCAAGGCCTCCGAGGACATCCCACTACAGGGAGCCTCACTGGACTTACAGGGGCATTCGGACACAAGCTGAGCAGCTACATCCATGAATGCATGCACACAGATGTCAACAGAGATAGAAGGTTGAGCCGGACAGGCCTTTAGGCCGTAGTCTCAACTCTTGCTTTGGTTTCCAGGTGTCACTCCTCAGAGGCTTTGGTTCGAAGAACAGGGTATGGGGCTTTCCTGAGGCACGGAACAGAACTCCTCTCGTCTCCACATGGGAAGTTGCCTTGTTGGAGCCGTGTCAAACACCTCATGTTGGAGAATCCTGCAGAGTCCCTGAGCCTCCTCCACATTCCAAGGTCTCCCAGGCCACCAAGCCACAGTAGGACTCATCTTCAGGAGAGTCCATTTCAACTCTCCCCTCTGGGTAGCTCACCCAGGAGCCCGCAGATTGAGCCTGCCTTGTCCTGACTAAAGAGTGGGAATATGAGGTGGCGTTCCCAGGCATCCATGCTTAGACACCTGCTCTCGAGTCTTTCCATATGGGGCCTCTTGGAACCATCCAATAGGACTCGACTGTCGTGCAGAAGGTAACCTTCAGTTTTGGAGCAGTTCACAAATCCCATCGTAGCCAAAACTTTCTGGCCTCATGAAGCCCCCACACCCTTCAGGAAGAGGCCATGCTGGACAAGAACTCTAGCCTGAGTCACGTTTCATAGTTGACATGACCTCAGTGCAGGAGATCTCGATTCAGCCTCTGCAGAGTGGGCCTGCCGTGCCCTCGGTCCCAAACCTCACGCAGCATGTGTTATCAGGCTTCCTTCCTCACACTCCTGGCAAACAAGCCCACCGGACTAGGAACTCCAGAACCAAAACCCAGCCCAGTGTCTGCCCACCGGAAGAAAAACTTTTCCCTGATGGGCTCTCCAGAAAACCCAGATGAGGATCAACCTGCTCGGGCCTCGACGGCACCCGAACTGGATAGGCTGCTCTGGGCACTCATGCTCTGCCTGACACAGCCTGAAGCCAGACGTCCAGACAGACAAGGAGACAGCTGGCCGCACACCCAGAACTTCGGACACGCCATGGTCTTATGCCGTCACCTCATCCTAACCTTGGTTTTCAGATATCTGAACCTAGACATTATATCAATTCTCCACACAGCTGGGTATAGCAAGCACAAAGCAGAACTCCTCCTTCCCCATGGCTGTCAAGCTTGCTCTTGGCATGGAGTCACACCTTCTGGGTGGGAGAAACCTTCATGGCCCCTGATGCCACGCCCAAACTTGAGTGCTGCTTGGGCACAAATTCACACTGTGACCCTCAGCATGAGCCCCATGTCAAAGAAAGGCCTGTCAGGGCCTGGACCAAGAGCCCACATATGGGGCTTGCCAAGCCCCTATGCACCCAATCCTCACCACGGTTAGAATTTTCCAGTCGCCCCGCCCGTACCTGGAGCTCTGCTCTGGAATCCCTTTCTTGGAGAGACCCATGTGCCAGACAACACGACTCCACCCTTCCCACAAAATGACCCCAAACTCTTGGGAGCTGGGACAAATCCCCAGAGAGGGATACTCGTCCACAGTACCTGAGGCCACCGCTCCAATCCACGGCTATCCCGGACACAACATCCAGAGACAAAAGCCTGAAGGAACGCCTCCCACTCGCCCTTGTTTCAGAGGCCTAGGAGCTCCCTCTCGGTCTGTACATCCGGCCTGCCATACCCTAGGCGCCACTCATAAGCTGAGTTTGTGTATTCAGACTTCTGTGCCCACAGCCTGGACCCACAAAACATCCATGCTAGGGCCTCTGGACCAAACAGCGAATGATTGTGCCTGCCCTCTCCAAGGAAAGTGTGCCCAATCCATTGACCACAACCGTACAGCTTAGGGAAAAGCTCCAAGGTCCCTGAGGCCATCAGTAGTATAGGCCACCCTGGACTAAGAGGGGCTCTCTGACACCAGCGGAGCAACTATCTCCACTTAGACTCTCAGACAGTGTCCCCAGAGACAGAAGGTTGAAATGCACAGGCCCCCAGGCCCTAATCTGAGCCTTAGCTTTGGTTTCCATGTTTCCGTTCTCAGAGGACTGTTTTCGTAGACCAGCACATGGGGCTTTTCTGAGGCACCAAACCAAACCTCTCTCATCTCCACATGGGCAGCTTTCTTACTGGGATGTATCAAACACTTCAGGTAGGAGAGTTCCGCAGGGCCACTGAACAACCAGCACATTCCAAGGTCTCCATGGACCCAAACGCACATTATGACGCATCCTCAGGAGAGGCCATTTCAACTCAGCCCCCTGGGTCGCGTGTTCCAGAGGCAGCAGATCAAACATATCTTGTCGCTAATAGCCAATGGGAATGCGAGGCATGCTGTACAGGGATCCATCCTTCGAACCCTGCTCTCCAGTCCTTCCATATGGTATGTCCTGGAGCCATGCAACAGGACTCGAATGTCCCGCAGAAGGAAACCTTGTGGTTTGGGGCAACCTCCAAACTCAGCGTGGGAAAACTTCCTTGGCCTCATGAGGCCCCCACTTCATGAAGGTGCCATCATGGACACATACTCCAGCCTCAGCCAACGTCTGATCCTCAGCCTGACTTCAGATGCAGGAGATTTTGATTCAGCCTCTGCAGAGTGGGCCTGCTCTGCCTTTGGCTCCAATCCTCACACTAGCTTGTGTTTTCAGACTTCCGTCCTCACACTCCTGGCCCACCAACCCTCCCTACTGGGAATTCTGGGGCCACAATGAAGCACTGTGCCTGCCTCCCAGGAGAAAAACATTGTCTATGGCGCTGCCCAGAAACCCCAAATGAGGATCAAACTGCTTGGCCCTCGGCAACACCCAATTGCATAGGCTACCTTAAACAGTGATGCTCTGTCGCAAATAGCCTGAGCCCAGACCTTCCAACAGACACCGACACAGCTGGCTGCACACCCAGCACATTGGACCCGCCACTGCCTTAGGCCACCATCCATTCCCAATCTGGGTTTTCAGTCATCGGAACCTAGACCTTATCTCCAATCCCTGCACAGGGGAGAACCTGATGCACAAGTCAGAACCCCTCCTTCCCCATGGCAAGTAACCTTGCTGCTGGCAGTGAGTCAAACCTTCAGTGTAGGAGAAAACGGCATGGCCCATGAGGCCACGCCCAAGCGTGAGGGCCACCTTGGGCACAAACACACATTGTGACCCTCAGCTTGAGTACCTTATTCAAGTAACGCCTCTCAGTGACTGGACCAAGAGCCCGCATATGTGGCTTGCCATGCCCATAGGCACCCAGGACTAACTAGATGGTGTGTATTCCATTTGAGGGAACCCACTGCTGTGCTCTAGAGTCCCTCTCCTGGGGGGTCCCCTGTGGCAGAAAACAGTACTCTTCATTCCCACAGAAAGAACACAAACATTGGGAGCTTGGACAATCCCCCGAGAGGAAGGCTCTTCCTCGGCCTCTGAGACAACCCCTACCCTGACCGGACACTGTAAACGCAACACCCAGAGACAAAATCCTGAGTGACTGCCTCCCACTTGCCCTACTTTGATTTCCAGAGGATCTCCCCTCACGGACTAGAGATCAGGCCTGCCATTACATTGTCCCCTAGCTGAGCCAAGTTTGCTTTTTCAGACATCTGTCCCCACACCCCTGGCAAACACAGCCTCTAGGCTGGGTCCTCTGGAGCCATACCACAGGACCGTGCCTGCTCTCTCCTGGGAAACTGTGTCCATTCCTTTGGCCACACACCTCCAGAATATGAGAAACCTCAAGGCCTCCGAGGACATCCCACTACAGGGAGCCTCACTGGACTTACAGGGGCATTCGGACACAAGCTGAGCAGCTACATCCATGAATGCATGCACACAGATGTCAACAGAGATAGAAGGTTGAGCCGGACAGGCCTTTAGGCCGTAGTCTCAACTCTTGCTTTGGTTTCCAGGTGTCACTCCTCAGAGGCTTTGGTTCGAAGAACAGGGTATGGGGCTTTCCTGAGGCACGGAACAGAACTCCTCTCGTCTCCACATGGGAAGTTGCCTTGTTGGAGCCGTGTCAAACACCTCATGTTGGAGAATCCTGCAGAGTCCCTGAGCCTCCTCCACATTCCAAGGTCTCCCAGGCCACCAAGCCACAGTAGGACTCATCTTCAGGAGAGTCCATTTCAACTCTCCCCTCTGGGTAGCTCACCCAGGAGCCCGCAGATTGAGCCTGCCTTGTCCTGACTAAAGAGTGGGAATATGAGGTGGCGTTCCCAGGCATCCATGCTTAGACACCTGCTCTCGAGTCTTTCCATATGGGGCCTCTTGGAACCATCCAATAGGACTCGACTGTCGTGCAGAAGGTAACCTTCAGTTTTGGAGCAGTTCACAAATCCCATCGTAGCCAAAACTTTCTGGCCTCATGAAGCCCCCACACCCTTCAGGAAGAGGCCATGCTGGACAAGAACTCTAGCCTGAGTCACGTTTCATAGTTGACATGACCTCAGTGCAGGAGATCTCGATTCAGCCTCTGCAGAGTGGGCCTGCCGTGCCCTCGGTCCCAAACCTCACGCAGCATGTGTTATCAGGCTTCCTTCCTCACACTCCTGGCAAACAAGCCCACCGGACTAGGAACTCCAGAACCAAAACCCAGCCCAGTGTCTGCCCACCGGAAGAAAAACTTTTCCCTGTGGGGCTCTCCAGAAAACCCAGATGAGGATCAACCTGCTCGGGCCTCGACGGCACCCGAACTGGATAGGCTGCTCTGGGCACTCATGCTCTGCCTGACACAGCCTGAAGCCAGACGTCCAGACAGACAAGGAGACAGCTGGCCGCACACCCAGCACTTCGGACACGCCATGGTCTTATGCCGTCACCTCATCCTAACCTTGGTTTTCAGATATCTGAACCTAGACATTATATCAATTCTCCACACAGCTGGGTATAGCAAGCACAAAGCAGAACTCCTCCTTCCCCATGGCTGTCAAGCTTGCTCTTGGCATGGAGTCACACCTTCTGGGTGGGAGAAACCTTCATGGCCCCTGATGCCACGCCCAAACTTGAGTGCTGCTTGGGCACAAATTCACACTGTGACCCTCAGCATGAGCCCCATGTCAAAGAAAGGCCTGTCAGGGCCTGGACCAAGAGCCCACATATGGGGCTTGCCAAGCCCCTATGCACCCAATCCTCACCACGGTTAGAATTTTCCAGTCGCCCCGCCCGTACCTGGAGCTCTGCTCTGGAATCCCTTTCTTGGAGAGACCCATGTGCCAGACAACACGACTCCACCCTTCCCACAAAATGACCCCAAACTCTTGGGAGCTGGGACAAATCCCCAGAGAGGGATACTCGTCCACAGTACCTGAGGCCACCGCTCCAATCCACGGCTATCCCGGACACAACATCCAGAGACAAAAGCCTGAAGGAACGCCTCCCACTCGCCCTTGTTTCAGAGGCCTAGGAGCTCCCTCTCGGTCTGTACATCCGGCCTGCCATACCCTAGGCGCCACTCATAAGCTGAGTTTGTGTATTCAGACTTCTGTGCCCACAGCCTGGACCCACAAAACATCCAGGCTAGGGCCTCTGGACCAAACAGCGAATGATTGTGCCTGCCCTCTCCAAGGAAAGTGTGCCCAATCCATTGACCACAACCCTACAGCTTAGGGAAAAGCTCCAAGGTCCCTGAGGCCATCAGTAGTATAGGCCACCCTGGACTAAGAGGGGCTCTCTGACACGAGCGGAGCAACTATCTCCACTTAGACTCTCAGACAGTGTCCCCAGAGACAGAAGGTTGAAATGCACAGGCCCCCAGGCCCTAATCTGAGCCTTAGCTTTGGTTTCCATGTTTCCGTTCTCAGAGGACTGTTTTCGTAGACCAGCACATGGGGCTTTTCTGAGGCACCAAACCAAACCTCTCTCATCTCCACATGGGCAGCTTTCTTACTGGGATGTATCAAACACTTCAGGTAGGAGAGTTCCGCAGGGCCACTGAACAACCAGCACATTCCAAGGTCTCCATGGACCCAAACGCACATTATGACGCATCCTCAGGAGAGGCCATTTCAACTCAGCCCCCTGGGTCGCGTGTTCCAGAGGCAGCAGATCAAACATATCTTGTCGCTAATAGCCAATGGGAATGCGAGGCATGCTGTACAGGGATCCATCCTTCGAACCCTGCTCTCCAGTCCTTCCATATGGTATGTCCTGGAGCCATGCAACAGGACTCGAATGTCCCGCAGAAGGAAACCTTGTGGTTTGGGGCAACCTCCAAACTCAGCGTGGGAAAACTTCCTTGGCCTCATGAGGCCCCCACTTCATGAAGGTGCCATCATGGACACATACTCCAGCCTCAGCCAACGTCTGATCCTCAGCCTGACTTCAGATGCAGGAGATTTTGATTCAGCCTCTGCAGAGTGGGCCTGCTCTGCCCTTGGCTCCAATCCCCACACTACTTGTGTTTTCAGACTTCCGTCCTCACACTCCTGGCCCACAAACCCTCCCTACTGGGAATTCTGGGGCCACAATGAAGCACTGTGCCTGCCTCCCAGGAGAAAAACATTGTCTATGGCGCTGCCCAGTAACCCCAAATGAGGATCAAACTGCTTGGCCCTCGGCAACACCCAATTGCATAGGCTACCTTAAACAGTGATGCTCTGTCGCAAATAGGCTGAGCCCAGACCTTCCAACAGACACCGACACAGCTGGCTGCACACCCAGCACATTGGACCCGCCACTGCCTTAGGCCACCATCCATTCCCAATCTGGGTTTTCAGTCATCGGAACCTAGACCTTATCTCCAATCCCTGCACAGGGGAGAACCTGATGCACAAGTCAGAACCCCTCCTTCCCCATGGCAAGTAACCTTGCTGCTGGCAGTGAGTCAAACCTTCAGTGTAGGAGAAAACGGCATGGCCCATGAGGCCACGCCCAAGCGTGAGGGCCACCTTGGGCACAAACACACATTGTGACCCTCAGCTTGAGTACCTTATTCAAGTAACGCCTCTCAGTGACTGGACCAAGAGCCCGCATATGTGGCTTGCCATGCCCATAGGCACCCAGGACTAACTAGATGGTGTGTATTCCATTTGAGGGAACCCACTGCTGTGCTCTAGAGTCCCTCTCCTGGGGGGTCCCCTGTTGCAGAAAACAGTACTCTTCATTCCCACAGAAAGAACACAAACATTGGGAGCTTGGACAATCCCCCGAGAGGAAGGCTCTTCCTCGGCCTCTGAGACAACCCCTACCCTGACCGGACACTGTAAACGCAACACCCAGAGACAAAATCCTGAGTGACTGCCTCCCACTTGCCCTACTTTGATTTCCAGAGGATCTCCCCCCACGGACTAGAGATCAGGCCTGCCATTACATTGGCCCCTAGCTGAGCCAAGTTTGCTTTTTCAGACATCTGTCCCCACAGCCCTGGCAAACAGAGCCTCTAGGCTGGGTCCTCTGGAGCCATACCACAGGACCGTGCCTGCTCTCTCCTGGGAAACTGTGTCCATTCCTTTGGCCACACATCTCCAGAATATGAGAAACCTCAAGGCCTCCGAGGACATCCCACTACTGGGAGCCTCACTGGACTCACAGGGGCATTCGGACACAAGCTGAGCAGCTACATCCATGAATGCATGCACACAGATGTCAACAGAGATAGAAGGTTGAGCCGGACAGGCCTTTAGGCCGTAGTCTCAACTCTTGCTTTGGTTTCCAGGTGTCACTCCTCAGAGGCTTTGGTTCGAAGAACAGGGTATGGGGCTTTCCTGAGGCACGAAACAGAACTCCTCTCGTCTCCACATGGGCAGTTGCCTTGTTGGAGCCGTGTAAAACACCTCATGTTGGAGAATCCTGCAGAGTCCCTGAGCCACCTCCATATTCCAAGGTCTCCCAGGCCACCAAGCCACAGTAGGACTCATCTTCAGGAGAGTCCATTTCAACTCTCCCCTCTGGGTAGCTCACCCAGGAGCCCGCAGATTGAGCCTGCCTTGTCCTGACTAAAGAGTGGGAATATGAGGTGGCGTTTCCAGGCATCCATGCTTAGACACCTGCTCTCGAGTCTTTCCATATGGGGCCTCTTGGAACCATCCAATAGGACTCGACTGTCGTGCAGAAGGTAATCTTCAGTTTTGGAGCAGTTCACAAATCCCATCGTAGCCAAAACTTTCTGGCCTCATGAAGCCCCCACACCATTCAGGAAGAGGCCATGCTGGACAAGACCTCTAGCCTGAGGCACGTCTCATAGTTGACATGACCTCAGTGCAGGAGATCTCGATTCAGCCTCTGCAGAGTGGGCCTGACGTGCCCTCGGTCCCAAACCTCACGCAGCTTGTGTTTTCAGACTTCCTTCCTCACACTCCTGGCAAACAAGCCCTCCGGACTAGGAACGCCAGAACCAAAACCCAGCCCAGTGTCTGCCCAACGGAAGAAAAACGTTTCCCTGTGGGGCTCTCCAGAAAACCCAGATGAGGATCAACCTGCTCGGGCCTCGACGGTACCCGAACTGGATAGGCTGCTCTGGGCACTCATGCTATGCCTGACACAGCCTCAAGCCAGACTTCCAGACAGACAAGGAGACAGCTGGCCGCACACCCAGCACTTCGGACACGCCATGGTCTTATGCCGTCACCTCATCCTAACCTTGGTTTTCAGATATCTGAACCTAGACATTATATCAATTCTCCACACAGCTGGGTATAGCAAGCACAAAGCAGAACTCCTCCTTCCCCATGGCTGTCAAGCTTGCTCTTGGCATGGAGTCACACCTTCAGGGTGGGAGAAACCTTCATGGCCCCTGATGCCACGCCCAAACTTGAGTGCTGCTTGGGCACAAATTCACACTGTGACCCTCAGCATGAGCCCCATGTCAAAGAAAGGCCTGTCAGGGCCTGGACCAAGAGCCCACATATGGGGCTTGCCAAGCCCCTATGCACCCAATTCTCACCACGGTTTCAATTTTCCAGTCGCCCCGCCCGTACCTGGAGCTCTGCTCTGGAATCCCTTTCTTGGAGAGAACCATGAGCCAGACAACACGACTCCACCCTTCCCACAAAATGACCCCAAACTCTTGGGAGCTGGGACAAATCCCCAGAGAGGGATACTCGTCCACAGTACCTGAGGCCACCGCTCCAATCCACGGCTATCCCGGACACAACATCCAGAGACAAAAGCCTGAAGGAACGCCTCCCACTCGCCCTTGTTTCAGAGGCCCAGGAGTTCCATCTCGGGCTGTACATCCGGCCAGCCATACCCTAGGCGCCACTCATAAGCTGAGTTTGTGTATTCAGACTTCTGTGCCAACATCCTGGACCCACAGAACTTCCAGGCTAGGGCCTCTGGACCAAACAGCGAAAGATTGTGCCTGCCCTCTCCAAGGAAAGTGTGCCCAATCCATTGACCACAACCCTACAGGTTAGGGAAAAGCTCCAAGGTCCCTGAGGCCATCAATAGTATAGGCCACCCTGGACTAAGAGGGGCTCTCTGACACCAGCGGAGCAACTATCTCCACTTAGACTCTCAGACAGTGTCCCCAGAGACGGAAGGTTGAAATGGACAGGCCCCCAGGCCCTAATCTGAACCTTAGCTTTGGTTTCCATGTTTCCGTTCTCAGAGGACTGTTTTCGTAGACCAGCACATGGGGCTTTTCTGAGGCACCAAACCAAACCTCTCTCATCTCCACATGGGCAGCTTTCTTACTGGGATGTATCAAACACTTCAGGTAGGAGAGTTCCGCAGGGCCACTGAACAACCAGCACATTCCAAGGTCTCCATGGACCCAAACGCACATTATGACGCATCCTCAGGAGAGGCCATTTCAACTCAGCCCCCTGGGTCGCGTGTTCCAGAGGCAGCAGATCAAACATATCTTGTCGCTAATAGCCAATGGGAATGCGAGGCATGCTGTACAGGGATCCATCCTTCGAACCCTGCTCTCCAGTCCTTCCATATGGTATGTCCTGGAGCCATGCAACAGGACTCGAATGTCCCGCAGAAGGAAACCTTGTGGTTTGGGGCAACCTCCAAACTCAGCGTGGGAAAACTTCCTTGGCCTCATGAGGCCCCCACTTCATGAAGGTGCCATCATGGACACATACTCCAGCCTCAGCCAACGTCTGATCCTCAGCCTGACTTCAGATGCAGGAGATTTTGATTCAGCCTCTGCAGAGTGGGCCTGCTCTGCCTTTGGCTCCAATCCTCACACTAGCTTGTGTTTTCAGACTTCCGTCCTCACACTCCTGGCCCACCAACCCTCCCTACTGGGAATTCTGGGGCCACAATGAAGCACTGTGCCTGCCTCCCAGGAGAAAAACATTGTCTATGGCGCTGCCCAGAAACCCCAAATGAGGATCAAACTGCTTGGCCCTCGGCAACACCCAATTGCATAGGCTACCTTAAACAGTGATGCTCTGTCGCAAATAGCCTGAGCCCAGACCTTCCAACAGACACCGACACAGCTGGCTGCACACCCAGCACATTGGACCCGCCACTGCCTTAGGCCACCATCCATTCCCAATCTGGGTTTTCAGTCATCGGAACCTAGACCTTATCTCCAATCCCTGCACAGGGGAGAACCTGATGCACAAGTCAGAACCCCTCCTTCCCCATGGCAAGTAACCTTGCTGCTGGCAGTGAGTCAAACCTTCAGTGTAGGAGAAAACGGCATGGCCCATGAGGCCACGCCCAAGCGTGAGGGCCACCTTGGGCACAAACACACATTGTGACCCTCAGCTTGAGTACCTTATTCAAGTAACGCCTCTCAGTGACTGGACCAAGAGCCCGCATATGTGGCTTGCCATGCCCATAGGCACCCAGGACTAACTAGATGGTGTGTATTCCATTTGAGGGAACCCACTGCTGTGCTCTAGAGTCCCTCTCCTGGGGGGTCCCCTGTGGCAGAAAACAGTACTCTTCATTCCCACAGAAAGAACACAAACATTGGGAGCTTGGACAATCCCCCGAGAGGAAGGCTCTTCCTCGGCCTCTGAGACAACCCCTACCCTGACCGGACACTGTAAACGCAACACCCAGAGACAAAATCCTGAGTGACTGCCTCCCACTTGCCCTACTTTGATTTCCAGAGGATCTCCCCTCACGGACTAGAGATCAGGCCTGCCATTACATTGTCCCCTAGCTGAGCCAAGTTTGCTTTTTCAGACATCTGTCCCCACACCCCTGGCAAACACAGCCTCTAGGCTGGGTCCTCTGGAGCCATACCACAGGACCGTGCCTGCTCTCTCCTGGGAAACTGTGTCCATTCCTTTGGCCACACACCTCCAGAATATGAGAAACCTCAAGGCCTCCGAGGACATCCCACTACAGGGAGCCTCACTGGACTTACAGGGGCATTCGGACACAAGCTGAGCAGCTACATCCATGAATGCATGCACACAGATGTCAACAGAGATAGAAGGTTGAGCCGGACAGGCCTTTAGGCCGTAGTCTCAACTCTTGCTTTGGTTTCCAGGTGTCACTCCTCAGAGGCTTTGGTTCGAAGAACAGGGTATGGGGCTTTCCTGAGGCACGGAACAGAACTCCTCTCGTCTCCACATGGGAAGTTGCCTTGTTGGAGCCGTGTCAAACACCTCATGTTGGAGAATCCTGCAGAGTCCCTGAGCCTCCTCCACATTCCAAGGTCTCCCAGGCCACCAAGCCACAGTAGGACTCATCTTCAGGAGAGTCCATTTCAACTCTCCCCTCTGGGTAGCTCACCCAGGAGCCCGCAGATTGAGCCTGCCTTGTCCTGACTAAAGAGTGGGAATATGAGGTGGCGTTCCCAGGCATCCATGCTTAGACACCTGCTCTCGAGTCTTTCCATATGGGGCCTCTTGGAACCATCCAATAGGACTCGACTGTCGTGCAGAAGGTAACCTTCAGTTTTGGAGCAGTTCACAAATCCCATCGTAGCCAAAACTTTCTGGCCTCATGAAGCCCCCACACCCTTCAGGAAGAGGCCATGCTGGACAAGAACTCTAGCCTGAGTCACGTTTCATAGTTGACATGACCTCAGTGCAGGAGATCTCGATTCAGCCTCTGCAGAGTGGGCCTGCCGTGCCCTCGGTCCCAAACCTCACGCAGCATGTGTTATCAGGCTTCCTTCCTCACACTCCTGGCAAACAAGCCCACCGGACTAGGAACTCCAGAACCAAAACCCAGCCCAGTGTCTGCCCACCGGAAGAAAAACTTTTCCCTGTGGGGCTCTCCAGAAAACCCAGATGAGGATCAACCTGCTCGGGCCTCGACGGCACCCGAACTGGATAGGCTGCTCTGGGCACTCATGCTCTGCCTGACACAGCCTGAAGCCAGACGTCCAGACAGACAAGGAGACAGCTGGCCGCACACCCAGCACTTCGGACACGCCATGGTCTTATGCCGTCACCTCATCCTAACCTTGGTTTTCAGATATCTGAACCTAGACATTATATCAATTCTCCACACAGCTGGGTATAGCAAGCACAAAGCAGAACTCCTCCTTCCCCATGGCTGTCAAGCTTGCTCTTGGCATGGAGTCACACCTTCTGGGTGGGAGAAACCTTCATGGCCCCTGATGCCACGCCCAAACTTGAGTGCTGCTTGGGCACAAATTCACACTGTGACCCTCAGCATGAGCCCCATGTCAAAGAAAGGCCTGTCAGGGCCTGGACCAAGAGCCCACATATGGGGCTTGCCAAGCCCCTATGCACCCAATTCTCACCACGGTTAGAATTTTCCAGTCGCCCCGCCCGTACCTGGAGCTCTGCTCTGGAATCCCTTTCTTGGAGAGACCCATGTGCCAGACAACACGACTCCACCCTTCCCACAAAATGACCCCAAACTCTTGGGAGCTGGGACAAATCCCCAGAGAGGGATACTCGTCCACAGTACCTGAGGCCACCGCTCCAATCCACGGCTATCCCGGACACAACATCCAGAGACAAAAGCCTGAAGGAACGCCTCCCACTCGCCCTTGTTTCAGAGGCCTAGGAGCTCCCTCTCGGTCTGTACATCCGGCCTGCCATACCCTAGGCGCCACTCATAAGCTGAGTTTGTGTATTCAGACTTCTGTGCCCACAGCCTGGACCCACAAAACATCCAGGCTAGGGCCTCTGGACCAAACAGCGAATGATTGTGCCTGCCCTCTCCAAGGAAAGTGTGCCCAATCCATTGACCACAACCCTACAGCTTAGGGAAAAGCTCCAAGGTCCCTGAGGCCATCAGTAGTATAGGCCACCCTGGACTAAGAGGGGCTCTCTGACACGAGCGGAGCAACTATCTCCACTTAGACTCTCAGACAGTGTCCCCAGAGACAGAAGGTTGAAATGCACAGGCCCCAGGCCCTAATCTGAGCCTTAGCTTTGGTTTCCATGTTTCCGTTCTCAGAGGACTGTTTTCGTAGACCAGCACATGGGGCTTTTCTGAGGCACCAAACCAAACCTCTCTCATCTCCACATGGGCAGCTTTCTTACTGGGATGTATCAAACACTTCAGGTAGGAGAGTTCCGCAGGGCCACTGAACAACCAGCACATTCCAAGGTCTCCATGGACCCAAACGCACATTATGACGCATCCTCAGGAGAGGCCATTTCAACTCAGCCCCCTGGGTCGCGTGTTCCAGAGGCAGCAGATCAAACATATCTTGTCGCTAATAGCCAATGGGAATGCGAGGCATGCTGTACAGGGATCCATCCTTCGAACCCTGCTCTCCAGTCCTTCCATATGGTATGTCCTGGAGCCATGCAACAGGACTCGAATGTCCCGCAGAAGGAAACCTTGTGGTTTGGGGCAACCTCCAAACTCAGCGTGGGAAAACTTCCTTGGCCTCATGAGGCCCCCACTTCATGAAGGTGCCATCATGGACACATACTCCAGCCTCAGCCAACGTCTGATCCTCAGCCTGACTTCAGATGCAGGAGATTTTGATTCAGCCTCTGCAGAGTGGGCCTGCTCTGCCCTTGGCTCCAATCCCCACACTACTTGTGTTTTCAGACTTCCGTACTCACACTCCTGGCCCACCAACCCTCCCTACTGGGAATTCTGGGGCCACAATGAAGCACTGTGCCTGCCTCCCAGGAGAAAAACATTGTCTATGGCGCTGCCCAGTAACCCCAAATGAGGATCAAACTGCTTGGCCCTCGGCAACACCCCAATTGCATAGGCTACCTTAAACAGTGATGCTCTGTCGCAAATAGGCTGAGCCCAGACCTTCCAACAGACACCGACACAGCTGGCTGCACACCCAGCACATTGGACCCGCCACTGCCTTAGGCCACCATCCATTCCCAATCTGGGTTTTCAGTCATCGGAACCTAGACCTTATCTCCAATCCCTGCACAGGGGAGAACCTGATGCACAAGTCAGAACCCCTCCTTCCCCATGGCAAGTAACCTTGCTGCTGGCAGTGAGTCAAACCTTCAGTGTAGGAGAAAACGGCATGGCCCATGAGGCCACGCCCAAGCGTGAGGGCCACCTTGGGCACAAACACACATTGTGACCCTCAGCTTGAGTACCTTATTCAAGTAACGCCTCTCAGTGACTGGACCAAGAGCCCGCATATGTGGCTTGCCATGCCCATAGGCACCCAGGACTAACTAGATGGTGTGTATTCCATTTGAGGGAACCCACTGCTGTGCTCTAGAGTCCCTCTCCTGGGGGGTCCCCTGTGGCAGAAAACAGTACTCTTCATTCCCACAGAAAGAACACAAACATTGGGAGCTTGGACAATCCCCCGAGAGGAAGGCTCTTCCTCGGCCTCTGAGACAACCCCTACCCTGACCGGACACTGTAAACGCAACACCCAGAGACAAAATCCTGAGTGACTGCCTCCCACTTGCCCTACTTTGATTTCCAGAGGATCTCCCCCCACGGACTATAGATCAGGCCTGCCATTACATTGGCCCCTAGCTGAGCCAAGTTTGCTTTTTCAGACATCTGTCCCCACAGCCCTGGCAAACAGAGCCTCTAGGCTGGGTCCTCTGGAGCCATACCACAGGACCGTGCCTGCTCTCTCCTGGGAAACTGTGTCCATTCCTTTGGCCACACACCTCCAGAATATGAGAAACCTCAAGGCCTCCGAGGACATCCCACTACTGGGAGCCTCACTGGACTCACAGGGGCATTCGGACACAAGCTGAGCAGCTACATCCATGAATGCATGCACACAGATGTCAACAGAGATAGAAGGTTGAGCCGGACAGGCCTTTAGGCCGTAGTCTCAACTCTTGCTTTGGTTTCCAGGTGTCACTCCTCAGAGGCTTTGGTTCGAAGAACAGGGTATGGGGCTTTCCTGAGGCACGAAACAGAACTCCTCTCGTCTCCACATGGGCAGTTGCCTTGTTGGAGCCGTGTAAAACACCTCATGTTGGAGAATCCTGCAGAGTCCCTGAGCCACCTCCATATTCCAAGGTCTCCCAGGCCACCAAGCCACAGTAGGACTCATCTTCAGGAGAGTCCATTTCAACTCTCCCCTCTGGGTAGCTCACCCAGGAGCCCGCAGATTGAGCCTGCCTTGTCCTGACTAAAGAGTGGGAATATGAGGTGGCGTTTCCAGGCATCCATGCTTAGACACCTGCTCTCGAGTCTTTCCATATGGGGCCTCTTGGAACCATCCAATAGGACTCGACTGTCGTGCAGAAGGTAATCTTCAGTTTTGGAGCAGTTCACAAATCCCATCGTAGCCAAAACTTTCTGGCCTCATGAAGCCCCCACACCATTCAGGAAGAGGCCATGCTGGACAAGACCTCTAGCCTGAGGCACGTCTCATAGTTGACATGACCTCAGTGCAGGAGATCTCGATTCAGCCTCTGCAGAGTGGGCCTGACGTGCCCTCGGTCCCAAACCTCACGCAGCTTGTGTTTTCAGACTTCCTTCCTCACACTCCTGGCAAACAAGCCCTCCGGACTAGGAACGCCAGAACCAAAACCCAGCCCAGTGTCTGCCCAACGGAAGAAAAACGTTTCCCTGTGGGACTCTCCAGAAAACCCAGATGAGGATCAACCTGCTCGGGCCTCGACGGTACCCGAACTGGATAGGCTGCTCTGGGCACTCATGCTATGCCTGACACAGCCTCAAGCCAGACTTCCAGACAGACAAGGAGACAGCTGGCCGCACACCCAGCACTTCGGACACGCCATGGTCTTATGCCGTCACCTCATCCTAACCTTGGTTTTCAGATATCTGAACCTAGACATTATATCAATTCTCCACACAGCTGGGTATAGCAAGCACAAAGCAGAACTCCTCCTTCCCCATGGCTGTCAAGCTTGCTCTTGGCATGGAGTCACACCTTCAGGGTGGGAGAAACCTTCATGGCCCCTGATGCCACGCCCAAACTTGAGTGCTGCTTGGGCACAAATTCACACTGTGACCCTCAGCATGAGCCCCATGTCAAAGAAAGGCCTGTCAGGGCCTGGACCAAGAGCCCACATATGGGGCTTGCCAAGCCCCTATGCACCCAATTCTCACCACGGTTTCAATTTTCCAGTCGCCCCGCCCGTACCTGGAGCTCTGCTCTGGAATCCCTTTCTTGGAGAGACCCATGAGCCAGACAACACGACTCCACCCTTCCCACAAAATGACCCCAAACTCTTGGGAGCTGGGACAAATCCCCAGAGAGGGATACTCGTCCACAGTACCTGAGGCCACCGCTCCAATCCACGGCTATCCCGGACACAACATCCAGAGACAAAAGCCTGAAGGAACGCCTCCCACTCGCCCTTGTTTCAGAGGCCCAGGAGTTCCATCTCGGGCTGTACATCCGGCCAGCCATACCCTAGGCGCCACTCATAAGCTGAGTTTGTGTATTCAGACTTCTGTGCCAACATCCTGGACCCACAGAACTTCCAGGCTAGGGCCTCTGGACCAAACAGCGAAAGATTGTGCCTGCCCTCTCCAAGGAAAGTGTGCCCAATCCATTGACCACAACCCTACAGGTTAGGGAAAAGCTCCAAGGTCCCTGAGGCCATCAATAGTATAGGCCACCCTGGACTAAGAGGGGCTCTCTGACACCAGCGGAGCAACTATCTCCACTTAGACTCTCAGACAGTGTCCCCAGAGACGGAAGGTTGAAATGGACAGGCCCCCAGGCCCTAATCTGAACCTTAGCTTTGGTTTCCATGTTTCCGTTCTCAGAGGACTGTTTTCGTAGACCAGCACATGGGGCTTTTCTGAGGCACCAAACCAAACCTCTCTCATCTCCACATGGGCAGCTTTCTTACTGGGATGTATCAAACACTTCAGGTAGGAGAGTTCCGCAGGGCCACTGAACAACCAGCACATTCCAAGGTCTCCATGGACCCAAACGCACATTATGACGCATCCTCAGGAGAGGCCATTTCAACTCAGCCCCCTGGGTCGCGTGTTCCAGAGGCAGCAGATCAAACATATCTTGTCGCTAATAGCCAATGGGAATGCGAGGCATGCTGTACAGGGATCCATCCTTCGAACCCTGCTCTCCAGTCCTTCCATATGGTATGTCCTGGAGCCATGCAACAGGACTCGAATGTCCCGCAGAAGGAAACCTTGTGGTTTGGGGCAACCTCCAAACTCAGCGTGGGAAAACTTCCTTGGCCTCATGAGGCCCCCACTTCATGAAGGTGCCATCATGGACACATACTCCAGCCTCAGCCAACGTCTGATCCTCAGCCTGACTTCAGATGCAGGAGATTTTGATTCAGCCTCTGCAGAGTGGGCCTGCTCTGCCTTTGGCTCCAATCCTCACACTAGCTTGTGTTTTCAGACTTCCGTCCTCACACTCCTGGCCCACCAACCCTCCCTACTGGGAATTCTGGGGCCACAATGAAGCACTGTGCCTGCCTCCCAGGAGAAAAACATTGTCTATGGCGCTGCCCAGAAACCCCAAATGAGGATCAAACTGCTTGGCCCTCGGCAACACCCAATTGCATAGGCTACCTTAAACAGTGATGCTCTGTCGCAAATAGCCTGAGCCCAGACCTTCCAACAGACACCGACACAGCTGGCTGCACACCCAGCACATTGGACCCGCCACTGCCTTAGGCCACCATCCATTCCCAATCTGGGTTTTCAGTCATCGGAACCTAGACCTTATCTCCAATCCCTGCACAGGGGAGAACCTGATGCACAAGTCAGAACCCCTCCTTCCCCATGGCAAGTAACCTTGCTGCTGGCAGTGAGTCAAACCTTCAGTGTAGGAGAAAACGGCATGGCCCATGAGGCCACGCCCAAGCGTGAGGGCCACCTTGGGCACAAACACACATTGTGACCCTCAGCTTGAGTACCTTATTCAAGTAACGCCTCTCAGTGACTGGACCAAGAGCCCGCATATGTGGCTTGCCATGCCCATAGGCACCCAGGACTAACTAGATGGTGTGTATTCCATTTGAGGGAACCCACTGCTGTGCTCTAGAGTCCCTCTCCTGGGGGGTCCCCTGTGGCAGAAAACAGTACTCTTCATTCCCACAGAAAGAACACAAACATTGGGAGCTTGGACAATCCCCCGAGAGGAAGGCTCTTCCTCGGCCTCTGAGACAACCCCTACCCTGACCGGACACTGTAAACGCAACACCCAGAGACAAAAGCCTGAGTGACTGCCTCCCACTTGCCCTACTTTGATTTCCAGAGGATCTCCCCTCACGGACTAGAGATCAGGCCTGCCATTACATTGGCCCCTAGCTGAGCCAAGTTTGCTTTTTCAGACATCTGTCCCCACAGCCCTGGCAAACACAGCCTCTAGGCTGAGTCCTCTGGAGCCATACCACAGGACCGTGCCTGCTCTCTCCTGGGAAACTGTGTCCATTCCTTTGGCCACACACCTCCAGAATATGAGAAACCTCAAGGCCTCCGAGGACATCCCACTACTGGGAGCCTCACTGGACTCACAGGGGCATTCGGACACAAGCTGAGCAGCTACATCCATGAATGCATGCACACAGATGTCAACAGAGATAGAAGGTTGAGCCGGACAGGCCTTTAGGCCGTAGTCTCAACTCTTGCTTTGGTTTCCAGGTGTCACTCCTCAGAGGCTTTGGTTCGAAGAACAGGGTATGGGGCTTTCCTGAGGCACGAAACAGAACTCCTCTCGTCTCCACATGGGAAGTTGCCTTGTTGGAGCCGTGTAAAACACCTCATGTTGGAGAATCCTGCAGAGTCCCTGAGCCACCTCCATATTCCAAGGTCTCCCAGGCCACCAAGCCACAGTAGGTCTCATCTTCAGGAGAGTCCATTTCAACTCTCCCCTCTGGGTAGCTCACCCAGGAGCCCGCAGATTGAGCCTGCCTTGTCCTGACTAAAGAGTGGGAATATGAGGTGGCGTTTCCAGGCATCCATGCTTAGACACCTGCTCTCGAGTCTTTCCATATGGGGCCTCTTGGAACCATCCAATAGGACTCGACTGTCGTGCAGAAGGTAACCTTCAGTTTTGGAGCAGTTCACAAATCCCATCGTAGCCAAAACTTTCTGGCCTCATGAAGCCCCCACACCATTCAGGAAGAGGCCATGCTGGACAAGACCTCTAGCCTGAGGCACGTCTCATAGTTGACATGACCTCAGTGCAGGAGATCTCGATTCAGCCTCTGCAGAGTGGGCCTGACGTGCCCTCGGTCCCAAACCTCACGCAGCTTGTGTTTTCAGACTTCCTTCCTCACACTCCTGGCAAACAAGCCCTCCGGACTAGGAACGCCAGAACCAAAACCCAGCCCAGTGTCTGCCCAACGGAAGAAAAACGTTTCCCTGTGGGGCTGTCCAGAAAACCCAGATGAGGATCAACCTGCTCGGGCCTCGACGGTACCCGAACTGGATAGGCTGCTCTGGGCACTCATGCTATGCCTGACACAGCCTCAAGCCAGACTTCCAGACAGACAAGGAGACAGCTGGCCGCACACCCAGCACTTCGGACACGCCATGGTCTTATGCCGTCACCTCATCCTAACCTTGGTTTTCAGATATCTGAACCTAGACATTATATCAATTCTCCACACAGCTGGGTATAGCAAGCACAAAGCAGAACTCCTCCTTCCCCATGGCTGTCAAGCTTGCTCTTGGCATGGAGTCACACCTTCAGGGTGGGAGAAACCTTCATGGCCCCTGATGCCACGCCCAAACTTGAGTGCTGCTTGGGCACAAATTCACACTGTGACCCTCAGCATGAGCCCCATGTCAAAGAAAGGCCTGTCAGGGCCTGGACCAAGAGCCCACATATAGGGCTTGCCAAGCCCCTATGCACCCAATTCTCACCACGGTTTCAATTTTCCAGTCGCCCCGCCCGTACCTGGAGCTCTGCTCTGGAATCCCTTTCTTGGAGAGACCCATGAGCCAGACAACACGACTCCACCCTTCCCACAAAATGACCCCAAACTCTTGGGAGCTGGGACAAATCCCCAGAGAGGGATACTCGTCCACAGTACCTGAGGCCACCGCTCCAATCCACGGCTATCCCGGACACAACATCCAGAGACAAAAGCCTGAAGGAACGCCTCCCACTCGCCCTTGTTTCAGAGGCCCAGGAGTTCCATCTCGGGCTGTACATCCGGCCAGCCATACCCTAGGCGCCACTCATAAGCTGAGTTTGTGTATTCAGACTTCTGTGCCAACATCCTGGACCCACAGAACTTCCAGGCTAGGGCCTCTGGACCAAACAGCGAAAGATTGTGCCTGCCCTCTCCAAGGAAAGTGTGCCCAATCCATTGACCACAACCCTACAGGTTAGGGAAAAGCTCCAAGGTCCCTGAGGCCATCAATAGTATAGGCCACCCTGGACTAAGAGGGGCTCTCTGACACCAGCGGAGCAACTATCTCCACTTAGACTCTCAGACAGTGTCCCCAGAGACGGAAGGATGAAATGGACAGGCCCCCAGGCCCTAATCTGAACCTTAGCTTTGGTTTCCATGTTTCCGTTCTCAGAGGACTGTTTTCGTAGACCAGCACATGGGGCTTTTCTGAGGCACCAAACCAAACCTCTCTCATCTCCACATGGGC
This sequence comes from Mustela nivalis, assembly GCF_964662115.1. Lineage (NCBI taxonomy): Eukaryota > Metazoa > Chordata > Mammalia > Carnivora > Mustelidae > Mustela > Mustela nivalis. Next base: position 259,125 of record NW_028136261.1, on the reverse strand, counting down.
AGCTTTCTTACTGGGATGTATCAAACACTTCAGGTAGGAGAGTTCCGCAGGGCCACTGAACAACCAGCACATTCCAAGGTCTCCATGGACCCAAACGCACATTATGACGCATCCTCAGGAGAGGCCATTTCAACTCAGCCCCCTGGGTCGCGTGTTCCAGAGGCAGCAGATCAAACATATCTTGTCGCTAATAGCCAATGGGAATGCGAGGCATGCTGTACAGGGATCCATCCTTCGAACCCTGCTCTCCAGTCCTTCCATATGGTATGTCCTGGAGCCATGCAACAGGACTCGAATGTCCCGCAGAAGGAAACCTTGTGGTTTGGGGCAACCTCCAAACTCAGCGTGGGAAAACTTCCTTGGCCTCATGAGGCCCCCACTTCATGAAGGTGCCATCATGGACACATACTCCAGCCTCAGCCAACGTCTGATCCTCAGCCTGACTTCAGATGCAGGAGATTTTGATTCAGCCTCTGCAGAGTGGGCCTGCTCGGCCCTTGGCTCCAATCCTCACACTAGCTTGTGTTTTCAGACTTCCGTCCTCACACTCCTGGCCCACCAACCCTCCCTACTGGGAATTCTGGGGCCACAATGAAGCACTGTGCCTGCATCCCAGGAGAAAAACATTGTCTATGGCGCTGCCCAGAAACCCCAAATGAGGATCAAACTGCTTGGCCCTCGGCAAAACCCCAATTGCATAGGCTACCTTAAACAGTGATGCTCTGTCGCAAATAGCCTGAGCCCAGACCTTCCAACAGACACTGACACAGCTGGCTGCACACCCAGCACATTGGACCCGCCACTGCCTTAGGCCACCATCCATTCCCAACCTGGGTTTTCAGTCATCGGAACCTAGACCTTATCTCCAATCCCTGCACAGGGGGGAACCTGATGCACAAGTCAGAACCCCTCCTTCCCCATGGCAAGAAACCTTGCTGCTGGCAGTGAGTCAAACCTTCAGTGTAGGAGAAAACGGCAGGGCCCATGAGGCCACGCCCAAGCGTGAGGGCCGCCTTGGGCACAAACACACATTGTGACCCTCAGCGTGAGTACCTTATTCAAGTAACGCCTCTCAGTGACTGGACCAAGAGCCCGCATATGTGGCTTGCCATGCCCATAGGCACCCAGGACTAACTAGATGGTGTGTATTCCTGTTGAGGGAACCCACTGCTGTGCTTTAGAGTCCCTCTCCTGGGGGGTCCCCTGTGGCAGAAAACAGTACTCTTCATTCCGACAGAATGAACACAAACACTCTGAAGCTTGGACAATCCCCTGAGAGGAAGGCTCTTCCTCGGCCTCTGAGACAACCCCTACCCTGACTGGACACTGTAAACGCAACACCCAGAGACAAAATCCTGAGTGACTGCCTCCCACTTGCCCTACTTTGATTTCCAGAGGATCTCCCCTCACGGACTAGAGATCAGGCCTGCCATTACAGTGGCCCCCTAGCTGAGCCAAGTTTGCTTTTTCAGACATCTGTCCCCACAGCCCTGGCAAACACAGCCTCTAGGCTGGGTCATCTGGAGCCATACCACAGGACCGTGCCTGCCCTCTCCTGGGAAACTGTGTCCATTCCTTTGGCCACACACCTCCAGAATATGAGAAACCTCAAGTCCTCCGAGGACATCCCACTACAGGGAGCCTCACTGGACTCACAGGGGCATTCAGACACAAGCTGAGCAGCTACATCCATGAATGCATGCACACAGATGTCAACAGAGATAGAAGGTTGAGCCGGACAGGCCTTTAGGCCGTAATCTCAACTCTTGCTTTGGTTTCCAGGTGTCACTCCTCAGAGGCTTTGGTTCGAAGAACAGGGTATGGGGCTTTCCTGAGGCACGGAACAGAACTCCTCTCGTCTCCACATGGGAAGTTGCCTTGTTGGAGCCGTGTCAAACACCTCATGTTGGAGAATCCTGCAGAGTCCCTGAGCCACCTCCATATTCCAAGGTCTCCCAGGCCACCAAGCCACAGTAGGACTCATCTTCAGGAGAGTCCATTTCAACTCTCCCCTCTGGGTAGCTCACCCAGGAGCCCACAGATTGAGCCTGCCTTGTCCTGACTAAAGAGTGGGAATATGAGGTGGCGTTCCCAGGCATCCATGCTTAGACACCTGCTCTCGAGTCTTTCCATATGGGGCCTCTTGGAACCATCCAATAGGACTCGACTGTCGTGCAGAAGGTAACGTTCAGTTTTGGAGCAGTTCACAAATCCCATCGTAGCCAAAACTTTCTGGCCTCATGAAGCCCCCACACCATTCAGGAAGAGGCCATGCTGGACAAGACCTCTAGCCTGAGGCACGTCTCATAGTTGACATGACCTCAGTGCAGGAGATCTCGATTGAGCCTCTGCAGAGTGGGCCTGACGTGCCCTCGGTCCCAAACCTCACGCAGCTTGTGTTTTCAGACTTCCTTCCTCACACTCCTGGCAAACAAGCCCTCCGGACTATGAACGCCAGAACCAAAACCCAGCCCAGTGTCTGCCCAACGGAAGAAAAACGTTTCCCTGTGGGGCTCTCCAGAAAACCCAGATGAGGATCAACCTGCTCGGGCCTCGACGGTACCCGAACTGGATAGGCTGCTCTGGGCACTCATGCTCTGCCTGACACAGCCTCAAGCCAGACTTCCAGACAGACAAGGAGACAGCTGTCCGCACACCCAGCACTTCGGACACGCCATGGTCTTATGCCGTCACCTCATCCTAACCTTGGTTTTCAGATATCTGAACCTAGACATTATATCAATTCTCCACACAGCTGGGTATAGCAAGCACAAAGCAGAACTCCTCCTTCCCCATGGCTGTCAAGCTTGCTCTTGGCATGGAGTCACACCTTCAGGGTGGGAGAAACCTTCATGGCCCCTGATGCCACGCCCAAACTTGAGTGCTGCTTGGGCACAAATTCACACTGTGACCCTCAGCATGAGCCCCATGTCAAAGAAAGGCCTGTCAGGGCCTATAGCAAGAGCCCACATATGGGGCTTGCCAAGCCCCTATGCACCCAATCCTCACCACGGTTTGAATTTTCCAGTCGCCCCGCCCGTACCTGGAGCTCTGCTCTGGAATCCCTTTCTTGGAGAGACCCATGAGCCAGACAACACGACTCCACCCTTCCCACAAAATGACCCTAAACTCTTGGGAGCTGGGACAAATCCCCAGAGAGGGATACTCGTCCACAGTACCTGAGGCCACCGCTCCAATTTACGGCTCTCCTGGACACAACATCCAGAGACAAAAGCCTGAAGGAACGCCTCCCACTCGCCCTTGTTTCAGAGGCCCAGGAGCTCCCTCTCGGGCTGTACATCCGGCCTGCCATACCCTAGGCGCCACTCATAAGCTGAGTTTGTGTATTCAGACTTCTGTGCCCACAGCCTGGACCCACACAACATCCAGGCTAGGGCCTCTGGACCAAACAGCGAAAGATTGTGCCTGCTCTCTCCAAGGAAAGTGTGCCCAATCCATTGACCACAACCCTACAGGTTAGGGAAAAGCTCCAAGGTCCCTGAGGCCATCAATAGTATAGGCCACCCTGGACTAAGAGGGGCTCTCTGACACCAGCGGAGCAACTATCTCCACTTAGACTCTAAGACAGTGTCCCCAGAGACAGAATGTTGAAATGGACAGGCCCCCAGGCCCTAATCTGAACCTTAGCTTTGGTTTCCATGTTTCCGTTCTCAGAGGGCTGTTTTCCTAGACCAGCACATGGGGCTTTTCTGAGGCACCAAACCAAACATCTCTCATCTCCACATGGGAAGCTTTCTTACTGGGATGTATCAAACACTTCAGGTAGGAGAGTTCCGCAGGGCCACCGAACAACCAGCACATTTCAAGGTCTCCATGGACCCAAACGCACATTATGACGCATCGTCAGGAGAGGCCATTTCAACTCAGCCCCCTGGGTCGCGTGTTCCAGAGGCAGCAGATCAAACATATCTTGTCGCTAATAGCCATTGCGAATGCGAGACATGCTGTACAGGGATCCATCCTTCGAACCCTGCTCTCCAGTCCTTCCATATGGTATGTCCTGGAGCCATGCAACAGGACTCGAATGTCCCGCAGAAGGAAACCTTGTGGTTTGGGGCAACCTCCAAACTCAGCGTGGGAAAACTTCCTTGGCCTCATGAGGCCCCCACTTCATGAAGGTGCCATCATGGACACATACTCCAGCCTCAGCCAACGTCTGATCCTCAGCCTGACTTCAGATGCAGGAGATTTTGATTCAGCCTCTGCAGAGTGGGCCTGCTCGGCCCTTGGCTCCAATCCTCACACTAGCTTGTGTTTTCAGACTTCCGTCCTCACACACCTGGCCCACCAACCCTCCCTACTGGGAATTCTGGGGCCACAATGAAGCACTGTGCCTGTCTCCTAGGAGAAAAACATTGTCTATGGCGCTGCCAAGAGACCCCAAATGAGGATCAATCTGCTTGGCCCTCGGCAACACCCCAATTGCATAGGCTACCTTAAACAGTGATGCTCTGTCGCAAATAGCCTGAGCCCAGACCTTCCAACAGACACGGACACAGCTGGCTGCACACCCAGCACATTGGACCCGCCACTGCCTTAGGCCACCATCCATTCCCAACCTGGGTTTTCTGTCATCGGAACCTAGACCTTATCTCCAATCCCTGCACAGGGGAGAACCTGATGCACAAGTCAGAACCCCTCCTTCCCCATGGCAAGTAACCTTGCTGCTGGCAGTGAGTCAAACCTTCAGTGTAGGAGAAAACGGCATGTCCCATGAGGACACGCCCAAGCGTGAGGGCCGCCTTGGGCACAAACACACATTGTGACCCTCAGCTTGAGTACCTTATTCAAGTAACGCCTCTCAGTGACTGGACCAAGAGCCCGCATACGTGGCTTGCCATGCCCATAGGCACCCAGGACTAACTAGATGGTGTGTATTCCATTTGAGGGAACCCACTGCTGTGCTCTAGAGTCCCTTTCCTGGGGGGTCCCCTGTGGCAGAAAACAGTACTCTTCATTCCCACAGAATGAACACAAACATTGGGAGCTTGGACAATCCCCCGAGAGGAAGGCTCTTCCTCGGCCTCTGAGACAACCCCTACCCTGACCGGACACTGTAAACGCAACACCCAGAGACAAAATCCTGAGTGACTGCCTCCCACTTGCCCTACTTTGATTTCCAGAGGATCTCCCCTCACGGACTAGAGATCAGGCCTGCCATTACATTGGCCCCTAGCTGAGCCAAGTTTGCTTTTTCAGACATCTGTCCCCACAGCCCTGGCAAACACAGCCTCTAGGCTGGGTCCTCTGGAGCCATACCACAGGACCGTGCCTGCTCTCTCCTGGGAAACTGTGTCCATTCCTTTGGCCACACACCTCCAGAATATGAGAAACCTCAAGGCCTCCGAGGACATCCCACTACTGGGAGCCTCACTGGAATCACAGGGGCATTCGGACACAAGCTGAGCAGCTACATCCATGAATGCATGCACACAGATGTCAACAGAGATAGAAGGTTGAGCCGGACAGGCCTTTAGGCCGTAGTCTCAACTCTTGCTTTGGTTTCCAGGTGTCACTCCTCAGAGGCTTTGGTTCGAAGAACAGGGTATGGGGCTTTCCTGAGGCACGGAACAGAACTCCTCTCGTCTCCACATGGGAAGTTGCCTTGTTGGAGCCGTGTCAAACACCTCATGTTGGAGAATCCTGCAGAGTCCCTGAGCCACCTCCATATTCCAAGGTCTCCCAGGCCACCAAGCCACAGTAGGACTCATCTTCAGGAGAGTCCATTTCAACTCTCCCCTCTGGGTAGCTCACCCAGGAGCCCTCAGATTGAGCCTGCCTTGTCCTGACTAAAGAGTGGGAATATGAGGTGGCGTTTCCAGGCATCCATGCTTAGACACCTGCTCTCGAGTCTTTCCATATGGGGCCTCTTGGAACCATCCAATAGGACTCGACTGTCGTGCAGAAGGTAACCTTCAGTTTTGGAGCAGTTCACAAATCCCATCGTAGCCAAAACTTTCTGGCCTCATGAAGCCCCCACACCATTCAGGAAGAGGCCATGCTGGACAAGACCTCTAGCCTGAGGCACGTCTCATAGTTGACATGACCTCAGTGCAGGAGATCTCGATTCAGCCTCTGCAGAGTGGGCCTGACGTGCCCTCGGTCCCAAACCTCACGCAGCTTATGTTTTCAGACTTCCTTCCTCACACTCCTGGGAAACAAGCCCTCCGGACTAGGAACGCCAGAACCAAAACCCAGCCCAGTGTCTGCCCAACGGAAGAAAAACGTTTCCCTGTGGGGCTCTCCAGAAAACCCAGATGAGGATCAACCTGCTCGGGCCTCGACGGTTCCCGAACTGGATAGGCTGCTCTGCGCACTCATGCTCTGCCTGACACAGCCTCAAGCCAGACTTCCAGACAGACAGGGAGACAGCTGGCCGCACACCCAGCACCTCGGACACGCCATGGTCTTATGCCGTCACCTCATCCTAACCTTGGTTTTCAGATATCTGAACCTAGACATTATATCAATTCTCCACACAGCTGGGTATAGCAAGCACAAAGCAGAACTCCTCCTTCCCCATGGCTGTCAAGCTTGCTCTTGGCATGGAGTCACACCTTCACGGTGGGAGAAACCTTCAAGGCCCCTGATGCCACGCCCAAACTTGAGTGCTGCTTGGGCACAAATTCACACTGTGACCCTCAGCATGAGCCCCATGTCAAAGAAAGGCCTGTCAGGGCCTGGAGCAAGAGCCCACATATGGGGCTTGCCAAGCCCCTATGCACCCAATCCTCACCACGGTTTGAATTTTCCAGTCGCCCCGCCCTTACCTGGAGCTCTGCTCTGGAATCCCTTTCTTGGAGAGACCCATGAGCCAGACAACACGACTCCACCCTTCCCACAAAATGACCCTAAACTCTTGGGACCTGGGACAAATCCCCAGAGAGGGATACTCGTCCACTGTACCTGAGGCCACCGCTCCAATTTACGGCTATCCCGGACACAACATCCAGAGACAAAAGCCTGAAGGAACGCCTCCCACTCGCCCTTGTTTCAGAGGCCCAGGAGCTCCCTCTCGGGCTGTACATCCGGCCTGCCATACCCTATGCGCCACTCATAAGCTGAGTTTGTGTATTCAGACTTCTGTGCCCACAGCCTGGACCCACACAACATCCAGGCTAGGGCCTCTGGACCAAACAGCGAAAGATTGTGCCTGCTCTCTCCAAGGAAAGTGTGCCCAATCCATTGACCACAACCCTACAGGTTAGGGAAAAGCTCCAAGGTCCCTGAGGCCATCAATAGTATAGGCCACCCTGGACTAAGAGGGGCTCTCTGACACCAGCGGAGCAACTATCTCCACTTAGACTCTAAGACAGTGTCCCCAGAGACAGAATGTTGAAATGGACAGGCCCCCAGGCCCTAATCTGAACCTTAGCTTTGGTTTCCATGTTTCCGTTCTCAGAGGGCTGTTTTCCTAGACCAGCACATGGGGCTTTTCTGAGGCACCAAACCAAACATCTCTCATCTCCACATGGGAAGCTTTCTTACTGGGATGTATCAAACACTTCAGGTAGGAGAGTTCCGCAGGGCCACCGAACAACCAGCACATTTCAAGGTCTCCATGGACCCAAACGCACATTATGACGCATCGTCAGGAGAGGCCATTTCAACTCAGCCCCCTGGGTCGCGTGTTCCAGAGGCAGCAGATCAAACATATCTTGTCGCTAATAGCCATTGCGAATGCGAGACATGCTGTACAGGGATCCATCCTTCGAACCCTGCTCTCCAGTCCTTCCATATGGTATGTCCTGGAGCCATGCAACAGGACTCGAATGTCCCGCAGAAGGAAACCTTGTGGTTTGGGGCAACCTCCAAACTCAGCGTGGGAAAACTTCCTTGGCCTCATGAGGCCCCCACTTCATGAAGGTGCCATCATGGACACATACTCCAGCCTCAGCCAACGTCTGATCCTCAGCCTGACTTCAGATGCAGGAGATTTTTATTCAGCCTATGCAGAGTGGGCCTGCTCGGCCCTTGGCTCCAATCCTCACACTAGCTTGTGTTTTCAGACTTCCGTCCTCACACACCTGGCCCACAAACCCTCCCTACTGGGAATTCTGGGGCCACAATGAAGCACTGTGCCTGTCTCCTAGGAGAAAAACATTGTCTATGGCGCTGCCAAGAGAACCCAAATGAGGATCAATCTGCTTGGCCCTCGGCAACACCCCAATTGCATAGGCTACCTTAAACAGTGATGCTCTGTCCCAAATAGGCTGAGCCCAGACCTTCCAACAGACACCGACACAGCTGGCTGCACACCCAGCACATTGGACCCGCCACTGCCTTAGGCCACCATCCATTCCCAACCTGGGTTTTCAGTCATCGGAACCTAGACCTTATCTCCAATCCCTGCACAGGGGGGAACCTGATGCCCAAGTCAGAACCCCTCCTTCCCCATGGCAAGAAACCTTGCTGCTGGCAGTGGGTCAAACCTTCAGTGTAGGAGAAAACGGCATGGCCCATGAGGCCACGCCCAAGCGTGAGGGCCGCCTTGGGCACAAACACACATTGTGACCCTCAGCTTGAGTACCTTATTCAAGTAACGCCTCTCAGTGACTGGACCAAGAGCCCGCATATGTGGCTTGCCATGCCCATAGGCACCCAGGACTAACTAGATGGTGTGTATTCCATTTGAGGGAACCCACTGCTGTGCTCTAGAGTCCCTTTCCTGGGGGGTCCCCTGTGGCAGAAAACAGTACTCTTCATTCCAACAGAATGAACACAAACATTGGGAGCTTGGACAATCCCCCGAGAGGAAGGCTCTTCCTCGGCCTCTGAGACAACCCCTACCCTGACCGGACACTGTAAACGCAACACCCAGAGACAAAATCCTGAGTGACTGCCTCCCACTTGCCCTACTTTGATTTCCAGAGGATCTCCCCTCACGGACTAGAGATCAGGCCTGCCATTACATTGGCCCCTAGCTGAGCCAAGTTTGCTTTTTCAGACATCTGTCCCCACTGCCCTGGCAAACACAGCCTCTAGGCTGGGTCCTCTGGAGCCATACCACAGGACCGTGCCTGCTCTCTCCTGGGAAACTGTGTCCATTCCTTTGGCCACACACCTCCAGAATATGAGAAACCTCAAGGCCTCCGAGGACATCCCACTACTGGGAGCCTCACTGGACTCACAGGGGCATTCGGACACAAGCTGAGCAGCTACATCCATGAATGCATGCACACAGATGTCAACAGAGATAGAAGGTTGAGCCAGACAGGCCTTTAGGCCGTAGTCTCAACTCTTGCTTTGGTTTCCAGGTGTCACTCCTCAGAGGCTTTGGTTCGAAGAACAGGGTATGGGGCTTTCCTGAGGTACGGAACAGAACTCCTCTCGTCTCCACATGGGAAGTTGCCTTGTTGGAGCCGTGTCAAACACCTCATGTTGGAGAATCCTGCAGAGCCCCTGAGCCTCCTCCACATTCCAAGGTCTCCCAGGCCACCAAGCCACAGTAAGACTCATCTTCAGGAGAGTCCATTTCAACTCTCCCCTCTGGGTAGCTCACCCAGGAGCCCGCAGATTGAGCCTGCCTTGTCCTGACTAAAGAGTGGGAATATGAGGTGGCGTTCCCAGGCATCCATGCTTAGACACCTGCTCTCGAGTCTTTCCATATGGGGCCTCTTGGAACCATCCAATAGGACTCGACTGTCGTGCAGAAGGTAACCTTCAGTTTTGGAGCAGTTCACAAATCCCATCGTAGCCAAAACTTTCTGGCCTCATGAAGCCCCCACACCCTTCAGGAAGAGGCCATGCTGGACAAGAACTCTAGCCTGAGTCACGTTTCATAGTTGACATGACCTCAGTGCAGGAGATCTCGATTCAGCCTCTGCAGAGTGGGCCTGACGTGCCCTCTTTCCCAAACCTCACGCAGCTTGTGTTTTCAGACTTCCTTCCTCACACTCCTGGCAAACAAGCCCTCCGGACTAGGAACGCCAGAACCAAAACCCAGCCCAGTGTCTGCCCAACGGAAGAAAAACGTTTCCCTGTGGGGCTCTCCAGAAAACCCAGATGAGGATCAACCTGCTCGGGCCTCGACGGTACCCGAACTGGATAGGCTGCTCTGCGCACTCATGCTCTGCCTGACACAGCCTCAAGCCAGACTTCCAGACAGACCAAGAGACAGCTGGCCGCACACCCAGCACCTCGGACACGCCATGGTCTTATGCCGTCACCTCATCCTAACCTTGGTTTTCAGATATCTGAACCTAGACATTATATCAATTCTCCACACAGCTGGGTATAGCAAGCACAAAACAGAACTCCTCCTTCCCCATGGCTGTCAAGCTTGCTCTTGGCATGGAGTCACACCTTCAGGGTGGGAGAAACCTTCATGGCCCCTGATGCCACGCCCAAACTTGAGTGCTGCTTGGGCACAAATTCACACTGTGACCCTCAGCATGAGCCCCATGTCAAAGAAAGGCCTGTCAGGGCCTGGACCAAGAGCCCACATATGGGGCTTGCAAAGCCCCTATGCACCCAATCCTCACCACGGTTTGAATTTTCCAGTCGCCCCGCCCGTACCTGGAGCTCTGCTCTGGAATCCCTTTCTTGGAGAGACCCATGAGCCAGACAACACGACTCCACCCTTCCCACAAAATGACCCTAAACTCTTGGGAGCTGGGACAAATCCCCAGAGAGGGATACTCGTCCACAGTACCTGAGGCCACCGCTCCAATTTACGGCTATCCCGGACACAACATCCAGAGACAAAAGCCTGAAGGAACGCCTCCCACTCGCCCTTGTTTCAGAGGCCCAGGAGCTCCCTCTCGGGCTGTACATCCGGCCTGCCATACACTAGGCGCCACTCATAAGCTGAGTTTGTGTATTCAGACTTCTGTGCCCACAGCCTGGACCCACACAACATCCAGGCTAGGGCCTCTGGACCAAACAGCGAAAGATTGTGCCTGCTCTCTCCAAGGAAAGTGTGCCCAATCCATTGACCACAACCCTACAGGTTAGGGAAAAGCTCCAAGGTCCCTGAGGCCATCAATAGTATAGGCCACCCTGGACTAAGAGGGGCTCTCTGACACCAGCGGAGCAACTATCTCCACTTAGACTCTAAGACAGTGTCCCCAGAGACAGAATGTTGAAATGGACAGGCCCCCAGGCCCTAATCTGAACCTTAGCTTTGGTTTCCATGTTTCCGTTCTCAGAGGGCTGTTTTCCTAGACCAGCACATGGGGCTTTTCTGAGGCACCAAACCAAACATCTCTCATCTCCACATGGGAAGCTTTCTTACTGGGATGTATCAAACACTTCAGGTAGGAGAGTTCCGCAGGGCCACCGAACAACCAGCACATTTCAAGGTCTCCATGGACCCAAACGCACATTATGACGCATCGTCAGGAGAGGCCATTTCAACTCAGCCCCCTGGGTCGCGTGTTCCAGAGGCAGCAGATCAAACATATCTTGTCGCTAATAGCCATTGCGAATGCGAGACATGCTGTACAGGGATCCATCCTTCGAACCCTGCTCTCCAGTCCTTCCATATGGTATGTCCTGGAGCCATGCAACAGGACTCGAATGTCCCGCAGAAGGAAACCTTGTGGTTTGGGGCAACCTCCAAACTCAGCGTGGGAAAACTTCCTTGGCCTCATGAGGCCCCCACTTCATGAAGGTGCCATCATGGACACATACTCCAGCCTCAGCCAACGTCTGATCCTCAGCCTGACTTCAGATGCAGGAGATTTTTATTCAGCCTATGCAGAGTGGGCCTGCTCGGCCCTTGGCTCCAATCCTCACACTAGCTTGTGTTTTCAGACTTCCGTCCTCACACACCTGGCCCACAAACCCTCCCTACTGGGAATTCTGGGGCCACAATGAAGCACTGTGCCTGTCTCCTAGGAGAAAAACATTGTCTATGGCGCTGCCAAGAGACCCCAAATGAGGATCAATCTGCTTGGCCCTCGGCAACACCCCAATTGCATAGGCTACCTTAAACAGTGATGCTCTGTCGCAAATAGCCTGAGCCCAGACCTTCCAACAGACACCGACACAGCTGGCTGCACACCCAGCACATTGGACCCGCCACTGCCTTAGGCCACCATCCATTCCCAACCTGGGTTTTCAGTCATCGGAACCTAGACCTTATCTCCAATCCCTGCACAGGGGGGAACCTGATGCCCAAGTCAGAACCCCTCCTTCCCCATGGCAAGAAACCTTGCTGCTGGCAGTGGGTCAAACCTTCAGTGTAGGAGAAAACGGCATGGCCCATGAGGCCACGCCCAAGCGTGAGGGCCGCCTTGGGCACAAACACACATTGTGACCCTCAGCTTGAGTACCTTATTCAAGTAACGCCTCTCAGTGACTGGACCAAGAGCCCGCATATGTGGCTTGCCATGCCCATAGGCACCCAGGACTAACTAGATGGTGTGTATTCCTGTTGAGGGAACCCACTGCTGTGCTCTAGAGTCCCTCTCCTGGGGGGTCCCCTGTGGCAGAAAACAGTACTCTTCATTCCCACAGAATGAACACAAACACTTGGGAGCTTGGACAATCCCCCGAGAGGAAGGCTCTTCCTCGGCCTCTGAGACAACCCCTACCCTGACCGGACACTGTAAACGCAACACCCAGAGACAAAATCCTGAGTGACTGCCTCCCACTTGCCCTACTTTGATTTCCAGAGGATCTCCCCTCACGGACTAGAGATCAGGCCTGCCATTACATTGGCCCCTAGCTGAGCCAAGTTTGCTTTTTCAGACATCTGTCCCCACTGCCCTGGCAAACACAGCCTCTAGGCTGGGTCCTCTGGAGCCATACCACAGGACCGTGCCTGCTCTCTCCTGGGAAACTGTGTCCATTCCTTTGGCCACACACCTCCAGAATATGAGAAACCTCAAGGCCTCCGAGGACATCCCACTACTGGGAGCCTCACTGGACTCACAGGGGCATTCGGACACAAGCTGAGCAGCTACATCCATGAATGCATGCACACAGATGTCAACAGAGATAGAAGGTTGAGCCGGACAGGCCTTTAGGCCGTAGTCTCAACTCTTGCTTTGGTTTCCAGGTGTCACTCCTCAGAGGCTTTGGTTCGAAGAACAGGGTATGGGGCTTTCCTGAGGTACGGAACAGAACTCCTCTCGTCTCCACATGGGAAGTTGCCTTGTTGGAGCCGTGTCAAACACCTCATGTTGGAGAATCCTGCAGAGTCCCTGAGCCTCCTCCACATTCCAAGGTCTCCCAGGCCACCAAGCCACAGTAAGACTCATCTTCAGGAGAGTCCATTTCAACTCTCCCCTCTGGGTAGCTCACCCAGGAGCCCGCAGATTGAGCCTGCCTTGTCCTGACTAAAGAGTGGGAATATGAGGTGGCGTTCCCAGGCATCCATGCTTAGACACCTGCTCTCGAGTCTTTCCATATGGGGCCTCTTGGAACCATCCAATAGGACTCGACTGTCGTGCAGAAGGTAACCTTCAGTTTTGGAGCAGTTCACAAATCCCATCGTAGCCAAAACTTTCTGGCCTCATGAAGCCCCCACACCCTTCAGGAAGAGGCCATGCTGGACAAGAACTCTAGCCTGAGGCACGTCTCATAGTTGACATGACCGCAGTGCAGGAGATCTCGATTCAGCCTCTGCAGAGTGGGCCTGACGTGCCCTCTTTCCAAAACCTCACGCAGCTTGTGTTTTCAGACTTCCTTCCTCACAATCCTGGCAAACAAGCCCTCCGGACTAGGAACTCCAGAATCAAAACCCAGCCCAGTGTCAGCCCAACGGAAGAAAAACGTTTCCCTGTGGGGCTCTCCAGAAAACCCAGATGAGGATCAACCTGCTCGGGCCTCGACGGCACCCGAACTGGATAGGCTGCTCTGGGCACTCATGCTCTGCCTGACACAGCCTCAAGCCAGACTTCCAGACAGACAAGGAGACAGCTGGCCGCACACCCAGCACTTCGGACACGCCATGGTCTTATGCCGTCACCTCATCCTAACCTTGGTTTTCAGATATCTGAACCTAGACATTATATCAATTCTCCACACAGCTGGGTATAGCAAGCACAAAGCAGAACTCCTCCTTCCCCATGGCTGTCAAGCTTGCTCTTGGCATGGAGTCACACCTTCAGGGTGGGAGAAACCTTCATGGCCCCTGATGCCACGCCCAAACTTGAGTGCTGCTTGGGCACAAATTCACACTGTGACCCTCAGCATGAGCCCCATGTCAAAGAAAGGCCTGTCAGGGCCTGGACCAAGAGCCCACATATGGGGCTTGCCAAGCCCCTATGCACCCAATCCTCACCACGGTTTGAATTTTCCAGTCGCCCCGCCCGTACCTGGAGCTCTGCTCTGGAATCCCTTTCTTGGAGAGACCCATGAGCCAGACAACACGACTCCACCCTTCCCACAAAATGACCCCAAACTCTTGGGAGCTGGGACAAATCCCCAGAGAGGGATACTCGTCCACAGTACCTGAGGCCACCACTCCAATCCACGGCTATCCCGGACACAACATCCAGAGACAAAAGCCTGAAGGAACGCCTCCCACTCGCCTTTGTTTCAGAGGCCCAGGTGCTCCCTCTCGGGCTGTACATCCGGCCTGCCATACCCTAGGCGCCACTCATAAGCTGAGTTTGTGTATTCAGACTTCTGTGCCCACAGCCTGGACCCACACAACATCCAGGCTAGGGCCTCTGGACCAAACAGCGAAAGATTGTGCCTGCCCTCTCCAAGGAAAGTGTGCCCAATCCATTGACCACAACCGTACAGGTTAGGGAAAAGCTCCAAGGTCCCTGAGGCCATCAATAGTATAGGCCACCCTGGACTAAGAGGGGCTCTCTGACACCAGCGGAGCAACTATCTCCACTTAGACTCTCAGACAGTGTCCCCAGAGACAGAAGGTTGAAATGCACAGGCCCCCAGGCCCTAATCTGAGCCTTAGCTTTGGTTTCCAAGTTTCCGTTCTCAGAGGACTGTTTTCGTAGACCAGCACATGGGGCTTTTCTGAGGCACCAAACCAAACCTCTCTCATCTCCACATGGGCAGCTTACTTACTGGGATGTATCAAACACTTCAGGTAGGAGAGTTCCGCAGGGCCACTGAACAACCAGCACATTCCAAGGTCTCCATGGACGCAAACGCACATTATGACGCATCGTCAGGAGAGGCCATTTCAACTCAGCCCCCTGGGTCGCGTGTTCCAGAGGCAGCAGATCAAACATATCTTGTCGCTAATAGCCAATGGGAATGCGAGGCATGCAGTACAGGGATCCATCCTTCGAACCCTGCTCTCCAGTCCTTCCATATGGTATGTCCTGGAGCCATGCAACAGGACTCGAATGTCCCGCAGAAGGAAACCTTGTGGTTTGGGGCAACCTCCAAACTCAGCGTGGGAAAACTTCCTTGGCCTCATGAGGCCCCCACTTCATGAAGGTGCCATCATGGACACATACTCCAGCCTCAGCCAACGTCTGATCCTCAGCCTGACTTCAGATGCAGGAGATTTTGATTCAGCCTCTGCAGAGTGGGCCTGCTCGGCCCTTGGCTCCAATCCTCACACTAGCTTGTGTTTTCAGACTTCCGTCCTCACACTCCTGGCCCACCAACCCTCCCTACTGGGAATTCTGGGGCCACAATGAAGCACTGTGCCTGCCTCCCAGGAGAAAAACATTGTCTATGGCGCTGCCCAGAAACCCCAAATGAGGATCAAACTGCTTGGCCCTCGGCAACACCCCAATTGCATAGGCTACCTTAAACAGTGATGCTCTGTCGCAAATAGCCTGAGCCCAGACCTTCCAACAGACACCGACACAGCTGGCTGCACACCCAGCACATTGGACCCGCCACTACCTTAGGCCACCATCCATTCCCAACCTGGGTTTTCAGTCATCGGAACCTAGACCTTATCTCCAATCCCTGCAAAGGGGAGAACCTGATGCACAAGTCAGAACCCCTCCTTCCCCATGGCAAGAAACCTTGCTGCTGGCAGTGAGTCAAACCTTCAGTGTAGGAGAAAACGGCATGGCCCATGAGGCCACGCCCAAGCGTGAGGGCCGCCTTGGGCACAAACACACATTGTGATCCTCAGCTTGAGTACCTTATTCAAGTAACGCCTCTCAGTGACTGGACCAAGAGCCCGCATATGTGGCTTTCCATGCCAATAGGCACCCAAGACTAAGTAGATGGTGTGTATTCCATTTGAGGGAACCCACTGCTGTGCTCTAGAGTCCCTCTCCTGGAGGGTCCCCTGTGGCAGAAAACAGTACTCTTCATTCCCACAGAATGAACACCAACACTTGGGAGCTTGGACAATCCCCCGAGAGGAAGGCTCTTCCTCGGCCTCTGAGACAACCCCTACCCTGACCGGACACTGTAAATGCAACACCCAGAGACAAAATCCTGATTGACTGCCTCCCACTTGCCCTACTTTGATTTCCAGAGGATCTCCCCTCACGGACTGGAGATCAGGCCTGCCATTACATTGGCCCCTAGCTGAGCCAAGTTTGCTTTTTCAGACATCTGTCCCCACAGCCCTGGCAAACACAGCCTCTAGGCTGGGTCCTCTGGTGCCATACCACAGGACCGTGCCTGCTCTCTCCTGGGAAACTGTGTCCATTCCTTTGGCCACACACCTCCAGAATATGAGAAACCTCAAGGCCTCCGAGGACATCCCACTACTGGGAGCCTCACTGGACTCACAGGGGCATTCGGACACAAGCTGAGCAGCTACATCCATGAATGCATGCACACAGATGTCAACAGAGATAGAAGGTTGAGCCGGACAGGCCTTTAGGCTGTAGTCTCAACTCTTGCTTTGGTTTCCAGGTGTCAGTCCTCAGAGGCTTTGGTTCGAAGAACAGGGTATGGGGCTCTCCTGAGGCACGAAACAGAACTCCTCTCGTCTCCACATGGGAAGTTGCCTTGTTGGAGCCGTGTCAAACACCTCATGTTGGAGAATCCTGCAGAGTCCCTGAGCCACCTCCACCTTCCAAGGTCTCCCAGGCCACCAAGCCACAGTAGGACTCATCTTCAGGAGAGTCCATTTCAACTCTCCCCTCTGGGTAGCTCACCCAGGAGCCCGCAGATTGAGCCTGCCTTGTCCTGACTAAAGAGTGGGAATATGAGGTGGCGTTCCCAGGCATCCATGCTTAGACACCTGCTCTCGAGTCTTTCCATATGGGGCCTCTTGGAACCATCCAATAGGACTCGACTGTCGTGCAGAAGGTAACCTTCAGTTTTGGAGCAGTTCACAAATCCCATCGTAGGCAAAATTTTCTGGCCTCATGAAGCCCCCACACCCTTCAGGAAGAGGCCATGCTGGACAAGACCTCTAGCCTGAGGCACGTCTCATAGTTGACATGACCTCAGTGCAGGAGATCTCGATTCAGCCTCTGCAGATTGGGCCTGACGTGCCCTCGGTCACAAACCTCACGCTAGCTTGTGTTTTCAGACTTCCTTCCTCACACTCCTGGCAAACAAGCCCTCCGGACTAGAAACTCCAGAACCAAAACCCAGCCCAGTGTCTGCCCAACGGAAGAAAAACGTTTCCCTGTGGGGCTCTCCAGAAAACCCAGATGAGGATCAACCTGCTCGGGCCTCGACGGCACCCGAACTGGATAGGCTGCTCTGGGCACTCATGCTCTGCCTGACACAGCCTGAAGCCAGACGTCCAGACAGACAAGGAGACAGCTGGCCGCACACCCAGCACTTCGGACACGCCATGGTCTTATGCCGTCACCTCATCCTAACCTTGGTTTTCAGATATCTGAACCTAGACATTATATCAATTCTCCACACAGCTGGGTATAGCAAGCACAAAGCAGAACTCCTCCTTCCCCATGGCTGTCAAGCTTGCTCTTGGCATGGAGTCACACCTTCAGGGTGGGAGAAACCTTCATGGCCCCTGATGCCACGCCCAAACTTGAGTGCTGCTTGGGCACAAATTCACACTGTGACCCTCAGCATGAGCCCCATGTCAAAGAAAGGCCTGTCAGGGCCTGGACCAAGAGCCCACATATGGGGCTTGCCAAGCCCCTATGCACCCAATCCTCACCACGGTTTGAATTTTCCAGTCGCCCCGCCCATACCTGGAGCTCTGCTCTGGAATCCCTTTCTTGGAGAGACCCATGAGCCAGACAACACGACTCCACCCTTCCCACAAAATGACCCTAAACTCTTGGGAGCTGGGACAAATCCCCAGAGAGGGATACTCGTCCACAGTACCTGAGGCCACCGCTCCAATTTACGGCTATCCCGGACACAACATCCAGAGACAAAAGCCTGAAGGAACGCCTCCCACTCGCCCTTGTTTCAGAGGCCCAGGAGCTCCCTCTCGGGCTGTACATCCGGCCTGCCATACCCTAGGCGCCACTCATAAGCTGAGTTTGTGTATTCAGACTTCTGTGCCCACAGCCTGGACCCACACAACATCCAGGCTAGGGCCTCTGGACCAAACAGCGAAAGATTGTGCCTGCTCTCTCCAAGGAAAGTTTGCCCAATCCATTGACCACAACCCTACAGGTTAGGGAAAAGCTCCAAGGTCCCTGAGGCCATCAATAGTATAGGCCACCCTGGACTAAGAGGGGCTCTCTGACACCAGCGGAGCAACTATCTCCACTTAGACTCTAAGACAGTGTCCCCAGAGACAGAATGTTGAAATGGACAGGCCCCCAGGCCCTAATCTGAACCTTAGCTTTGGTTTCCATGTTTCCGTTCTCAGAGGGCTGTTTTCCTAGACCAGCACATGGGGCTTTTCTGAGGCACCAAACCAAACATCTCTCATCTCCACATGGGAAGCTTTCTTACTGGGATGTATCAAATACTTCAGGTAGGAGAGTTCCGCAGGGCCACCGAACAACCAGCACATTTCAAGGTCTCCATGGACCCAAACGCACATTATGACGCATCGTCAGGAGAGGCCATTTCAACTCAGCCCCCTGGGTCGCGTGTTCCAGAGGCAGCAGATCAAACATATCTTGTCGCTAATAGCCATTGCGAATGCGAGACATGCTGTACAGGGATCCATCCTTCGAACCCTGCTCTCCAGTCCTTCCATATGGTATGTCCTGGAGCCATGCAACAGGACTCGAATGTCCCGCAGAAGGAAACCTTGGGGTTTGGGGCAACCTCCAAACTCAGCGTGGGAAAACTTCCTTGGCCTCATGAGGCCCCCACTTTTGAAGGTGCCATCATGGACACATACTCCAGCCTCAGCCAACGTCTGATCCTCAGCCTGACTTCAGATGCAGGAGATTTTTATTCAGCCTCTGCAGAGTGGGCCTGCTCGGCCCTTGGCTCCAATCCTCACACTAGTTTGTGTTTTCAGACTTCCGTCCTCACACACCTGGCCCACAAACCCTCCCTACTGGGAATTCTGGGGCCACAATGAAGCACTGTGCCTGTCTCCTAGGAGAAAAACATTGTCTATGGCGCTGCCCAGTGACCCCAAATGAGGATCAATCTGCTTGGCCCTCGGCAACACCCCAATTGCATAGGCTACCTTAAACAGTGATGCTCTGTCGCAAATAGCCTGAGCCCAGACCTTCCAACAGACACCGACACAGCTGGCTTCACACCCAGCACATTGGACCCGCCACTGCCTTAGGCCACCATCCATTCCCAACCTGGGTTTTCAGTCATCGGAACCTAGACCTTATCTCCAATCCCTGCACAGGGGGGAACCTGATGCCCAAGTCAGAACCCCTCCTTCCCCATGGCAAGAAACCTTGCTGCTGGCAGTGGGTCAAACCTTCAGTGTAGGAGAAAACGGCATGGCCCATGAGGCCACGCCCAAGCGTGAGGGCCGCCTTGGGCACAAACACACATTGTGACCCTCAGCTTGAGTACCTTATTCAAGTAACGCCTCTCAGTGACTGGACCAAGAGCCCGCATATGTGGCTTGCCATGCCCATAGGCACCCAGGACTAACTAGATGGTGTGTATTCCTGTTGAGGGAACCCACTGCTGTGCTCTAGAGTCCCTCTCCTGGGGGGTCCCCTGTGGCAGAAAACAGTACTCTTCATTCCCACAGAATGAACACAAACATTGGGAGCTTGGACAATCCCCCGAGAGGAAGGCTCTTCCTCGGCCTCTGAGAAAACCCCTACCCTGACCGGACACTGTAAACGCAACACCCAGAGACAAAATCCTGAGTGACTGCCTCCCACTTGCCCTACTTTGATTTCCAGAGGATCTCCCCTCACGGACTAGAGATCAGGCCTGCCATTACATTGGCCCCTAGCTGAGCCAAGTTTGCTTTTTCAGACATCTGTCCCCATTGCCCTGGCAAACACAGCCTCTAGGCTGGGTCCTCTGGAGCCATACCACAGGACCGTGCCTGCTCTCTCCTGGGAAACTGTGTCCATTCCTTTGGCCACACACCTCCAGAATATCAGAAACCTCAAGGCCTCCGAGGACATCCCACTACTGGGAGCCTCACTGGACTCACAGGGGCATTCGGACACAAGCTGAGCAGCTACATCCATGAATGCA
Organism: Mustela nivalis; assembly: GCF_964662115.1. Classification (NCBI taxonomy): domain Eukaryota; kingdom Metazoa; phylum Chordata; class Mammalia; order Carnivora; family Mustelidae; genus Mustela; species Mustela nivalis. The sequence continues at coordinate 238,683 of NW_028136261.1, read as the reverse complement.
TGCACACAGATGTCAACAGAGATAGAAGGTTGAGCCAGACAGGCCTTTAGGCCGTAGTCTCAACTCTTGTTTTGGTTTCCAGGTGTCACTCCTCAGAGGCTTTGGTTCGAAGAACAGGGTATGGGGCTTTCCTGAGGTACGGAACAGAACTCCTCTCGTCTCCACATGGGAAGTTGCCTTGTTGGAGCCGTGTCAAACACCTCATGTTGGAGAATCCTGCAGAGTCCCTGAGCCTCCTCCACATTCCAAGGTCTCCCAGGCCACCAAGCCACAGTAAGACTCATCTTCAGGAGAGTCCATTTCAACTCTCCCCTCTGGGTAGCTCACCCAGGAGCCCGCAGATTGAGCCTGCCTTGTCCTGACTAAAGAGTGGGAATATGAGGTGGCGTTTTCAGGCATCCATGCTTAGACACCTGCTCTCGAGTCTTTCCATATGGGGCCTCTTGGAACCATCCAATAGGACTCGACTGTCGTGCAGAAGGTAACCTTCAGTTTTGGAGCAGTTCACAAATCCCATCGTAGCCAAATCTTTCTGGCCTCATGAAGCCCCCACACCCTTCAGGAAGAGGCCATGCTGGACAAGAACTCTAGCCTGAGGCACGTCTCATAGTTGAACATGACCGCAGTGCAGGAGATCTCGATTCAGCCTCTGCAGAGTGGGCCTGCCGTGCCCTCTTTCCCAAACCTCACGCAGCTTGTGTTTTCAGACTTCCTTCCTCACACTCCTGGCAAACAAGCCCTCCGGACTAGGAACTCCAGAACAAAAACCAAGCCCAGTGTCAGCCCAACGGAAGAAAAACGTTTCCCTGTGGGGCTCTCCAGAAAACCCAGATGAGGATCAACCTGCTCGGGCCTGGACGGTACCCGAACTGGATAGGCTGCTCTGGGCACTCATGCTCTGCCTGACACAGCCTCAAGCCAGACTTCCAGACAGACAAGGAGACAGCTGGCCGCACACCCAGCACTTCGGACACGCCATGGTCTTATGCCGTCACCTCATCCTAACCTTGGTTTTCAGATATCTGAACCTAGACATTATATCAATTCTCCACACAGCTGGGTATAGCAAGCACAAAGCAGAACTCCTCCTTCCCCATGGCTGTCAAGCTTGCTCTTGGCATGGAGTCACACCTTCAGGGTGGGAGAAACCTTCATGGCCCCTGATGCCACGCCCAAACTTGAGTGCTGCTTGGGCACAAATTCACACTGTGACCCTCAGCATGAGCCCCATGTCAAAGAAAGGCCTGTCAGGGCCTGGACCAAGAGCCCACATATGGGGCTTGCCAAGCCCCTATGCACCCAATCCTCACCACGGTTTGAATTTTCCAGTCGCCCCGCCCGTACCTGGAGCTCTGCTCTGGAATCCCTTTCTTGGAGAGACCCATGAGCCAGACAACACGACTCCACCCTTCCCACAAAATGACCCCAAACTCTTGGGAGCTGGGACAAATCCCCAGAGAGGGATACTCGTCCACAGTACCTGAGGCCACCGCTCCAATCCACGGCTATCCCGGACACAACATCCAGAGACAAAAGCCTGAAGGAACGCCTCCCACTCGCCCTTGTTTCAGAGGCCCAGGTGCTCCCTCTCGGGCTGTACATCCGGCCTGCCATACCCTAGGTGCCACTCATAAGCTGAGTTTGTGTATTCAGACTTCTGTGCCCACAGCCTGGACCCACACAACATCCAGGCTAGGGCCTCTGGACCAAACAGCGAAAGATTGTGCCTGCTCTCTCCAAGGAAAGTGTGCCCAATCCATTGACCACAACCGTACAGGTTAGGGAAAAGCTCCAAGGTCCCTGAGGCCATCAATAGTATAGGCCACCCTGGACTAAGAGGGGCTCTCTGACACGAGCGGAGCAACTATCTCCACTTAGACTCTCAGACAGTGTCCCCAGAGACAGAAGGTTGAAATGCACAGGCCCCCAGGCCCTAATCTGAGCCTTAGCTTTGGTTTCCATGTTTCCGTTCTCAGAGGACTGTTTTCGTAGACCAGCACATGGGGCTTTTCTGAGGCACCAAACCAAACCTCTCTCATCTCCACATGGGCAGCTTACTTACTGGGATGTATCAAACACTTCAGGTAGGAGAGTTCCGCAGGGCCACTGAACAACCAGCACATTCCAAGGTCTCCATGGACCCAAACGCACATTATGACGCATCCTCAGGAGAGGCCATTTCAACTCAGCCCCCTGGGTCGCGTGTTCCAGAGGCAGCAGATCAAACATATCTTGTCGCTAATAGCCAATGGGAATGCGAGGCATGCTGTACAGGGATCCATCCTTCGAACCCTGCTCTCCAGTCCTTCCATATGGTATGTCCTGGAGCCATGCAACAGGACTCGAATGTCCCGCAGAAGGAAACCTTGTGGTTTGGGGCAACCTCCAAACTCAGCGTGGGAAAACTTCCTTGGCCTCATGAGGCCCCCACTTCATGAAGGTGCCATCATGGACACATACTCCAGCCTCAGCCAACGTCTGATCCTCAGCCTGACTTCAGATGCAGGAGATTTTGATTCAGCCTCTGCAGAGTGGGCCTGCTCTGCCCTTGGCTCCAATCCTCACACTAGCTTGTGTTTTCAGACTTCCGTCCTCACACTCCTGGCCCACCAACCCTCCCTACTGGGAATTCTGGGGACACAATGAAGCACTGTGCCTGCCTCCCAGGAGAAAAAAATTGTCTATGGCGCTGCCCAGAAACCCCAAATGAGGATCAAACTGCTTGGCCCTCGGCAACACCCCAATTGCATAGGCTACCTTAAACAGTGATGCTCTGTCGCAAATAGCCTGAGCCCAGACCTTCCAACAGACACCGACACAGCTGGCTGCACACCCAGCACATTGGACCCGCCACTACCTTAGGCCACCATCCATTCCCAACCTGGGTTTTCAGTCATCGGAACCTAGACCTTATCTCCAATCCCTGCAAAGGGGAGAACCTGATGCACAAGTCAGAACCCCTCCTTCCCCATGGCAAGAAACCTTGCTGCTGGCAGTGAGTCAAACCTTCAGTGTAGGAGAAAACGGCATGGCCCATGAGGCCACGCCCAAGCGTGAGGGCCGCCTTGGGCACAAACACACATTGTGACCCTCAGCCTGAGTACCTTATTCAAGTAACGCCTCTCAGTGACTGGACCAAGAGCCCGCATATGTGGCTTTCCATGCCAATAGGCACCCAAGACTAACTAGATGGTGTGTATTCCATTTGAGGGAACCCACTGCTGTGCTCTAGAGTCCATCTCCTGGAGGGTCCCCTGTGGCAGAAAACAGTACTCTTCATTCCCACAGAATGAACACCAACACTTGGGAGCTTGGACAATCCCCCGAGAGGAAGGCTCTTCCTCGGCCTCTGAGACAACCCCTACCCTGACCGGACACTGTAAACGCAACACCCAGAGACAAAATCCTGAGTGACTGCCTCCCACTTGCCCTACTTTGATTTCCAGAGGATCTCCCCTCACGGACTAGAGATCAGGCCTGCCATTACATTGGCCCCTAGCTGAGCCAAGTTTGCTTTTTCAGACATCTGTCCCCACAGCCCTGGCAAACACAGCCTCTAGGCTGGGTCCTCTGGTGCCATACCACAGGACCGTGCCTGCTCTCTCCTGGGAAACTGTGTCCATTCCTTTGGCCACACACCTCCAGAATATGAGAAACCTCAAGGCCTCCGAGGATATCCCACTACTGGGAGCCTCACTGGACTCACAGGGGCATTCGGACACAAGCTGAGCAGCTACATCCATGAATGCATGCACACAGATGTCAACAGAGATAGAAGGTTGAGCCGGACAGGCCTTTAGGCCGTAGTCTCAACTCTTGCTTTGGTTTCCAGGTGTCAGTCCTCAGAGGCTTTGGTTCGAAGAACAGGGTATGGGGCTCTCCTGAGGCACGAAACAGAACTCTTCTCGTCTCCACATGGGAAGTTGCCTTGTTGGAGCCGTGTCAAACACCTCATGTTGGAGAATCCTGCAGAGTCCCTGAGCCACCTCCACCTTCCAAGGTCTCCCAGGCCACCAAGCCACAGTAGGACTCATCTTCAGGAGAGTCCATTTCAACTCTCCCCTCTGGGTAGCTCACCCAGGAGCCCGCAGATTGAGCCTGCCTTGTCCTGACTAAAGAGTGGGAATATGAGGTGGCGTTCCCAGGCATCCATGCTTAGACACCTGCTCTCGAGTCTTTCCATATGGGGCCTCTTGGAACCATCCAATAGGACTCGACTGTCGTGCAGAAGGTAACCTTCAGTTTTGGAGCAGTTCACAAATCCCATCGTAGGCAAAACTTTCTGGCCTCATGAAGCCCCCACACCCTTCAGGAAGAGGCCATGCTGGACAAGACCTCTAGCCTGAGGCACGTCTCATAGTTGACATGACCTCAGTGCAGGAGATCTCGATTCAGCCTCTGCAGAGTGGGCCTGCCGTGCCCTCGGTCCCAAACCTCACGCTAGCTTGTGTTTTCAGACTTCCTTCCTCACACTCCTGGCAAACAAGCCCTCCGGACTAGGAACTCCAGAACAAAAACCAAGCCCAGTGTCTGCCCAACGGAAGAAAAACGTTTCCCTGTGGGGCTCTCCAGAAAACCCAGATGAGGATCAACCTGCTCGGGCCTCGACGGCACCCGAACTGGATAGGCTGCTCTGGGCACTCATGCTCTGCCTGACACAGCCTGAAGCCAGACGTCCAGACAGACAAGGAGACAGCTGGCCGCACACCCAGCACTTCGGACACGCCATGGTCTTATGCCGTCACCTCATCCTAACCTTGGTTTTCAGATATCTGAACCTAGACATTATATCAATTCTCCACACAGCTGGGTATAGCAAGCACAAAACAGAACTCCTCCTTTTCCATGGCTGTCAAGCTTGCTCTTGGCATGGAGTCACACCTTCAGGGTGGGAGAAACCTTCATGGCCCCTGATGCCACGCCCAAACTTGAGTGCTGCTTGGGCACAAATTCACACTGTGACCCTCAGCATGAGCCCCATGTCAAAGAAAGGCCTGTCAGGGCCTGGACCAAGAGCCCACATATGGGGCTTGCCAAGCCCCTATGCACCCAATCCTCACCACGGTTTGAATTTTCCAGTCGCCCCGCCCGTACCTGGAGCTCTGCTCTGGAATCCCTTTCTTGGACAGACCCATGAGCCAGACAACACGACTCCACCCTTCCCACAAAATGACCCCAAACTCTTGGGAGCTGAGACAAATCCCCAGAGAGGGATAATCGTCCACAGTACCTGAGGCCCCGCTCCAATCCACGGCTATCCCGGACACAACATCCAGAGACAAAAGCCTGAAGGAACGCCTCCCTCTCGCCCTTGTTTCAGAGGCCCAGGAGCTCCCTCTCGGGCTGTACATCCGGCGCCATACCCTAGGCGCCACTCATAAGCTGAGTTTGTGTATTCAGATTTCTGTGCCCACAGCCTGGACTCACACAACATCCAGGCTACGGCCTCTGGACCAAACAGCGAAAGATTTTGCCTGCCCTCTCCAAGGAAAGTGTGCCCAATCCATTGACCACAACCCTACAGGTTAGGGAAAAGCTCCAAGGTCCCTGAGGCCATCAATAGTATAGGCCACCCTGGACTAAGAGGGGCTCTCTGACACGAGCGGAGCAACTATCTCCACTTAGACTCTCAGACAGTGTCCCCAGAGACAGAAGGTTGAAATGGACAGGCCCCCAGGCCCTAATCTGAACCTTAGCTTTGGTTTCCATGTTTCCGTTCTCAGAGGACTGTTTTCGTAGACCAGCACATGGGGCTTTTCTGAGGCACCAAACCAAACCTCTCTCATCTCCACATGGGCAGCATTCTTACTGGGATGTATCAAACACTTCAGGTAGGAGAGTTCCGCAGGGCCACTGAACAACCAGCACATTCCAAGGTCTCCATGGACCCAAACGCACATTATGACGCATCCTCAGGAGAGGCCATTTCAACTCAGCCCACTGGGTCGCGTGTTCCAGAGGCAGCAGATCAAACATATCTTGTCGCTAATAGCCAATGGGAATGCGAGGCATGCTGTACAGGGATCCATCCTTCGAACCCTGCTCTCCAGTCCTTCCATATGGTATGTCCTGGAGCCATGCAACAGGACTCGAATGTCCCGCAGAAGGAAACCTTGTGGTTTGGGGCAACCTCCAAACTCAGCGTGGGAAAACTTCCTTGGCCTCATGAGGCCCCCACTTCATGAAGGTGCCATCATGGACACATACTCCAGCCTCAGCCAACGTCTGATCCTCAGCCTGACTTCAGATGCAGGAGATTTTGATTCAGCCTCTGCAGAGTGGGCCTGCTCTGCCCTTGGCTCCAATCCTCACACTAACTTGTGTTTTCAGACTTCCGTCCTCACACTCCTGGCCCACCATCCCTCCCTACTGGGAATTCTGGGGCCACAATGAAGCACTGTGCCTGCCTCCCAGGAGAAAAAAATTGTCTATGGCGCTGCCCAGAAACCCCAAATGAGGATCAAACTGCTTGGCCCTCGGCAACACCCCAATTGCATAGGCTACCTTAAACAGTGATGCTCTGTCGCAAATAGCCTGAGCCCAGACCTTCAAACAGACACCGACACAGCTGGCTGCACACCCAGCACATTGGACCCGCCACTGCCTTAGGCCACAATCCATTCCCAACCTGGGTTTTCAGTTTCGGAACCTAGACCTTACCTCCAATCCCTGCACTGGTGGGAACCTGATGCACAAGTCAGAACCCCTCCTTCCCCATGGCAAGAAACCTTGCTGCTGGCAGTGAGTCAAACCTTCAGTGTAGGAGAAAACGGCATGGCCCATGAGGCCACGCCCAAGCGTGAGGGCCGCCTTGGGAACAAACACACATTGTGACCCTCAGCGTGAGTACCTTATTCAAGTAACGCCTCTCAGTGACTGGACCAAGAGCCCGCATATGTGGCTTTCCATGCCAATAGGCACCCAAGACTAACTAGATGGTGTGTATTCCATTTGAGGGAACCCACTGCTGTGCTCTAGAGTCCATCTCCTGGAGGGTCCCCTGTGGCAGAAAACAGTACTCTTCATTCCCACAGAATGAACACCAACACTTGGGAGCTTGGACAATCCCCCGAGAGGAAGGCTCTTCCTCGGCCTCTGAGACAACCCCTACCCTGACCGGACACTGTAAACGCAACACCCAGAGACAAAATCCTGAGTGACTGCCTCCCACTTGCCCTACTTTGATTTCCAGAGGATCTCCCCTCACGGACTAGAGATCAGGCCTGCCATTACATTGGCCCCTAGCTGAGCCAAGTTTGCTTTTTCAGACATCTGTCCCCACAGCCCTGGCAAACACAGCCTCTAGGCTCGGTCCTCTGGTGCCATACCACAGGACCGTGCCTGCTCTCTCCTGGGAAACTGTGTCCATTCCTTTGGCCACACACCTCCAGAATATGAGAAACCTCAAGGCTTCCGAGGATATCCCACTACTGGGAGCCTCACTGGACTCACAGGGGCATTCGGACACAAGCTGAGCAGCTACACCCATGAATGCATGCACACAGATGTCAACAGAGATAGAAGGTTGAGCCGGACAGGCCTTTAGGCCGTAGTCTCAACTCTTGCTTTGGTTTCCAGGTGTCAGTCCTCAGAGGCTTTGGTTCGAAGAACAGGGTATGGGGCTCTCCTGAGGCACGAAACAGAACTCCTCTCGTCTCCACATGGGAAGTTGCCTTGTTGGAGCCGTGTCAAACACCTCATGTTGGAGAATCCTGCAGAGTCCCTGAGCCACCTCCACCTTCCAAGGTCTCCCAGTCCACCAAGCCACAGTAGGACTCATCTTCAGGAGAGTCCATTTCAACTCTCCCCTCTGGGTAGCTCACCCAGGAGCCCGCAGATTGAGCCTGCCTTGTCCTGACTAAAGAGTGGGAATATGAGGTGGCGTTCCCAGGCATCCATGCTTAGACACCTGCTCTCGAGTCTTTCCATATGGGGCCTCTTGGAACCATCCAATAGGACTCGACTGTCGTGCAGAAGGTAACCTTCAGTTTTGGAGCAGTTCACAAATCCCATCGTAGGCAAAACTTTCTGGCCTCATGAAGCCCCCACACCCTTCAGGAAGAGGCCATGCTGGACAAGACCTCTAGCCTGAGGCACGTCTCATAGTTGACATGACCTCAGTGCAGGAGATCTCGATTCAGCCTCTGCAGAGTGGGCCTGCCGTGCCCTCGGTCCCAAACCTCACGCTAGCTTGTGTTTTCAGACTTCCTTCCTCACACTCCTGGCAAACAAGCCCTCCGGACTAGGAACTCCAGAACAAAAACCAAGCCCAGTGTCTGCCCAACGGAAGAAAAACGTTTCCCTGTGGGGCTCTCCAGAAAACCCAGATGAGGATCAACCTGCTCGGGCCTCGACGGCACCCGAACTGGATAGGCTGCTCTGGGCACTCATGCTCTGCCTGACACAGCCTGAAGCCAGACGTCCAGACAGACAAGGAGACAGCTGGCCGCACACCCAGCACTTCGGACACGCCATGGTCTTATGCCGTCACCTCATCCTAACCTTGGTTTTCAGATATCTGAACCTAGACATTATATCAATTCTCCACACAGCTGGGTATAGCAAGCACAAAGCAGAACTCCTCCTTCCCCATGGCTGTCAAGCTTGCTCTTGGCATGGAGTCACACCTTCAGGGTGGGAGAAACCTTCATGGCCCCTGATGCCACGCCCAAACTTGAGTGCTGCTTGGGCACAAATTCACACTGTGACCCTCAGCATGAGCCCCATGTCAAAGAAAGGCCTGTCAGGGCCTGGACCAAGAGCCCACATATGGGGCTTGCCAAGCCCCTATGCACCCAATCCTCACCACGGTTTGAATTTTCCAGTCGCCCCGCACGTACCTGGAGCTCTGCTCTGGAATCCCTTTCTTGGACAGACCCATGAGCCAGACAACACGACTCCACCCTTCCCACAAAATGACCCCAAACTCTTGGGAGCTGGGACAAATCCCCAGAGAGGGATACTCGTCCACAGTACCTGAGGCCACCGCTCCAATCCACGGCTATCTCGGACACAACATCCAGAGACAAAAGCCTGAAGGAACGCCTCCCACTCGCCCTTGTTTCAGAGGCCCATGAGCTCCCTCTCGGGCTGTACATGCGGCATGCCATACCCTAGGTGCCACTCATAAGCTGAGTTTGTGTATTCAGACTTCTGTGCCCACAGCCTGGACCCACACAACATCCAGGCTAGGGCCTCTGGACCAAACAGCGAAAGATAGTGCCTGCCCTCTCCAAGGAAAGTGTGCCCAATCCATTGACCACAACCCTACAGGTTAGTGAAAAGCTCCAAGGTCCCTGAGGCCATCAATAGTATAGGCCACCCTGGACTAAGAGGGGCTCTCTGACACCAGCGGAGCAACTATCTCCACTTAGACTCTAAGACAGTGTCCCCAGAGACAGAAGGTTGAAATGGACAGGCCCCCAGGCCCTAATCTGAACCTTAGCTTTGGTTTCCATGTTTCCGTTCTCAGAGGGCTGTTTTCCTAGACCAGCACATGGGGCTTTTCTGAGGCACCAAACCAAACCTCTCTCATCTCCACATGGGAAGCTTTCTTACTGGGATGTATCAAACACTTCAGGTAGGAGAGTTCCGCAGGGCCACTGAACAACCAGCACATTTCAAGGTCTCCATGGACCCAAACGCACATTATGACGCATCGTCAGGAGAGGCCATTTCAACTCAGCCCCCTGGGTCGCGTGTTCCAGAGGCAGCAGATCAAACATATCTTGTTGCTAATAGCCAATGGGAATGCGAGGCATGCTGTACAGGGATCCATCCTTCGAACCCTGCTCTCCAGTCCTTCCATATGTATGTCCTGGAGCCATGCAACAGGACTCGAATGTCGCGCAGAAGAAAACCTTGTGGTTTGGGGCAACCTCCAAACTCAGCGTGGGAAAACTTCCTTTGCCTCATGAGGCCCCCACTTCATGAAGGTGCCATCATGGACACATACTCCAGCCTCAGCCAACGTCTGATCCTCAGCCTGACTTCAGATGCAGGAGATTTTGATTCAGCCTCTGCAGAGTGGGCCTGCTCTGCCCTTGGCTCCAATCCTCACACTAGCTTGTGTTTTCAGACTTCCGTCCTCACACTCCTGGCCCACCAACCCTCCCTACTGGGAATTATGGGGCCACAATGAAGCACTGTGCCTGCCTCCCAGGAGAAAAACATTTTCTATGGCGCTGCCCAGAAAACACAAATGAGGATCAAACTGCTTGGCCCTCGGCAACACCCCAATTGCATAGGCTACCTTAAACAGTGATGCTCTGTCGCAAATAGCCTGAGCCCAGACCTTCCAACAGACACCGACACAGCTGGCTGCACACCCAGCACATTGGACCCGCCACTGCCTTAGGCCACCATCCATTCCCAACCTGGGTTTTCAGTTTCGGAACCTAGACCTTATCTCCAATCCCTGCACAGGGGAGAACCTGATGCACAAGTCAGAACCCCTCCTTCCCCATGGCAAGAAACCTTGCTGCTGGCAGTGAGTCAAACCTTCAGTGTAGGAGAAAACGGCATGGCCCATGAGGCCACGCCCAAGCGTGAGGGCCGCCTTGGGCACAAACACACATTGTGACCCTCAGCTTGAGTACCTTATTCAAGTAACGCCTCTCAGTGACTGGACCAAGTGCCCGCATATGTGGCTTTCCATGCCCCTAGGCACCCAGGACTAACTAGATGGTGTGTATTCCATTTGAGGGAACCCACTGCTGTGCTCTAGAGTCCCTCTCCTGGGGGGTCCCCTGTTGCAGAAAATAGTACTCTTCATTCCCAAAGAATGAACACAAACACTTGGGAGCTTGGACAATCCCCCGAGAGGAAGGCTCTTCCTCGGCCTCTGAGACAACCCCTACCCTGACCGGACACTGTAAACGCAACACCCAGAGACAAAATCCTGAGTGACTGCCTCCCACTTGCCCTACTTTGATTTCCAGAGGATCTCCCCTCACGGACTAGAGATCAGGCCTGCCATTACATTGGCCCCTAGCTGAGCCAAGTTTGCTTTTTCAGACATCTGTCCCCACAGCCCTGGCAAACACAGCCTCTAGGCTGGGTCCTCTGGAGCCATACCACAGGACCGTGCCTGCTCTCTCCTGGGAAACTGTGTCCATTCCTTTGGCCACACACCTCCAGAATATGAGAAACCTCAAGGCCTCCGAGGACATCCCACTACTGGGAGCCTCACTGGACTCACAGGGGCATTCGGACACAAGCTGAGCAGCTACATCCATGAATGCATGCACACAGATGTCAACAGAGATAGAAGGTTGAGCCGGACAGGCCTTTAGGCCGTAGTCTCAACTCTTGCTTTGGTTTCCAGGTGTCACTCCTCAGAGGCTTTGGTTCGAAGAACAGGGTATGGGGCTTTCCTGAGGCACGGAACAGAACTCCTCTCGTCTCCACATGGGAAGTTTCCTTGTTGGAGCCGTGTCAAACACCTCATGTTGGAGAATCCTGCAGAGTCCCTGAGCCACCTCCACCTTCCAAGGTCTCCCAGGCCACCAAGCCACAGTAGGACTCATCTTCAGGAGAGTCCATTTCAACTCTCCCCTCTGGGTAGCTCACCCAGGAGCCCGCAGATTGAGCCTGCCTTGTCTTGACTAAAGAGTGGGAATATGAGGTGGCGTTCCCAGGCATCCATGCTTAGACACCTGCTCTCGAGTCTTTCCATATGGGGCCTCTTGGAACCATCCAATAGGACTCGACTGTCGTGCAGAAGGTAACCTTCAGTTTTGGAGCAGTTCACAAATCCCATCGTAGGCAAAACTTTCTGGCCTCATGAAGCCCCCACACCCTTCAGGAAGAGGCCATGCTGGACAAGACCTCTAGCCTGAGGCACGTCTCATAGTTGACATGACCTCAGTGCAGGAGATCTCGATTCAGCCTCTGCAGAGTGGGCCTGCCGTGCCCTCGGTCCCAAACCTCACACTAGCTTGTGTTTTCAGACTTCCTTCCTCACACTCCTGGCAAACAAGCCCTCCGGACTAGGAACTCCAGAACCACAACCCAGCCCAGTGTCTGCCCAACGGAAGAAAAACGTTTCCCTGTGGGGCTCTCCAAAAAACCCAGATGAGGATCAACCTGCTCGGGCCTCGACGGTACCCGAACTGGATAGGCTGCTCTGGGCACTCATGCTCTGCCTGACACAGCCTGAAGCCAGACGTCCAGACAGACAAGGAGACAGCTGGCCGCACACCCAGCACTTCGGACACGCCATGGTCTTATGCCGTCACCTCATCCTAACCTTGGTTTTCAGATATCTGAACCTAGACATTATATCAATTCTCCACACAGCTGGGTATAGCAAGCACAAAACAGAACTCCTCCTTTTCCATGGCTGTCAAGCTTGCTCTTGGCATGGAGTCACACCTTCAGGGTGGGAGAAACCTTCATGGCCCCTGATGCCACGCCCAAACTTGAGTGCTGCTTGGGCACAAATTCACACTGGGACCCTCAGCATGAGCCCCATGTCAAAGAAAGGCCTGTCAGGGCCTGGACCAAGAGCCCACATATGGGGCTTGCCAAGCCCCTATGCACCCAATCCTCACCACGGTTTGAATTTTCCAGTCGCCCCGCCCGTACCTGGAGCTCTGCTCTGGAATCCCTTTCTTGGAGAGACCCATGAGCCAGACAACACGACTCCATCCTTCCCACAAAATGACCCCAAACTCTTGGGAGCTGAGACAAATCCCCAGAGAGGGATAATCGTCCACAGTACCTGAGGCCCCGCTCCAATCCACGGCTATCCCGGACACAACATCCAGAGACAAAAGCCTGAAGGAACGCCTCCCTCTCGCCCTTGTTTCAGAGGCCCAGGAGCTCCCTCTCGGGCTGTACATCCGGCCGGCCATACCCTAGGCGCCACTCATAAGCTGAGTTTGTGTATTCAGATTTCTGTGCCCACAGCCTGGACCCACACAACATCCAGGCTAGGGCCTCTGGACCAAACAGCGAAAGATTGTGCCTGCCCTCTCCAAGGAAAGTGTGCCCAATCCATTGACCACAACCCTACAGTTTAGGGAAAAGCTCCAAGGTCCCTGAGGCCATCAATAGTATAGGCCACCCTGGACTAAGAGGGGCTCTCTGACACCAGCGGGCAACTATCTCCACTTAGACTCTCAGACAGTGTCCCCAGAGACAGAAGGTTGAAATGGACAGGCCCCCAGGCCCTAATCTGAACCTTAGCTTTGGTTTCCATGTTTCCGTTCTCAGAGGACTTTTTTCTTAGACCAGCACATGGGGCTTTTCTGAGGCACCAAACCAAACCTCTCTCATCTCCACATGGGCAGCTTTCTTACTGGGATGTATCAAACACTTCAGGTAGGAGAGTTCCGCAGGGCCACTGAACAACCAGCACATTCCAAGGTCTCCATGGACCCAAACGCACATTATGACGCATCCTCAGGAGAGGCCATTTCAACTCAGCCCCCTGGGTCGCGTGTTCCAGAGGCAGCAGATCAAACATATCTTGTCGCTAATAGCCAATGGGAATGCGAGGCATGCTGTACAGGGATCCATCCTTCGAACCCTGCTCTCCAGTCCTTCCATATGGTATGTCCTGGAGCCATGCAACAGGACTCGAATGTCCCGCAGAAGGAAACCTTGTGGTTTGGGGCAACCTCCAAACTCAGCGTGGGAAAACTTCCTTGGCCTCATGAGGCCCCCACTTCATGAAGGTGCCATCATGGACACATACTCCAGCCTCAGCCAACGTCTGATCCTCAGCCTGACTTCAGATGCAGGAGATTTTGATTCAGCCTCTGCAGAGTGGGCCTGCTCTGCCCTTGGCTCCAATCCTCACACTAGCTTGTGTTTTCAGACTTCCGTCCTCACACTCCTGGCCCACCAACCCTCCCTACTGGGAATTCTGGGGCCACAATGAAGCACTGTGCCTGCCTCCCAGGAGAAAAATATTGTCTATGGCGCTGCCCAGAAACCCCAAATGAGGATCAAACTGCTTGGCCCTCGGCAACACCCCAATTGCATAGGCTACCTTAAACAGTGATGCTCTGTCGCAAATAGGCTGAGCCCAGACCTTCCAACAGACACCGACACAGCTGGCTGCACACCCAGCACATTGGACCCGCCACTGCCTTAGGCCACAATCCATTCCCAACCTGGGTTTTCAGTTTCGGAACCTAGACCTTATCTCCAATCCCTGCACAGGTGGGAACCTGATGCACAAATCAGAACCCCTCCTTCCCCATGGCAAGAAACCTTGCTGCTGGCAGTGAGTCAAACCTTCAGTGTAGGAGAAAACGGCATGGCCCATGAGGCCACGCCCAAGCGTGAGGGCAGCCTTGGGAACAAACACACATTGTGACCCTCAGTGTGAGTACCTTATTCAAGTAACGCCTCTCAGTGACTGGACCAAGAGCCCGCATATGTGGCTTGCCATGCCCATAGGCACCCAGGACTAACTAGATGGTGTGTATTTCAGTTGAGGGAACCCACTGCTGTGCTCTAGAATCCCTCTCCTGGGGGGTCCCCTGTGGCAGAAAACAGTACTCTTCATTCCCACAGAATGAACACAAACACTTGGGAGCTTGGACAATCCCCCGAGAGGAAGGCTCTTCCTCGGCCTCTGAGACAACCCCTACCCTGACCGGACACTGTAAACGCAACACCCAGAGACAAAATCCTGAGTGACTGCCTCCCACTTGCCCTACTTTGATTTCCAGAGGATCTCCCCTCACGGACTAGAGATCAGGCCTGCCATTACATTGGCCCCTAGCTGAGCCAAGTTTGCTTTTTCAGACATCTGTCCCCACAGCCCTGGCAAACACAGCCGCTAGGCTGGGTCCTCTGGAGCCATACCACAGGACCGTGCCTGCTCTCTCCTGGGAAACTGTGTCCATTCCTTTGGCCACACACCTCCAGAATATGAGAAACCTCAAGGCCTCCGAGGACATCCCACTACTGGGAGCCTCACTGGACTCACAGGGGCATTCGGACACAAGCTGAGCCGCTACATCCATGAATGCATGCACACAGATGTCAACAGAGATAGAAGGTTGAGCCGGACAGGCCTTTAGGCCGTAGTCACAACTCTTGCTTTGGTTTCCAGGTGTCACTCCTCAGAGGCTTTGGTTCGAAGAACAGGGTATGGGGCTTTCCTGAGGCACGGAACAGAACTCCTCTCGTCTCCACATGGGAAGTTGCCTTGTTGGAGCCGTGTCAAACACCTCATGTTGGAGAATCCTGCAGAGTCCCTGAGCCACCTCCACATTCCAAGGTCTCCCAGGCCACCAAGCCACAGTAGGACTCATCTTCAGGAGAGTCCATTTCAACTCTCCCCTCTGGGTAGCTCACCCAGGAGCCCGCAGATTGAGCCTGCCTTGTCCTGAATAAAGAGTGGGAATATGAGGTGGCGTTCCCAGGCATCCATGCTTAGACACCTGCTCTCGAGTCTTTCCATATGGGGCCTCTTGGAACCATCCAATAGGACTCGACTGTCGTGCAGAAGGTAACCTTCAGTTTTGGTTCAGTACACAAATCCCATCGTAGGCAAAACTTTCTGGCCTCATGAAGCCCCCACACCCTTCAGGAAGAGGCCATGCTGGACAAGACCTCTAGCCTGAGGCACGTCTCATAGTTGACATGACCTCAGTGCAGGAGATCTCGATTCAGCCTCTGCAGAGTGGGCCTGCCGTGCCCTCGGTCCCAAACCTCACGCTAGCTTGTGTTTTCAGACTTCCTTCCTCACACTCCTGGCAAACAAGCCCTCCGGACTAGGAACTCCAGAACCACAACCCAGCCCAGTGTCTGCCCAACGGAAGAAAAACGTTTCCCTGTGGGGCTCTCCAGAAAACCAAGATGAGGATCAACCTGCTCGGGCCTCGACGGCACCCGAACTGGATAGGCTGCTCTGGGCACTCATGCTCTGCCTGACACAGCCTGAAGCCAGACGTCCAGACAGACAAGGAGACAGCTGGCCGCACACCCAGCACTTCGGACACGCCATGGTCTTATGCCGTCACCTCATCCTAACCTTGGTTTTCAGATATCTGAACCTAGACATTATATCAATTCTCCACACAGCTGGGTATAGCAAGCACAAAGCAGAACTCCTCCTTCCCCATGGCTGTCAAGCTTGCTCTTGGCATGGAGTCACACCTTCAGGGTGGGAGAAACCTTCATGGCCCCTGATGCCACGCCCAAACTTGAGTGCTGCTTGGGCACAAATTCACACTGTGACCCTCAGCATGAGCCCCATGTCAAAGAAAGGCCTGTCAGGGCCTGGACCAAGAGCCCACATATGGGGCTTGCCAAGCCCCTATGCACCCAATCCTCACCACGGTTTGAATTTTCCAGTCGCCCCGCACGTACCTGGAGCTCTGCTCTGGAATCCCTTTCTTGGACAGACCCATGAGCCAGACAACACGACTCCACCCTTCCCACAAAATGACCCCAAACTCTTGGGAGCTGGGACAAATCCCCAGAGAGGGATACTCGTCCACAGTACCTGAGGCCACCGCTCCAATCCACGGCTATCTCGGACACAACATCCAGAGACAAAAGCCTGAAGGAACGCCTCCCACTCGCCCTTGTTTCAGAGGCCCAGGAGCTCCCTCTCGGGCTGTACATGCGGCATGCCATACCCTAGGCGCCACTCATAAGCTGAGTTTGTGTATTCCGACTTCTGTGCCCACAGCCTGGACCCACACAACATCCAGGCTAGGGCCTCTGGACCAAACAGCGAAAGATAGTGCCTGCCCTCTCCAAGGAAAGTGTGCCCAATCCATTGACCACAACCCTACAGGTTAGTGAAAAGCTCCAAGGTCCCTGAGGCCATCAATAGTATAGGCCACCCTGGACTAAGAGGGGCTCTCTGACACCAGCGGAGCAACTATCTCCACTTAGACTCTAAGACAGTGTCCCCAGAGACAGAAGGTTGAAATGGACAGGCCCCCAGGCCCTAATCTGAACCTTAGCTTTGGTTTCCATGTTTCCGTTCTCAGAGGGCTGTTTTCCTAGACCAGCACATGGGGCTTTTCTGAGGCACCAAACCAAACCTCTCTCATCTCCACATGGGAAGCTTTCTTACTGGGATGTATCAAACACTTCAGGTAGGAGAGTTCCGCAGGGCCACTGAACAACCAGCACATTTCAAGGTCTCCATGGACCCAAACGCACATTATGACGCATCGTCAGGAGAGGCCATTTCAACTCAGCCCCCTGGGTCGCGTGTTCCAGAGGCAGCAGATCAAACATATCTTGTTGCTAATAGCCAATGGGAATGCGAGGCATGCTGTACAGGGATCCATCCTTCGAACCCTGCTCTCCAGTCCTTCCATATGTATGTCCTGGAGCCATGCAACAGGACTCGAATGTCGCGCAGAAGAAAACCTTGTGGTTTGGGGCAACCTCCAAACTCAGCGTGGGAAAACTTCCTTTGCCTCATGAGGCCCCCACTTCATGAAGGTGCCATCATGGACACATACTCCAGCCTCAGCCAACGTCTGATCCTCAGCCTGACTGCAGATGCAGGAGATTTTGATTCAGCCTCTGCAGAGTGGGCCTGCTCTGCCCTTGGCTCCAATCCTCACACTAGCTTGTGTTTTCAGACTTCCGTCCTCACACTCCTAGCCCACCAACCCTCCCTACTGGGAATTATGGGGCCACAATGAAGCACTGTGCCTGCCTCCCAGGAGAAAAACATTTTCTATGGCGCTGCCCAGAAAACACAAATGAGGATCAAACTGCTTGGCCCTCGGCAACACCCCAATTGCATAGGCTACCTTAAACAGTGATGCTCTGTCGCAAATAGCCTGAGCCCAGACCTTCCAACAGACACCGACACAGCTGGCTGCACACCCAGCACATTGGACCCGCCACTGCCTTAGGCCACCATCCATTCCCAACCTGGGTTTTCAGTTTCGGAACCTAGACCTTATCTCCAATCCCTGCACAGGGGAGAACCTGATGCACAAGTCAGAACCCCTCCTTCCCCATGGCAAGAAACCTTGCTGCTGGCAGTGAGTCAAACCTTCAGTGTAGGAGAAAACGGCATGGCCCATGAGGCCACGCCCAAGCGTGAGGGCCGCCTTGGGCACAAACACACATTGTGACCCTCAGCTTGAGTACCTTATTCAAGTAACGCCTCTCAGTGACTGGACCAAGTGCCCGCATATGTGGCTTTCCATGCCCATAGGCACCCAGGACTAACTAGATGGTGTCTATTCCATTTGAGGGAACCCACTGCTGTGCTCTAGAGTCCCTCTCCTGGGGGGTCCCCTGTGGCAGAAAATAGTACTCTTCATTCCCAAAGAATGAACACAAACACTTGGGAGCTTGGACAATCCCCCGAGAGGAAGGCTCTTCCTCGGCCTCTGAGACAACCCCTACCCTGACCGGACACTGTAAACGCAACACCCAGAGACAAAATCCTGAGTGACTGCCTCCCACTTGCCCTACTTTGATTTCCAGAGGATCTCCCCTCACGGACTAGAGATCAGGCCTGCCATTACATTGGCCCCTAGCTGAGCCAAGTTTGCTTTTTCAGACATCTGTCCCCACAGCCCTGGCAAACACAGCCTCTAGGCTGGGTCCTCTGGAGCCATACCACAGGACCGTGCCTGCTCTCTCCTGGGAAACTGTGTCCATTCCTTTGGCCACACACCTCCAGAATATGAGAAACCTCAAGGCCTCCGAGGACATCCCACTACTGGGAGCCTCACTGGACTCACAGGGGCATTCGGACACAAGCTGAGCAGCTACATCCATGAATGCATGCACACAGATGTCAACAGAGATAGAAGGTTGAGCCGGACAGGCCTTTAGGCCGTAGTCTCAACTCTTGCTTTGGTTTCCAGGTGTCACTCCTCAGAGGCTTTGGTTCGAAGAACAGGGTATGGGGCTTTCCTGAGGCACGGAACAGAACTCCTCTCGTCTCCACATGGGAAGTTTCCTTGTTGGAGCCGTGTCAAACACCTCATGTTGGAGAATCCTGCAGAGTCCCTGAGCCACCTCCACCTTCCAAGGTCTCCCAGGCCACCAAGCCACAGTAGGACTCATCTTCAGGAGAGTCCATTTCAACTCTCCCCTCTGGGTAGCTCACCCAGGAGCCCGCAGATTGAGCCTGCCTTGTCTTGACTAAAGAGTGGGAATATGAGGTGGCGTTCCCAGGCATCCATGCTTAGACACCTGCTCTCGAGTCTTTCCATATGGGGCCTCTTGGAACCATCCAATAGGACTCGACTGTCGTGCAGAAGGTAACCTTCAGTTTTGGAGCAGTTCACAAATCCCATCGTAGGCAAAACTTTCTGGCCTCATGAAGCCCCCACACCCTTCAGGAAGAGGCCATGCTGGACAAGACCTCTAGCCTGAGGCACGTCTCATAGTTGACATGACCTCAGTGCAGGAGATCTCGATTCAGCCTCTGCAGAGTGGGCCTGCCGTGCCCTCGGTCCCAAACCTCACACTAGCTTGTGTTTTCAGACTTCCTTCCTCACACTCCTGGCAAACAAGCCCTCCGGACTAGGAACTCCAGAACCACAACCCAGCCCAGTGTCTGCCCAACGGAAGAAAAACGTTTCCCTGTGGGGCTCTCCAAAAAACCCAGATGAGGATCAACCTGCTCGGGCCTCGACGGTACCCGAACTGGATAGGCTGCTCTGGGCACTCATGCTCTGCCTGACACAGCCTGAAGCCAGACGTCCAGACAGACAAGGAGACAGC
Organism: Mustela nivalis; assembly: GCF_964662115.1. Classification (NCBI taxonomy): domain Eukaryota; kingdom Metazoa; phylum Chordata; class Mammalia; order Carnivora; family Mustelidae; genus Mustela; species Mustela nivalis. The sequence goes on along the minus strand of NW_028136261.1, from coordinate 218,997 downwards.
TGGCCGCACACCCAGCACTTCGGACACGCCATGGTCTTATGCCGTCACCTCATCCTAACCTTGGTTTTCAGATATCTGAACCTAGACATTATATCAATTCTCCACACAGCTGGGTATAGCAAGCACAAAACAGAACTCCTCCTTTTCCATGGCTGTCAAGCTTGCTCTTGGCATGGAGTCACACCTTCAGGGTGGGAGAAACCTTCATGGCCCCTGATGCCACGCCCAAACTTGAGTGCTGCTTGGGCACAAATTCACACTGGGACCCTCAGCATGAGCCCCATGTCAAAGAAAGGCCTGTCAGGGCCTGGACCAAGAGCCCACATATGGGGCTTGCCAAGCCCCTATGCACCCAATCCTCACCACGGTTTGAATTTTCCAGTCGCCCCGCCCGTACCTGGAGCTCTGCTCTGGAATCCCTTTCTTGGAGAGACCCATGAGCCAGACAACACGACTCCATCCTTCCCACAAAATGACCCCAAACTCTTGGGAGCTGAGACAAATCCCCAGAGAGGGATAATCGTCCACAGTACCTGAGGCCCCGCTCCAATCCACGGCTATCCCGGACACAACATCCAGAGACAAAAGCCTGAAGGAACGCCTCCCTCTCGCCCTTGTTTCAGAGGCCCAGGAGCTCCCTCTCGGGCTGTACATCCGGCCGGCCATACCCTAGGCGCCACTCATAAGCTGAGTTTGTGTATTCAGATTTCTGTGCCCACAGCCTGGACCCACACAACATCCAGGCTAGGGCCTCTGGACCAAACAGCGAAAGATTGTGCCTGCCCTCTCCAAGGAAAGTGTGCCCAATCCATTGACCACAACCCTACAGTTTAGGGAAAAGCTCCAAGGTCCCTGAGGCCATCAATAGTATAGGCCACCCTGGACTAAGAGGGGCTCTCTGACACCAGCGGGCAACTATCTCCACTTAGACTCTCAGACAGTGTCCCCAGAGACAGAAGGTTGAAATGGACAGGCCCCCAGGCCCTAATCTGAACCTTAGCTTTGGTTTCCATGTTTCCGTTCTCAGAGGACTTTTTTCTTAGACCAGCACATGGGGCTTTTCTGAGGCACCAAACCAAACCTCTCTCATCTCCACATGGGCAGCTTTCTTACTGGGATGTATCAAACACTTCAGGTAGGAGAGTTCCGCAGGGCCACTGAACAACCAGCACATTCCAAGGTCTCCATGGACCCAAACGCACATTATGACGCATCCTCAGGAGAGGCCATTTCAACTCAGCCCCCTGGGTCGCGTGTTCCAGAGGCAGCAGATCAAACATATCTTGTCGCTAATAGCCAATGGGAATGCGAGGCATGCTGTACAGGGATCCATCCTTCGAACCCTGCTCTCCAGTCCTTCCATATGGTATGTCCTGGAGCCATGCAACAGGACTCGAATGTCCCGCAGAAGGAAACCTTGTGGTTTGGGGCAACCTCCAAACTCAGCGTGGGAAAACTTCCTTGGCCTCATGAGGCCCCCACTTCATGAAGGTGCCATCATGGACACATACTCCAGCCTCAGCCAACGTCTGATCCTCAGCCTGACTTCAGATGCAGGAGATTTTGATTCAGCCTCTGCAGAGTGGGCCTGCTCTGCCCTTGGCTCCAATCCTCACACTAGCTTGTGTTTTCAGACTTCCGTCCTCACACTCCTGGCCCACCAACCCTCCCTACTGGGAATTCTGGGGCCACAATGAAGCACTGTGCCTGCCTCCCAGGAGAAAAATATTGTCTATGGCGCTGCCCAGAAACCCCAAATGAGGATCAAACTGCTTGGCCCTCGGCAACACCCCAATTGCATAGGCTACCTTAAACAGTGATGCTCTGTCGCAAATAGGCTGAGCCCAGACCTTCCAACAGACACCGACACAGCTGGCTGCACACCCAGCACATTGGACCCGCCACTGCCTTAGGCCACAATCCATTCCCAACCTGGGTTTTCAGTTTCGGAACCTAGACCTTATCTCCAATCCCTGCACAGGTGGGAACCTGATGCACAAATCAGAACCCCTCCTTCCCCATGGCAAGAAACCTTGCTGCTGGCAGTGAGTCAAACCTTCAGTGTAGGAGAAAACGGCATGGCCCATGAGGCCACGCCCAAGCGTGAGGGCAGCCTTGGGAACAAACACACATTGTGACCCTCAGTGTGAGTACCTTATTCAAGTAACGCCTCTCAGTGACTGGACCAAGAGCCCGCATATGTGGCTTGCCATGCCCATAGGCACCCAGGACTAACTAGATGGTGTGTATTTCAGTTGAGGGAACCCACTGCTGTGCTCTAGAATCCCTCTCCTGGGGGGTCCCCTGTGGCAGAAAACAGTACTCTTCATTCCCACAGAATGAACACAAACACTTGGGAGCTTGGACAATCCCCCGAGAGGAAGGCTCTTCCTCGGCCTCTGAGACAACCCCTACCCTGACCGGACACTGTAAACGCAACACCCAGAGACAAAATCCTGAGTGACTGCCTCCCACTTGCCCTACTTTGATTTCCAGAGGATCTCCCCTCACGGACTAGAGATCAGGCCTGCCATTACATTGGCCCCTAGCTGAGCCAAGTTTGCTTTTTCAGACATCTGTCCCCACAGCCCTGGCAAACACAGCCGCTAGGCTGGGTCCTCTGGAGCCATACCACAGGACCGTGCCTGCTCTCTCCTGGGAAACTGTGTCCATTCCTTTGGCCACACACCTCCAGAATATGAGAAACCTCAAGGCCTCCGAGGACATCCCACTACTGGGAGCCTCACTGGACTCACAGGGGCATTCGGACACAAGCTGAGCAGCTACATCCATGAATGCATGCACACAGATGTCAACAGAGATAGAAGGTTGAGCCGGACAGGCCTTTAGGCCGTAGTCACAACTCTTGCTTTGGTTTCCAGGTGTCACTCCTCAGAGGCTTTGGTTCGAAGAACAGGGTATGGGGCTTTCCTGAGGCACGGAACAGAACTCCTCTCGTCTCCACATGGGAAGTTGCCTTGTTGGAGCCGTGTCAAACACCTCATGTTGGAGAATCCTGCAGAGTCCCTGAGCCACCTCCACATTCCAAGGTCTCCCAGGCCACAAAGCCAAAGTAGGACTCATCTTCAGGAGAGTCCATTTCAACTCTCCCCTCTGGGTAGCTCACCCAGGAGCCCGCAGATTAAGCCTGCCTTGTCCTGACTAAAGAGTGGGAATATGTGGTGGCGTTCCCAGGCATCCATGCTTAGACACCTGCTCTCGAGTCTTTCCATATGGGGCCTCTTGGAACCATCCAATAGGACTCGACTGTCGTGCAGAAGGTAACCTTCAGTTTTGGAGCAGTTCACAAATCCCATCGTAGCCAAAACTTTCTGGCCTCATGAAGCCCCCACACCCTTCAGGAAGAGGCCATGCTGGACAAGACCTCTAGCCTGAGGCACGTCTCATAGTTGACATGACCTCAGTGCAGGAGATCTCGATTCAGCCTCTGCAGAGTGGGCCTGCCGTGCCCTCGGTCCCAAACCTCACGCTAGCTTGTGTTTTCAGACTTCCTTCCTCACACTCCTGGCAAACAAGCCCTCCGGACTAGGAACTCCAGAACCACAACCCAGCCCAGTGTCTGCCCAACGGAAGAAAAACGTTTCCCTGTGGGGCTCTCCAAAAAACCCAGATGAGGATCAACCTGCTCGGGCCTCGACGGCACCCGAACTGGATAGGCTGCTCTGGGCACTCATGCTCTGCCTGATACAGCCTGAAGCCAGACGTCCAGATAGAAAAGGAGACAGCTGGCCGCACACCCAGCACTTCGGACACGCCATGGTCTTATGCCGTCACCTCATCCTAACCTTGGTTTTCAGATATCTGAACCTAGACATTATATCAATTCTCCACACAGCTGGGTATAGCAAGCACAAAACAGAACTCCTCCTTCCCCATGGCTGTCAAGCTTGCTCTTGGCATGGTGTCACACCTTCAGGGTGGGAGAAACCTTCATGGCCCCTGATGCCACGCCCAAACTTGAGTGCTGCTTGGGCACAAATTCACACTGTGACCCTCAGCATGAGCCCCATGTCAAAGAAAGGCCTGTCAGGGCCTGGACCAAGAGCCCACATATGGGGCTTGCCAAGCCCCTATGCACCCAATCCTCACCACGGTTTGAATTTTCCAGTCGCCCCGCCCGTACCTGGAGCTCTGCTCTGGAATCCCTTTCTTGGAGAGACCCATGAGCCAGACAACATGACTCCACCCTTCCCACAAAATGACCCCAAACTTTTGGGAGCTGGGACAAATCCCCAGAGAGGGATACTCGTCCACAGTACCTGAGGCCACCGCTCCAATCCACGGCTATCCCGGACACAACATCCAGAGACAAAAGCCTGAAGGAACGCCTCCCACTCGCCCTTGTTTCAGAGGCCCAGGAGCTCCCTCTCGGGCTGTACATCCGGCCTGCCATACCCTAGGCGCCACTCATAAGCTGAGTTTGTGTATTCAGATTTCTGTGCCCACAGCCTGGACCCACACAACATCCAGGCTAGGGCCTCTGGACCAAACAGCGAAAGATTGTGCCTGCCCTCTCCAAGGAAAGTGTGCCCAATCCATTGACCACAACCCTACAGGTTAGGGAAAAGCTCCAAGGTCCCTGAGGCCATCAATAGTATAGGCCACCCTGGACTAAGAGGGGCTCTCTGACACCAGCGGAGCAACTATCTCCACTTAGACTCTCAGACAGTGTCCCCAGAGACAGAAGGTTGAAATGGACAGGCCCCCAGGCCCTAATCTGAACCTTAGCTTTGGTTTCCATGTTTCCGTTCTCAGAGGACTGTTTTCGTAGACCAGCACATGGGGCTTTTCTGAGGCACCAAACCAAACCTCTCTCATCTCCACATGGGCAGCTTTCTTACTGGGATGTATCAAACACTTCAGGTAGGAGAGTTCCGCAGGGCCACTGAACAACCAGCACATTCCAAGGTCTCCATGGACCCAAACGCACATTATGACGCATCCTCAGGAGAGGCCATTTCAACTCAGCCCCCTGGGTCGCGTGTTCCAGAGGCAGCAGATCAAACATATCTTGTCGCTAATAGCCAAGGGAATGCGAGGCATGCTGTACAGGGATCCATCCTTCGAACCCTGCTCTCCAGTCCTTCCATATGGTATGTCCTGGAGCCATGCAACAGGACTCGAATGTCCCGCAGAAGGAAACCTTGTGGTTTGGGGCAACCTCCAAACTCAGCGTGGGAAAACTTCCTTGGCCTCATGAGGCCCCCACTTCATGAAGGTGCCATCATGGACACATACTCCAGCCTCAGCCAACGTCTGATCCTCAGCCTGACTTCAGATGCAGGAGATTTTGATTCAGCCTCTGCAGAGTGGGCCTGCTCTGCCCTTGGCTCCAATCCTCACACTAGCTTGTGTTTTCAGACTTCCGTCCTCACACTCCTGGCCCACCATCCCTCCCTACTGGGAATTCTGGGGCCACAATGAAGCACTGTGCCTGCCTCCCAGGAGAAAAAAATTGTCTATGGCGCTGCCCAGAAACCCCAAATGAGGATCAATCTGCTTGGCCCTCGGCAACACCCCAATTGCATAGGCTACCTTAAACAGTGATGCTCTGTCGCAAATAGCCTGAGCCCAGACCTTCAAACAGACACCGACACAGCTGGCTGCACACCCAGCACATTGAACCCGCCACTGCCTTAGGCCACAATCCATTCCCAACCTGGGTTTTCAGTTTCGGAACCTAGACCTTATCTCCAATCCCTGCACAGGTGGGAACCTGATGCACAAGTCAGAACCCCTCCTTCCCCATGGCAAGAAAACTTGCTGCTGGCAGTGAGTCAAACCTTCAGTGTAGGAGAAAACGGCATGGCCCATGAGGCCACGCCCAAGCGTGAGGGCCGCCTTGGGAACAAACACACATTGTGACCCTCAGCGTGAGTACCTTATTCAAGTAACGCCTCTCAGTGACTGGACCAAGAGCCCGCATATGTGGCTTGCCATGCCCATAGGCACCCAGGACTAACTAGATGGTGTGTATTTCAGTTGAGGGAACCCACTGCTGTGCTCTAGAATCCCTCACCTGGGGGGTCCCCTGTGGCAGAAAACAGTACTCTTCATTCCCACAGAATGAACACAAACACTTGGGAGCTTGGACAATCCCCCGAGAGGAAGGCTCTTCCTCAGCCTCTGAGACAACCCCTACCCTGACCGGACACTGTAAACGCAACACCCAGAGACAAAATCCTGAGTGACTGCCTCCCACTTGCCCTACTTTGATTTCCAGAGGATCTCCCCTCACGGACTAGAGATCAGGCCTGCCATTACATTGTCACCTAGCTGAGCCAAGTTTGCTTTTTCAGACATCTGTCCCCACAGCCCTGGCAAACACAGCCTTTAGGCTGGGTCCTCTGGAGCCATACCACAGGACCGTGCCTGCTCTCTCCTGGGAAACTGTGTCATTCCTTTGGCCACACACCTCCAGAATATGAGAAACCTCAAGGCCTCCGAGGACATCCCACTACTGGGAGCCTCACTGGACTCACAGGGGCATTCGGACACAAGCTGAGCAGCTACATCCATGAATGCATGCACACAGATGTCAACAGAGATTGAAGCTTGAGCCGGACAGGCCTTTAGGCTGTAGTCTCAACTCTTGCTTTGGTTTCCAGGTGTCACTCCTCAGAGGCTTTGGTTCGAAGAACAGGGTATGGGGCTTTCCTGAGGCACGGAACAGAACTCCTCTCGTCTCCACATGGGAAGTTGCCTTGTTGGAGCCGTGTCAAACACCTCATGTTGGAGAATCCTGCAGAGTCCCTGAGCCACCACCACATTCCAAGGTCTCCCAGGCCACCAAGCCACAGTAGGACTCATCTTCAGGAGAGTCCATTTCAACTCTCCCCTCTGGGTAGCTCACCCAGGAGCCCACAGATTAAGCCTGCCTTGTCCTGACTAAAGAGTGGGAATATGTGGTGGCGTTCCCAGGCATCCATGCTTAGACACCTGCTCTCGAGTCTTTCCATATGGGGCCTCTTGGAACCATCCAATAGGACTCGACTGTTGAGCAGAAGGTATCCTTCAGTTTTGGAGCAGTTCAAAAATCCCATCGTAGCCAATATTTTCTGGCCTCATGAAGCCCCCACAACCTTCAGGAAGAGGCCATGCTGGACAAGAACTCTAGCCTGAGGCACGTCTCATAGTTGACATGACCTCAGTGCAGGAGATCTCGATTCAGCCTCTGCAGAGTGGGCCTGCCGTGCCCTCGGTCACAAACCTCACGCTAGCTTGTGTTTTCAGACTTCCTTCCTCACACTCCTGGCAAACAAGCCCTCCGGACTAGGAACTCCAGAACCAAAACCCAGCCCAGTGTCTGCCCAATGGAAGAAAAACGTTTCCCTGTGGGGCTCTCCAGAAAATCCAGATGAGGCTCAACCTGCACGGGCCTCGACGGCACCCGAACTGGATAGGCTGCTCTGGGCACTCATGCTCTGCCTGACACAGCCTGAAGCCAGACGTCCAGACAGACAAGGAGACAGCTGGCCGCACACCCAGCACTTCGGACACGCCATGGTCTTATGCCGTCACCTCATCCTAACCTTCGTTTTCAGATATCTGAACCTAGACATTATATCAATTCTCCACACAGCTGGGTATAGCAAGCACAAAACAGAACTCCTCCTTCCCCATGGCTGTCATGCTTGCTCTTGGCATGGAGTCACACCTTCAGGGTGGGAGAAACCTTCATGGCCCCTGATGCCACGCCCAAACTTGAGTGATGCTTGGGCACAAATTGACACTATGACCCTCAGCATGAGCCCCATGTCAAAGAAAGGCCTGTCAGGACCTGGACCAAGAGCCCACATATGGGGCTTGCCAAGCCCCTATGCACCCAATCCTCACCACGGTTTGAATTTTCCAGTCGCCCCGCCCGTACCTGGAGCTCTGCTCTGGAATCCCTTTCTTGGAGAGACCCATGAGCCAGACAACACGACTCCACCCTTCCCACAAAATGACCCCAAACTCTAGGGAGCTGGGACAAATCCCAAGAGAGGGATACTCGTCCACAGTACCTGAGGCCACCGCTCCAATCCACGGCTATCCCGGACACAACATCCAGAGACAAAAGCCTGAAGGAACGCCTCCCACTCGCCCTTGTTTCAGAGGCCCAGGAGCTCCCTCTCGGGCTGTACATCCGGCCGGCCATACCCTAGGCGCCACTCATAAGCTGAGTTTGTGTATTCAGACTTCTGTGCCCACAGCCTGGACCCACACAACATCCAGGCTAGGGCCTCTGGACCAAACAGCGAAAGATTGTGCCTGCCCTCTCCAAGGAAAGTGTGCCCAATCCATTGACCACAACCCTACAGGTTAGGGAAAAGCTCCAAGGTCCCTGAGGCCATCAATAGTATAGGCTACCCTGGACTAAGAGGGGCTCTCTGACACCAGCGGAGCAACTATCTCCACTTAGACTCTCAGACAGTGTCCCCAGAGACAGAAGGTTGAAATGGACAGGCCCCCAGGCCCTAATCTGAACCTTAGCTTTGGTTTCCATGTTTCCGTTCTCAGAGGACTGTTTTCGTAGACCAGCACATGGGGCTTTTCTGAGGCACCAAACCAAACCTCTCTCATCTCCACATGGGCAGCATTCTTACTGGGATGTATCAAACACTTCAGGTAGGAGAGTTCCGCAGGGCCACTGAACAACCAGCACATTCCAAGGTCTCCATGGACCCAAACGCACATTATGACGCATCCTCAGGAGAGGCCATTTCAACTCAGCCCCCTGGGTCGCGTATTCCAGAGGCAGCAGATCAAACATATCGGGTCGCTAATAGCCAATGGGAATGCGAGGCATGCTGTACAGGGATCCATCCTTCGAACCCTGCTCTCCAGTCCTTCCATATGGTATGTCCTGGAGCCATGCAACAGGACTCGAATGTCCCGCAGAAGGAAACCTTGTGGTTTGGGGCAACCTCCAAACTCAGCGTGGGAAAACTTCCTTGGCCTCATGAGGCCCCCACTTCATGAAGGTGCCATCATGGACACATACTCCAGCCTCAGCCAACGTCTGATCCTCAGCCTGACTTCAGATGCAGGAGATTTTGATTCAGCCTCTGCAGTGTGGGCCTGCTCTGCCCTTGGCTCCAATCCTCACACTAGCTTGTGTTTTCAGACTTCCGTCCTCACACTCCTGGCCCACCATCCCTCCCTACTGGGAATTCTGGGGCCACAATGAAGCACTGTGCCTGCCTCCCAGGAGAAAAAAATTGTCTATGGCGCTGCCCAGAAACCCCAAATGAGGATCAATCTGCTTGGCCCTCGGCAACACCCCAATTGCATAGGCTACCTTAAACAGTGATGCTCTGTCGCAAATAGCCTGAGTCCAGACCTTCAAACAGACACCGACACAGCTGGCTGCACACCCAGCACATTGGACCCGCCACTGCCTTAGGCCACAATCCATTCCCAACCTGGGTTTTCAGTTTCGGAACCTAGACCTTATCTCCAATCCCTGCACAGGTGGGAACCTGATGCACAAGTCAGAACCCCTCCTTCCCCATGGCAAGAAACCTTGCTGCTGGCAGTGAGTCAAACCTTCAGTGTAGGAGAAAACGGCATGGCCCATGAGGCCACGCCCAAGCGTGAGGGCCGCCTTGGGAACAAACACACATTGTGACCCTCAGCGTGAGTACCTTATTCAAGTAACGCCTCTCAGTGACTGGACCAAGAGCCCGCATATGTGGCTTGCCATGCCCATAGGCACCCAGGACTAACTAGATGGTGTGTATTTCAGTTGAGGGAACCCACTGCTGTGCTCTAGAATCCCTCTCCTGGGGGGTCCCCTGTGGCAGAAAACAGTACTCTTCATTCCCACAGAATGAACACAAACACTTGGGAGCTTGGACAATCCCCCGAGAGGAAGGCTCTTCCTCAGCCTCTGAGACAACCCCTACCCTGACCGGACACTGTAAACGCAACACCCAGAGACAAAATCCTGAGTGACTGCCTCCCACTTGCCCTACTTTGATTTCCAGAGGATCTCCCCTCACGGACTAGAGATCAGGCCTGCCATTACATTGTCCCCTAGCTGAGCCAAGTTTGCTTTTTCAGACATCTGTCCCCACAGCCCTGGCAAACACAGCCTTTAGGCTGGGTCCTCTGGAGCCATACCACAGGACCGTGCCTGCTCTCTCCTGGGAAACTGTGTCCATTCCTTTGGCCACACACCTCCAGAATATGAGAAACCTCAAGGCCTCCGAGGACATCCCACTACTGGGAGCCTCACTGGACTCACAGGGGCATTCGGACACAAGCTGAGCAGCTACATCCATGAATGCATGCACACAGATGTCAACAGAGATTGAAGGTTGAGCCGGACAGGCCTTTAGGCTGTAGTCTCAACTCTTGCTTTGGTTTCCAGGTGTCACTCCTCAGAGGCTTTGGTTCGAAGAACAGGGTATGGGGCTTTCCTGAGGCACGGAACAGAACTCCTCTCGTCTCCACATGGGAAGTTGCCTTGTTGGAGCCGTGTCAAACACCTCATGTTGGAGAATCCTGCAGAGTCCCTGAGCCACCACCACATTCCAAGGTCTCCCAGGCCACCAAGCCACAGTAGGACTCATCTTCAGGAGAGTCCATTTCAACTCTCCCCTCTGGGTAGCTCACCCAGGAGCCCACAGATTAAGCCTGCCTTGTCCTGACTAAAGAGTGGGAATATGTGGTGGCGTTCCCAGGCATCCATGCTTAGACACCTGCTCTCGAGTCTTTCCATATGGGGCCTCTTGGAACCATCCAATAGGACTCGACTGTTGAGCAGAAGGTATCCTTCAGTTTTGGAGCAGTTCAAAAATCCCATCATAGCCAATATTTTCTGGCCTCATGAAGCCCCCACAACCTTCAGGAAGAGGCCATGCTGGACAAGAACTCTAGCCTGAGGCACGTCTCATAGTTGACATGACCTCAGTGCAGGAGATCTCGATTCAGCCTCTGCAGAGTGGGCCTGCCGTGCCCTCGGTCACAAACCTCACGCTAGCTTGTGTTTTCAGACTTCCTTCCTCACACTCCTGGCAAACAAGCCCTCCGGACTAGGAACTCCAGAACCAAAACCCAGCCCAGTGTCTGCCCAACGGAAGAAAAACGTTTCCCTGTGGGGCTCTCCAGAAAATCCAGATGAGGCTCAACCTGCTCGGGCCTCGACTCCACCCTTCCCACAAAATGACCCCAAACTCTAGGGAGCTGGGACAAATCCCAAGAGAGGGATACTCGTCCACAGTACCTGAGGCCACCGCTCCAATCCACGGCTATCCCGGACACAACATCCAGAGACAAAAACCTGAAGGAACGCCTCCCACTCGCCCTTGTTTCAGAGGCCCAGGAGCTCCCTCTCGGGCTGTACATCCGGCCGGCCATACCCTAGGCGCCACTCATAAGCTGAATTTGTGTATTCAGACTTCTGTGCCCACAGCCTGGACCCACACAACATCCAGGCTAGGGCCTCTGGACCAAACAGCGAAAGATTGTGCCTGCCCTCTCCAAGGAAAGTGTGCCCAATCCATTGACCACAACCCTACAGGTTAGGGAAAAGCTCCAAGGTCCCTGAGGCCATCAATAGTATAGGCCACCCTGGACTAAGAGGGGCTCTCTGACACCAGCGGAGCACTATCTCCACTTAGAACCTCAGACAGTGTCCCAAGAGACAGAAGGTTGAAATGGACAGGCCCCCAGGCCCTAATCTGAACCTTAGCTTTGGTTTCCATGTTTCCGTTCTCAGAGGACTGTTTTCGTAGACCAGCACCTGGGGCTTTTCTGAGGCACCAAACCAAACCTCTCTCATCTCCACATGGGCAGCTTTCTTACTGGGATGTATCAAACACTTCAGGTAGGAGAGTTCTGCAGGGCCACTGAACAACCAGCACATTCCAAGGTCTCCATGGACCCAAACGCACTTTATGACGCATCCTCAGGAGAGGCCATTTCAACTCAGCCCACTGGGTCGCGTGTTCCAGAATCAGCAGATCAAACATATCTTGTTGCTAATAGCCAATAGGAATGCGAGGCATGCTGTACAGGGATCCATCCTTCGAACCCTGCTCTCCAGTCCCTCCATATGGTATGTCCTGGAGCCATGCAACAGGACTCGAATGTCCCGCAGAAGGAAACCTTGTGGTTTGGAGCAACCTCCAAACTCAGCCTGGTAAAACTTCCTTGGCCTCATGAGGCCCCCACTTCATGAAGGTGCCATCATGGACACATACGCCAGCCTCAGCCAACGTCTGATTTTCAGCCTGACTTCAGATGCAGGAGATTTTGATTCAGCCTCTGCAGAGTGGGCCTGCTCTGCCCTTGGCTCCAATCCTCACACTAGCTTGTGTTTTCAGACTTCCGTCCTCACACTCCTGGCCCACAAACCCTCCCTACTGGGAATTCTGGGGCCACAATGAAGCACAGTGCCTGCCTCCCAGGAGAAAAACATTGTCTATGGCGCTGCCCAGAAACCCCAAATGAGGATCAAACTGCTTGGCCCTCGGCAACACCCCAATTGCATAGGCTACCTTAAACAGTGATGCTCTGTCGCAAATAGCCTGAGCCCAGACCTTCCAACAGACACCGACACAGCTGGCTGCACACCCAGCACATTGGACCCGCCACTGCCTTAGGCCACCATCCATTCCCAACCTGGGTTTTCAGTCATCGGAACCTAGACCTTATCTCCAATCCCTGCACAGGGGGGAACCTGATGCACAAGTCAGAACCCCTCCTTCCCCATGGCAAGAAACCTTGCTGCTGGCAGTGGGTCAAACCTTCAGTGTAGGAGAAAACGGCATGGCCCATGAGGCCACGCCCAAGCGTGAGGGCCGCCTTGGGCACAAACACACATTGTGACCCTCAGCGTGAGTACCTTATTCAAGTAACGCCTCTCAGTGACTGGACCAAGAGCCCGCATATGTGGCTTGCCATGCCCATAGGCACCCAGGACTAACTAGATGGTGTGTATTCCAGTTGAGGGAACCCACTGCTGTGCTCTAGAGTCCCTCTCCTGGGGGGTCCCCTGTGGCAGAAAACAGTACTCTTCATTCCCACAGAATGAACACAAACACTTGGGAGCTTGGACAATCCCCCGAGAGGAAGGCTCTTCCTCGGCCTCTGAGACAACCCCTCCCCTGACCGGACACTGTAAACGCAACACCCAGAGACAAAATCCTGAGTGACTGCCTCCCACTTGCCCTACTTTGATTTCCAGAGGATCTCCCCTCACGGACTAGAGATCAGGCCTGCCATTACATTGGCCCCTAGCTGAGCCAAGTTTGCTTTTTCAGACATCTGTCCCCACAGCCCTGGCAAACACAGCCTCTAGGCTGGGTCCTCTGGAGCCATACCACAGGACCGTGCCTGCTCTCTCCTGGGAAACTGTGTCCATTCCTTTGGCCACACACCTCCAGAATATGAGAAACCTCAAGGCCTCCGAGGACATCCCACTACTGGGAGCCTCACTGGACTCACAGGGGCATTCGGACACAAGCTGAGCAGCTACTTCCATGAATGCATGCACACAGATGTCAACAGAGATAGAAGGTTGAGCCGGACAGGCCTTTAGGCCGTAGTCTCAACACTTGCTTTGGTTTCCAGGTGTCACTCCTCAGAGGCTTTGGTTCGAAGAACAGGGTATGGGGCTTTCCTGAGGCACGGAACAGAACTCCTCTCGTCTCCACTTGGGGAGTTTCCTTGTTGGAGCCGTGTCAAACACCTCATGTTGGAGAATCCTGCAGAGTCCCTGAGCCACCTCCACATTCCAAGGTCTCCCAGGCCACCAAGCCACAGTAGGACTCATCTTCAGGAGAGTCCATTTCAACTCTCCCCTCTGGGTAGCTCACCCAGGAGCCCGCAGATTGAGCCTGCTTTGTCCTGACCAGAGAGTGGGAATATGAGGTGGCGTTCCCAGGCATCCATGCTTAGACACCTGCTCTCGAGTCTTTCCATATGGGGCCTCTTGGAACCATCCAATAGGACTCGACTGTCGAGCAGAAGGTATCCTTCTGTTTTGGAGCAGTTCACAAATCCCATCGTAGCCAAAACTTTCTGGCCTCATGAAGCCCCCACACCCTTCAGGAAGAGGCCATGCTGGACAAGAACTCTAGCCTGAGGCACGTCTCATAGTTGACATGACCTCAGTGCAGGAGATCTCGATTCAGCCTCTGCAGAGTGGGCCTGCCGTGCCCTCGGTCACAAACCTCACGCTAGCTTGTGTTTTCAGACTTCCTTCCTCACACTCCTGGCAAACAAACCCTCCGGACTAGGAACTCCAGAACCAAAACCCAGCCCAGTGTCTGCCCAACGGAAGAAAAACGTTTCCCTGTGGGGCTCTCCAGAAAACCCAGATGAGGCTCAACCTGCTCGGGCCTCGACGGCACCCGAACTGGATAGGCTGCTCTGGGCACTCATGCTCTGCCTGACACAGCCTGAAGCCAGACCTCCAGACAGACAAGGAGACAGCTGGCCGCACACCCAGCACTTCGGACACGCCATGGTCTTATGCCGTCACCTCATCCTAACCTTGGTTTTCAGATATCTGAACCTAGACATTATATCAATTCTCCACACAGCTGGGTATAGCAAGCACAAAACAGAACTCCTCCTTCCCCAGGGCTCTCAAGCTTGCTCTTGGCATGGAGTCACACCTTCAGGGTGGGAGAAACCTTCATGGCCCCTGATGCCACGCCCAAACTTGAGTGCTGCTTGGGCACAAATTCACACTGTGACCCTCAGCATGAGCCCCATGTCAAAGAAAGGCCTGTCAGGGCCTGGACCAAGAGCCCACATATGGGGCTTGCCAATCCCCTATACACCCAATCCTCACCACGGTTTGAATTTTCCAGTCGCCCCGCTCGTACCTGGAGCTCTGCTCTGGAATCCCTTTCTTGGAGAGACCCATGAGCCAGACAACACGACTCCACCCTTCCCACAAAATGACCCCAAACTCTAGGGAGCTGGGACAAATCCCAAGAGAGGGATACTCGTCCACAGTACCTGAGGCCACCGCTCCAATCCACGCCTATCCCGGACACAACATCCAGAGACAAAAGCCTGAAGGAACGCCTCCCACTCGCCCTTGTTTCAGAGGCCCAGGAGCTCCCTCTCGGGCTGTACATCCGGGCCGGCCATACCCTAGGCGCCACTCATAAGCTGAGTTTGTGTATTCAGACTTCTGTGCCCACAGCCTGGACCCACACAACATCCAAGCTAGGGCCTCTGGACCAAACAGCGAAAGATTGTGCCTTCCCTCTCCAAGGAAAGTGTGCCCAATCCATTGACCACAACCCTACAGGTTAGGGAAAAGCTCCAAGGTCCCTGAGGCCATCAATAGTATAGGCCACCCTGGACTAAGAGGGGCTCTCTGACACCAGCGGAGCAACTATCTCCACTTAGACTCTCAGATAGTGTCCCCAGAGACCGAAGGTTGAAATGGACAGGCCCCCAGGCCCAAACCTGAACCATAGCTTTGGTTTCCATGTTTCCGTTCTCAGAGGACTGATTTCGTAGACCAGCACATAGGGCTTTTCTGAGGCACCAAACCAAACCTCTCTCATCTCCACATGGGCAGCTTTCTTACTGGGATGTATCAAACAATTCAGGTAGGAGAGTTCCGCAGGGCCACTGAACAACCAGCACATTCCAAGGTCTCCATGGACCCAAACGCACATTATGACGCATCCTCAGGAGAGGCCATTTCAACTCAGCCCCCTGGGTCGCGTGTTCCAGAGGCAGCAGATCAAACATATCTTGTCGCTAATAGCCAATGGGAATGCGAGGCATGCTGTACAGAGATCCATCCTTCGAACCGTGCTCTCCAGTCCTTCCATATGGTATGTCCTGAGCCATGCAACAGGACTCGAATGTCCCGCAGAAGGAAACCTTGTGGTGTGGGGCAACCTCCAAACTCAGCGTGGGAAAACTTCCTTGGCCTCATGAGGCCCCCACTTCATGAAGGTGCCATCATGGACACATACCCAAGCCTCAGCCAACGTCTGATCCTCAGCCTGACTTCAGATGCAGGAGATTTTGATTCAGCCTCTGCAGAGTGGGCCTGCTCTGCCCTTGGCTCCAATCCTCACACTAGCTTGTGTTTTCAGTCTTCCGTCCTCACACTCCTGGCCCACAAAGCCTCCCTACTGGGAATTCTGGGGCCACAATGAAGCACTGTGCCTGCCTCCCAGGAAAAAAACATTGTCTATGGCGCTGCCCAGAAACCACAAATGAGGATCAAACTCCTTGGCCCTCGGCAACACCCCAATTGCATAGGATACCTTAAAAAGTGATGCTCTGTCGCAAATAGCCTGAGCCCAGACCTTCCAACAGACACCGACACAGCTGGCTGCACACCCAGCACATTGGACCCGCCACTGCCTTAGGCCACCATCCATTCCCAACCTGGGTTTTCAGTCATCAGAACCTAGACCTTATCTCCAATCCCTGCACAGGGGGGAACCTGATGCACAAGTCAGAACCCCTCCTTCCCCATGGCAAGAAACCTTGCTGCTGGCAGTGAGTCAAACCTTCAGTGTAGGAGAAAACGGCATGGCCCATGAGGCCACGCCCAAGCGTGAGGGCCGCCTTGGGCACAAACACACATTGTGACCCTCAGCGTGAGTACCTTATTCAAGTAACGCCTCTCAGTGACTGGACCAAGAGCCCGCATATGTGGCTTGCCATGCCCATAGGCACCCAGGACTAACTAGATGGTGTGTATTCCAGTTGAGGGAACCCACTGCTGTGCTCTAGAGTCCCTTTCCTGGGGGGTCCCCTGTGGCAGAAAACAGTACTCTTCATTCCCACAGAATGAACACAAACACTTGGGAGCTTGGACAATCCCCCGAGAGGAAGGCTCTTCCTCGGCCTCTGAAACAACCCCTCCCCTACCGGACACTGTAAACGCAACACCCAGAGACAAAATCCTGAGTGACTGCCTCCCACTTGCCCTACTTTGATTTCCAGAGGATCTCCCCTCACGGACTAGAGATCAGGCCTGCCATTACATTGGCCCCTAGCTGAGCCAAGTTTGCTTTTTCAGACATCTGTCCCCACAGCCCTGGCAAACACAGCCTCTAGGCTGGGTCCTCTGGAGCCATACCACAGGACCGTGCCTGCTCTCTCCTGGGAAACTGTGTCCATTCCTTTGGCCACACACCTCCAGAATATGAGAAACCTCAAGGCCTCCGAGGACATCCCACTACTGGGAGCCTCACTGGACTCACAGGGGCATTCGGACACAAGCTGAGCAGCTACATCCATGAATGCATGCACACAGATGTCAACAGAGATAGAAGGTTGAGCCGGACAGGCCTTTAGGCCGTAGTCTCAACTCTTGCTTTGGTTTCCAGGTGTCACTCCTCAGAGGCTTTGGTTCGAAGAACAGGGTATGGGGCTTTCCTGAGGCACGGAACAGAACTCCTCTCGTCTCCACATGGGAAGTTGCCTTGTTGGAGCCGTGTCAAACACCTCATGTTGGAGAATCCTGCAGAGTCCCTGAGCCACCTCCACATTCCAAGGTCTCCCAGGCCACCAAGCCAGAGTAGGACTCATCTTCAGGAGAGTCCATTTCAACTCTACCCTCTGGGTAGCTCACCCAGGAGCCCGCAGATTGAGCCTGCCTTGTCCTGACTAAAGAGTGGGAATATGAGGTGGCGTTCCCAGGCATCCATGCTTAGACACCTGCTCTCGAGTCTTTCCATATGGGGCCTCTTGGAACCATCCAATAGGACTCGACTGTCGTGCAGAAGGTAACCTTCAGTTTTGGAGCAGTTCACAAATCCCATCGTAGCCAAAACTTTCTGGCCTCATGAAGCCCCCACACCCTTCAGGAAGAGGCCATGCTGGACAAGAACTCTAGCCTGAGGCACGTCTCATAGTTGACATGACCTCAGTGCAGGAGATCTCGATTCAGCCTTTGCAGAGTGGGCCTGCCGTGCCCTTGGTCCCAAACCTCACGCTAGCTTGTGTTTTCAGACTTCCTTCCTCACACTCCTGGCAAACAAGCCCTCCGGACTAGGAACTCCAGAACCAAAACCCAGCCCAGTGTCTGCCCAACGGAAGAAAAACGTTTCCCTGTGGGACTCTCCAGAAAACCCAGATGAGGATCAACCTGCTCGGGCCTCGACGGTACCCGAACTGGATAGGCTGCTCTGGGCACTCATGCTATGCCTGACACAGCCTCAAGCCAGACGTCCAGACAGACAAGGACACAGCTGGCCGCACACCCAGCACTTCGGACACGCCATGGTCTTATGCCGTCACCTCATCCTAACCTTGGTTTTCAGATATCTGAACCTAGACATTATATCAATTCTCCACACAGCTGGGTATAGCAAGCACAAAACAGAACTCCTTCTTCCCCATGGCTGTCAAGCTTGCTCTTGGCATGGAGTCACACCTTCAGGTTGGGAGAAACCTTCATGCCCCCTGATTTCACGCCCAAACTTGAGTGCTGCTTGGGCAAAAATTCACACTGTGACCCTCAGCATGAGCCCCATGTCAAAGAAAGGCCTGTCAGGGCCTGGACCAAGAGCCCACATATGGGGCTTGCCAAGCCCCTATGCACCCAATCCTCACCACGGTTTGAATTTTCCAGTCGCCCCGCCCGTACCTGGAGCTCTGCTCTGGAATCCCTTTCTTGGAGAGACCCATGAGCCAGACAACACGACTCCACCCTTCCCACAAAATGACCCCAAACTCTTGGGAGCTGGGACAAATCCCCAGAGAGGGATACTCGTCCACAGTACCTGAGGCCACCGCTCCAATCCACGGCTATCCCGGACACAACATCCAGAGACAAAAGCCTGAAGGAACGCCTCCCACTCGCCCTTGTTTCAGAGGCCCAGGAGCTCCCTCTCGGACTGTACATCCGGCCTGCCATACCCTAGGCGCCACTCATAAGCTGAGTTTGTGTATTCAGACTTCTGTGCCCACAGCCTGGACCCACACAACATCCAGGCTAGGGCCTCTGGACCAAACAGCGAAAGATTGTGCCTGTCCTCTCCAAGGAAAGTGTGCCCAATCCATTGACCACAACCCTACAGGTTAGGGAAAAGCTCCAAGGTCCCTGAGGCCATCAATAGTATAGGCCAACCTGGACTAAGAGGGGCTCTCTGACACCAGCGGAGCAACTATCTCCACTTAGACTCTCAGACAGTGTCCCCAGAGACAGAAGGTTGAAATGGACAGGCCCCCAGGCCCTAATCTGAACCTTAGCTTTGGTTTCCATGTTTCCGTTCTCAGAGGACTGTTTTCGTAGACCAGCACATGGGGCTTTTCTGAGGCACCAAACCAAACCTCTCTCATCTCCACATGGGCAGCTTTCTTACTGGGATGTATCAAACACTTCAGGTAGGAGAGTTCCGCAGGGCCACTGAACAACCAGCACATTCCAAGGTCTCCATGGACCCAAACGCACATTATGACGCATCCTCAGGAGAGGCCATTTCAACTCAGCCCCCTGGGTCGCGTGTTCCAGAGGCAGCAGATCAAAAATATCTTGTCGCTAATAGCAAATGGGAATGCGAGGCATGCTGTACAGGGATCCATCCTTCGAACCCTGCTCTCCAGTCCTTCCATATGGTATGTCCTGGAGCCATGCAACAGGACTCGAATGTCCCGCAGAAGGAAACCTTGTGGTTTGGGGCAACCTCCAAACTCAGCGTGGGAAAACTTCCTTGGCCTCATGAGGCCCCCACTTCATGAAGGTGCCATCATGGACACATACTCCAGCCTCAGCCAACGTCTGATCCTCAGCCTGACTTCAGATGCAGGAGATTTTGATTCAGCCTCTGCAGAGTGGGCCTGCTCTGCCCTTGGCTCCAATCCTCACACTAGCTTGTGTTTTCAGACTTCCATCCTCACACTCCTGGCCCACAAACCCTCCCTATTGGGAATTCTGGGGCCACAATGAAGCACTGTGCCTGCCTCCCAAGAGAAAAACATTGTCTATGGCGCTGCCCAGAAACCCCAAATGAGGATCAAACTGCTTGGCCCTCGGCAACACCCCAATTGCCTAGGCTACCTTAAACAGTGATGCTCAGTCGCAAATAGCCTGAGCCCAGACCTTCCAACAGACACCGACACAGCTGGCTGCACACCCAGCACATTGGACCCGCCACTGCCTTAGGCCACCATCCATTCCCAACCTGGGTTTTGAGTCATCGGAACCTAGACCTTATCTCCAATCCCTGCACAGGGGGGAACCTGATGCACAAGTCAGAACCCCTCCTTCCCCATGGCAAGAAACCTTGCTGCTGGCAGTGAGTCAAACCTTCAGTGTAGGAGAAAACGGTATGGCCCATGAGGTCACGCCCAAGCGTGAGGGCCCCTTGGGCACAAACACACATTGTGACCCTCAGCGTGAGTACCTTATTCAAGTAACGCCTCTCAGTGACTGGACCAAGAGCCCGCATATGTGGCTTGCCATGCCCATAGGCACCCAGGACTAACTAGATGGTGTTTATTCCAGTTGAGGGAACCCACTGCTGTGCTCTAGAGCCCTCTCCTGGGGGGTCCCCTGTGGCAGAAAACAGTACTCTTTATTCCCACAGAATGAATAAAAACACTTGGGATCTTGGACAATTCCACGAGAGGAAGGCTCTTCCTCGGCCTCTGAGACAACCCCTCCCCTGACCGGACACTGTAAACGCAACACCCAGATACAAAATCCTGAGTGACTGCCTCCCACTTGCCCTACTTTGATTTCCAGAGGATCTCCCCTCACGGACTAGAGATCAGGCCTGCCATTACATTGGCCCCTTCTGAGCCAAGTTTGCTTTTTCAGACATCTGTCTCCACAGCCCTGGCAAACACAGCCTCTAGGCTGGGTCCTCTGGAGCCATACCACAGGACCGTGCCTGCTCTCTCCTGGGAAACTGTGTCCATTCCTTTGGCCACACACCTCCAGAATATGAGAAACCTCAAGGCCTCCGAGGACATCCCACTACTGGGAGCCTCACTGGACTCACAGGGGCATTCAGACACAAGCTGAGAAGCTACATCCATGAATGAATGCACACAGATGTCAACAGAGATAGAAGGTTGAGCCGGACAGGCCTTTAGGCCGTAGTCTCAACTCTTGCTTCGGTTTCCAGGTGTCACTCCTCAGAGGCTTTGGTTCGAAGAACAGGGTATGGAGCTTTCCTGAGGCACGGAACAGAACTCCTCTCGTCTCCACATGGGAAGTTTCCTTGTTGGACCGTGTCAAACACCTCATGTTGGAGAATCCTGCAGAGTCCCTGAGCCACCTCCACATTCCAAGGTCTCCCAGGGCACCAAGCCACAGTAGGACTCATCTTCAGGAGAGTCCATTTCAACTCTCCACTCTGGGTAGCTCACCCAGGATCCCGCAGATTGAGCCTGCCTTGTCCTGACTAAAGAGTGGGAATATGAGGGGCGTTCCCAGGCATCCATGCTTAGACACCTGCTCTCGAGTCTTTCCATATGGGGCCTCTTGGAACCATCCAATAGGACTCGACTGTCGTGCAGAAGGTAACCTTCAGTTTTGGAGCAGTTCACAAATCCCATCGTAGCCAAAACTTTCTGGCCTCATGAAGCCCCCACACCCTTCATGAAGAGGCCATGCTGGACAAGAACTCTAGCCTGAGGCACGTCTCATAGTTGACATGACCTCAGTGCAGGAGATCTCGATTCAGCCTCTGCAGAGTGGGCCTGCCGTGCCCTCGGTCCCAAACCTCACGCTAGCTTGTGTTTTCAGACTTCCTTCCTCACACTCCTGGCAAACAAGCCCTCCGGACTAGGAACTCCGGAACCAAAACCCAGCCCAGTGTCTGCCCAACGGAAGAAAAACGTTTCCCTGTGGGGCTCTCCAGAAAACCCAGATGAAGATCAACCTGCTCGGGCCTCGACGGTACCCGAACTGGATAGGCTGCTCTGGGCACGCATGCTCTGCCTGACACAGCCTGAAGCCAGACGTCCAGACAGACAAGAAGACAGCTGGCCGCACACCCAGCACTTCGGACACGCCATGGTCTTATGCCGTCACCTCATCCTAACCTTGGTTTTCAGATATCTGAACCTAGACATTATATCAATTCTCCACACAGCTGGGTATAGCAAGCACAAAACAGAACCCCTCCTTCCCCATGGCAGTCACGCTTGCTCTTGGCATGCAGTCACACCTTCAGGGTGGGAGAAACCTTCATGGCCCCTGATGCCACGCCCAAACTTGAGTGCTGCTTGGGCACAAATTCACACTGTGACCCTCAGCATGAGCCCCATGTCAAAGAAAGGCCTGTCAGGGCCTGGACCAAGAGCCCATATATGGGGCTTGCCAAGCCCCTATGCACCCAATCCTCACCACGGTTTGAATTATCCAGTCGCCCCGCCCGTACCTGGAGCTCTGCTCTGGAATCCCTTTCTTGGAAAGACCCATGAGCCAGACAACACGACTCCACCCTTCCCACAAAATGACCCCAAACTCTTGGGAGCTGGGACAAATCCCCAGAGAGGGATACTCGTCCACAGTACCTGAGGCCACCGCTCCAATCCACGGCTATCCCGGACACAACATCCAGAGACAAAAGCCTGAAGGAACGCCTCCCACTCGCCCTTGTTTCAGAGGCCCAGGAGCTCCCTCTCGGGCTGTACATCCGGCCGGCCATACCCTAGGCGCCACTCATAAGCTGAGTTTGTGTATTCAGACTTCTGTGCCCACAGCCTGGACCCACACAACATCCAGGCTAGGGCCTCTGGACCCAACAGCGAAAGATTGTGCTTGCCCTCTCCAAGGAAAGTGTGCCCAATCCATTGACCACAACCCTACAGGTTAGGGAAAAGCTCCAAGGTCCCTGAGGCCATCAATAGTATAGGCCACCCTGGACTAAGAGGGGCTCTCTGACACCAGCGGAGCAACTATCTCCACTTAGACTCTCAGACAGTGTCCCCAGAGACAGAAGGTTGAAATGGACAGGCCCCCAGGCCCTAATCTGAACCTTAGCTTTGGTTTCCATGTTTCCGTCTCAGAGGACTGTTTTCGTAGACCAGCACATGGGGCTTTTCTGAGGCACCAAACCAAACCTCTCTCATCTCCACATGGGCAGCGTTCTTACTGGGATGTATCAAACACTTCAGGTAGGAGAGTTCCGCAGGGCCACTGAACAACCAGCACATTCCAAGGTCTCCATGGACCCAAACGCACATTATGACGCATCCTCAGGAGATGCCATTTCAACTCAGCCCCCTGGGTAGCGTGTTGCAGAGGCAGCAGATCAAAAATATTTTGTCGCTAAAGGCCAATGGGAATGCGAGGCATGCTGTACAGGGATCCATCCTTCGAACCCTGCTCTCCAGTCCTTCCATATGGTATGTCCTGGAGCCATGCAACAGGACTCGAATGTCCCGCAGAAGGAAACCTTGTGGTTTGGGGCAACCTCCAAACTCAGCGTGGGAAAACTTCCTTGGCCTCATGAGGCCCCCACTTCATGAAGGTGCCATCATGGACACATACTCCAGCCTCAGCCGACGTCTGATCCTCAGCCTGACTTCAGATGCAGGAGATTTTGATTCAGCCTCTGCAGAGTGGGCCTGCTCTGCCCTTGGCTCCAATCCTCACACTAGCTTGTGTTTTCAGACTTCCGTCCTCACACTCCTGGCCCACAAACCCTCCCTACTGGGAATTCTGGGGCCACAATGAAGCACTGTGCCTGCCTCCCAGGAGAAAAACCTTGTCTATGGCGCTGCCCAGAAACCCCAAATGAGGATCAAACTGCTTGGCCCTCGGCAACACCCCAATTGCATAGGGTACATTAAACAGTGATGCTCTGTCGCAAATAGCCTGAGCCCAGACCTTCCAACAGACACCGACACAGCTGGCTGCACACCCAGCACATTGGACCCGCCACTGCCTTAGGCCACCATCCATTCCCAACCTGGGTTTTCAGTGATCGGATCCTTGACCTTATCTCCAATCCCTGCACAGGGGGGAACATGATGCACAAGTCAGAACCCCTCCTTCCCCCTGGCAAGAAACCTTGCTGCTGGCAGTGAGTCAAACCTTCAGTGTAGGAGAAAACGTTATGGCCCATGAGGCCACGCCCAAGCGTGAGGGCCGCCCTGGGCACAAACACACATTGTGACCCTCAGCGTGAGTACCTTATTCAAGTAACGCCTCTCAGTGACTGGACCAAGAGCCCGCATATGTGGCTTGCCATGCCCATAGGCACCAGGACTAACTAGATGGTGTTATTCCAGTTGAGGGAACCCAATGCTGTGCTCTAGAGTCCTTTCCTGGGGGGTCCCCTGTGGCAGAAAACAGTACTCTTCATTCCCACAGAATGAACACAAACACTTGGGAGCTTGGACAATCCCCCGAGAGGAAGGCTCTTCCTCGGCCTCTGAGACAACCCCTACCCTGACCGGACACTGTAAACGCAACACCCAGAGACAGAATCCTGAGTGACTGCCTCCCACTTGCCCTACTTTGATTTCCAGAGGATCTCCCCTCACGGACTAGAGATCAGGCCTGCCATTACATTGGCCCCTAGCTGAGCCAAGTTTGCTTTTTCAGACAACTTTCCCCACAGCCCTGGCAAACACAGCCTCGAGGCTGGGTCCTCTGGAGCCATACCACAGGACCGTGCCTGCTCTCTCAAGGCAAACTGAGTATATTCCTTTGGCCACACACCTCCAGAATATGAGAAACCTCAAGGCCTCCGAGGACATCCCACTACTGGGAGCCTCACTGGACTCACAGGGGCATTCGGACACAAGCTGAGCAGCTACATCCATGAATGCATGCACACAGATGTCAACAGAGATAGAAGGTTGAGACGGACAGGCCTTTAGGCCGTAGTCTCAACTCTTGCTTTGGTTTCCAGGTGTCACTCCTCAGAGGCTTTGGTTCGAAGAACAGGGTATGGGGCTTTCCTGAGGCACGGAACAGAACTCCTCTCGTCTCCACATGGGAAGTTTCCTTGTTGGAGCCGTGTCAAACACCTCATGTTGGAGAATCCTGCAGAGTCCCTGAGCCACCTCCACATTCCAAGGTCTCCCAGGCCACCAAGCCACAGTAGGACTGATCTTCTGGAGAGTCCATTTCAACTCTCCCCTCTGGGTAGCTCACCCAGGAGCCCGCAGATTGAGCCTGCCTTGTCCTGACTAAAGAGTGTGAATATGAGGTGGCGTTCCCAGGTATCCATGCTTAGACACCTGCTCTCGAGTCTTTCCATATGGGGCCACTTGGTACCATCCAATAGGACTCGACTGTCGTGCAGAAGGTAACCTTCAGTTTTGGTTCAGTACACAAATCCCATCGTAGGCAAAACTTTCTGGCCTCATGAAGCCCCCACACCCTTCAGGAAGAGGCCATGCTGGACAAGAACTCTAGCCTGAGGCACGTCTCATAGTTGACATGACCTCAGTGCAGGAGATCTCGATTCAGCCTCTGCAGAGTGGGCCTGCCGTGCCCTCGGTCCCAAACCTCACACTAGCTTGTGTTTTCAGACTTCCTTCCTCACACTCCTGGCAAACAAGCCCTCCGGACTAGGAACTCCGGAACCAAAACCCAGCCCAGTCACTGCCCAACGGAAGAAAAACGTTTCCCTGTGGGGCTCTCCAGAAAACCCAGATGAAGATCAACCTGCTCGGGCCTCGACGGTACCCGAACTGGATAGGCTGCTCTGGGCACGCATGCTCTGCCTGACACAGCCTGAAGCCAGACGTCCAGACAGACAAGAAGACAGCTGGCCGCACACCCAGCACTTCGGACACGCCATGGTCTTATGCCGTCACCTCATCCTAACCTTGGTTTTCAGATATCTGAACCTAGACATTATATCAATTCTCCACACAGCTGGGTATAGCAAGCACAAAACAGAACCCCTCCTTCCCCATGGCAGTCACGCTTGCTCTTGGCATGCGGTCACACCTTCAGGGTGGGAGAAACCTTCATGGCCCCTGATGCCACGCCCAAACTTGAGTGCTGCTTGGGCACAAATTCACACTGTGACCCTCAGCATGAGCCCCATGTCAAAGAAAGGCCTGTCAGGGCCTGGACCAAGAGCCCACATATGGGGCTTGCCAAGCCCCTATGCACCCAATCCTCACCACGGTTTGAATTATCCAGTCGCCCCGCCCGTACCTGGAGCTCTGCTCTGGAATCCCTTTCTTGGAAAGACCCATGAGCCAGACAACACGACTCCACCCTTCCCACAAAATGACCCCAAACTCTTGGGACCTGGGACAAATCCCCAGAGAGGGATACTCGTCCACAGTACCTGAGGCCACCGCTCCAATCCACGGCTATCCCGGACACAACATCCAGAGACAAAAGCCTGAAGGAACGCCTCCCACTCGCCCTTGTTTCAGAGGCCCAGGAGCTCCCTCTCGGGCTGTACATCCGGCCGGCCATACCCTAGGCGCCACTCATGAGCTGAGTTTGTGTATTCAGACTTCTGTGCCCACAGCCTGGACCCACACAACATCCAGGCTAGGGCCTCTGGACCAAACAGCGAAAGATTGTGCCTGCCCTCTCCAAGGAAAGTGTGCCCAATCCATTGACCACAACCCTACAGGTTAGGGAAAAGCTCCAAGGTCCCTGAGGCCATCAATAATATAGGCCACCCTGGACTAAGAGGGGCTCTCTGACACCAGCGGAGCAACTATCTTCAATTAGACTCTCAGAGAGTGTCCCCAGAGACAGAAGGTTGAAATGGTCAGGCCCCCAGGCCCTAATCTGAACCTTAGCTTTGGTTTCCATGTTTCGGTTCTCAGAGGACTGTTTTCGTAGACCAGCACATGGGGCTTTTCTGAGGCACCAAACCAAACCTCTCTCATCTCCACATGGGCAGCTTTCTTACTGGGATGTATCAAACACTTCAGGTAGGTGAGTTCCGCAGGGCCATTGAACAACCAGCACATTCCAAGGTCTCCATGGACCCAAACGCACATTATGACGCATCCTCAGGAGAGGCCATTTCAACTCAGCCCCCTGGGTCGCGTGTTCCAGAGGCAGCAGATCAAACATATCTTGTCGCTAATAGCCAATGGAAATGCGATTCATGCTTACAGGGATCCATCCTTCGAACCCTGCTCTCCAGTCCTTCCATATGGTATGTCCTGGAGCCATGCAACAGGACTCGAATGTCCCGCAGAAGGAAACCTTGTGGTTTGGGCCAACCTCCAAACTCAGCGTGGGAAACTTCCTTGGCCTCATGAGGCACCCACTTCATGAAGGTGCCATCATGACACATACTCCAGCCTCAGCCGACGTCTGATCCTCAGCCTGACTTCAGATGCAGGAGATTTTGATTCAGCCTCTGCAGAGTGGGCCTGCTCGGCCCTTGGCTCCAATCCTCACACTAGCTTGTGTTTTCAGACTTCCGTCCTCACACTCCTGGCCCACAAACCCTCCCTACTGGGAATTCTGGGGCCACAATGAAGCACTGTGCCTGCCTCCCAGGAGAAAAATATTGTCTATGGCGCTGCCCAGAAACCACAAATGAGGATCAAACTGCTAGGCCCTCGGCAACACCCCAATTGCATAGGATACCTTAAACAGTGATGCTCTCTCGCAAATAGCCTGAGCCCAGACCTTCCAACAGACACCAACACAGCTGGCTGCACACCCAGCACATTGGACCCGCCATTGCCTTAGGCCACCATCCATTCCCAACCTGGGTTTTCAGTCATCGGATCCTTGACCTTATCTCCAATCCCTGCACAGGGGTGAACATGATGCACAAGTCAGAACCCTCCTTCCCCATGGCAAGAAACCTTGCTGCTGGCAGTGAGTCAAACCTTCAGTGTAGGAGAAACGGCATGGCCCATGAGGCCACGCCCAAGCGTGAGGGCCGCCTTGGGCACAAACACACATTGTGACCCTCAGCGTGAGTACCTTATTCAAGTAACGCCTCTCAGTGACTGGACCAAGAGCCCGCATATGTGGCTTGCCATGCCCATAGGCACCCAGGACTAACTAGATGGTGTTTATTCCAGTTGAGGGAACCCAATGCTGTGCTCTAGAGTCCCTCTCCTGGGGGGTCCCCTGTGGCAGAAAACAGTACTCTTCATTCCCACAGAATGAACACAAACACTTGGGAGCTTGGACAATCCCCCGAGATGAAGGCTCTTCCTCGGCATCTGAGACAACCCCTACCCTGACCGGACACTGTAAACGCAACACCCAGAGACAAAATCCTGAGTGACTGCCTCCCACTGGCCCTACTTTGATTTTCAGAGGATCTCCCCTCACGGACTAGAGATCAGGCCTGCCATTACATTGGCCCCTAGTTGAGCCAAGTTATCTTTTTCAGACATCTGTCCCCACAGCCCTGGCAAACACAGCCTCTAGGCTGGGTCCTCTGGAGCCATACCACAGGACCGTGCCTGCTCTCTCCTGGGAAACTGTGTCCATTCCTTTGGCCACACACCTCCAGAATATGAGAAACCTCAAGGCCTCCGAGGACATCCCACTACTGGGAGACTCACTGGACTCACAGGGGCATTCGGACACAAGCTGAGCAGCTACATCCATGAATGCATGCACAAAGATGTCAACAGAGATAGAAGGTTGAGGCGGACAGGCCTTTAGGCCGTAGTCTCAACTCTTGCTTTGGTTTCCAGGTGCCACTCCTCAGAGGCTTTGGTTCGAAGAACAGGGTATGGGGCTTTCCTGAGCCACGGAAAAGAACTCCTCTCGTCTCCACATGGGAAGTTTCCTTGTTGGAGCCGTGTCAAACACCTCATGTTGGAGAATCCTGCAGAGTCCCTGAGCCACCTCCACATTCCAAGCTCTCCCAGGCCACCAAGCCACAGTAGGACTGATCTTCAGGAGAGACCATTTCAACTTTCCCCTCTGGGTAGCTCACCCAGGAGCCCGCAGATTGAGCCTGCCTTGTCCTGACTAAAGAGTGGGAATATGAGGTGGCGTTCCCAGGCATCCATGCTTAGACACCTGCTCTCGAGTCTTTCCATATGGGGCCTCTTGGAACCATCCAATAGGACTCGACTGTCGTGCAGAAGGTAACCTTCAGTTTTGGAGCAGTTCACAAATCCCATCGTAGGCAAAACTTTCTGGCCTCATGAAGCCCCCACACCCTTCAGGAAGAGGCCATGCTGGACAAGAACTCTAGCCTGAGGCACGTCTCATAGTTGACATGACCTCAGTGCAGGAGATCTCGATTCAGCCTCTGCAGAGTGGGCCTGCCGTGCCCTCGGTCCCAAAACTCACGCTAGCTTGTGTTTTCAGACTTCCTTCCTCACACTCCTGGCAAACAAGCCCTCCGGACTAGGAACTCCAGAACCAAAACCCAGCCCAGTGTCTGCCCAACGGAAGAAAAACGTTTCCCTGTGGGGCTCTCCAGAAAACCCAGATGAGGATCAACCTGCTCGGGCCTCGACGGTACCCGAACTGGATAGGCTGCCCTGGGCACTCATGCTCTGCCTGACACAGCCTGAAGCCAAACGTCCAGACAGACAAGGAGACAGCTGGCCGCACACCCAGCACTTTGGACACGCCATGGTCTTATGCCGTCACCTCATCCTAACCTTGGTTTTCAGATATCTGAACCTAGACATTATATCAATTCTCCACACAGCTGGGTATAGCAAGCACAAAACAGAACTCCTCCTTCCCCATGGCTGTCAAGCTTGCTCATGGCATGGAGTCACACCTTCAGGGTGGGAGAAACCTTCATGGCCCCTGATGCCACGCCCAAACTTGAGTGCTGCTTGGGCACAAATTCACACTGTGACCCTCAGCATGAGCCCCATGTCAAAGAAAGGCCTGTCAGGGCCTGGAACAAGAGCCCACATATGGGGCTTGCCAAGCCCCTATGCACCCAATCCTCACCACGGTTTGAATTTTTCAGTCGCCCTGCCCGTACCTGGAGCTCTGCTCTGGAGTCCCTTTCTTGGAGAGACCCATGAGCCAGACAACACGACTCCACCCTTCCCACAAAATGACCCCAAACTCTTGGGAGCTGGGACAAATCCCCAGAGAGGGATACTCGTCCACAGTACCTGAGGCCACCGCTCCAATCCACGGCTATCCCGGACACAACATCCAGAGACAAAGCCTGAAGGAACGCCTCCCACTCGCCCTTGTTTCAGAGGCCCAGGAGCTCCCTCTCGGGCTGTACATCCGGCCTGCCATACCCTAGGCGCCACTCCTAAGCTGAGTTTGTGTATTCAGACTTCTATGCCCACAGCTTGGACCCACACAACATCCAGGCTAGGGCCTCTGGACCAAACAGCGAAATATTGTGCCTGCCCTCTCCAAGGAAAGTGTGCCCAATTCATTGACCACAACCCTACAGGTTAGGGAAAATCTCCAAGGTCCCTGAGGCCATCAATAGTATAGGCCACCCTGGACTAAGAGGGGCTCTCTGACACCGCGGAGCAACTATCTCCACTTAGGCTCTCACACAGTGTCCCCAGAGACAGAAGGTTGAAATGGACAGCCCACCAGGCCCTAATCTGAACCTTAGCTTTGGTTTCCATGTTTCCGTTCTCAGAGGACTGTTTTCGTAGACCAGCACATGGTGCTTTTCTGAGGTATCAAACCAAACATCTCTCATCTCCACATGGGCAGCTTTCTTACTGGGATGTATCAAACACTTCAGGTAGGAGAGTTCCGCAGGGCCACTGAACAACCAGCACATTCCATGGTCTCCATGGACCCAAAAGCACATTATGACGCATCCTCAGGAGAGGCCATTTCAACTCAGCCCCCTGGGTCGCGTGTTCCAGAGGCAGCAGATCAAACATATCTTGTCGCTAATAGCCAATGGGAATGCGAGGCATGCAGTACAGGGATCCATCCTTCGAACCCAGCTCTCAAGTCCTTCCATATGGTATGTCCTTGAGCCATGCAACTGGACTCGAATGTCCCGCAGAAGGAAAACTTGTGGTTTGGGGCAACCTCCAAACTCAGCGTGGGAAAACTTCCTTGGCCTCATGAGGCCCCCACTTCATGAAGGTGCCATCATGGACACATACACCAGCCTCAGCCAACGTCTGATCCTCAGCCTGACTTCAGATGCAGGAGATTTTGATTCAGCCTCTGAAGAGTGGGCCTGCTCTGCCCTTGGCTCCAATCCTCACACTAGCTTGTGTTTTCAGACTTCCGTCCTCACACTCCTGGCCCACAAACCCTCCCTACTGGGAATTCTGGGGCCACAATGAAGCACTGTGCCTGCCTCCCAGGAGAAAAACATTGTCTATGGCGCTGCCCAGAAACCCCATATGAGGATCAAACTGCTTGGCCCTCGGCAACACCCCAATTGCATAGGCTACCTTAAACAGTGATGCTCTGTCGCAAATAGCCTGAGCCCAGACCATCCAACAGACACCGACACAGCTGGCTGCACACCCAGCACATTGGACCCGCCACTGCCTTAGGCCACCATCCATTCCCAACCTGGGTTTTCAGTCATCGGAACCTAGACCTTATCTCCAATCCCTGCACAGGGGGGAACCTGATGCACAAGTGAGAACCCCTCCTACCCCATGGCAAGAAACCTTGCTGCTGGCAGTGAGTCAAACCTTCAGTGTAGGAGAAAACGGCATGGCCCATGAGGCCACGCCCAAGCGTGAGGGCTGCCTTGGGCATAAACACACATTGTGACCCTCAGCTTGAGTACCTTATTCAAGTAACGCCTCTCAGTGACTGGACCAAGAGCCCGCATATGTGGCTTGCCATGCCCATAGGCACCCAGGACTAACTAGATGGTGTGTATTCCAGTTGAGGGAACCCACTGCTGTGCTCTAGAGTCCCTCTCCTGGGGAGTCCCCTGTGGCAGAAAACAGTACTCTTTATTCCCACAGAATGAACACAAACAGTTGGGAGCTTGGACAATCCCCCGAGAGGAAGGCTCTTCCTCGGCCTCTGAGACAACCCCTACCCTGACCGGACACTGTAAACGCAACACCCAGAGACAAAATCCTGAGTGACTGCCTCCCACTTGCCCTACTTTGATTTCCAGAGGATCTCCCCTCACGGACTGGAGATCAGGCCTGCCATTACATTGGCCCCTAGCTGAGCCAAGTTTGCTTTTTCAGACATCTGTCCCCACAGCCCTGGCAAACACAGCCTCTAGGCTGGGTCCTCTGGAGCCATACCACAGGACCGTGCCTGCTCTCTCCTGGCAAACTGTGTCCATTCATTTGGCCACACACCTCCAGAATATGAGAAACCTCAAGGCCTCCGAGGACATCCCACTACTGGGAGTCTCACTGGACTCACAGGGGCATTCGGACACAAGCTGAGCAGCTACATCCATGAATGCATGCACACAGATGTCAACAGAGATAGAAGGTTGAGCCGGACAGGCCTTTAGGCCGTAGTCTCAACTCTTGCTTTGGTTTCCAGGTGTCACTCCTCAGAGGCTGTGGTTCGAAGAACAGGATATGGGGCTTTCCTGAGGCACGGAACAGAACTCCTCTCGTCTCCACATGGGAAGTTTCCTTGTTGGAGCCTTGTCAAACACCTCATGTTGGAGAATCCTGCAGAGTCCCTGAGCCACCTCCACATTCCAAGGTCTCCCAGGCCACCAAGCCACAGTAGGACTCATCTTCAGGAGAGTCCATTTCAACTCTCCCCTCTGGGTAGCTCACCCAGGAGCCCGCAGATTGAGCCTGCCTTGTCCTGACTAAAGAGTGGGAATATGAGGTGGCGTTCCCAGGCATCCATGCTTAGACACCTGCTCTCGAGTCTTTCCATATGGGGCCTCTTGGAACCATCCAATAGGACTCGACTGTCGTGCAGAAGGTAACCTTCAGTTTTGGAGCAGTTCACAAATCCCATCGTAGGCAAAACTTTCTGGCCTCATGGAGCCCCCACACCCTTCAGGAAGAGTCCATGCTGGACAAAAACTCTAGCCTGAGGCACGTCTCATAGTTGACATGACCTCAGTGCAAGAGATCTCGAATCAGCCTCTGCAGAGTGGGCCTGCCGTGCCCTCGGTCCCAAACCTCACGCTAGCTTGTGTTTTCAGACTTCCTTCCTCACACTCCTGGCAAACAAGCCCTCCGGACTAGGAACTCCAGAACCAAAACCCAGCCCAGTGTCTGCCCAACGGAAGAAAAACGTTTCCCTGTGGGGCTCTCCAGAAAACCCAGATGAGGATCAACCTGCTCGTGCCTCGACAGTACCCGAACAGGATAGGCTGCCCTGGGCACTCATGCTCTGCCTGACACAGCCTGAAGCCAGACGTCCAGACAGACAAGGAGACAGCTGGCCGCACACCCAGCACTTCAGCCACGCCGGGTCTTATGCCATCACCTCATCCTAACCTTGGTTTTCAGATATCTGAACCTAGACATTATATCAATTCTCCACACAGCTGGGTATAGCAAGCACAAAGCAGAACTCTTCCTTCCCCATGGCTGTCAAGCTTGCTCTTGGCAAGGAGTCACACCTTCAGGGTGGGAGAAACCTTCATGGCCCCTGATGCCACGCCCAAACTTGAGTGCTGCTTGAGCACAAATTCACACTGTGACCCTCAGCATGAGCCCCATGTCAAAGAAAGGCCTGTCATGGCCTGGACCAAGAGCCCACATATGGGGCTTGCCAAGCCCCTATGCACCCAATCCTCACCACGGTTTGAATTTTCCAGTCGCCCCGCCCGTACCTGGAGCTCTGCTCTGGAATCCCTTTCTTGGAGAGACCCATGAGCCAGACAACACGACTCCACCCTTCCCACAAAATGACCCCAAACTCTTGGGAGCTGGGACAAATCCCCAGAGAGGGATACTCGTCCTCAGTACCTGAGGCCACCGCTCCAATCCACGGCTATCCCGGACACAACATCCAGAGACAAAAGCCTGAAGGAACGCCTCCCACTCGCCCTTGTTTCAGAGGCCCAGGAGCTGCCTCTCGGGCTGTACATCCGGACGGCCATAACCTAGGAGCCACTCCTAAGCTGAGTTTGTGTATTCAGACTTCTGTGCCCAAAGCCTGGACCCACACAACATCCAGGCTAGGGCCTCTGGACCAAACAGCGAAAGATTGTGCCTGCCCTCTCCAAGGAAAGTGTGCCCAATCCATTGACCACAACCCTACAGGTTAGGGAAAAGCTCCAAGGTCCCTGAGGCCATCAATAGTATAGGCCACCCTGGACTAAGAGGGGCTCTCTGACACCAGCGGAGCAACTATCTCCACTTAGAATCTCAGACAGTGTCCCCAGAGACAGAAGGTTGAAATGGACAGGCCCCCAGGCCCTAATCTGAACCTTAGCTTTGGTTTCCATGTTTCCGTTCTCAGAGGACTGATTTCGTAGACCAGCACATAGGGCTTTTCTGAGGCACCAAACCAAACATCTCTCATCTCCACATGGGCAGCTTTTTTACTGGGATGTATCAAACACTTCAGGTAGGAGAGTTCCGCAGGGCCACTGAACAACCAGCACATTCCAAGGTCTCCATGGACCCAAACGCACATTATGACGCATCCTCAGGAGAGGCCATTTCAACTCTGCCCCCTGGGTCGCCTGTTCCAGAGGCAGCACATCAAACATATCTTGTTGCTAATAGCCAATGGGAATGCGAGGCATGCTGTACAGGGATCCATCCTTCAAACCCTGCTCTCCAGTCCTTCCATATGGTATGTCCTGGAGCCATGCAACAGGACTCGAATGTCCCGCAGAAGGAAACCTTGTGGTTTGGGGCAACCTCCAAACTCAGCGTGGGAAAACTTCCTTGGCCTCATGAGGCCCCCGCTTCATGAAGGTGCCATCATGGACACATACGCCAGCCTCATCCAACGTCTGATCCTCAGCCTGACTTCAGATGCAGGAGATTTTGATTCAGCCTCTGTAGAGTGGGCCTGCTCTGCCCTTGGCTCCAATCCTCACACTAGCTTGTGTTTTCAGACTTCCGTCCTCACACTCCTGGCCCACAAACCCTCCCTACTGGGAATTCTGGGGCCACAATGAAGCACTGTGCCTGCCTCCCAGGAGAAAAACATTGTCTATGGCGCTGCCCAGAAACCCCAAATGAGGATCAAACTGCTTGGCCCTCGGCAACACCCGAATTGCATAGGCTACCTTAAACAGTGATGCTCTGTCGCAAATAGCCTGAGCCAAGACCTTCCAACAGACACCGACACAGCTGGCTGCACACCCAGCACATTGGACCCGCCACTGCCTTAGGCCACCATCCATTCCCAACCTGGGTTTTCAGTCATCGGAACCTAGACCTTATCTCCAATCCCTGCACAGGTGGGAACCTGATGCACAAGTCAGAACCCCTCCTACCCCATGGCAAGAAACCTTGCTGCTGGCAGTGAGTCAAACCTTCAGTGTAGGAGAAAACGGCATGGCCCATGAGGCCACGCCCAAGCGTGAAGGCCGCCTTGGGCACAAACACACATTGTGACCCTCAGCGTGAGTACCTTATTCAAGTAACGCCTCTCAGTGACTGGACCAAGAGCCCGCATATGTGGCTTGCCATGCCCATAGGCACCCAGGACTAACTAGATGGTGTGTATTCCAGTTGAGGGAACCCACTGCTGTGCTCTAGAGTCCCTCTCCTGGGGGGTTCCCTGTGGCAGAAAACAGTACTCTTCATTCCCACAGAATGAACACAAACACTTGGGAGCTTGGACAATCCCCCGAGAGGAAGGCTCTTCCTCAGCCTCTGAGACAACCCCTACCCTGACCGGACACTGTAAACGCAACACCCAGAGACAAAATCCTGAGTGACTGCCTCCCACTTGCCCTACTTTGATTTCCAGAGGATCTCCCCTCACGGACTAGAGATCAGGCCTGCCATTACATTGGCCCCTAGCTGAGCCAAGTTTGCTTTTTCAGACATCTGTCCCCACAGCCCTGGCAAACACAGACTCTAGGCTGGGTCCTCTGGAGCCATACCACAGGACCGTGCCTGCTCTCTCCTGGGAAACTGTGTCCATTCCTTTGGCCACACACCTCCAGAATATGAGAAACCTCAAGGCCTCCGAGGACATCCCACTACTGGGAGCCTCACTGGACTCACAGGGGCATTCGGACACAAGCTGAGCCGCTACATCCATGAATGCATGCACACAGATGTCAACAGAGATAGAAGGTTGAGCCGGACAGGCCTTTAGGCCGTAGTCTCAACTCTTGCTTTGGTTTCCAGGTGTTACTCCTCAAAAGCTGTGGTTCGAAGAACAGCGTATGGGGCTTTCCTGAGGCACGGAACAGAACTCCTCTCGTCTCCACATGGGAAGTTTCCTTGTTGAGCCGTGTCAAACACCTCATGTTGGAGAATCCTGCAGAGTCCCTGAGCCACCTCCACATTCCAAGCTCTCTCAGGCCACCAAGCCACAGTAGGACTGATCTTCAGAAGAGACCATTTCAACTCTCCCCTCTGGGTAGCTCACCCAGGAGCCCGCAGATTGAGCCTGCCTTGTCCTGACTAAAGAGTGTGAATATGAGGTGGCGTTCCCAGGCATCCATGCTTAGACACCTGCTCTCGAGTCTTTCCATATGGGGCCTCTTGGAACCATCCAATAGGACTCGACTGTCGTGCAGAAGGTAACCTTCAGTTTTGGAGCAGTTCACAAATCCCATCGTAGGCAAAACATTCAGGCCTCATGAAGCCCCCACACCCTTCAGGAAGAGGCCATGCTGGACAAGAACTCTAGCCTGAGGCACGTCTCATAGTTGACATGACCTCAGTGCAGGAGATCTCGATTCAGCCTCTGCAGAGTGGGCCTGCCGTGCCCTCGGTCCCAAACCTCACGCTAGCTTGTGTTTTCAGACTTCCTTCCTCACACTCCTGGCAAACAAGCCCTCCGGACTAGGAAATCCGGAACCAAAACCCAGCCCAGTGTCTGCCCAACGGAAGAAAAACGTTTCCCTGTGGGGCTCTCCAGAAAACCCAGATGAGGATCAACCTGCTCGGGCCTCGACGGTACCTGAACTGGATAGGCTGCTCTGGGCACGCATGCTCTGCCTGACACCGACTGAAGCCAGACGACCAGACAGACAAGGAGACAGCTGGCCGCACACACAGCACTTCGGACACGCCATGGTCTTATGCCGTCACCTCATCCTAACCTTGGTTTTCAGATATCTGAACCTAGACATTATATCAATTCACCACACAGCTGGGTATAGCAAGCACAAAACAGAACTCCTCCTTCCCCATGGCTGTCAAGCTTGCTCTTGGCATGGAGTCACACCTTCAGGGTGGGAGAAACCTTCATGGCCCCTGATGCCACGCCCAAACTTGAGTGCTGCTTGGGCACAAATTCACACTGTGATCCTCAGCATGAGCCCCATGTCAAAGAAAGGCCTGTCAGGGCTTGGACCAAGAGCCCACATATGGGGCTTGCCAAGCCCCTATGCACCCAATCCTCACCACGGTTTGAATTTTCCAGTCGCCCCGCCCGTACCTGGAGCTCTGCTCTGGAATCCCTTTCTTGGAGAGACCCATGAGCCAGACAACACGACTCCACCCTTCCCACAAAATGACCCCAAACTCTTGGGAGCTGGGACAAATCCCCAGAGAGGGATACTCGTCCACAGTACCTGAGGCCACCGCTCCAATCCACGGCTATCCCGGACACAACATCCAGAGACAAAAGCCTGAAGGAACGCCTCCCACTCGCCCTTGTTTCAGAAACCCAGGAGCTCCCTCTCGGGCTGTACATCCAGCCTGCCATACCCTAGGCGCCACTCATAAGCTGAGTTTGTGTATTCAGGCTTCTGTGCCCACAGCCTGGACCCACACAACATCCAGGCTTGGGCCTCTGGACCAAACAGCGAAAGATTGTGCCTGCCCTCTCCAAGGAAAGCGTGCCCAATCCATTGACCACAACCCTACAGGTTAGGGAAAAGCTCCAAGGTCCCTGAGGCCATCAATAGTATAGGCCACCCTGGACTAAGAGGGGCTCTCTGACACCAGCGGAGCAACTATCTCCACTTAGACTCTCAGACAGTGTCCCCAGAGACAGAAGGTTGAAATGGACAGGCCCCCAGGCCCTAATCTGAACCTTAGCTTTGGTTTCCATGTTCCGTTCTCAGAGGACTGTTTTCGTAGACCAGCACATGGGGCTTTTCTGAGGCACCAAACCAAACATCTCTCATCTCCACATGGGCAGCTTTCTTACTGGGATGTATCAAACACTTCAGGTAGGAGAGTTCCGCAGGGCCACTGAACAACCAGCACATTCCATGGTCTCCATGGACCCAAACGCACATTATGACGCATCCTCAGGAGAGGCCATTTCAACTCAGCCCCTGGGTCGCGTGTTCCAGAGGCAGCAGATCAAACATATCTTGTCGCTAATAGCCAATGGGAATGCGAGGCATGCAGTACAGGGATCCATCCTTCGAACCCTGCTCTCCAGTCCTTCCAAATGGTATGTCCTTGAGCCATGCAACAGGACTCGAATGTCCCGCAGAAGGAAACCTTGTGGTTTGGGGCAACCTCCAAACTCAGCGTGGGAAAACTTTCTTGGCCTCATGAGGCCCCCACTTCATGAAGGTGCCATCATGGAAACATATGCCAGCCTTAGCCAACGTCTGATCCTCAGCCTGACTTCAGATGCAGGAGATTTTGATTCAGCCTCTGCAGAGTGGGCCTGCTCTGCCCTTGGCTCCAATCCTCACACTAGCTTGTGTTTTCAGACTTCCGTCCTCACACTCCTCGCCCACAAACCCTCCCTACTGGGAATTCTGGGGCCACAATGAAGCACTGTGCCTGCCTCCCAGGAGAAAAACCTTGTCTATGGCGCTGCCCAGAAACCCCAAATGTGGATCAAACTTCTTGGCCCTCGGCAACACCCCAATTGCATAGGCTACCTGAAACAGTGATGCTCTGTCGCAAATAGCCTGAGCCCAGACCTTCCAACAGACACCGACACAGCTGGCTGCACACCCAGCACATTGGACCCGCCACTGCCTTAGGCCACCATCCATTCTCAACCTGGGTTTTCAGTCATCGGAACCTAGACCTTATCTCCAATCCCTGCACAGTGGGGAACCTGATGCACAAGTGAGAACCCCTCCTACCCCATGGCAAGAAACCTTGCTGCTGGCAGTGAGTCAAACCTTCAGTGTAGGAGAAAACGGCATGGCCCATGAGGCCACGCCCAAGCGTGAGGGCTGCCTTGGGCATAAACACACATTGT
This sequence comes from Mustela nivalis, assembly GCF_964662115.1. Lineage (NCBI taxonomy): Eukaryota > Metazoa > Chordata > Mammalia > Carnivora > Mustelidae > Mustela > Mustela nivalis. Next base: position 179,930 of record NW_028136261.1, on the reverse strand, counting down.
GACCCTCAGCGTGAGTACCTTATTCAAGTAACGCCTCTCAGTGACTGGACCAAGAGCCCGCATATGTGGCTTGCCATGCACATAGGCACCCAGGACTAACTAGATGGTGTGTATTCCAGTTGAGGGAACCCACTGCTGTGCTCTAGAGTCCCTCTCCTGCGGGGTCCCCTGTGGCAGAAAACAGTACTCTTCATTCCCACAGAATGAACACAAACACTTGGGAGCTTGGACAATCCCCCTAGAGGAAGGCTCTTCCTCGGCCTCTGAGACAACCCCTACCCTGACCGGACACTGTAAACGCAACACCCAGAGACAAAATCCTGAGTGACTGCCTCCCACTTGCCCTACTTTGATTTCCAGAGGATCTCCCCTCACGGACTAAAGATCAGGCCTGCCATTACATTGGACCCTAGCTGAGCCAAGTTTGCTTTTTCAGACATCTGTCCCCACAGCCCTGGCAAACACAGCCTCTAGGCTGGGTCCTCTGGAGCCATACCACAGGACCGTGCCTGCTCTCTCCTGGGAAACTGTGTCCATTCCTTTGGCCACACACCTCCAGAATATGAGAAACCTCAAGGCCTCCGAGGACATCCCACTACTGGGAGCCTCACTGGACTCACAGGGGCATTCGGACACAAGCTGAGCAGCTACATCCATGAATGCATGCACACAGATGTCAACAGAGATAGAAGGTTGAGCCGGACAGGCCTTTAGGCCGTAGTCTCAACTCTTGCTTTGGTTTCCAGGTGTCACTCCTCAGAGGCTTTGGTTCGAAGAACAGGGTAGGGGCTTTCCTGAGGCACGGAACAGAACTCCTCTCGTCTCCACATGGGAAGTTTCCTTGTTGGAGCCGTGTCAAACACCTCATGTTAGAGAATCCTGCAGAGTCCCTGAGCCACCTCCACATTCCAAGGTCTCCCAGGCCACCAAGCCACATAGGACTCATCTTCAGGAGAGTCCATTTCAACTCTCCCCTCTGGGTAGCTCACCCAGGAGCCCGCAGATTGAGCCTGCCTTGTCCTGACTAAAGAGTGGGAATATGAGGTGGCGTTCCCAGGCATCCATGCTTAGACACCTGCTCTCGAGTCTTTCCATATGGGGCCTCTTGGAACCATCCAATAGGACTCGACTGTCGTGCAGAAGGTAACCTTCAGTTTTGGAGCAGTTCACAAATCCCATCGTAGGCAAATCTTTCTGGCCTCATGAAGCCCCCACACACTTCAGGAAGAGTCCATGCTGGACAAGAACTCTAGCCTGAGGCACGTCTCATAGTTGACATGACCTCAGTGCAGGAGATCTCGATTCAGCCTCTGCAGAGTGGGCCTGCCGTGCCCTCGGTCCCAAACCTCACACTAGCTTGTGTTTTCAGACTTCCTTCCTCACACTCCTGGCAAACAAGCCCTCCGGACTAGGAAATCCGGAACCAAAACGCAGCCCAGTGTCTGCCCAACGGAAGAAAAACGTTTCCCTGTGGGGCTCTCCAGAAAACCCAGATGAGGATCAACCTGCTCGGGCCTCGACGGTACCCGAACTGGATAGGCTGCTCTGGGCACTCATGCTCTGCCTGACACAGCCTGAAGCCAGACGTCCAGACAGACAAGGAGACAGCTGGCCGCACACCCAGCACTTCGGACACGCCATGGTCTTATGCCGTCACCTCATCCTAACCTTGGTTTTCAGATATCTGAACCTAGACATTATATCAATTCTCCACACAGCTGGGTATAGCAAGCAGAAAACAGAACTCCTCCTTCCCCATGGCTGTCAAACTTGCTCTTGGCATGGAGTCACACCTTCAGGGTGGGAGAAACCTTCATGGCCCCTGATGCCACGCCCAAACTTGAGTGCTGCTTGGGCACAAATTCACACTGTGACCCTCAGCATGAGCCCCATGTCAAAGAAAGGCCTGTCAGGGCCTGGACCAAGAGCCCACATATGGGGCTTGCCAAGCCCCTATGCACCCAATCCTCACCACGGTTTGAATTTTCCAGTCACCCCGCCCGTACCTGGAGCTCTGCTCTGGAATCCCTTTCTTGGAGAGACCCATGAGCCAGACAACACGACTCCACCCTTCCCACAAAATGACCCCAAACTCTTGGGAGCTGGGACAAATCCCCAGAGAGGGATACTCGTCCACAGTACCTGAGGCCACCGCTCCAATCCACGGCTATCCCGGACACAACATCCAGAGACAAAAGCCTGAAGGAACGCCTCCCACTCGCCCTTGTTTCAGAGGCCCAGGAGCTCCCTCTCGGGCTGTACATCCGGCCTGTCATACCCTAAGCGCCACTCATAAGCTGAGTTTGTGTATTCAGGCTTCTGTGCCCACAGCCTGGACCCACACAACATCCAGGCTAGGGCCTCTAAACCAAACAGCGAAAGATTGTGCCTGCCCTCTCCAAGGAAAGTGTGCCCAATCCTTTGACCACAACCCTACAGGTTAGGGAAAAGCTCCAAGGTCCCTGAGGCCATCAATAGTATAGGCCACCCTGGACTAAGAGGGGCTCTCTGACACCAGCGGAGCAACTATCTCCACTTAGACTCTCAGACAGTGTCCCCAGAGACAGAAGGTTGAAATGGACAGGCCCCCAGGCCCTAATCTGAACCTTAGCTTTGGTTTCCATGTTTCCGTTCTCAGAGGACTGTTTTCGTAGACCAGCACATGGGGCTTTTCTGAGGCACCAAACCAAACATCTCTCATCTCCACATGGGCAGCTTTCTTACTGGGATGTATCAAACACTTCAGGTAGGAGAGTTCCGCAGGGCCACTGAACAACCAGCACATTCCATGGTCTCCATGGACCCAAACGCACATTATGACGCATCTTCAGGAGAGGCCATTTCAACTCAGCCCCTGGGTCGCGTGTTCCAGAGGCAGCAGATCAAACATATCTTGTCGCTAATAGCCAATGGGAATGCGAGGCATGCAGTACAGGGATCCATCCTTCGAACCCTGCTCTCCAGTCCTTCCAAATGGTATGTCCTTGAGCCATGCAACAGGACTCGAATGTCCCGCAGAAGGAAACCTTGTGGTTTGGGGCAACCTCCAAACTCAGCGTGGGAAAACTTTCTTGGCCTCATGAGGCCCCCACTTCATGAAGGTGCCATCATGGACACATACGCCAGCCTCAGCCAAAGTCTGATCCTCATCCTGACTTCAGATGCAGGAGATTTTGATTCAGCCTCTGCAGAGTGGGCCTGCTCTGCCCTTGGCTCCAATCCTCACACTAGCTTGTGTTTTCAGACTTCCGTCCTCACACTCCTGGCCCACAAACCCTCCCTACTGGGAATTCTGGGGCCACAATGAAGCACTGTGCCTGCCTCCCAGGAGAAAAACATTGTCTATGGCGCTGCCCAGAAACCCCAAATGAGGATCAAACTGCTTGGCCCTCGGCAACACCCCAATTGCATAGGCTACCTTAAACAGTGATGCTCTGTCGCAAATAGCCTGAGCCCAGACCTTCCAACAGACACCGATACAGCTGGCTGCACACCCAGCACATTGGACCCGCCACTGCCTTAGGCCACCATCCATTCCCAACCTGGGTTTTCAGTCATCGGAACCTAGACCTTATCTCCAATCCCTGCACAGGGGGGAACCTGATGCACAAGTGAGAACCCCTCCTACCCCATGGCAAGAAACCTTGCTGCTGGCAGTGAGTCAAACCTTCAGTGTAGGAGAAAACGGCATGGCCCATGAGGCCACGCCCAAGCGTGAGGGCTGCCTTGGGCATAAACACACATTGTGACCCTCAGCGTGAGTACCTTATTCAAGTAACGCCTCTCAGTGACTGGACCAAGAGCCCGCATATGTGGCTTGCCATGCCCATAGGCACCCAGGACTAACTAGATGGTGTGTATTCCAGTTGAGGGAACCCACTGCTGTGCTCTAGAGTCCCTCTCCTGCGGGGTCCCCTGTGGCAGAAAACAGTACTCTTCATTCCCACAGAATGAACACAAACACTTGGGAGCTTGGACAATCCCCCTAGAGGAAGGCTCTTCCTCGGCCTCTGAGACAACCCCTACCCTGACCGGACACTGTAAACGCAACACCCAGAGACAAAATCCTGAGTGACTGCCTCCCACTTGCCCTACTTTGATTTCCAGAGGATCTCCCCTCACGGACTAAAGATCAGGCCTGCCATTACATTGGACCCTAGCTGAGCCAAGTTTGCTTTTTCAGACATCTGTCCCCACAGCCCTGGCAAACACAGCCTCTAGGCTGGGTCCTCTGGAGCCATACCACAGGACCGTGCCTGCTCTCTCCTGGGAAACTGTGTCCATTCCTTTGGCCACACACCTCCAGAATATGAGAAACCTCAAGGCCTCCGAGGACATCCCACTACTGGGAGCCTCACTGGACTCACAGGGGCATTCGGACACAAGCTGAGCAGCTACATCCATGAATGCATGCACACAGATGTCAACAGAGATAGAAGGTTGAGGCGGACAGGCCTTTAGGCCGTAGTCTCAACTCTTGCTTTGGTTTCCAGGTGTCACTCCTCAGAGGCTTTGGTTCGAAGAACAGGGTAGGGGCTTTCCTGAGGCACGGAACAGAACTCCTCTCGTCTCCACATGGGAAGTTTCCTTGTTGGAGCCGTGTCAAACACCTCATGTTAGAGAATCCTGCAGAGTCCCTGAGCCACCTCCACATTCCAAGGTCTCCCAGGCCACCAAGCCACATAGGACTCATCTTCAGGAGAGTCCATTTCAACTCTCCCCTCTGGGTAGCTCACCCAGGAGCCCGCAGATTGAGCCTGCCTTGTCCTGACTAAAGAGTGGGAATATGAGGTGGCGTTCCCAGGCATCCATGCTTAGACACCTGCTCTCGAGTCTTTCCATATGGGGCCTCTTGGAACCATCCAATAGGACTCGACTGTCGTGCAGAACGTAACCTTCAGTTTTGGAGCAGTTCACAAATCCCATCGTAGGCAAATCTTTCTGGCCTCATGAAGCCCCCACACACTTCAGGAAGAGTCCATGCTGGACAAGAACTCTAGCCTGAGGCACGTCTCATAGTTGACATGAAGTCAGTGCAGGAGATCTCGATTCAGCCTCTGCAGAGTGGGCCTGCCGTGCCCTCGGTCCCAAACCTCACACTAGCTTGTGTTTTCAGACTTCCTTCCTCACACTCCTGGCAAACAAGCCCTCCGGACTAGGAACTCCGGAACCAAAACCCAGCCCAGTGTCTCCCCAACGGAAGAAAAACGTTTCCCTGTGGGGCTCTCCAGAAAACCCAGATGAGGATCAACCTGCTCGGGCCTCGACGGTACCCGAACTGGATAGGCTGCTCTGGGCACTCATGCTCTGCCTGACACAGCCTGAAGCCAGACGTCCAGACAGACAAGGAGACAGCTGGCCGCACACCCAGCACTTCAGACACGCCATGGTCTTATGCCGTCACCTCATCCTAACCTTGGTTTTCAGATATCTGAACCTAGACATTATATCAATTCTCCACACAGCTGGGTATAGCAAGCACAAAACAGAACTCCTCCTTCCCCATGGCTATCAAACTTGCTCTTGGCATGGAGTCACACCTTCAGGGTGGGAGAAACCTTCCTGGCCCCTGATGCCACGCCCAAACTTGAGTGCTGCTTGGGCACAAATTCACACTGTGACCCTCAGCATGAGCCCCATGTCAAAGAAAGGCCTGTCAGGGCCTGGACCAAGAGCCCACATATGGGGCTTGCCAAGACCCTATGCACCCAATCCTCACCACGGTTTGAATTTTCCAGTCACCCCGCCCGTACCTGGAGCTCTGCTCTGGAATCCCTTTCTTGGAGAGACCCATGAGCCAGACAACACGACTCCACCCTTCCCACAAAATGACCCCAAACTCTTGGGAGCTGGGACAAATCCCCAGAGAGGGATACTCGTCCACAGTACCTGAGGCCACCGCTCCAATCCACGGCTATCCCGGACACAACATCCAGAGACAAAAGCCTGAAGGAACGCCTCCCACTCGCCCTTGTTTCAGAGGCCCAGGAGCTCCCTCTCGGGCTGTACATCCGGCCTGTCATACCCTAAGCGCCACTCATAAGCTGAGTTTGTGTATTCAGACTTCTGTGCCCACAGCCTGGACCCACACAACATCCAGGCTAGGGCCTCTAAACCAAACAGCGAAAGATTGTGCCTGCCCTCTCCAAGGAAAGTGTGCCCAATCCTTTGACCACAACCCTACAGGTTAGGGAAAAGCTCCAAGGTCCCTGAGGCCATCAATAGTATAGGCCACCCTGGACTAAGAGTGGCTTTCTGACACCAGAGGAGAACCTATCTCCACTTAGACTCTCAGACAGTGTCCCCAGAGACAGAAGGTTGAAATGGACAGGCCCCCAGGCCCTAATCTGAACCTTAGCTTTGGTTTCCATGTTTCCGTTCTCAGAGGACTGTTTTCGTAGACCAGCACATGGTGCTTTTCTGAGGCACCAAACCAAACCTCTCTCATCCCCAATTGGCAGCTTTCTTACTGGGATGTATCAAACACTTCATGTAGGAGAGTTCCGCAGGGCCACTGAACAACCACCACATTCCATGGTCTCCATGGACCCAAACGCACATTATGACGCATCCTCAGGAGAGGCCATTTCAACTCAGCCCCCTGGGTCGCGTGTTCCAGAGGCAGCAGATCAAACATATCTTGTCGCTAATAGCCAATGAGAATGCGAGGCATGCAGTACAGGGATCCATCCTTCGAACCCTGCTCTCCAGTCCTTCCAAATTGTATGTCCTGGAGCCATGCAACAGGACTCGAATGTCCCGCAGAAGGAAACCTTGTGGTTTGGGGCAACCTCCAAACTCAGCGTGGGAAAACTTCCTTGGCCTCATGAGGCCCCCGCTTCATGAAGGTGCCATCATGGACACATACGCCAGCCTTAGCCAACGTCTGATCCTCAGCCTGACTTCAGATGCAGGAGATTTTGATTCAGCCTCTGCAGAGTGGGCCTGCTCTGCCCTTGGCTCCAATCCTCACACTAGCTTGTGTTTTCAGACTTCCGTCCTCACACTCCTGGCCCACAAACCCTCCCTACTGGGAATTCTGGGGCCACAATGAAGCACTGTGCCTGCCTCCCAGGAGAAAAACATTGTCTATGGCGCTGCCCAGAAACCCCAAATGAGGATCAAACTGCTTGGCCCTCGGCAACACCCCAATTGCATAGGCTACCTTAAACAGTGATGCTCTGTCGCAAATAGCCTGAGCCCAGACCTTCCAACAGACACCGACACATCTGGCTGCACACCCAGCACATTGGACCCGCCACTGCCTTAGGCCACCATCCATTCCCAACCTGGGTTTTCAGTCATCGGAACCTAGACCTTATCTCCAATCCCTGCACGGGGGGAACCTGATGCACAAGTGAGAACCCCTCCTACCCCATGGCAATAAACCTTGCTGCTGGCAGTGAGTCAAACCTTCAGTGTAGGAGAAAACGGCATGGCCCATGAGGCCACCCCCAAGCGTGAGGGCCGCCTTGGGCACAAACACACATTGTGACCCTCAGCGTGAGTACCTTATTCAAGTAACGCCTCTCAGTGACTGGACCAAGAGCCCGCATATGTGGCTTGCCATGCCCATAGGCACCCAGGACTAACTAGATGGTGTGTATTCCAGTTGAGGGAACCCACTGCTGTGCTCTAGAGTTCCTCTCCTGGGGGGTCCCCTGTGGCAGAAAACAGTACTCTTCATTCCCACAGAATGAACACAAACACTTGGGAGCTTGGACAATCCCCCTAGAGGAAGGCTCTTCCTCGGCCTCTGAGACAACCCCTACCCTGACCGGACACTGTAAACGCAACACCCAGAGACAAAATCCTGAGTGACTGCCTCCCACTCGCCCTACTTTGATTTCCAGAGGATCTCCCCTCACGGACTGGAGATCAGGCCTGCCATTACATTGGCCCCTAGCTGAGCCAAGTTTGCTTTTTCAGACATCTGTCCCCACAGCCCTGGCAAACACAGCCTCTAGGCTGGGTCCTCTGGAGCCATACCACAGGACCGTGCCTGCTCTCTCCTGGGAAACTGTGTCCATTCCTTTGGACACACACCTCCAGAATATGAGAAAGCTCAAGGCCTCCGAGGACATCCCACTACTGGGAGCCTCACTGGACTCACAGGGGCATTCGGACACAAGCTGAGCAGCTACATCCATGAATGCATGCACACAGATGTCAACAGAGATAGAAGGTTGAGCCGGACAGGCCTTTAGGCCGTAGTCTCAACTCTTGCTTTGGTTTCCAGGTGTCACTCCTCAGAGGCTTTGGTTCGAAGAACAGGGTATGGGGCTTTCCTGAGGCACGGAACAGAACTCCTCTCATCTCCACATGGGAAGTTTCCTTGTTGGAGCCGTGTCAAACACCTCATGTTGGAGAATCCTGCAGAGTCCCTGAGCCACCTCCACATTCCAAGGTCTCCCAGGCCACCAAGCCACATAGGACTCATCTTCAGGAGAGTCCATTTCAACTCTCCCCTCTGGGTAGCTCACCCAGGAGCCCGCAGATTGAGCCTGCCTTGTCCTGACTAAAGAGTGGGAATATGAGGTGGCGTTCCCAGGCATCCATGCTTAGACACCTGCTCTCGAGTCTTTCCATATGGGGCCTCTTGGAACCATCCAATAGGACTCGACTGTCGTGCAGAAGGTAACCTTCAGTTTTGGAGCAGTTTACAAATCCCATCGTAGGCAAAACTTTCTGGCCTCATGGAGCCCCCACACCCTTCAGGAATAGGCCATGCTGGACAAAAAATCTAGCCTGAGGCACGTCTCATAGTTGACATGACCTCAGTGCAGGACATCTCGATTCAGCCTCTGCAGAGTGGGCCTGCCGTGCCCTCGGTCCCAAACCTCACGCTAGCTTGTGTTTTCAGACTTCCTTCCTCACACTCCTGGCAAACAAGCCCTCCGGACTAGGAACTCCGGAACCAAAACCCAGCCCAGTGTCTGCCCAACGGAAGAAAAACGTTTCCCTGTGGGGCTCTCCAGAAAACCCAGATGAGGATCAACCTGCTCGGGCCTCGACGGTACCCGAACTGGATAGGCTGCTCTGGGCACTCATGCTCTGCCTGACACAGCCTGAAGCCAGACGTCAAGACAGTCAAGGAGACAGCTGGCCGCACACCCAGCACTTCAGACACGCCATGGTCTTATGCCGTCATCTCATCCTAACCTTGGTTTTCAGATATCTGAACCTATACATTATATCAATTCTCCACACAGCTGGGTATAGCAAACACAAAGCAGAACTCCTCCTTCCCCATGTCTGTCAAGCTTCCTCTTGGCATGGAGTCACACCTTCAGGGTGGGAGAAACCTTCATGGCCCCTGATGCCACGCCCAAACTTGAGTGCTGCTTGGGCACAAATTCACACTGTGACCCTCAGCATGAGCCCCATGACAAAGAAAGGCCTGTCAGGGCCTGGACCAAGAGCCCACATATGGGGCTTGCCAAGCCCCTATGCACCCAATCCTCACCACGGTTTGAATTTTCCAGTCGCCCCGCCCATACCTATAGCTCTGCTCTAGAATCCCTTTCTTGGAGAGACCCATGAGCCAGACAAAACGACTCCACCCTTCCCACAAAATGACCCCAATCTCTTGGGAGCTGGGACAAATCCCCAGAGAGGGATACTCGTCCACACTACCTGAGGCCTCCGCTCCAATCCACGGCTATCCCGGACACAACATCCAGAGACAAAAGCCTGAAGGAACGCCTCCCACTCGCCCTTGTTTCAGAGGCCCAGGAGCTCCCTCTCGGGCTGTACATCCGGCCTGTCATACCCTAAGCGCCACTCCTAAGCTGAGTTTGTGTATTCAGACTTCTGTGCCCACAGCCTGGACCCACACAACATCCAGGCTAGGGCCTCTAAACCAAACAGCGAAAGATTGTGCCTGCCCTCTCCAAGGAAAGTGTGCCCAATTCATTGACCACAACCCTACAGGTTATGGAAAAGCTCCAAGGTCCCTGAGTCCATCAATAGTATAGGCCACCCTGGACTAAGAGGGGCTCTCTGACACCAGCAGAGCAACTATCTCCACTTAGACTCTCAGACAGTGTCCCCAGAGACAGAAGGTTGAAATGGACAGGCCCCAGGCCCTAATCTGAACCTTAGCTTTGGTTTCCATGTTTCCGTTCTCAGAGGACTGTTTTCGTAGACCAGCACATGGGGCTTTTCTGAGGCACCAAACCAAACATCTCTCATCTCCACATGGGCAGCTTTCTTACTGGGATGTATCAAACACTTCAGGTAGGAGAGTTCCGCAGGGCCACTGAACAACCAGCACATTCCAAGGTCTCCATGGACCCAAACCCACATTATGACGCATCCTCAGGAGAGGCCATTTCAACTCAGCCCCCTGGGTCGCGTGTTCCAGAGGCAGCAGATCAAACATATCTTGTCGCTAATAGCCAATGGGAATGCGAGGCATGCAGTACAGGGATCCATCCTTCGAACCCTGCTCTCCAGTCCTTCCAAATGGTATGTCCTGGAGCCATGCAACAGGACTCGAATGTCCCGCAGAAGGAAACCTTGTGGTTTGGGGCAACCTCCAAACTCAGCGTGGGAAAACTTCCTTGGCCTCATGAGGCCCCCGCTTCATGAAGGTGCCATCATGGACACATACGCCAGCCTTAGCCAACGTCTGATCCTCAGCCTGACTTCAGATGCAGGAGATTTTGATTCAGCCTCTGCAGAGTGGGCCTGCTCTGCCCTTGGCTCCAATCCTCACACTAGCTTGTGTTTTCAGACTTCTGTCCTCACACTCCTGGCCCACAAACCCTCCCTACTGGGAATTCTGGGGCCACAATGAAGCACTGTGCCTGCCTCCCAGGAGAAAAAAATTGTCTATGGCGCTGCCCAGAAACCCCAAATGAGGATCAAACTGCTTGGCCCTCGGCAACACCCCAATTGCATAGGCTACCTTAAACAGTGATGCTCTGTCGCAAATAGCCTGAGCCCAGACCTTCCAACAGACACCGACACATCTGGCTGCACACCCAGCACATTGGACCCGCCACTGCCTTAGGCCACCATCCATTCCCAACCTGGGTTTTCAGTCATCGGAACCTAGACCTTATCTCCAATCCCTGCACGGGGGGAACCTGATGCACAAGTGAGAACCCCTCCTACCCCATGGCAATAAACCTTGCTGCTGGCAGTGAGTCAAACCTTCAGTGTAGGAGAAAACGGCATGGCCCATGAGGCCACGCCCAAGCGTGAGGGCCGCCTTGGCCACAAACACACATTGTGACCCTCAGCGTGAGTACCTTATTCAAGTAACGCCTCTCAGTGACTGGACCAAGAGCCCGCATATGTGGCTTGCCATGCCCATAGGCACCCAGGACTAACTAGATGGTGTGTATTCCAGTTGAGGGAACCCACTGCTGTGCTCTAGAGTTCCTCTCCTGGGGGGTCCCCTGTGGCAGAAAACAGTACTCTTCATTCCCACAGAATGAACACAAACACTTGGGAGCTTGGACAATCCCCCGAGAGGAAGGCTCTTCCTCGGCCTCTGAGACAACCCCTACCCTGACCGGACACTGTAAACGCAACACCCAGAGACAAAATCCTGAGTGACTGCCTCCCACTTGCCCTACTTTGATTTCCAGAGGATCTCCCCTCACGGACTGGAGATCAGGCCTGCCATTACATTGGCCCCTAGCTGAGCCAAGTTTGCTTTTTCAGACATCTGTCCCCACAACCCTGGCAAACACAGCCTCTAGGTTGGGTCCTCTGGAGCCATACCACAGGACCGTGCCTGCTCTCTCCTGGGAAACTGTGTCCATTCCTTTGGACACACACCTCCAGAATATGAGAACGCTCAAGGCCTCCAAGGACATCCCACTACTGGGAGCCTCACTGGACTCACAGGGGCATTCGGACACAAGCTGAGCAGCTACATCCATGAATGCATGCACACAGATGTCAACAGAGATAGAAGGTTGAGCCGGACAGGCCTTTAGGCCGTAGTCTCAACTCTTGCTTTGGTTTCCAGGTGTCACTCCTCAGAGGCTGTGGTTCGAAGAACAGGGTATGGGGCTTTCCTGAGGCACGGAACAGAACTCCTCTCGTCTCCACATGGGAAGTTGCCTTGTTGGAGCCGTGTCAAACACCTCATGTTGGAGAATCCTGCAGAGTCCCTGAGCCACCTCCACATTCCAAGGTCTCCCAGGCCACCAAGCCACAGTAGGACTCATCTTCAGGAGAGTCCATTTCAACTCTCCCCTCTGGGTAGCTCACCCAGGAGCCCGCAGATTGAGCCTGCCTTGTCCTGACTAAAGAGTGGGAATATGAGGTGGCGTTCCCAGGCATCCATGCTTAGACACCTGCTCTCGAGTCTTTCCATATGGGGCCTCTTGGAACCATCCAATAGGACTCGACTGTCGTGCAGAAGGTAACCTTCAGTTTTGGAGCAGTTCACAAATCGATCATAGGCAAAACTTTCTGGCCTCATGGAGCCCCCACACCCTTCAGGAAGAGGCCATGCTGGACAAAAAATCTAGCCTGAGGCACGTCTCATAGTTGACATGACCTCAGTGCAGGACATCTCGATTCAGCCTCTGCAGAGTGGGCCTGCCGTGCCCTCGGTCCCAAACCTCACGCTAGCTTGTGTTTTCAGACTTCCTTCCTCACACTCCTGGCAAACAAGCCCTCCGGACTAGGAACTCCGGAACCAAAACCCAGCCCAGTGTCTGCCCAACGGAAGAAAAACGATTCCCTGTGGGGCTCTCCAGAAAACCCAGATGAGGATCAACCTGCTCGGGCCTCGACGGTACCCGAACTGGATAGGCTGCTCTGGGCACTCATGCTCTGCCTGACACAGCCTGAAGCCAGACGTCAAGACAGTCAAGGAGACAGCTGGCCGCACACCCAGCACTTCAGACACGCCATGGTCTTATGCCGTCATATCATCCTAACCTTGGTTTTCAGATATCTGAACCTATACATTATATCAATTCTCCACACAGCTGGGTATAGCAAACACAAAGCAGAACTCCTCCTTCCCCATGTCTGTCAAGCTTCCTCTTGGCATGGAGTCACACCTTCAGGGTGGGAGAAACCTTCATGGCCCCTGATGCCACGCCCAAACTTGAGTGCTGCTTGGGCACAAATTCACACTGTGACCCTCAGCATGAGCCCCATGACAAAGAAAGGCCTGTCAGGGCCTGGACCAAGAGCCCACATATGGGGCTTGCCAAGCCCCTATGCACCCAATCCTCACCACGGTTTGAATTTTCCAGTCGCCCCGCCCATACCTATAGCTCTGCTCTAGAATCCCTTTCTTGGAGAGACCCATGAGCCAGACAAAACGACTCCACCCTTCCCACAAAATGACCCCAATCTCTTGGGAGCTGGGACAAATCCCCAGAGAGGGATACTCGTCCACACTACCTGAGGCCACCGCTCCAATCCACGGCTATCCCGGACACAACATCCGGAGACAAAAGCCTGAAGGAACGCCTCCCACTCGCCCTTGTTTCAGAGGCCCAGGAGCTCCCTCTCGGGCTGTACATCCGGCCTGTCATACCCTAAGCGCCACTCCTAAGCTGAGTTTGTGTATTCAGACTTCTGTGCCCACAGCCTGGACCCACACAACATCCAGGCTAGGGCCTCTGGACCAAACAGTGAAAGATTGTGCCTGCCCTCTCCAAGGAAAGTGTGCCCAATCCATTGACCACAACCCTACAGGTTAGGGAAAAGCTCCAAGGTCCCTGAGTCCATCAATAGTATAGGCCACCCTGGACTAAGAGGGGCTCTCTGACACCAGCAGAGCAACTATCTCCACTTAGACTCTCAGACAGTGTCCCCAGAGACAGAAGGTTGAAATGGACAGGCCCCAGGCCCTAATCTGAACCTTAGCTTTGGTTTCCATGTTTCCGTTCTCAGAGGACTGTTTTCGTAGACCAGCACATGGGGCTTTTCTGAGGCACCAAACCAAACATCTCTCATCTCCACATGGGCAGCTTTCTTACTGGGATGTATCAAACACTTCAGGTAGGAGAGTTCCGAAGGGCCACTGAACAACCAGCACATTCCAAGGTCTCCATGGACCCAAACCCACATTATGACGCATCCTCAGGAGAGGCCATTTCAACTCAGCCCCCTGGGTCGCGTGTTCCAGAGGCAGCAGATCAAACATATCTTGTCGCTAATAGCCAATGGGAATGCGAGGCATGCAGTACAGGGATCCATCCTTCGAACCCTGCTCTCCAGTCCTTCCAAATGGTATGTCCTGGAGCCATGCAACAGGACTCGAATGTTCCGCAGAAGGAAACCTTGTGGTTTGGGGCAACCTCCAAACTCAGCGTGGGAAAACTTCCTTGGCCTCATGAGGCCCCCACTTCATGAAGGTGCCATCATGGACACATACTCCAGCCTCAGCCAACGTCTGATCCTCAGCCTGACTTCAGATGCAGGAGATTTTGATTCAGCCTCTGCAGAGTGGGCCTGCTCTGCCCTTGGCTCCAATCCTCACACTAGCTTGTGTTTTCAGACTTCCGTCCTCACACTCCTGGCCCACAAACCCTCCCTACTGGGAATTCTGGGGCCACAATGAAGCACTGTGCCTGCCTCCCAGGAGAAAAACATTGTCTATGGCGCTGCCCAGAAACCCCAAATGAGGATCAAACTGCTTGGCCCTCGGCAACACCCCAATTGCATAGGCTACCTTAAACAGTGATGCTCTGTCGCAAATAGCCTGAGCCCAGACCTTCCAACAGACACCGACACAGCTGGCTGCACACCCAGCACATTGGACCCGCCACTGCCTTAGGCCACCATCCATTCCCAACCTGGGTTTTCAGTCATCGGAACCTAGACCTTATCTCCAATCCCTGCACAGGGGGGAACCTAATGCACAAGTCAGAACCCCTCCTACCCCATGGCAAGAAACCTTGCTGCTGGCAGTGAGTCAAACCTTCAGTGTAGGAGAAAACGGCATGGCCCATGAGGCCACACCCAAGCGTGAGGGCCGCCTTGGGCATAAACACACATTGTGACCCTCAGCGTGAGTACCTTATTCAAGTAACGCCTCTCAGTGACTGGACCAAGTGCCCGCATATGTGGCTTGCCATGCCCATAGGCACCCAGGACTAACTAGATGGTGTGTATTCCAGTTGAGGGAACCCACTGCTGTGCTCTAGAGTCCCTCTCCTGGGGGGTCCCCTGTGGCAGAAAACAGTACTCTTCATTCCCACAGAATGAACACAAACACTTGGGAGCTTGGACAATCCCCCGAGAGGAAGGCTCTTCCTCGGCCTCTGAGACAACCCCTACCCTGACCGGACACTGTAAACGCAACACCCAGAGACAAAATCCTGAGTGACTGCCTCCCACTTGCCCTACTTTGATTTCCAGAGGATCTCCCCTCACGGACTGGAGATCAGGCCTGCCATTACATTGGCCCCTAGCTGAGCCAAGTTTGCTTTTTCAGACATCTGTCCCCACAGCCCTGGCAAACACAGCCTCTAGGCTGGGTCCTCAGGAGCCATACCACAGGACCGTGCCTGCTCTCTCCTGGGAAACTGTGTCCATTCCTTTGGCCACACACCTCCAGAATATGAGAAACCTCAAGGCCTCCGAGGACATCCCACTACTGGGAGCCTCACTGGACTCACAGGGGCATTCGGACACAAGCTGAGCAGCTACATCCATGAATGCATGCACACAGATGTCAACAGAGATAGAAGGTTGAGCCGGACAGGCCTTTAGGCCGTAGTCTCAACTCTTGCTTTGGTTTCCAGGTGTCACTCCTCAGAGGCTGTGGTTCGAAGAACAGGGTATGGGGCTTTCCTGAGGCACGGAACAGAACTCCTCTCGTCTCCACATGGGAAGTTTCCTTGTTGGAGCCGTGTCAAACACCTCATGTTGGAGAATCCTGCAGAGTCCCTGAGCCACCTCCACATTCCAAGGTCTCCCAGGCCACCAAGCCACAGTAGGACTCATCTTCAGGAGAGTCCATTTCAACTCTCCCCTCTGGGTAGCTCACCCAGGAGCCCGCAGATTGAGCCTGCCTTGTCCTGACTAAAGAGTGGGAATATGAGGTGGCGTTCCCAGGCATCCGTGCTTAGACAACTGCTCTCGAGTCTTTCCATATGGGGCCTCTTGGAACCATCCAATAGGACTCGACTGTCGTGCAGAAGGTAACCTTCAGTTTTGGAGCAGTTCACAAATCCCATCGTAGGCAAAACTTTCTGGCCTCATGGAGCCCCCACACCCTTCAGGAAGAGGCCATGCTGGACAAGAACTCTAGCCTGAGGCACGTCTCATAGTTGACATGACCTCAGTGCAGGAGATCTCAATTCAGCCTCTGCAGAGTGGGCCTGCCGTGCCCTCGGTCCCAAACCTCACGCTAGCTTGTTTTTTCAGACTTCCTTCCTCACACTACTGGCAAACAAGCCCTCCGGACTAGGAACTCCGGAACCAAAACCCAGCCCAGTGTCTGCCCAACGGAAGAAAAACGTTTCCCTGTGGGGCTCTCCCGAAAACCCAGATGAGGATCAACCTGCTCGGGCCTCGACGGTACCCGAACTTGATAGGCTGCTCTGGGCACTCATGCTCTGCCTGACACAGCCTGAAGCCAGACGTCCAGACAGACAAGGAGACAGCTGGCTGCACACCCAGCACTTCAGACATGCCATGGTCTTATGCCGTCACCTCATCCTAACCTTGGTTTTCAGATATCTGAACCTAGACATTATATCAATTCTCCACACAACTGGGTATAGCAAGCACAAAGCAGAACTCCTCCTTCCCCATGGCTGTCAAGCTTCCTCTTGGCATGGAGTCACACCTTCAGGGTGGGAGAAACCTTCATGGCCCCTGATGCCACGCCCAAACTTGAGTGCTGCTTGGGCACAAAATCACACTGTGACCCTCAGCATGAGCCCCATGTCAAAGAAAGGCCTGTCAGGGCCTGGACGAAGAGCCCACATATGGGGCTAGCCAAGCCCCTATGCACCCAATCCTCACCACGGTTTGAATTTTCCAGTCGCCCCGCCCGTACCTATAGCTCTGCTCTAGAATCCCTTTCTTATAGAGACCCATGAGCCAAACAACACGACTCCACCCTTCCCAAAAAATGACCCCAAACTCTTGGGATCTGGGACAAATCCCCAGAGAGGGATACTCGTCCACAGTACCTGAGGCCACCGCTCCAATCCACGGCTATCCCGGACACAACATCCAGAGACAAAAGCCTGAAGGAACGCCTCCCACTCGCCCTTGTTTCAGAGGCCCAGGAGCTCCCTCTCGGGCTGTACATCCAGCCTGCCATACCCTAGGCGCCATTCATAAGCTGAGTTTGTGTATTCAGACTTCTGTGCCCACAGCCTGGACCCACACAACATCCAGTCTAGGGCCTCTGGACCAAACAGCGAAAGATTGTGCCTGCCCTCTCCAAGGAAAGTGGCCCAATCCATTGACCACAACCCTACAGGTTAGGGAAAAGCTCCAAGGTCCCTGAGGCCATCAATAGTATAGGCCACCCTGGACTAAGAGGGGCTCTCTGACACCAGCGGAGCAACTATCTCCACTTAGACTCTCACACAGTGCCCCCAGAGACAGAAGGTTGAAATGGACAGGCCCCCAGGCCCTAATCTGAACCTTAGCTTTGGTTTCCATGTTTCCGTTCTCAGAGGACTGTTTTCGTAGACCAGCACATGGGGCTTTTCTGAGGCACCAAACCAAACATCTCTCATCTCCACATGGGCAGCTTTCTTACTGGGATGTATCAAACACTTCAAGTAGGAGAGTTCCGCAGGGCCACTGAACAACCAGCACATTCCAAGGTCTCCATGGACCCAAACGCACATTATGACGCATCCTCAGGAGAGGCCATTTCAACTCAGCCCCCTGGGTCGAGTGTTCCAGAGGCAGCAGATCAAACATATCTTGTCGCTAATAGCCAATGGGAATGCGAGGCATGCTGTACAGGGATCCATCCTTCGAACCCTGCTCTCCAGTCCTTCCATATGGTATGTCCTGAGCCATGCAACAGGACTCGAATGTCCCGCAGAAGGAAACCTTGTGGTTTGGGGCAACCTCCAAACTCAGCGTGGGAAAACTTCCTTGGCCTCATGAGGCACCCACTTCATGAAGGTGCCATCATGGACACATATTCCAGCCTCAGCCAACGTCTGATCCTCAGCCTGACTTCAGATGCAGGAGATTTTGATTCAGCCTCTGTAGAGTGGGCCTGCTCTGCCCTTGGCTCCAATCCTCACACTAGCTTGTGTTTTCAGACTTCCGTCCTCACACTCCTGGCCCACAAACCCTCCCTACAGGGAATTCTGGGACCACAATGAAGCACTGTGCCTGCCTCCCAGGAGAAAAACCTTGTCTATGGCGCTGCCCAGAAACCCCAAATGAGGATCAAACTGCTTGGCCCTCGGCAACACCCCAATTGCATAGGCTACCTTAAACAGTGATGCTCTGTCGCAAATAGCCTGAGCCCAGACCTTCCAACAGACACCGACACAGCTGGCTGCACACCCCGCACATTGGACCCGCCACTTCCTTAGGCCACCATCCATTCCCAACCTGGGTTTTCAGTCATTGGAACCTAGACCTATCTCCAATCCCTGCACAGGGGGGGACCTGATGCACAAGTCAGAACCCCTACTACCCCATGGCAAGAAACCTTGCTGCTGGCAGTGAGTCAAACCTTCAGTGTAAAAGAAAACGGCATGGCCCATGAGGCCACGCCCAAGCGTGAGGGCCGCCTTGGGCACAAACACACATTGTGACCCTCAGCGTGAGTACCTTATTCAAGTAACGCCTCTCAGTGACTGGACCAAGAGCCCGCATATGTGGCTTGCCATGCCCATAGGCACCAAGGACTAACTAGATGGTGTGTATTCCAGTTGAGGGAACCCACTGCTGTGCTCTAGAGTCCCTCTCCTGGGGGGTCCCCTGTGGCAGAAAACAGTACTCTTCATTCCCTCAATGAACACCAACACTTGGGAGCTTGGACAATCCCCCAAGAGGAAGGCTCTTCCTCGGCCTCTGAGACAACCCCTACCCTGACCGGACACTGTAAACGCAACACCCAGAGGCAAAATCCTGAGTGACTGCCTCCCACTTGCCCTACTTTGATTTCCTGAGGATCTCCCCTCACGGACTAGAGATCAGGCCTGCCATTACATTGGCCCCTAGCTGAGCCAAGTTTGCTTTTTCAGACATCTGTCCCCACAGCCCTGGCAAACACAGCCTCTAGGCTGGGTCCTCTGGAGCCATACCACAGGACCGTGCCTGCTCTCTCCTAGGAAACTGTGTCCATTCCTTTGGCCACACACCTCCAGAATATGGGAAACCTCAAGGCCTCCGAGGACATCCCACTACTGGGAGCGTCACTGGAATCACAGGGGCATTCGGACACAAGCTGAGCAGCTACATCCATGAATGCATGCACACAGATGTCAACAGAGATAGAAGGTTGAGCCGGACAGGCCTTTAGGCCGTAGTCTCAACTCTTGCTTTGGTTTCCAGGTGTCACTCCTCAGAGGCTTTGGTTCGAAGAACAGGGTATGGGGCTTTCCTGAGGCACGGAACAGAACTCCTCTCGTCTCCACATGGGAAGTTTCCTTGTTGGAGCCGTGTCAAACACCTCATTTGGAGAATCCTGCAGAGTCCCTGAGCCACCTCCACATTCAAAGGTCTCCCAGGCCACCAAGCCACAGTAGGACTCATCTTCAGGAGAGTCCATTTCAACTCTCCCCTCTGGGTAGCTCACCCAGGAGCCCGCAGATTGAGCCTGCCTTGTCCTGACTAAAGAGTGGGAATATGAGGTGGCGTTCCCAGGCATCCATGCTTAGACACCTGCTCTCGAGTCTTTCCATATGGGGCCTCTTGGAACTATCCAATAGGACTCGACTGTCGTGCAGAAGGTAAAATTCAGTTTTGGAGCAGTTCACAAATCCCATCGTAGCCAAAACTTTCTGGCCTCATGAAGCCCCCACACCCTTCAGGAAGAGGCCATGCTGGACAAGAACTCTAGCCTGAGGCACGTCTCATAGTTGACATGACCTCAGTGCAGGAGATCTCGATTCAGCCTCTGCAGAGTGGGCCTGCCGTGCCCTCGGTCCCAAACCTCACGCTAGCTTGTGTTTTCAGACTTCCTTCCTCACACTCCTGGCAAACAAGCCCTCCGGACTAGGAACTCCAGAACCAAAACCCAGCCCAGTGTCTGCCCAACGGAAGAAAAACGTTTCCCTGTGGGGCTCTCCAGAAAACCCAGATGAGGATCAACCTGCTCGGGCCTCGACGGTACCCGAACTGGATAGGCTGCTCTGGGCACTCATGCTCTGCCTGACACAGCCTGAAGCCAGACGTCCAGACAGACAAGGAGACAGCTGGCCGCACACCCAGCACTTCGGAAACGCCATGGTCTTATGCTGTCACCTCATCCTAACCTTGGTTTTCAGATATCTGAACCTAGACATTATATCAATTCTCCACACAGCTGGGTATAGCAAGCACAAAACAGAACTCCTCCTTCCCCATGGCTGTCAAGCTTGCTCTGCATGGAGTCACACCTTCAGGGTGGGAGAAACCTTCATGGCCCTTGATGCCACGCCCAAACTTGAGTGCTGCTTGGGCACAAATTCACACTGTGACCCTCAGCATGAGCCCCATGTCAAAGAAAGGCCTGTCAGGGCCTGGACCAAGAGCCCACATATGGGGTTTGCCAAGCCCCTATGCACCCAATCCTCACCACGGTTTGAATTTTCCAGTCGCCCCGCCCGTACCTGGAGCTCTGCTCTGGAATCCCTTTCTTGGAGAGACCCATGAGCCAGACAACACGACTCCACCCTTCCCACAAAATGACCCCAAACTCTTGGGAGCTGGGACAAATCCCCAGAGAGGGATACTCGTCCACAGTACCTGAGGCCACCGCTCCAATCCACGGCTATCCCGGACACAACATCCAGAGACAAAAGCCTGAAGGAACGCCTCCCACTCGCCCTTGTTTCAGAGGCCCAGGAGCTCCCTCTCGGGCTGTGCATCCGGCCTGCCATACCCTAGGCGCCACTCATAAGCTGAGTTTGTGTATTCAGACTTCTGTGCCCACAGCCTGGACCCACACAACATCCAGGCTAGGGCCTCTGGACCAAACAGCTAAAGATTGTGCCTGCCCTCTCCAAGGAAAGTGTGCCCAATCCATTGACCACAACCCTACAGGTTAGGGAAAAGTTCCAAGGCCCCTGAGGCCATCCTGATAGTGTAGGCTGCCCTGGACTAAAAGGGGCACTCTGACACCAGCTGAGCCATTATCACCACTTAGACTTTCAGACAGTGTCCCCAGAGACAGAAGATTGAAATGGACAGGCCCTTAGGCCCTATTATGAACCTTAGCTTTAGTTTTCATGTGTCTGTCCTCAGAGGACTGGTTTCTTATACCAGCATATTAGGTTTTTCTGAGGCTCCAAAGCAAACCTCTCTCGTCTCCACATGGAGTGCTTTCTTACTGGATCTGTATCAAACCCTTCTGGTCGGAGAATTCTGCAGGGCCACAGTACAACCATCACATTCCAAGGTCTCCATGGACAGAAACCCACATTATGACGCATCCTCAGGAGAGGCCATTTCAACTCAGCCCACTGGTTAGCTTGCCCCAGTGCCAGCAGAACAAACATATCTTGTCGTTAATGGCCAAAGGGAATGCGAGGCATGTTGTTCAGGGATCCATCCTTTGAACCCTCCTCTTCAGTCGTTCCGTATGGTATGTACTGGAGCCATTCAACAGGACTCGACTGTCTTGCAGAAGGAAACCTTGTGGTTTGTGGCAACCTCCAAACTCAGCGTGGGAGAACTTCGTCAACCTCATGAGGCACCTGCTTCATGAAGGTGCCATCAAGGGCACAATCCAACCTCAGCCAATGTCTGATCCTCAGCCTGACTTCAGATGCATGAGATATCCTTTCAGCCTTTGCAGAGTGGGCCTGCTCCCCACCTCACCCTATGTTTTGTTTTCAGACTCTACCCTAGCACTCCTGGCCCAAAAGCCCTCATGATGGGAATTCTGGTTCCAGAACGAAGCACTCTGCCTGCCCCCCAAAGAAAAACATTGTCTATGGCATTGCTCAGAAACCCCAAATGAAAATCAACCTGCTCAGCCCTCGGCAACACCCCAATTGCATAGGCTACCCTAAACACTATGCTCTGTCTTACATAGCCTGAGCCCAGACCTTGTGAGAGACATTGAGACAGTTGGCTTCACACACAGCACATCGAACCTGCCATGGGTTAGGCCATTTCATCCCTTCCCATTGACCTGGGTGTCTTCCTGGAGGTATATTCTGAGGCTGTGTCAGACTATGCATTTTTTCTGGAGCTTCCTATGGAATTGGGGTGGTATTAGGGGCCTTGCAATTTTCTCTTAATCTGGTGGGTTGGGAAACTGAGACAGGCTGACATTCCTTGGGAGAGCTGGCCCAGTGCTGTTGTGTGTTCCTGGAGGCCCCATCCTGGAGGGCATATGGGTCAGGACTCTGGGTCCAAAGTCTTCAGACACAAACTCGGGTAAGAGTTAAGCTCGAGGTGATGGCAGACCCAATCTGCAGACCCTGAGCGAAGCATCTCCAGATATGAAATTCGGACGGCTGTGAGGCAGGAGCACAGTCTTTTCTGTCTGACTTGTTTGTCTATGATGGCCACGAAATGGAGGGGTGGCCTCATGGGTCCATGTGAGATTCTACCTCTCTGGGAATTCTGCTCGGCACCCAAGAGTTTGGTGTATTTCCGGGGGATGGGAGGAGCGCAGTTTTCTGAGTCAGGGATCCCGTCCAAACAGCCATTCCAGAGATGGGTCCTGGGTTCTGGAGCCTGGATCACCGCAACAAGGCTTAGGATTTGGGCCTAGGGTCCTGCTCTATGTTTTCCTGGTACAGCTCCCGAGTGTTCTTGTTGGAAATGGGTCTCATTCTGAGGGTCACAATGCCTGTTTTTGCCCAGATGCCCATGCTGAGTGGGTGTGACCTCATGGGCTATGCACTTGGCTCCCACTCTGAGGGTTGGACTGCCATCTCAACATTCAGTTTTCCTGCCATGGGGAAGGAGGGATACTTTTTTATGCTTCAGGTTCCCCCATGGGCAGGAATTTGAGCTAAGTTCTGGGACAGGTGCCTGAATACCCAGTTCACTTTGAGATGAGGTCCTCGGGCCAAGGCAGGACCCACCTGCAGAAAATGAGGCCTGCTTTCTGGGTGGCTGTCAGGAGCTCGGGCTCGAGCTGTGTCAGACAGAACATTCGTGGAGAGTTCGGCCTAAGATATTGGGGTGCTTTTGAGAGCTGTGCAACTGGATCCTCATGGGGGATTTTTGCACAGACCCTTTCTTCACTTCTTCTATCTGGTGAGCAGGCAGATGGCTGCATTACGGCTCCAGAATATCCAAGTTGGAGGGTTTGCAGGCGAGGAGTGTGAGGACAGAAGTATGAAAACATAAGCTACGGTTACGCTCAGTGCCGAGCACATGTCTATTCCAATGTACAGCAGTTGTTTCGAGATCTTCAGCACCTGGGCGAGGGGAAGATGTCTGCTCACGCTGGAGTTTGTATCCATGATGGCCAACAAATGGTGGGGAGGCCTCAAGAATTCTTGGAGGTTTTTCCAAGCTGGAGCTTGTGAGCTGCTCCAAACATCAAGGTGTCCTACTAAGGGACAGCAGAAGTCTTCTTACAGGGCTCCAGGGTCCCCCATATGGAAGATTCGATAGCAATGCTCTCTGAATGGAGGCCTGGGAAGCCAATCTCGTGTTACCATTGCAGCTGAGGAACAGGGTAAGCTTGAACCAATGACACTGATTCCAAGTTCCAAGTGATTTGCGTTGATGGAAGTTCTCAGTCTAACAGGTCCCAATGCTGCTTGGTGTCCAGGGAGACCTTAGAATGTGGTGGCGGCTCTCTGACCATTGAGGATTCTCTATCCTTAGGATTAGACCCAGTACCCAGGAGCCAGGTTTCCTTCTTGGGACAGGATGTGTGCTCTTGTATGGCTCACGGACCACAGGTTGGACCATATGCTTGAATTTCCAGAACAGACCTCTAGGAAGAGAGACCTCAAAACATAAGCTAGGGTTCTGATGAGGTTTTAGGGCTATGGAAGTTTCAATCTTCGGACTAAGTGCCATTGGCCTGCATGTCATCCTGGAGGTAGGTGCTGAGGCTGTGTCAGGCTGTGCACTTTTTCCAGAGTGGCCTATGATATTGGGGTGCAGTCAGGGGCCTTGCAGTTTTCTCCTAATCTGGACATTTTGGGAAACTGAGATGAGCAGGGTTTCCTTAGGAGAGCAGGGCCAGTGATGTCATGTGTTTCTCGAGGCCCCATCCTGGAGGTCATGTGTGTCAGGACTTTGGGACCAAAGACTTTAGACACAACCTTGGATAAGAGATAGGAGTGAGGTGATGGCAGTCCGAATATGAAGACCCTGAGGGAAGCTCCTCGGGATTTGAAATTCAGGTGGCTGGGAGGGAGGAGCACAGGCTTTTCTGTCTGGATTTTGTGTCTAGGATGGCCACTAAATGGAGGGGTGACCTCATGTGTCCATGGGATATTATTCCACTCTGGTGATTCTGCTTGGCACCCAAGAGTTTGATTTCTTTTTGGGGAAGAGGAAAAGACTGTATTCCATCTCTGGGATCCTGTCCAAACAGGGATTCCAGAGATGGGTTCTGGGTCCAGACACTGGGAAAACTTAACCAAAGCTTCGATTTGGGATCCTGGTCCAGATCCCAAGTGGGATCTTTGGAAAGGGGTCTCATTCTGAGGGTCACAATGCCTATTTGTGCCCAGCTGCCCGTCCTGTGTAGGCATGGTCTCATGGACCATGCACCTGGTTCCCACTCAGGGTTGTACAGCCATCTCAACATTCAGTTTTCTGGCCATGGGGAAGGAGGAGCACTCTTTTGTGCTTCCGAGTCCCCTATGGGCAGGAATTTGAGCTAAGTCTGGGACAGGTACCTGAATATCCAGGTTGCTTCAAGATGATGGCCTCGGGCCAAGGTTGGACCCACCTGGAGGATATGGGGCCCACTATCTGGGTGGCTGACAGGAGGTCGGGGATCAGGCGGTGTCAGATAGACAATTTATGCAGAGGTCGGTCTATTATATTGGGGTGCCATTGAGGGCCGTGCAGGAGGATCCTCATGTGGGTTTCTACGAAGACCCATAGGGCACTTCTTTCTGGTGGGCAGGCAGAAAGCTGCACTGTGGCTTCAGAATTCCCAATATGAAGGGCTTGTAGGCGAGGAGTGTGAAGACAGAAGTCTGAAAACACAAGCCACGGATAAGCTCAGTGCCGACCACAGGACCATTCCATTGTGCAGTGGTTTTTTCGAGATTTCCAGCACCTGAGTATGGGCGAGGGTCAGATGTCTGCTCACGCTGGGTTTGCATCCATGATGGTCAACGAATTGTGGGGTGGCCTCAAGAATTCTTGGAGATTTTCCCAAGCAGGACCTTGTGAGCTGCTCCAAACAGCAAGGTGTCCTACTGTGGGACAGGGGAAGTCCGCTTACAAGGCTCCAGGGTCCCCCATATAGAAAGATTCGACAGCAGAGGTCTCTGAATGGGGGCCTGGGAAGTCTTCCTTGCATGACCATTGCAGCTGAGGAACATTGCAGGCTTGATCTGCTGGTTTTTGTTCAAATTTCCAAGTGATCTAAGTTGACGGATGTTCTCAGTCTAATGAGTCACAATGCTGCTTGGTGTCCAGGGAGACCTTAGAATGTGGTGGTGAGGGTGCCTGGGTGGCTCAATGGGCTAAGCCGCTGCCTTCGGCTCAGGTCATGATCTCAGGGTCCTGGGATTGAGTCCCGCATCGGGCTCTCTGCTCAGCAGAGAGCCTGCTTCTTCCTCTCTCTCTCTCTGCCTTCCTCTATGCCTACTTGTGATCTCTCTCTGTCAAATAAATAAATAAAATCTATATAAAAAAAAGAATGTGGTTGTGGGTCTGTGGCCATGCAGGATTCTCCTACCTGAGGGTTAGACCCAGTTCCCAGGAGCCTGGTTCCCTTCTCGGGACAGGAGGGGTTCTCTTGTATGGCTCAGGGACCACATGTCGGATCATATGTTGGATTTCAAGACCAGGCCTCTGGGCACAGAGGCCTGAATATCTAGGCTAGGGTTCTTATGAGGTTGTAGGGGCATGTCATCCTCAACCTTCGGACTTAGGGACTTTGACCTGTGAGTCTTCCTGGAGGTAGATGCTCAGGCTGTGTCAGACTGTGCATTTTTTCCAGAGTGGCCTATGAAATTGGGGTGGGCTCAGGGGCCTTGCAGGCTTTTCCTAATCTGGAGGGTTTGTGCAACTGAGACGGCAGAATTTCATCCAGAGATCAGGCCCAGTGATGTAGTGTGGTTCTGTCAGCCCCATCCTGCAGGGAATGTGGTTAAGGGCTCTGGGACCAAAGTCTTCAGACACAAAATTGTGTATCAATTAGGAGGGAGGTGATGGCAGCCCCGATCTGCAGACGCTGAGGGCAGCTCCTCAGGATTTGAAATTCGTGTGGCTGGGAGGCAGGAGCAAAGGCTTTTCTGTCTGGATTGTGTCTAGGATGGCCTTGGAATGGTGGGGTGTCCTCATGTGTCCATGGAATATTCTACCTCTCTGGGGATTCTGCCCAGTACCCAAGAGTTTGGTGTCTCAGTGGCAAGGAGAGAGCGTGGTTTACTGTTTCAGTGTTTCCGTCAACACAGGGATTCCAGAGATGGGTTATAGGTCCCTGTGCCTGGTTATCCCCTTCCCTACAAAGGCTTAGTATTTGGGCCTAGAGGCTTGACTGCCTGGCTCTGTGGGGCTTTGGTTCAGCTCCCATGGAGACTTGTTGGAAATGGGTCTCAGGGTAAGGGTCACAATGCCTGTTTTTGCCCAGATGCCCATCCTGAGTGGGCATTGGCTCTTGTTCCATGCACCTGGATCCCAATATGAGGGTTGGACCACCACATCAACATTTAATTTTCCTTCTATGAGGAAGGAGGAGTACTCTTTTGTGCTTCAGATTCCCCCATGCACAGTAATTTGAGCTATGTTCTGGGACTGGTACGTGAATAACCAGGTTGGTTTGAGATGAAGGACTCAGGTCAAGGCAGGTCACACCTGCCAGATATGGGTCCCGCTATCTAGGTGGCTACCAGGAGGTCGGGGCTCGAGCTGTGTCAGACAAAGCATTAGTTCACAAGGTGGCCTATGATATTGTGGTGCTATAGAGGGCTGTGCTGGTGGAACCTTATATGGAGTTTCACGCAGACCCATAGGGCACCTCTTTTTTCTGGTGGGCAGGCAGAAGGCATTGTGGCTCCCAAATTCCCAAAATGGGGGACTTGAAGGCGAGGAGTGTGAGAACAGAAGGCAGAAAACACAATCTATGCTTAATCTCAGTCCCGAGAACATGGCCGTTCCAATGTGCAGTGGTTTTTTCGAGATCTCCAGCATCTGAGTACAGGCGAGGGTCAGATGTCTGCTCATGATAGAGTTTGTATCTATCGTGGCCAACAAATGAAATATCCAGCACCTGAATAAAGGTGGATTTCAGATGTTTACGCACACTGGAGTTTGTGTCTCTGATAACCGAATAAAGGAGTGGCATCAAGAGGCTGATGCATGTGAGATGCTCTAAACAGCAAGGTTGTTTTTTCTACTGGACAGTTAGAGTCTGGTATGTTTTCTGCAGGGCCCCCCCATGTGAAAAGTATGGGTAGCAGAGCCCTTCCACATGGATGCCTGGAAAGCACACCTCCATTGACCAATGCAGCTGAGGAACATGCAGGTTCTTTACGGTGCTTCTGGGGCGAAGCACCAAGGTCTTGAGTTGACATGGAATCTCTTGAAGATGGGTTACAATGCTGGCTTTTTTTACCAGGTAGATCTTAGAATGTGTTGGTGGCTAAGGTGCCTGCAAGATTCTCCTACCCTGAGGGTTTAACACAGGTCGAAGAGCACGGTTACCTTCTGGGGACAGGAGATGTAGTGTTTTGTGGCTCAGGGTCCACATGCCATATCATAAGTTCCTATTCAAGAACAGGCCTCTGAAGACAGATGCCCGACAACCTAATCTAGGGTTCCAATGAGTCCCAGGGGCATGAGAGGTTCAATCTTCAGACTTAGGAAAGTTGACTTGGGTGTCTGCCAGGATGTAGGTGATCAGGGAGTTTCAGACTGCGCACTTATGTCCAGAGTAACCTCCAATATTGGGGTGGCCACAGGGGCCTTGAATGTTTCAACCAACTCTGGAGGGTTTGGTTAACTGACATGCACAATTTCCATGGGGATGGCAAGCACAGTCCTGTGGTGTGGCTCCAGAGACTCCACCCTGGAGGGCATGTGAGCCATGGTTCTGGGAGGGAAGTCTGCAAACACAAACTCGGGTTAGGTTTAGTGGCTAGGTTATCGCAGGGCAATGTGTAGACCTGGAAGGCTACTCGTCAGGAACAGTAACTGGAATGACCCGAAGGTGGAAGCACAGGCTTTTATATCTGGATTGTGTGTCTAGGGTGACGTCAGAATGTAGCTGTGGCCTCATGGGTCCATGGGAGATTTTTCCTCTAAGGATACTGGCGGCTCCCAATATTTTGATGACTTTTTGAGATGGGAAGACTGCTATTTTCGATCTTAGGTGTGCCCCAAAACAGGGATTCCAGAGATGGGCTCTGGGTCTAGGCGCCTGGAAAATCCCACCAAGGGTTGGGATTTGGGCTTATGGGCAGACCAGGCCTGCAATGCAGGATCTTGGTGGTGCAACTGAGAGGGCTTGTTTGGAAGCATGCTCAGGCTGAGCATTACAATGCCTGTTTGTGCCCAGGGTGGCCCTCAGGAGTGGGCGTGGTCCCATTGTCCATTTTCTGGCTCCCACACTGAGGGATGGACACACATTCCAATGGCCAGGTTTCCAGCCATGGGAAAGGAGGAAATATCTATTGTGCTTCATGTTCCCCCATAGGCAGGGATTACAGCAAAGGTCTGGGGACAGATGCCTGAATACCAAGGATGCATAGAGATGACAGATTTGGGCCATGGCCGTTCTCACATGCTGGATATGGGCCCCGCTCTCTGGGTGGCTGACACGAGGTCTGGGCTCAGGCTGTGTCAGACACAGCACTAGTGGCCAGAGAAGTATATATATTGGGGTTCTCTCCAGGGCCGAGTAAATTGATCCTCATGTAGGGTTTCTGGCCAGACTCACGAAGCACTTCTTTCTGTGGGGCAGGCAGAATGCTGCCTTATGGATCCAGAATTCCCTATCAAGAGGGTTTGGGGACAAATAGGGTGAGAATGCAATTGTAAACACCAGCTATGCTTAAATTGAGTGCCAAGCGGAAGTCAGTTTCAATGTGCAGCAGCTTATACGAGATATCCAGCACCTGAGTAAGGGCAGATGTCAGATATTTGCTCACACTGGAGTTTGTGTCTATGATGACGACTAATGGAGGGGTAGCTTCAGGAGGCAATGGAGGATTACCCACGCTTAAGATTGTGAGATGCTCCAAACAACAAGGTTTCCTTCTAATGGACAGGAGGAGTCTGTTTTTTTTTCCTCCAGGGTCCCTCAAGTGGAAGTTTGCGTAGCAGAGCCCTCCCGCATGGATGACTGGAAAGCACACGTCCAATGACCATTGCAGCTGAGGAACATGACAGGTTCGTTTTGGTGGTTCTGGTGCCAAGTACCAAGGCCTTGAGTTGACTTGGAATCTCTTACAGATGTGTCCCAAAACTGGTTTGTTACAAGGGAGTTCTTAGAATGTATTGGTGGCTATGGGCCACGCTGAGGGTTTGGCACAGGTCGATGTGCACAGTTTCCATCTTGGGAGAGGAGATGTTCTGTTTTGTGGCTCAGGGTACATATGTTGTATCCTGACTTGGTATTCAAGAACAGGCCTCTGAGGATTGATGCTGGCAACCTAATCTAGAGATCCAATGATGTCCTTGGTGCCCATCAGGTTCAATTTTCTTACTAAGGACCATTGATATGGTTGTCTGACTGGATGTAGGTGATCAGAGTGTTTCAGACTGTGCATTTGCATCCAGAGCCACTTCCAATATTGGGGTGGGCTCAGGGGCCTTGCAGGTTTCTCCTAACTTGGAGGCTTTGGGGAACTGTGATGGGCACAGTTTCCTTGGGGATGGCAGGCCCAGTCCTGTGGTAAGGCTTCAGAGACCACCTCCTTGAGGATATGAGAGCCATGGTTTTGGGAGGGAAGTCTGCAAACACAAATTTGGGTCAGGGATAGTGGCAAGGTGATCGCAGGTCCAATGCATAGACCTAGAAGGCATCACGTCAGGAACTGTAATTAGGGTGACTGAAAGCTGGTAGCACAGGCATTTCTATCTGGATTGTGTGTCCAGGATGGGCTCTGAATGTAGACGTGGTCTCATGGTTCAATGGGAGACTTTTCCTCTCTAAGGATCCTGGTGGATCTCCATAGATTGGTGGTTTTTTAGAGAAGAAAAGAGTGCTCTTTTCCATCTTAGGGGTGCTCCAAAACAGGGAAGAATGCTGTTTTCCAACTTAGGCTTATGCCAAAACAGGGATTCCAGAGACGGGCTCTGGGTCTGGGTGCCCGGATATCCCACCAAGTGTTAGGATTTGGGCCTAGGGGCATTCCAGGCCTGCAATGCAGGATCCTAATGGTGTAACAGAGAGGGCTTGTTTGAAAGCATGCTCAGGCTGAAGGTCATCATGCCTCTTTGTGCCCAGGGGGGCCCTCAGGAGAGGGCGTAGTCTCATTGGCCATATAGCTGGATCCCACTTTGAGGGTTGGACACCCATTGCAACAGCCAGGCTTCCTGCAATGGAAAGAGGAGTTCTCTATTGTGCTTCAGGTTCCCCCATTGGCAGGGTTACAGGAAAGGTCTGTGGAAAGTTGCCTTAATACCAAGGATGTGTACAGATGACAGGCTAAGAATTCCCAGGTAACAAAACAGCATTGTTACCCATGTTCATGACATTCCATGTAGAAATAAGCCCTTAGTACTTCGCCCCAGAGCCACCAGAATGAACTTGCCATGTTCCTAAGCTGCAATGGTCAGTGGAGGTGTGGTTTCCAGGCAACCATACGGGGGTGCTCTGCTACACAAACTTTGCAATTGGCGGGGACCCTTGAGACAAAAAAACAGAATGCCCCTGTCCGGTAGAAGGAAACCTTCTGTTTGGAGCATCTCACAAGCCCCAGCGTGGGAAATCCTCCATTTCCTCTTGAAGCCACCACTCCATTTGTCAGTCATCATAGACACAAACTCCAGCATGAGCAAACATCTGACATCCGCCCTTACTCAGGTGATGGATTTCAATTCGATCGCTGCACACTGGAATTGCCTTTAGTTTGACTGAATTAAGCCATAGCTTGGGTTTACAATTCCATCCTCAGTCTACTGGTCCACAAGCCCTATTGTGAGGGAATTCTGGAGCTACAACACAATATTCTGCCTTCCCCATAGAAAGAAAAAGGGCCTGGAGAGTCTGCCCAGAAACTCCATATGATGGTCAATCTTCTCGGTGCTAGACGGAAACCTGATTCATAGGCTGCCCTGGGCACTAGTGCTGTGTCTGACATAGCCGGAGCCAGGATCTAGTGTCAGCCACTGAGAGATCAGGGCCCATATACAGCATGTGAGACCAGCTATGGCCCAAGTCTGTCTTTTCTTCTATTCTTGGTATTCAGGCATCTGTACCCACACCTTTGATGAAATCCTTGCCATTGGGGGAACCTGAAGCACAATAGAGAACTCCTCCTTCCCCATGGAAGGTATTCTGACAGTTGGGATAGTTGCTCAACCCTCAAAGTGGAAGGCAGCTCCATGGCCAAGGAGACCATGTGCACTCATGATGGCTTCCCCGGGCACAAGCAGGCATTGTGACCTCAGCCTGAGCATGCTTTCAACCAAACGCTCTCAATTGCATCTCTGGGACCCCGAATTGCAGGCCTAGTACACACCTAGGCCCAAATCCTAACCCTGGTGGGATTTTACAGGGGCCCAGACACAGGGCCCATCTCTGGAATCCCTATTTTGGGGGACCCTTAAGATGGAAAACAGCACTCTTCCCTTCCCCGAGATAGTCACCAAACTCATGGTAGCCACCAGGATCCTTGAGTGGAAAAATCTGCCATAGACCCATGAGAACACACCTGCATTCCGAGGCCATCCTGGACATACAATCCAGATACATATCATGTGCTATCACCTTTGAGTCATCGGATTTACAGTTCCTGACGAGCTGCCTTCCAGGTCTATGCATTGGGCCTGCAATCACCTTGCCATTAACCTAAACTGAGTTTGTGTTTGCAGACTTCCTTCCTAAAACCATGGCTCACATGACCTCCAGGTTCTGGCATCTGAAGCCACACCACAAGACTGTGCATGAGATCCTCAAGGAAACTGTGCCCATCACTTTTGCCCGATACCTTTAGATTAGGAGAAACCTGCAAGGCCCCTGAGCGAAGCCAAATAATGGAGGCCGCTCTGGGCACAAATGCACAGTCTGAGACACCCTGATCACCTCCATACAGGCAGACACCCAAGTCAGTGCTCCTGAGTCAGAAGATTGAACCTGACATGCCCCGAGGACTTCATTGGCACACTAGATTAGGTTTACACGTATCTGTCGTCAGAGGCCTGCTCTGGAATATCAACTTATGATAAAATATATAGTCCCTGAGCCACAGAACAGAATATGTTCTCCCCAAAAAGGAAGCCATGCTCCTGGAATTGTGTCATACCCTAAGGGTATTTGGATCCTGAATGGCCCCTTAGCAACCAGCACATTCTATGATATTCCTGGTAACAAACCATCATTGTGCCCCATCTTCATGAGACTCCATGTCAACTCAAGGTCTCGATATATTGCCCCAGAGCCACCAGAATGCACCTGCCATGTTCCTCAGCTGCAATGGTCAATGGAGGGGTGATTTCCAGGCATCCCTGTGGGGTTCTCTGCTACAAAACTTTCCACATGGAGAAACCAGAGAAAACAAACCAGACTTCTCCTGTCCGGTAGAAAGAAACTTTGCTATTTGGAGCATCTCACAAGCCCCAGCATGGGAAATCCTCCATGGTCTCTTGACGCCACCCTTCCATTTGTGGGTAATCACAGACACAAACTCCAGTGTGAGCAAACATCTGACATCCACCCTTACTCAGGTGCTGGATATTCGAAACGGCAGCTGCACACTGGAACTGCCTTTTGCTTTTCACTGAACTTAACCATAGCTTTGTATTACTATTCTATCCTCACCACACTGCTCCACAATATCTCTTGATAGGGAATTCTGGAGCCACAACGCAGTATTCTGCCTTCCACATAGAAAGAAGAAGGACCTGTTGAGTCTGCCCAGAAACTGCACATGAGGATCAATCTACTCAGACCACGAGGCAACCCTGATTAATAGATTTCCCTGACCACTAGTGCTGTGTCTGACAGAGTCTAAGCCCCGACCTCGTTTCAGCCACCCAGAGGTGAGGGCCCATATTTAGCATGAGAGATCAGCAATGGCCCTGGGCCATCATCTGTACCCATCCTTGGTATCCAGTCATCTGTCCCCCAAACTTTGCTGGAATTCCTGCCAATGGCGAACCTGAAACACAATAGAGAACACCTCCTTCCCCATGGCAGGAATATTGGCTGTTGGGATGGTTGTCCAACCCTCAGCGTGGGAGCCAGCTGCATGGCCAAGGAGACCATGCCCACTCCTGAGGGCCGACATGGGCACAGGCAGGCATGGTGATCCTCAGCCTGAGCATGTTTTCAAACAAACACTCTCAGTTGCTCCTCCAGTACCAGCATTGCAGGCCTGGTATGCCCCTAGGCCCAAATCCTAACCCTTGGTGGGATTTTCCAGGTGCCCAGACCCAGAGTCCGTCTCAGAATCCCTGTTTGGGGCACCCTTAAGATGGAAAACAGCACTCTTCCCTTCCCTGAGAAAGGCACCAAACTATTGGGAGCCGCCAGGATCCTTAGAGAGAAAAAATCTCCCATGGACCCATGAAAACAAACCTGCATTCCGAGGCCATCCTGTCCACACAATCCAGAGAGAAAAGTCTTTGCTACCGCCTTCGAGTCATCCTATTTACATTTCCTGACGAGCTGCCCTCCTTGTCTATGCATTGGGCCTGTGATCATCTCGACACTAACCCTAACCCCAGTTTGTGTTTGCCGACTTCTCTCCCAAAACCATGGCTTACATGCCCACCAAGATGTGGTCCCTCAAGCCACATCACAGGAAAGTTCCTGCCATCCCCAAGAAAACAGTGCCCATCAGGTTGTCCAAACCCTCCAGATTAGGAGAAACCTGCCAGGCCCCTGAACCCACCCCAATATTGGCGGTTGCTCTGGATGCAAACGTGCAGTCTGAACCACCCTGAGCACCTCCATCGAGGCAGAAAGCCAAGTCAATGGTTCTGAGTCAGATGATTGAACCTGACATGCCCCTAGGACTTCACTGGAACCCTAGATTGGGTCTTCAGACATCTGTTCTCAGAGTCCTGTTCTGGAATACCAAGTTATGATACAACATGTGGTCCCTGATTCCCACAACAGAACATCTCCTGTCTCCAGAAGGAAAATGTGCTCTTGGATCTATGTCCAACTTTCAGGGTAGATGGATCCTGCATGACCCATTAGCCCCAGCACCTTCTATGATCTCCCTGGTAACAAACCAGCATTGTGACCCAACTTCCTGAGACTTGATGCCAACTCAAGGTGTTGGTACTTTGCCCAAGAGCCATGAAACGAATCTGCCATGTTCCTCAGGTACAAAGGTCAATGGACGTGTGCTTTCTAGGCATCCAAGAGGTAGTTCTCTGCTACACAAAAATTCCACATAGGGAACCCTAGAGCAAACAAATAAGACTGCTCCTGTCAGATTGAAGGAAACCTTGGTTGTTTGGAGCATCTCACAAGCCCCAGCCTGGGAAGTCCTCCACATTCTCTTGATGCCAACCCTCCATTTGTTAGTCATCATAGACACAAATTCCAGCATGAGCAAACATCTGACATCTGCTCTTACTCAGGTGCTGGATATTCGAATCAGTCACGCACACTGGAAATACCTTTCACTTGACACTGTATTCTTGCATAGTTTGGGTTTACAATTCCATCCTCACCCTACTGGACTGCAAGTCCTCTTGAGAGGGAATTAGGGAGACAAAACGCAACATTCTGCCTTCCCCATAGAAAGAAGAAGGGCCTGGTGAGTCTGCCCAGAAACTCCCCATGAAGATCAATCTACTTGGCCCTCGAGGGAACCCCGATTTATATTTTGCGCTGGCCACTAGCGCTGTGTCTGAGAGAGCCTGAGCCCCAACCTCGTGTCAGCCACCCAGAGTGTGGGGCCCTTATCCAGCATGTGGGACTGGCCATGGCCCAGTCATCTCTACCCATCCTTGGTATTCCGGCAACTATCCCAGACCTTTGCTGGAATCCCTACCAGTGGGGGAACCTGAAGCACAATTGAGAACTCCTCCTTCCCCATGGCAGGAAGCCTGGCTGTTGCTATGGGTGCCCAACCCTCAGAATTAGAACCAGGTGCATGGCCAATGAGACAACGCCCAATCATAAGGGCCGCCTGGGCCAAAGCAGGCATTGTGTCCCTCAACCTTAGCATGCATTCAAACAAATGCTCTCAGTTGTTTCTGCAGTGTCCCGCATCGCAGGCCTGGTATGCCGTTAGGACCAAATCCTAACACTTCGTGGGATTTTCCATGCCAACATAACCAGAGCCCGTCTCTGGAATCTCTGTTTTGAAGCACCCCTATGATGGAAAACAGCAATCTTCCCTCCCCTGAGAAAACTATTAGGAGCTGCCAGGATGCGTAGAGAAGAAAAATCTCCCAGGGCTCCATAAGACCACACCTTCATTCCGAGGCCATCCTGGACACACAATCCAGATACAAGAGACTGTGCTACCACCTTCGAATCACCTGGTTTACAGTTCCAGACGAGCTGCCCTACAGACCTATGCATTGGGCCTGTGATCACCTCGCCATTAACCCTACCCCAAGTTTGTGTTTGCAGACTTCTTTCCCAAAACCATGGCTCACATGCCCTCTATGATGGGTCTCTGTAGCCACACCACAGGAAAGATCCTGCTATCCCCAATGAAACTGTGTCAATCACAGTTGCCCAAACCCTCCAGATTAGGAGAGACCTGCAAGTCCCCTGAGCCCAGTCCAATATTGGAGGCCACTCTGGACACAAATGCACAGTGTGCAACACCCTGATCACCTCCATCCAGGAAGACACCCAAGTCAATGGTCCTGAGTCAGAAGATTGGTCCCTGAACCCCACAATAGAATATCTCCTGTCCCCAGATGGAATTCGTGCTCTTCAACTTGTGTCAAGGGTCGGGGTATATGAATTATGCACAGCCCCTTAGCCCCCAGCACATTCTAAGATCTCTCTGGTAACAAACAAACAGCATTGTGATCCATCTTCATGAGATTCCATGTCACTTCAAGTCCTTGGTAATTCGCCCCAGAGCCACCAGAATGAACCTGCCATGTTCTTCACCTGATATGGTCAGTGGAGGTGTGCTTTCCAGGCATCCATGTGGGAGTGCTCTTCTACTTATTCTTTCCACATGTGGGACCCTGGAGCAAACAAACCAGACTGCCACTGACCAGTAGAAGGGAACCCTCTGTTTGGAGCATCTCAGAAGCACCAGCAGGAGAAATCCTCCATGGCCCTTGACACAACCCCTCCATTTGTCAGTCATCATAGACAAAAACTCCAGCATGAGAAAACATCTGAAATCTGCCGTTATTTAGATTCTGCACTTTCTCTTCCACCACTGCACACTAGAACTGCGTTTCACTTGACACTGAATTTATCCATAGCTTGGGTTTAGAATTCCATCCTCAGCCTCCTGGTCTGCAAGCCCTCTAGAGAGGGAATTTGGAGCCACAAGGCAACATTCTCCATTCCCACTAGAAAGAAATAGGGCCTGGTGAATCTTCCCAGAAACTCCACATGAGGTTCAATCTACTTGGCACTCGATGGAACCTTGATTTATAGGCTGTCCTGGGCACTAGTACTAGTACTAGTACTAGTACTGTGTCTGACAGAGCCTGAGCCAAGACCTAGTTTCAGGCACCCAGAGATATGAGCCCATATCCAGCATGTGAGATTGGCCAGGGCCCAAGTCCATCATCTCTACCCATCCTTGGTATTCAGGCACCTGTCCCCAGACCTTTTATGTAATCCCTACCAATGGGGTAACCTAAAGCACAATAGAGAACTCCTCCTTCCCCATGGTAGGAATCCTGGCTGTTGATATGAGTGTCCAAACCTCAAAGTGGGAGCCAGCTGCATGGCCAAGGAGACAATGCCCACTCATGAGGGCTGCCCTGGGCACAAGTAGCCATTGTAACCCTCAGCTTGATGAAGCCTTCAAAAAAATGCTCTTAGTTGCACCTCCAGGATCCTGCATTGCAGGCCTGATATGCCCTTAAGCCCAAATCCTAACACATCGTGGGATGTTCCATGTGCACATACCCAGAGCCCGTCACTGGAATCCCTGTTTTGAGGCACCCCTAAGATGGAAAACAGCACTCTTCACTTCCCTGAGAAAGCCACCAAACTAGTGGGATCCCCCAGGATCCTTGAGAAGAAGAATCTCCCATGGTCCCATGAGTCCACACCTGTATTCCGAGGCCAGCGTGGATATGCTATCCAGATACAAGAGACTGTGCTACTGGCTTCGAGTCACCTGATTTACAGTTCCTGACGTGCTGCCCTCCAGATCTTTGGATTGGGACTGTGAACACCTCTCCATTAACCTTATCCCGAGTTTGTGTTTGCAGATCTCTCTCTAAAAACAATAGCTCACATGTCCTCCAGGATGGGGCCCCTAGAGTCACACCACAAGACTGTGCTTGCCATCCCCAAGGAAACTGGGCCCATCACAGTTGCCCAAACCCTCCTGATTAGGAGAAACCCGGAAGGCTCCTGAGCACATCCCAATATTGGAGGCTGCTCTGGATGCAAATGCACAGTCTGAAACACCCTGATCACCTCCATCCAGGCAGACACCCAAATCAATGGTCCTGAGTCAGATAATTGAACCTGACATGGCCCTAGGACCTCATTGGAAGAGGGATTAACTTTTCAGGCACCTGTCCTCAGAGGCCTCTTCTGGAATACCAACTTATGATACAAATTATGGCCCCTGAGCCCCAGGGTGGGAAATCCTCCATGGCCTCTTGACGCCACCTCTCCATTTGTTGGTCATCGTAGACACAAACTCCAGCCTGAGCAAACATCTGACATCCGCCCATATTCAGGCGCTGATATTGGAATCAGCTGCTGCACACTGGAACTGCCTTTCGCTTTGCAATGAATTTAAGCCTAGCTTCAGACTACAATTTCATCCTCACCCTACTGGTCTGCCATATCTCTTGATAGGGAATTCTGGAGCCACAATGCAACATTCTGCCTTCTTCATAGATAGAAGGACCTGGTGAGTCTGCCCATAAACTGCACATGAAGATCAATATACTCAGCCCAGGAGGGAACCCCTATTTATAGTTTGCCCTAGCCACTAGTGCTGTGTCTGACAGAGCCTGAGCCCCTACCTCGTGTCAGCAACCCAGAGGGTGGGGCCCACATTAACCATGTGAGACCGGCCATGGCCCAGGGCTGTCATTACTACCCATCCTTGGTATTCAGGCATCTGTCCCCTAGATCTTAGCTGGAATCCCTACCAATGGGGGGACCTGAAGCACAATAGAGAATTCATCCTTCGCCATGGCAGGAATCCTGGCTTTTGGATGGGTGTCCAACCCTAGGAATGGGAACTGGCTGCATGGCTGAGTAGACATCGCCCAATCCTGATGGCCTCCGGGGCACAAGCAGGCATTGGGACCCTCAGCTTGACCATACTTTCAAACAAACGCTCTCAGTTGCACCTCCAGGATCCCGCATTGCAGGCCTGGTATGGCCCTAGGCCTAAATATTAACCCTTGGTGGGATTTTCCAAGCACTTAGACCCAGAGCTCATCTCTGGATTGCCTGTTTTGGGGCACGCTTAAGCTGGAAAACAGTACTCATCCCTTCCCGGAGAAATCCAACAAACTATTGAGAACCGCCAGGATCCTTGAGAGGAGAAATCTCCCATGGACCCTTGAGACAACACCTGCAATAAAGGCCATTCTGGAAATTAAATCCAGATACAATTACCTGTGCTACCACCTTTGAGTTACGTGATTTACAGTTCCAGACTTGCTGCCCTCCTGGTCTATGGATTGGGACTATGATCACCTTGCCACTAACCCTAACCTAAGTTTGTGTTTGCAGACTTCTCTCTCAAAATCATGGCGCACATGTCCTCCAGGATGGGGTCTCTGGAGTCACACCACAGGACAGTTCCTGCAATCCCCAAGGAAACTACCCATCACAGTTGTCCAAAAACCCCATATAAGGAGAAACCTGCAAGGAACCTGAGCCAACCCTAGTATTGGATGCCACTCTGGACACAAATGCACAGTCTGAAACACCCTCATCACCTGCATCCAGTCAGACACCAGAGTCAATGATCCTGAGTCAGAAGATTGAATGACATTCCCCTAGGGCCTCATTCAAACCCTTTATTAGGTTTTCAGGCTTCTGTCCTCAGAGACCTGTTCTGGATTACCAATTTATGATACAACATATGGCCGCTGAGCCCCACAACAGAATATCTCCTGCCCCCAGAAGCAATCCAGGCTCTTGGGCCTGTGTCAAATCCTCAGGCTAGATGAATCCTGCATGGCCCATTAACCACCAGCACATTCTAAGATCTCCCTGGTAACAAACCAACATTTTGACCCATCTTCATGAGGTTCCATGTCCAATCCAGTCTTTATTTCTTCGCCTCAAAGCCACCAGATGCCATGTTCCTTCGCTGTCATGGTCAATGAAGGTGTGCTTTCCAGTCACCCATGTGGGAGATCTATGTTATCCGAACTTTCGACATGGGGAACCATGGAGGAAACAAATCAGACTGCCCCTGTCTGGTAGAAGGAAACCTTGCTGTTTGGAGCATCTCAAAAACACCAGATTGGGAAATCCTCCATAACCTCTTGACGCCACCCCTCCATTTTTGTGTCATCATAGACACAAACTCCAGCATGAGCAAATATCTGACATCCACCCTCACTCAAGTGCTGAATATTGGATTCAAACATTGCACACTGGAAACTTCTTTCGCTTGATACAGAATGTAACCATAGCTTAGGTTTACAATTCCATCCTCAGCCTCCTGGTCCACAAGCCCTCTTGATAGTGAATTCTAGAGCCACAAAACAGCATTCTTCCTTCCCCTTACAAACAAGAAGGGCCTGGTGAGTCTGCCCAGAAACCATACATGAGGATCAATCTGCTCGGCACTCGAGGGAACCCCAATTTATAGGCTGCCCTGGGCACTAGTGCTGTGTCTGACAGAGCCTGAGCCAAGACCTAGTGTCAGCCACCCAGTGATCGGGGCCCATATCCACGATTTGATACTGGCCATGGCCCATGTCCATCATCTTTACCCATCCTTGGTATTCAGGCCTCTGTCCCCAGACCTTTGCTGGAATCCCCGCTAATGGGGGAACCTGAAGCAATATAGAGAACTCCTCTTTCCCCATGGCAGGATTCTGGCTGTTGGGATGGTTGTCCAACCCTCAAAGTGGGAGCCAGCTGCATGGCCAATGTGACCACGCCCACTCATGAGGGCCACCTGGGCATAAGCAAGTATTGTGACCCTCAGCCTGAGAATGATTTCAAACAAGACCTCTCAGTTGCACCTCCAGGATCCTGCATGCAGGCCTGGTAAGCCACTAGGCCCAAATCTTAACACTTGGTGGGATTTTCCAGGGGACCAAACCCAGAGTCCGTCTCTGGAATCCATATTTTGGGGCACCCCTAACATGAAAAACAGCACTCTTCCCTTCCCCGAAAAAGCCACCAACTATTGGGAGCCACCAGGATCCTTAGAGAGGAAAAATCTCCCATGGACCCATGAGGCCACAACTGCATTCTGAGGCCATCCTGCACACAATACAGAGAAAAAAGCCTGTGATTCTGCCTTTGAGTCACCCGATTAACAGTTCCTGAAGAGCTGCCATCCATGTCTATGCATTGGGCCTGTGATAACCTTGCCACTAACCCTAACCCAAGTTTGTGTTATCAGACTTCCCTCCCAAAACCATGGCTCACATGCCCTCCAGTTTGTGATAACTGGAGCCACACCACGGGATTGTACCTGTCTTCCCAAAGGAAACTGTGATTGTCACTATTAAACAAACCCTCTAGATTAGGAGAAACCTGCAACTCCCCTAAGCCTAGCCCAATATTGGAGGCCACTCTGGACGCAAATGCACAGTCTGACACACCATATCATCTACATCCAGGCTGATATCCAAGTCAATGGTCCTCAGACAGAAGATTGAACCTGACATGCTCCTAGGATTCACTGGAACACTAGAATAGGTTTTCAGGTATCTGTACTCAGAAGGCTGTTCTGCATATCA
The DNA here is from genome assembly GCF_964662115.1 of Mustela nivalis. Taxonomy (NCBI): domain Eukaryota; kingdom Metazoa; phylum Chordata; class Mammalia; order Carnivora; family Mustelidae; genus Mustela; species Mustela nivalis. The sequence continues at coordinate 138,458 of NW_028136261.1, read as the reverse complement.
ATGTATGATACAATATGGTCACTGAGCCACACAAAAGAACATCTGTCCTTAGAAGAAAGCTGTGCTCTGGACCTGTGTCAAACACTCTGGGTAGATGAATCCTTCAAGGCCCCCTGGCAACCAGCACATTCTATGATCTCCCTGACAAAATACCAGCATTGTGACCCATCTTCATGAGACTCCATGACAACTCCAGCCCTTGGTACTTCGGCCCAGAGCCACCAGAATGAAACTGCCATGTTCCTCTGCTGCCATGGTCAATGTAGGTGTACTTTCCAGGCATCCAGCGGGAGTGCTCTGATACCAACTTTCCACATGGGGAACCCTGGAGGAAACAAACCAGACTCCCCTGTACGGTAAAAGGAATCTTTTCTGTATGGAGTATCTCAAGCCTGAGGGTGGGTAATCCTCCATGGCCTCTTGAGGCCACCCATCCATTTGTTGGTCATCATAGACACTAACTCCAGCGTGAGCAATCAACTGACATCTGCACTTACTCAAGTGCTGGATATTTGAATCAGCTGCTACACACTGGAATTGCCTTATGCTTGGCACTGAATTTAAAAGTAGCTTGGCGGGACGCCTGGGTGGCTCAGTTGGTTAAACAGCTGCCTTCGGCTCAGGTCATGATCCCAGCGTCCTGGGATCGAGTCCCACATCAGGCTCCTTGCTCCGCAGGGAGCCTGCTTCTCCGTCTGACTCTGCCTTCCACTCTGTCTGCCTGTGCTTGCTCTCGCTCGCTCTCTGACAAATAAATAAAATCTTGAAAAAAAAAAAGTAGCTTGGGTTTGCAATTCCATCCTCACCCTGGTGTTCAGTAAGCTCTCTTGATAGGGAATTCTGAAGCCACAACACAGCATTCTGCCTTCCCCATAGCAAGAAAAAACAGCCTGGAGAGACTGCCCAGAAACCCTACATGAGGATAAATCTACTCGACCCTCGAGTGAACCCCATTTATAGGTTTACCTGGCCACTAGCGCTGAGTCTGACAGAACCTCGTCTCTGACCTCGTGTCAGGACCCAGAGACTGGGCTCCAACTCCAGAATGTGAGACCAGCCATGTCCCAGGGCTGTCATCTCTACCCATTTTGATTCAGGCATCTGTCCCCAGACATTTGCTGAAATCCCTGCCAATGGGGGAACCAGAAGCACAATAGGGAAATCCTCCTTCCCCATGGCAGGAATGATGGCTCTTGGGATGGGTTTCCAGACCTCAGAGTGGTAGCCAGCTGAATGGCCAATGATAACCCGCCCACTCATGAGGGCCGCCCTGGACACAAGCAGGCATTGTGACCCCCAACATGAGCATGCTTTCAAACAAACACTCTCAGTTGCATTCCAGAATCCAAATTTGCAGGCCTGATATTCCCCTAAGCACAAATCCTAATACCTGCTGGGATTTTTCAGGGGACCGGAAACACAGCCTGTCTCTGGAATCCCTGTTTTGGGACAACCCTAAGATGTAAAATAGCACTCTCCCCTTCGCCAAGAAAGCCACCATAGTATAGGGAGCCGCTAGGATCCTTGAGAGGAAAAATCTCCCATGGATCCATGAGACCACACCTGCATTCCGAGGCCATCCTGGACACAAAAGCCAGATACACAAGCCTGTGCTACCACCTTCAAGGCAACTAATTTATAGTTCCAGACGAGCTGCCCTCCAGGTCTATGCATTGGGCCTGCGATCACCTCACCGCTAACCTTAACCCGAGTTTGTGCTTACAGACTTCTATCCCGAAACCATGGCTCATATTTCCTCCAGGATGGGGTCTCTGGAGCCACACCAAAGGACTGTGCCTGCCATCCCCAAGGAAAATGTGTCCGTCACATTTGCCTAAAACTTCGAGATAAGGAGAAACCTGCAAGGCCCCTGAGCCCACCCCAATACTGGAGGCACCTCTGGACACAAATGTGCATTCTGAAATACGCTGATCACCTGAATCCAGGCAGATACCCAAGTCAGTTTTTCTCAGTCAGAAGATTGAACCTGACATGCTCCTATGACCTCATTGTAACCCCTGATTAGGTTTTCAGGCATTTGTAATCAGAGACCTGTTCTGGAGTACCAACTTAAGATACAACATATGGTCCCTGATCCCCACAACAGAACATCTCCTTTCTCTAGATGGAAGCCGTGCTCTTGGAACTGTGTCAAACCCTCAGGGTAGATGAATCCTACTTGGCCCGTAGCCACCAGCAGAATCTAAGATCTCACTGGTAACAAGCCAGCATTGTGAGCGATCTTCATGAGATTCCATGTCAACTACAGGCCTTGGTACTTCACCCCAGAGCCTTCAGAAAGAACCTGCCATGTTCCTCAGCTGCAATGTTCAGTGGAAGTGTGCTTTCCAGGCATCCATGTGGGAGTGCTCTGCTACCCAAACTTTCCACATGGGGGACTCTCGAGCAAACAAATCTGACTGCCCTATCCTGTAGAAGGAAACCTGGCTGTTTGGAGCATCTCACAAGCTCAAGTGTGGGAAATCCTCTATGACCTCTTTTCAACTCCTCTCCATTTGTCGGTCATTATAGACACAAACTCCAGCTTGAGCAAACATCTGACGTCTGCGCTTACTCAGGTGCTGGATATTCGAATCAGCCGCTGCACACTGGAAATGCCATTCGCTTGTCACTGAATTTATTCATAGCTTGGGTTTACAATTCCATCCTCACCCTACTGGTCCACAAGCCCTCATGATAGGGAATTCTGCAGCCACAACACAGCATTCTGCCTTCCCAATAGAAAGAAGAAGGGCCTGGTGAGTCTGCCCAGAAACTCCACATTATGATCAATCTACTTGTCCCTTGAGGGAACCCTGAATTATAGACAGCCCTGGCCCCTAGTGTTGTGTCTGACAGAGCCTAAGCCCCGACCTCGTGTCAGCCACCTAGAAGGCGGGGCCCATATCCCGCATGTTAGACTGGCCACGGAACAGAGCCGTCATCTTTACCCATCCTTGGTATTCAGGCATGTGTCCCCAGACCTTTCCTGGAATCCCTACCAATGAGGGAACCTGAATCACAATAGAGAAATCCTCATTCCCCATGGCAGGATTCCTGTAAGTTCGGAAGGGTGTCCAACACTCAGAGTGTTAGCCTACTGAATGGCCATTGAGACCACCCCCATTCCTGAGGGCCACCCTATGCAAAAGCTTGCATAGTGACCCTCAACCTGAGCATGCTTTCAAACAAACGCTCTCAGTTGTATCTCCAGGACTTGCATTGGAGGCCTGGTAAGCCCCTATGCCCAAATCATAACCCTTGGTGGGTATTTCCAGGTGCCCAGAGCCAGAGCACTTCTCTGCAATCCCTGTTATGGGACACCCTTAATATGGAAAACAGAACTCTTTCCTCTCTGAGAAAGCCACCACATTATAAGGAGCCGCCAGGATACTTGAGAGGAAATATCACCCATGGACACCTTAGACCACACCTGCATTCTTAGTCCATCGTGGATACACAATCCAGATAAAAAAGCCTGTGCTACCTTCTTTGAGGCATGCGATTTACATTTCACACGGAGCTTCCCTCCAGGAGTATGCATTGGGCCTACAATCACTTCGCCACTAAACCTAACCCGCATTTGTGTTTGCAGACTTCCCTCCCAAAACCATGGCTCTCATGCCCTCCAGCATGGGGTCTCTGGAGCCACACCACAGGACTGTGCCCACCATTGCCAAGGAAACTGTGCCCATCAAATTGCCCTATCTTTCCAGATTAGGAGAAACCTGCAAGGCCCCTGAGCCCACCCCAATACTGGTTGCCACTCTGTACACAAATGCACAGTCTGGAACACCCTGATCACCTACATCTAGGCAGACTTTGAAGTCAATGATACTGAGTCAGAGGATTGAACCTGACATTCCGTTAGGATTTTATTGGAACCCTAGATTAAATTTTCAGGCATCTATCCTCAGAGGCCTGTTCTGCAATACCAAATTATGATACATTTGGTCCGTTAGCCCCACATCAGAACATCTCTGGTCCGAGAAGGAAACCGTGCCCTTTGACCAGTGTCAAACCCTCAGGGTAGATGAATCCTACATGGTCCCTTAGCCACCAGCACACTGTAAGGTCTCCATGGTAACAAACCTGCATTATGACCCATCTTCATGAGACTTCATGTCAACTCCAGGCCTTGGTAATTCGCCCAAGAGCCACCAGAACGAATTGGCCATGTTTCTCAGCTGCAATTTTAATGGAGGTGTGCTTTTCAGGCATTCACGTGGGAGTGCTCTGCTACCCAAACTTTCCACATGGGGGACCCTGGAGCAAATAAACCAGACTCCCCCTGTGTGGTAGAAGGAAACTTTACTGTTTAAAGCATCTCACAAGCCCCAGCATGTGAAATCCTCCATGGCCTCTTGACGCCACCCCTCCATTCATCGGTCATCATAGACATAAACTCCAGCATGAGGAAATGTCTGACTTTCACCTTTACTCAGGTGCTGGATATCTGGAATCAGACACTGCACAATGGAACTGCCTTTTGCTTGGCACTGAATTGAACCTTAGCTTGAGTTTACAATTCCATCCTCACCCTACTGGTCCCCAAGCCCGCTTGATAGGGAATTCTGGGGCCACAACGCAGCTTTTTGCCTTCCCCTTAGAAAGAAGAAGGGCATGGTGATTCTGCCCAGAAACTCTGCATGAGGATCAATCTGCTCAGCCCTTGAGGGATCCCTGATTCATACTCAGCCCTGACCACTAGTTCTGTTTCTGACAGAGCCTGAGTGCTCAATTCATGTCTGCTACTCAGAGAGTCAGGCATGTGAGACTGGCCATGTCTCAGGTCCCTCATCTCTACCCATCCTTGGTATTCAGGCATCTGTCCCCAGACATTTGCTAGAATACCTGCTAATGGGGGAACCTGAGGCACAATAGAGAATTCTTCCTTTTCCATGGCAGGAATCCTGGTAGTTGGGATGGGTGTCCTACATTAAAGTGGTAGCCAGCTGCATGGCCAAGGAGACAACTCCCACTCATAAGGGCTGCCCTAATCACATCAGGCATTGTGACACTCAGACTAGCATGCTTTCAAACAAACGCTCTCAGTTGTACCTCCAAGTCACACATTGTAGGCCTGGTACTCCCCTAGGCCCAAATCCTAATCCTGGTGGGATTTTCCAAGCACCCAGACTCACAGCCCTTCTCTGGAATCCCTTTTTAGGGAACATCTAAGATTGAAAACAGCACTCTTCCATTCAAACGAGAAAGCCACCATACTATTGGGAGCTTCCAGGATCTGTAGAGAGGAAAATACTCTCATGGAAACATTAGAACACACCTGCATTCCAAGGCTAACATGGACACACAATCCAGATACAAAAGCCAGTGCTAGTGCCTTCGAGGTACGTGATTTACAGTTCCTGACGATCTGCCCTCCAGGTCTATGCATTGGGCCTACGATCACCTCGCAACTCAACCTAATCCGAGTTTGTGATTGCAGACTTCTCTCCCAAAACCATGGCTTACATGCCCTCCACGATGGAGTCTCTGGAGCCACACCACAGGACTGTGCCTGCCACCCCCAAAGAAACCGTGCCCACAAATTTTCCTAAACCTTCAAGATTAGGAGAAACCTGCAAGGCCCCAGAGCCCACCCCAATATTGGAGGCCACTCTGTACACAAAGGCACAGTCAGAAACACCCTGATTGCCTACATATAGGCAGACACCGAAGTCAATGGTCCTGAGTCTGATGATTGAACCTGAAATTCCCCTTGGACTTCATTGGAACCCTAGATGAAGTTTTTAGGCATCTGTCCTCAGAGGCCTGTTCTGGAATTCCAACTTATGATACAACATTTGGTCCGTGAGCCCCACAACAGAACATCTCCGATACCCAGAAAAAAACCGTGTTCTTCGACCGGTGTCAAACCATCAGGATAGACTAATCATACATGGCCCCTTAGCCACCAGCACATAGTAAGATTTCCGTGGTAACAAAACTGCATTGTGACCCAACTTCATTAGAAACCAGGCCTTGGTACTTTGCCCTAGAGCAACCAGAAAGAACCTGCCATGTTCCTTAGGTGCAATGGTCAATGTAGGTGTGCTTTCCAGTATCCACGTGCGAGTACTATGCTACCCAAACTTTGCACATGGGGGAACCTGGTGTAAACAAACCAGACCTCCCCTGTCCAGTAGAAGGAAACCTTATGTTTGGATCAACTCACAGGCCTCAGCCTGTAAACTGCTCCATGGCCTCTTGATGCCACCACTCCATTGGTCAGTCATCATAGACACAAACTCCAGTCTAAGCAAACATCTGACATGCACCCTTATCCCGGTGCTGGATGTCTTGAATAAACCACTGCACATTGGATCTGCCTTCCACTTGGCACTGAATTGAACCATAGTTTGTGTTTACAATTCCATCCTCACCTGACTGGTCCCTAAGCCCTCTTGATAGGGAAATCTGGGGCCACAACGCAGCATTCTGCCTTCCCCATCGAATGAAGAAATGCCTAGTGAGTCTGCCCTGAAAACCCACATGAGGATCAATCAGGTCGGCCCTCGAGTCAACACCGATTTATAGGCTGCCATGGCCACTAGTGCCGTGTCTGACAGAGCCTGAGCTCGACTGAGTTTCAGCCACTAGAGGTCAGGCCCCATATCTAGCATTTGGGATTGCCATGGCCCAAGTATGTCATCTCTACCCATCCTTGATATTCAGGCACCTGTCCCCAGACCTTGGCAGGGATCCCTGCCAATTAGGGAACTTGAAGCACAATAGAGAACTCTTCTTTCCCCATGGCAATAAACCTGGCTTTTGGGATGGGTGTTCTACCCTCAAATGGGGAGCCAGTTACAACATCAATGACACCACACACACTCCTGAGGACTACCCTTGGCACAAACAGGCATTGTGACCCTCACCCTGAGCATGCTTTCAAAAAATCCCTCTCAGATTCACCACAATGATCCCTCATTTCAGGCCTGGTATGCCTGTAGGTTCAAATCATAAAACTTGGTGGGATTTTCGAGGTGCCCAGACCCAGAGACCATCTCTGGAATTTTTGTTTTGGTGCACCCTTCAGATGGAAAACAGCACTCATCCCTTCCCCAAAAATGTCACCAAATTATGAGGAGCCACCAGGATCCATAGAGAGGCAATGTCTCCCATGGACCCATGAGAACACACCTGCATTCCGAGGCCATCCTGGACACACAATCCGGAGAGAAAAGCCTGTGCTACTGCCTTCTATTCACCCTAATTACAGTTCCAGATGAGCTGCTCTCAAGGTATATGCATTGGGCCTGTGATCACCTCGCCACTCACCCTAATTCAAATTTGTGTTTGCAGACTTATCTACCAAAACCATGGCACACATGCCCTCCAGGATGGGGTCTCTGGATCCACACTGCAGGACTGTCCCTGCCATCCACAAGGAAACTGTTTCCATCACAGTTGCCCAAACTGTCTAGATTAGGAGAAACCTACAAGGCCTCTGGGCCTACCCCAATTTCGGCGGCCGCTCTGAACACAAATGCACAGTCTGAAATACCCTGATCCCCTACATCCAGGAACACAGCCAAGTCAATGGTCCTGAGTCAGAATAATGAACCTAACATGCCCCTAGGACGTCATTGGAACCATTGATTCGGTTTTCAGACATGTGTCCTCAGAGGCCTGTTCTAGAATGCGAACTTATGATACAGCATGTGGTGGCTGGACCACACAACAGAACATCTCCTGTCCCCAGAAGGAAACCGTGCCCTACAATCTGTGCAAGAGTAGTAGATTCCTGCACAACTACTAAGCCACCAGCACATTCTAAGATCTACCTGGTAACAAACCAGCTGTGTGGCCCATCTGCAAGAGATTCCATGTCAAATCAAGGACTTGGTACTTTGCTACAGAGACACCAGAATAAAGCTGCCATGTTCTTCAGTTGCAATGGTCAATGAAGTTGAACATTCCAGGCATCCATGCGGTAGAGCTCTGCTACCCAAACTTTCCACATGGGGGACCCTGGAGCAAATAAACCACACTCCACCTGTCCAGTAGAACGAAACCTTGCTATTTGGAGCAGCTCATGAGTCTCAACGTGAAAATCCCTCCATGGCTTCTTGACGCCACCCCTCCATTTGTCAGACATCATAGACACAAACTCCAGTGTGAGCAAATATCCGACGTCCTCCCTTACTAAGGTGCTGGATATCTCGAAAAAGCTGCTGGACACAGGAACTGCCTTCCGCTTGGCAGTGAATTGAACTGTAGCTTGTGTTTCAATTCCTTCCTCACCCGACTGGTCCCCAAGCCTTCTTGATAGCGAATTATGGAGACACAACACAGCATTCTGCCTTCCTGATAGAAACAAGTGCCTGGTGAGTCTGGCCAGAAACCCCACATGAAGATAAATCTGCTCGGCCCTATATCGGAGGGACCCTGATTTATAGGTTGCCCTGGCCACTAGTGCTGTGTCTGACAGAGCCTGAGCCCAGACCTAGTGTCAGTCACCAGAGTTTGAGCCCCACATCTAGCATTTGGGATTGCCATGGCTCACGTATTTCATCTCTACCCATCCTTGGTATTCAGGCACCTGTCCCCAGACCTTTGCTGGAATCCCTGACAATGGGGCATCCTGAAGCACAATAGAGAACTCCTCCTTCTTCATATCAGGAAACTTGGCTGTTAGGATGGGTGTTCAACCCTGAAAGGGGGAGTCATTTACAAGTCCAGTGAGACCACACAAACTCCTCAGGGATGCCCTGGAGGCAAACAGGCCTTGTGACCCTCAGCCTGAGCATGCTTTCAAACAATCCTTCTCTGTTGCACCACCATGAACCCGCATTGCAGGCCTAATATGCCCCTAAGCCCAAATCCTAGCACATGTTGTGATGTCCCAGATGCCATGAACCAGAGCCCGTCTCTGGAATCCCTGTTTTGGGGCACCCATAAGGTGGAAAACATCACTCTCCCCTTCCCCGAAAAAGCCACCAAACTATGGAGAGCCACCAGGATCCATAGAGAGGAAAAGACTCCCATGGACCCATGAGACCACACCTGCATTCCAAGGCCATGCTGGACACACAATCCAAAGAGAAAAGCCTGTGCTACTGCCTTCCAGTCTCCCTAATTATAGTTCATGACGAGCTTCCCTCCAGGTCTACGCATTGGGCCTGTGATCACCTCGCCACTCACCCTAATTTGTATTTGTGTTTGCAGACTTCTCTCCCAAAACCATGGCTCACATGCCCACCAGAATGTTATCTCTGAAGCCACAACACAGAACTCTGGCTGCCAACCCCAAGGACACTGTGCATATCAGATTTGCCCAAACCTTCCAGATTAGGAGAAACCTGTGTGGCCCCTGAGCCCACACCAATATTGCCGGCCACTCGGGATGGAAATGCGCAGTCTGAAACACCCTTATCACCTACATCCAGGGAAATAGCCAAGTCAATGATCGTGAGATAGACGATTGAACCTAAAATGCCCCTAGGCTCTCAATGGAACCCCATTAGGTTTTTAGGCATCTGTCCTCAGGGGCCTGTTCTGAAATACCAATCTATGACACATCATGTGGTCTCTGAGCCACACGACAGAACATCCCCTGTCCCCAAAAGAATACCATGCTCTTCGACCTGTGCCAAACCCTCAGGGTAGGAGAATCCTGCATGGCACCTTAGCAACCAGCACATTCTAAGTTCTCCCTGGTAACAAACAAGCATTGTGACCCATCTGCAAGAGATCCCATGTCAACTCAAGGCCTTGGCACTTTGTCCCAGAGCCACCAGAACGAATCTGCCATGTTCCTCAGCTGCAATTGTCAATGGAGGTGTGCTTTCCTGGCATCCATGCCGGAGAGCTCTTCTTCACAAACTTTCCACATGGGGAAACCTAGAGTAAACAAACCAGACTTCACCTACACTGTACAAAGAAATGTTACTTTTTGCAGCAGTTTACAGGCCTCAGCATGTGAACTCCTCCATGGCCTCTTTATACCACCCCTCCACTTGTCGGTCATCATAGACAAAAACTTTAGTGTGAGCAAGCATCTGACATCCACCCTTATTCCAGTCCTGGATGTCTCGAGTAAACTGCTACAAATTGGAACTGCCTTGTGCTTGGCACTGAATTGAACCATAGCTTTTGTTTACAATTCCACCCAAAACTGACTGGTTCCCAAGCTCTCCTGATTGGGAAACCTGGAGCCACAACACAGCATTCTGCCTTCCCTATTGAATGAACAAATGCCTGGGAATCTTCCCAAGAAACTCCACATGAGGATCAATCTGCTCCGCCCTCGAATCTACTCTGATATAAAGGCTGCCATGGCCACTAGCGCTGTGTCTGACAGAGCCTGAGCCCCGACCGAGTTTTAGGCCTCATATCTAGCATTTGGGATTGCTATGGCCCAAGTACGTCATCTCCACCCATCCTTGGTATTCAGGCACCTATCTCGAGACCTTGCTGGAAACCCTGCCAATGGGGCAACCTGAAGCACAGAGGAACCTGACAGAAGAGAACTCATCCTTCCTCATGGCAGGACATTTGGCTGTTGGGTTGGGTGTCCAACTCTCTAAGAGGGAGCCAGATATATGAACAATGAAACCACTCCCACTCCTGAGGGCCGCCATGGGAGCAAACAGGCATTGTGAGACTCAGCCTGAGCAAGCTTTCAAACAATCCCTCTCAGTTGCACCATCATGATCCTGCATTGCAGGCCTCATACACCCCTAGGTGCAAATCCTAACCCTTGGTGGGAAGTCCCAGATGCCCAGAAAAAGAGCCTGTATCTGGAATCCCTGTTTGGGGGCACCCATAAGATGGAAAACAACACTCTTCCCTTCCCCAAAAAAGCCACCAAACTATGAGCTGCACAGATCCATAGAGAGGAAAAGTTTCCCATGGACCCATGAGACTATACCTGCATTCCAAGGCCATCCTGGACACACAATATAGAGAGAAAAGCCTGTGCTACTGCCTTCCAGTCACCCTAATTACTCTTGACAAGCTGCACTCCAGGTCTACTCATTGGGCCTGTGATCACCTTTCCACTAACCATAACCCACATTTGTGTTTGCAGACTTCTCTCCCAAAACCATGGCTCATATGCCCTCCAGGACAGGGTCTCTGGATCCACAACACATGACTGGGCCTGCCATCCCCAAGGAAACTGTGCCCGTCAAACCTGCCCAAACCTTCCAGTTTAGGAGAAACACGCAAGAGCCCTGAGCCCGACCCAATATTGTCGGCAGCACTGGACACAAATGCCAGTCTGAAACGCCCTGATCACCTACATCCAAGCAGACAGCCATTTCAATGTTCCTGGGTCAGAAGATTTTACCTGACATGCTCCTAGGACGTCATTGGAACACTAGATTAGGTTTTCAGGCATCTGTCCTCAGGGTCCTGTTCTGAAATACCAACTTAGGATACAACATGTGGTCCCTGAGCCACACAATAGAATATCTCCTGTCCCCAGTAGGAAACCATGCCCTTCGACCTGTGCCAAACCCTCAAGATTGGAGAATCCTGCACAGCACCTTAGACACCAGCACAAACTCTAGTTTGTGCGTTGACCCATACCACAAGCTTTCCATCTGATGGACAGTCGAGTCCTGTTGAATGGCTCCAGGATGTCCCATACGGAAAGACTGGAGAGCAGGATTCGAAGGATGGATGCCTGTACAGCATACCTCACATTCCCATTGGCTCTTTGTGACAAGACATGTTTGAACTACTGGCTCTGGGGCGAGCTAACTAGGGTGCTGAATTGAAATGGACTCTCCTGCGGATGGGTCATAATGTGGGTTTGTGTGCATGGAGACCTTGGAATATGTTGGCAGCTCAGGGGCCATGAAGTATTCGCCTAACCGAAGGGTGTAATATTGCTCCAATTAAAAAGAGATCCCTATGTGGAGATGAGACAGGTTCTCTTTGGTGCCTCAGAAAAGCCCCAGATACTGGTCTTCAAACCAATTCTCTGAGTAGAGACACCTGGAAACCAAAGCTAGGGTTCAGATTAGAGCCTAGATGCCTGTCCGTTTCAATTTTCTGTCTCTGGGGACACTGTCTGAGTATCTAAGTGAAGATAGTTGCTCAGCTGGTGTCAGAGTGCCCCTCTTAGTCCATGGCCGAGGCATGGCCTTGGAGACCTTATTGGATTCTCCTAATCTCTAGGGTTGTGGCCAATGGATTGGGTACAGTTTTCTTGGAGAGGACTGGCACAGTCCTTCAGTGTGTCTCCATAGGCCCTAGCCTGGAGGGTGTGTGGGTCCGGGCTGTGGGTACAGAAGTCTGAAAACACAAACTCGGCTTGGGTGTGGAGCCGAGAGCATGGCAGGATGGACCCACAGACCGTGAGAGGAGATTCTCAGCTTATGAAAGAAGGGCAAATGGGAGGCAGTCACGCAAGCTTTTGTCTTTGGATGTTTTGTCTCCCATAGCCGTGGAATGTAGGGGTGACCTCAGGGGCTATGGAAGAGTCTCCCTCTCTGAGGAGTTGGTCCAGCTCTTAAGATTTTGGGGACATTTTGTGGGAAGGGTGGAGTCCTGCTGTCTGGCTCAGGTGTTCTTCCAGGAGAGGGACTCCAGATCACAGTCCTGGGTTCGAGCAAATGGAATACTCGAGCTCTTGTGAAGATTGGGATCATAGGGGCTTGGCAAGCCCCATTTGCGGGCTCTTGGTCGAGGCCCTGAGAGACCTTACTTCGACATGGGGCCCATGCTGATGGTCCCAATGCGAGTTTGTACCCAAGGAGGCACTCAAGTTTAGGCTTGGCCTCAGGGGCCATGAAGGTTTCTCCTACACTGAAGGTATGACTCCATGCCAACAGCAAGCTTTCCAGCCATGGGGAAGGAGAAGATCTGATTTGTGCTTCAGTTACCCACGTTTGCCAGGATTTGATATAATATCTAGGGTCAGATATCTGAAAACCCAGGTTGGGAAGAGATGACGGCATAAGGCCATGGCCTGTCTGATGTGCTTAGTGTGCAGCCAGCTGTTTCCTTGTCTGTCGGGACGTCAGGCTGTGTCAGACAGAGCATTACTGACCAGGGTAGCCTTTCCAGTTAGGGTGCGGTCGAGGCCAGAGCAGGTTGGTTCTCATTTGTGGTTTCTGGAGAGCCCCATAGGGCAACGTTTTTCTTCTGGTGGGCAGGCAGAAAACTGTGTTGTGGTTCTGGAATTCCCAGTCTGGAGGGCTTGTTTGCCAGGAGTGTGAAGAGGGAAGTCTGAAAACACAAGCTAGCGTTAGGTTTGGGGCCAAGGGCATGGCAGGCCCACTCTGCAGAGACTGAATCAAGATCTCCTGCATCTGAGGTCAGGGCGAGTATCAGACGTTGCCTCAGGTTGGAGTTTGTGTCCATTATGGCCCCTTCCTGAAGGGGGTGGGGGCGTCATGAGGCCAGGGAGGTTTCCCAACGCTGGGAGTTATGAGCTGCCCCAAACATCAAGGTTTCCTCTGTAGGACAGTCGAGTACTATGAGATGGTTCTAGGATGACCCCTACAGAAAGACTCGAGAGAAGGGGTCTAAGCATGAATGTCTGCAAATGCCACCTCACATTCCCACTGGCTGCTTGGGGCAAGGCAGGCTCAATCTGCAGGCTCTTGGGCGGGTTTCTCAGAGGGCTGAGTTGAAATGGACTCTCCTGAGGATGAGTCATACTGTGGGTTGTTGGCCATGGAGACCTTGGAATGTGGCGGTGGCTCAGGGACTCTGCAGGTTTCTCCAAACCGAAGGGTTTGACACAGCTCCAACAATGAAGCTTCCCATGTGGAGACGATAGTTGTTCTGTTTGGTGTCTCAGGAAAGCCCCAGATGCTGGTCTTCAAACCCAGGCCTCTGAGGAGTGACACCTGGAAACCAAAGCAAGAGTTCAGATTAGGGCCCAGGGGCCTGTCTGGTTCAATCTACTGTCTCTGCCGACATCTGTCTGTGTTTCTGCATGGAGGTAGTTGCTCAGCTAGTGTCAGGATGCCTTTGTCCAGAGAGACTTATAGTAGTGGGATGTCCTCGGGGGCCTTGAGGTTTCTCCTATTCTGTGGGGTTATGGGCAATGGAATGGGCATAGTCTCCTTGGAGAGAGCAGGACAGTCCTGTGGTGTGGCTCCAGAGGCCCCAGCCTGGTGGCTGTGTGGGCCAGGGCTGTGGGGACAGACATCCAAAAACACAAACTCGGCTGAGGTTTGGGGCTGAGGTTATGGCAAGAGTGATCTACAGTCCGTGAGGGGAGCTCATTGTGATTAGAAAGTAAGGCGAGTGAGAGGCGGTCGTTCAGGCTTATGTCTCTGGATGTTGTATTCATGATGGTCATTTAATGTAAGCATGGTCTCATGGGCCATGGAAGGTCCCTCTCTGGTGATTTGTCCGGCTCCCAAGAGATTGGGGTCATTTTGTGGGAAGGGAGGAGTCCTGTTTTCTGTCTCATGTGTCCCCACAATAGAGGGATTCTAGAGCAGAGCACTGGGTACATACAACTGGAATACCCACCCTCTGGTTAGGCCTGGGGTCCTATGGGCATGGCAAGCCCATATGCAGATTCTTGGTCCAGCCACTGAGAGACGTTACTTGAATAGTGGACTCATGCTGAGGGTCACAATGTGTGTTTGTGCCCAAGGTGGTCCTCAATATTGGGCGGGACCTCATTGAGCTTGCAGGTTTCTCCTACAGTGAACCTTGGACATGCCAACCTCAGGGTTTCTTGCCATGGGGAAGGAGGAGTTTTGATTTCTGCATCACGTTCACCTCTGGGCACTAATTGGAGATAAGGTCTAGGTTCTGAAGCCTGAAAACCGAGGTTTGGAAGAGATGACGACCTAAGGCCATGGCGGGTCCGATGTGTTCAGTTTGGGGCCAGCTTTCTAGGTGTCGTTCAGGAGGTCTGCACTCAGGCTGTGCCAGACAGGGCATTCGTGCCCAGATACGCTGTATAATTGGGGTACAGTTGAGTGGCATGCAGAAGATAATTATTTGGGGTTTCTCCGTAGCCCCATAAGGCAAAGTCTTTCTTCTGGAGGGCAGGCAGAGTGCTGCATTCTGGCTCCGGAACTGCCAAACTGGAGGCCTTGCGGCCAGGAATGCAAGGATGTAAGTCTGAGAACTGAAGCTTTGCTTTGGTTTCAGGGCGAGGAAATGGCAGGCACACTCTGCAGAGCTGAATTTAGATTTCATGCATCTGAGGTCAGGGCGAGGTTCATATGTTGGCTCAGGTTGGAGTTTCTGTCCATGATGGCCCCTTCATGAAGGGGGGTCATCACACCGCCATTGGTGTTTTCCCATGATGGCTGTAGTGAGATGCTCCAAACCACAAGGATTTTCTGCGTGTCAGTTGAAACCTATTGGATGGCTCCAGGACATCCCATATGGAACAATTGCAGAGCAGGGTTCTAAGGATGGATGCCTGGGCATCCGGCCTTGCATTCCAATTGTCTCCTAGCGAAACGGCACGTTTGATTGCTGCCTATGATGTAGCAGCCGAGGGGGCTGAGTTGAAATGCATTCTCCTGAGGATCGGTCCTAATGTGGGATTGTGTCCATGGAGACCTTGGAATGGGGCAGTGGCACCAGGGCTCTGAAGGATGCTCCTAACCAGAGGTTTTGACACAGCTCCAAGAAGCATTTTTCCCATGGGGAAACAAGATTTGTTCTCATTGGTGCTTCAGTAACCCCCAATATGCTGGTATTGGAAACCAGAACTCTGAGGAGAGATGCCTGGAAACCAAGGCAATGGATCTGATTAGGGCCTGGGGCCTGTCTGGTTTAATCTTCTTCTCTCGGTTCATCTGTCTATGGGATTGAGTGGAGGTAGTTCCTCAGCTGGTGTCAGATTGCCCCTATTTGTCCTGGGCAGTCTACACTATTGGGATGGCCACTTTGACTTTGGAGGTTTCTCCTAATTTGCAAGTTTGTGGCCAATGAAATGGGCAGAATTCCTTTGGGGAGGGAAGGCACAATCCTGAGGTGTGGCTCTAGGGGCTCAAGCATGGAGGGTGTGTGGGTCAGAGCTGTGGGGACAGAAGTCTGAAAACAGAAACTCGTCTTAGGTTTGGGGACATAGGTATGGGAGGCCCGATCTACAGACCTTGAGCAGAACTCTTCAGGATATGAACAAAGAGTGAGTGTGAGGCACTTGCTCAGGCTTTTGACTCTGGATTTTGTGTCACTGATGGCCGTGGAATGTAGGGGCGTCCTCATGGACCATGGGTGAGACTTCCTCTATGGGGATTTGGATGATCCCAATATTTTGGGGTCATTCCGTGGGATGGGAGGAGTCGATTCTGTTTGTTTTTTTTTTTTTTTTTTTTTTTACCTCAGGTGTGCCACTAAAGAGGGATTCCAGAGCAGAACCCTGGGAAGGGGCGACTGGACAACCCGAACTCTGTATAAGATTGGGGGCCTAAGGGCATGGCAATCCCCATATGGGGTACCTTGGTCCAGCCACTGAGAGGTCTTACTTGAGTACAGTGCTCACACTGAGGGTCACAATGCATGTTTGTGCCCAATGTAGGCATCAAGCATGGGCGGGGACTCATGGGCCATGCTTGATTCTCCTACACTGAACTTTGGACAACATACGAACCACAAGGTTTCTTTCCATGGGGAAGGAGGAATTCTGATTTCTGCATCATGTTCACCCCTGGGCAGTGACTGGAGATAAGATCTAAGTTCTGAATCCAGAAAATCGAGGTTGGGATGAGATGATAACCTAAGGTCATGGAGGGTCCGATGTGCTCAGTGTGCGGTCAGCTTTCTGGGTGTTGTTCAGGAGGTATGGATTCAGGCTGTGTCAGACAGTGCATTAGTGCCCAGGTTAGAATGTATAATTTGGGTACAGTTGAGTTCCATGTAGGTTCATCCTCATTTATTGTGTCAGGGAAGCTCACTGGGGCAACATTTTTCTTCTGGTGGGCAGGCAGAGTGCAGCATTGTGGGTCCAGAATTGCCAAACTTAAGGGCGTCGGGACCAGGAGTGTGAGCACGTAAGTCTGAGATCATAAGCTAAACTTAAGTTTCAGGGCGAGGGCACGGCAGGCACCCTCTGCAGATCCGAATCAAAATCTCATTCATCTGAAGTCAGGACGAGGATCAGACTTAGGCGCAGGTTGGAGTTTCTGTCCATGATGGCCCCTTCATCAAAGGGGTGGAATCTCGAGGCCATGGAGGTTTTCCCACGTTGGGAGTTGTGGGATGCTCCAAACTGCAAGGATTCCTTCTGCGGGAAAATTGAGAACTGTTGGATGGCTCCAGGACATCCCATATGGAATGACTGCAGAGCCGGGTTCTAAGGATGGATGCCTGAGCAGACTGCCTCTTACACCAATTGTCTCCCTGCCACAAGACAGGTACGATCTGATGGCTATGCAGGAGCAATCGTGGGAGCTGAGTTGAAATGGACTCTCCTGAAGATGGGTCTTAATGTGTGTTTGTGTCCATGAGGACGTTGGAATGGGGTGGTGGCCCCAGGGCTCTAAAGGATTCTAACCGGAGATTTTGAAACAACTCGAAAGAGCAAGTTTTCCATGTGGAGACAAGATTTGTTCTAATTGGTGCCTCAGGAAACCCACATATGCTGGTATTAGAACCAGGCCTCTGAGGAGAGATACATAGAAACCGCAGCAATGCATCCAATTAGGTCCTAGGAGCCTCTCTGGTTCAATCTTCTTCTCTGTCGACATCTGTCTATTTTATGAAATGGAGGTAGTTGCTCAGCTGGTGTCAGACCGCTCCTGTTTGTCCGGGCGGCCTACACTATAGGGATGGCCTCGGGGACTTTGGAGGTTTCTCCTAAATTGTATGATTATGGACAATGGCATTGGCAGAATTCCTGTGGAGTGGGCAGGCACAGACCTGATGTGTGGCTCCAAGGGCCCAGCCTTGAGGGTGTGTGGGCAAGGACTGTGGGGACAGATGTCTGAAAACACAAACTCAGCTTAGCTTTGGGGACGTAGGTATGGCAGGTCCGATTTACAGACTATGAGGAGAACTTTTTGGGATATGAATAAAGGGTGAAAGTGTGACACTTGTCAGGCTTTTGCCCCTGGATTTTGTGTCAATGATGGCTGTGGAATGTCAAGGAGTCCTCATGGGCCATGGGAGAGTCTTTCTCTCTGTGGATTTGGCCAGATCCCAATTGTTTTGGGTTAATCTGTGGGATTCAGTTTTGTTAACTAAGGTGTCCCACCAAAAGAGGGATTCCAGAGCAGAGCCCTGGACAACAAGAAATCTAACTAAAAATACGGGCCTAGGGGCATGGCAAGCCCAATATGCCTTCTAATGGTCCAGCCACTGAGAGGCCTTCATTGAGGACAGAACTCATGCTGAGGGTCACAATGCGTGTTTATGCCCTCGTGGTACTCAAGCATGGGTGGGGACTCATGGTGCATGCTTGTTTCTCCTACACTGAATGATAGTCAACATGTCAACCACATGAGTTCTTGCCATGGGGAAGTATTAATTCTGATTTCTGCATGTCATTCACCCCTGGGCAGTGATTGGAGATAAGGTCTAGGTTGTGAAGTCTGAAAACCGAGGTTGGGAAGAGATGACGACCTAAGACCATGTTGGGTCCGATATGCTCAGCGTGGAGCCAGCTGTCTGGGTGTTGGTCGGGAGGTCCAAGCTTGGGCTGTGTCAGACAGGGCATTAGTGCCCAGGGTAGATTGTATAATTGGGGTACAACTGAGTGCCCTGCAGGTTGATCTTTATTTGGCATTTCTAGGTAGCCCCAAGGGCAATGTTTTTCTTCTGGAGAACAGGCAGAGTGCTGCATTGTGGCTCCGGAATTTCCAAAGTGGATGCCTTGTGGACGGGGAGTGTGAGGACGGAAGTCTGAGAACACATGTTAGGCGTAGGTTCTGGGCGAGGGCACGGCAGGCACCCTCTGCAGATCTGAATCGGGATATCATGAATCTGAAGTCAGGGCGAGGTTCAAACCTAGGCTTAGGTTTGAATTTCTGTCCATTCTGGCCACTTTATGAAGGGGACAGCTTCTCCAGTCCATGGAGGTTTACCCACGATGGGAGTTGTGAGATGCTCCAAACAACAAAGATTCCTTCTGATCAACAATTGAGACCTTTTGTATCACTCCAGTACATACCATACAGAATGACACCAGAGCAGGGATCTAAGGATGGATGCATGGGAAGCCCGCCTCACATTGCAGTTGTCTCCTAGCAAATAGACAGGTTTGATATGCTGGCTCTGTCAGAGCAACCAAGGGGGCTGAGTTGAAATGGACTCTCCTGAGGATGGATGCTAATGTGGGTTTGTGTCCATGGAGACCTTGGAATGGGGCGTTGGTGCATGGGCCCTGAAGGATTCTCCTAACCGGAGGTTTTGAGACATCTCCAAAGGACAAGTTTCCCATGTGGAGACGAGATTTGTTCTGATTGGTGCCTCAGGAAACCCACATATACTATTATTGGAATATAGGCCTCTGAAGAGAGATAACTGGAAACCAAAGCAATGGCTCCGTTGAGAGCCTAGGGGCCTGTCCGGTTGAATCTTCTTCTCTGTGTACATCCATCTAAGGTATTAGTGGAGTTAGATGCTCAGCTGGTGTCAGATGGCCCTTGTTTGTCCCAGGCGGCCTACACTATTGTGAAGGCCTTGGGGACTTTGGAGGTTTCTCCTAATTTTATGATTATGGACAATGGAATGGGCAGAATTCCCCTGGAGAGGGAAGGCACAGTTTTGATGTGGCTCCAGGGGCCCCAGCTTGCAGGGTGTGTGCACCAGGACTGTGGAGACAGAAGTCTAAAACACAAACTCAGTTTAGGTTTAGGGACGTAGGTATGGCAGGCCCGATCTACAGACCGTGAGGAGAATTCTTCCGGATATGAAGAAAGAGAGATTGTGAGGCACTTGTTCAGGTTTTTGTTTCTGGATTTTGTGTCAACGATGGGCGTGGAATGTCGGGGAGGCCTCATGGGCCATGGACGAGTCTTCCGCTCTGTGGATTTGGCCTGATTCCAATTGTTTTGGGTCAAACTGTGGGATGGGAGGAGTCCTTTCAGTTTTGTTACCTCAGGTGTCCCACCAAAAGAGGGATTCCAAAGCCGAGCCCTGGGGAGGGGAGACTGGACAACCAGAAATCTGGTTAAAAATTGGGGCCTAGGGGCATGGCAAGCCCAATATGCTGTTTTTTGGTCCAGCCGCTGAGAGGCCTTACTTGAGAACTGGGCTCACGTTGAGGGTCACAATGCATGTTTGTGACTGACTTGGTCCTCAAGCATCTGCAGGGCCTCATGGGCCACACTGGTTTCAACTACACTTTACGTTGGACAACATGCCAACCACAAGGTTTCTTGCCATGGGGAAGGAGTTCTGATTCCTGCATCATGTTCAACCCTGGGTGGTGACTGGAGATAAGGTTTAGGTTCTGAAGCCTGAAAACCGAGGTTGGAAAGAGATGATGACCTAAGGCCATGGCGGGTCCGATGTGCTCAGTGTGTGGCTAGCTGGATGGGTGCGAGCCAGGAGGTTCAGTCTCAGGCTGTGCCAGAAAGTGCAGTAGTGCCCAGGGCAGCCTGTATAATTGGGGTCCAGTCAAGTGGCATGCAGGTTGATCCTCATTTGGGGAATCTGGGTAGCCCCAGAGGGCAAAGTTTTTCTTCCGGAAAGCAGGCAGAGTGCTGCCTTGTAGTTCTGGAATTGCCAAACTGGAGGGCTTGTGGGCCAGGAATGTGAGGATGGAAGTTGAGAACACAAACTAGACTTACGTTTCTGGGCAAGGGCACGGCAGGCACACTCTGCAGAGCTGAATCAAGATGTCCTGCATCTGAAGTCAGGGCGAGGATCAGACGATCGCTCAGGTTGGAGCTTCTGTCCCTGATGGCCCCTTCATGAAGCGCAGGGGGCGGGATCACGAGGCCATGGAGGTTTTCCCACGATGGGAGTTGTGAGATGCTCCAAACAGTAAAGATTCTTCTGCGGGACTATTGAGACCTGTTGGTTGGCTCCAGGACTTCCCATACAGCATCATTCTGAGAATGGTTCTAAGTATGGATGGCTGGGAAGCCTGCCTCTCATTCCAATCATCTCCTAGCGACAAGACGGGTTAGATCTGCTGGATCAGGGGGAGCAACTGAGGGGGCTGAGTTGAAATGGACTCTCCTGTGGATGGGTCCTAATGTGGGTGTGTCTCCATGGAGACCTTGGAATGAGGCGCTGGCACCGGGAACCTGAAATGTCCTTCTAACCAGAGGCTTTGAGAGAGCTCCAACATGCAAGTTTCCCATGTGTAAACGAGATTTGTTCTGATGGGTGCCTCAGGAAAAGCCCTCAGCTGGTATTGGAAACCAGGCTTTTGAGGAGACATGCCTGTAAACCAAAGCTATGGATCCCATTATGGCCTGGGGTCCTGTCTGGTCAATCTTCTTCTCTGGGGACATCCATCTATGGTATGAGTGGAGGTAGATGCTCAGCTGGTGTCAGACGGCCCTTTTTTGTCCCGGACAACCTACACCATTGGTATGGCCTCAGGGAATTTGGAGGTTTCTCCTAATTTGTATGGTTTTGGATAATGGAATGGGCAGAATTCCCATGGATTGGTAAGGCACAGTCCTAATGTGTGGTTCCAGGGGCCCAGCCTGGAGGGTGTGTGGCCCAGGACTTTGAGGACAGAACTCAAAAAACACAAACTCAGCTTAGGTTTGGGGACGTAGGTATGGCACGGCCGAACTACAAATCATGAGAAGAACTCTTCAGGATATGAAGAAAGAGCGAGTCTGAGGCGCTTGCTTAGGCTTTTGTCTCTGGATTTTGTATCAGCGATGGCCGTGGAATGTCGGGGAGGCCTCATGAGCCATGGACGAATCTTCCTCTCTGTGGATTTGGCCCTATCCCAATTCTTTTTCGTGAATCTGTGGAATGGGAGGACTCCTTTAAGGTTTGTTACCTGAGGTGTCCCACCAAAAGAGGAATTCCAAAGCAGAGCCCTGGGCAAGAGTGAAGGGACAACCCGAACTTGGTTAAAAATTGGGGTCTAGGGGCATGGCAAGCCCAATATGCTCTTTCTTCATGCAGCCACTGAGAGGCCTTGCCTGAGGACCGGGCTCAGGCTGAGGGTCACAATGTGTGTTTGAGACCAATGTGGCCCTCAAGCGTGGGCTGGGTCTCATGTGCCACACTGGTTTCAACTACACTGAAAGTTGGACAACATGCCAACCACGAGGTTTCTTGCCAAGGGAACGAGTTCGGATTTCTGCAACATTTTCAAACCTGGGCAGTGATTGGAGATAAGGTCAAGGTTCTGAAGCGTGAAAACCGAGGTTGGGTAGAGATGACGACCTATGGCCATGGCGGGTCCGATGTGCTCAGTGTGTGGCCAGCTGTCTGGGTGAGGCCAGGAGTTCCAGGCTCAGGCTGTGTCAGAATGGGCAATTGTGCCCACCTCAGCCTATATATTTGGTGTACAGCCAAATGGCGTGCAGGTTGATCCTCATTTGGGGTTTCTGCGTAGCCCCAGAGGGCAATGTTCTTCTTCCAGGGAGCAGGCAGAGTGCCGCATTGTACTTCTGGATTTCCAAACTGGAGGGCTTATGGGCCGGTAGTCTGAGGACGGAACTCCGAGAACACAAGCTAGGCTTAGGTTTTATGTGTGAGGACATGGCAGGCACAATCTGCAGAGCTGAATCGAGATCTCTTGCACCTGAAGTCAGGTTGAGCATCAGACGATGCCTCAGGTTTGACTTTCTGTCCCTGATGGCCCCTTCATAAAGGGGGGGAATCACGAGGCCGTGGGGGTTTTCCCACCATGGGAGTTGTGAGAAGCTCCAAACTGCAAAGATTCTACTGTGGGACAATTGAGACCAGTTGGTTGGCTCCAGGCCAACGATTCTGAGCAGGGTTCTAAGGATGGATGGCTGGGTAGCCCACCTCGCATTCCAATATTCTCCTAGCTACAAGACAGGCTAGATCTGTTGGATCTCGGGGAGCAACCGAGGAGGCTGAGTTTAAATGGACTCTCCTGTGGATGGGTCCTAATATGTTTTTGTGTCTATGGAGACTGTGGCATTAAGCGGTGGCACTAGGGCCCTGAAGGCTTCTCCTAAACAGAGGTTTGACACAGGTCCACCATGCAAGTTTCCCATGTGTAGAGGAGATTTGTTCTGATGGGTGAGTCAAGAAACAGCCATATTCTGGTATTGAAATCCAGGCCTCTGAGGAGAGATGCCTGGAAACCAAAGCAATGGATCCGATTAGTGCCTAGGGGCCTGTTGGTTTCTTTTTACCTCGGGCGACATCTATCTATGGGTCAGAGTGCAGGTAGGTGCTCAGATGAACTCAGATTGCCCGTGTTTGTCCTTGGAAGCCAACACTATGGGATGGCCTCAGGGAATTTAAAGGTTTATACTTTTAGTTGCGTTGTCGCCATTGGAATGGGCTCACACAATTCCCTTGCGAGGGCAAGAACAGTCCTCAGGTTTGGCTTCAGGGGCCTGAGCCTATAGGGTGTGTAGGCCAGGGCTGTTTGGACAGTTGTCTGAAAACACAAACTCGACTTCTGTTTCGGGTCATAGGTAGGGCAGGACTGATCTACAGACCATGAGGAGAACTTTTCGGGATATGAAAAAAGGGCGAGTGTGAGGCTATTGCTCATGTTTTTGTCTCTGCATATCATGTCACTCATGGTCGTGAAATTTCCGGGTGACTTCATGGGAAATGGACGAGTCTTACTCTCTGGCGATTTGGCCCCTTCCAAAGAGGTTGGGGTCATTCTTGGGATGGAAGAAGTCGTTTTTGTTGTTGTTGTTGTTGCTTTGTTTTGTTTCATTTTTTAACCTCCGTTGTCCCACCACATGAGGAATTCCAGAGTAGAGCTCTGGGGAGGGGTGACTGAACAACCAGAAATCTGGTTAAAAATTGGGGCGTAGGGCTATGTCAAGCCCATTATGACATCTAGTGATCCAGGCTCTGAGAGGACTTACTAGAGGACAGGACTCACCCTGAGGGTCACAATGCATATTTATGCCCTCGTCGCACTCAAGAATAGGCGGGCCTCAGGGTGAATGCTAGTTTCTCCTACAATGAACGTTGGACAACATGCCAACCACAAGGTTTCTTGCCATGTGTAAGGAGAAGTTCTGATTTCTGCATCACACTCATCCCCAGGCAGAGATAAAGTCTAGTTTCTGAGGCCTGAAAACTGAGGTAGGAAAGAGATGAGGACCTAAGGCCATGGCGGGTCTGATGTGCTCAGTGTGCGGTCAGCTGTCTGGGTGTTGGTCAGGAAGTCCGGGCTCAGGTTGTGTCAGACAGTGCATTAGTGCCCAGGTTAGACTATATAATTCGGGCAAAGCCGAGTACCGTGTAGGTTTATCTTCATATAAGGTGCCTTGGCAGCTCTTTAGGCAATATTTTTTTTCCAGAAAGCAGGCCATGTGCTTAATTGTGGGACCGGATTTACCAATCATGAGGGCTTTGAGGCCAGGAGAGTGAGGTCGGAATTCTGAGAACAAAAGTTATACTTGGGCTAAGGGCAAGGGCACGGCAGGTACCCCCTGCAGATCTGAACCAATATCTCATCCATTTCAAGTCAGGAAGAGAATTAGACTTTGGCTTAGGTTGGAGTTTCTGTGCCTGACGGCTCCTTCATGAAGGGAGCGGAATCTCGTGTCCATGGAGTTTTTCCCACGTGGGAGTTGTGGGTTGCCCCCTTCAAGAATTCCTTCTGCGGGACAATTGAGGCCTTTGGGCAGCTCCAGGACATCCCATATGGAATGACTCTATAGCACCGTTCGAGGGAGGATGCCTGGGAAGCCAGTCTCGCATTCCAATTGTCTCCTAGCAACAAGCCAGTTTAGATCTGATGGCTCTGCGGGAGCAACCGGGGTGGCTGACTTGAAATGGACTTTCCTCACGATGGGTCCTAATGTGTGTTTGTGTCCATGGGGCCTTGGAATGGGGCCGTGGCACCGGGACCCTGAAGTATTCTCCTAAGCTTTTGACAGAGCTCGATGCACATGTTTCCTTGTGGAGACGAGATTTGTTCTGATTGCTACCTCAGGAAAACCCCTATGCTGGTATTGGAATCCAGGCTTTTGAGAAGACATGCCTCTCACCAAAGCAATGGATCCGATTGGCCAGGGTCCTGTCTGGTTCAATCTTCTTCTCTGGGGACATCCATCTATGGTATGAGTGGAGGTTGATGCTCAGCTGCTATCAGACCGCGCTTGTATGTCACGGGCGACATGCCCTATTGGGATGGCCTCGGGGATTTGGAGGGTTCTCCTAATTTTACGATTTTGGACAATGGAATGGGCAGAGTTCCCATGGATTGGGTAGGCACAGTCCTTATGTGTGGCTCCGGGGACCGAAGCCTGGAGGGTGTGTGGTCCAGGACTTTGAGGACAGAAGTCTGAAAACATAAACTCAGCTTAGGTTTGGAGACGTAGGTATGGCAGGCCCGATCTATAAACCATGAGAAGAACTCTTCAGGATATGAAGAAAGAGCGAGTCTGAGGTGCTTGTTCAGTCTTTTGTCTCTAGATTCGGTATCAGCGATGGCCGTGGATTGTCTGGGAAACCTCATGGGCCATGGACGAATCTTCCTCTCTGTGGAATTGGCCCGATCCCAATTCTTTTTCGTCAATCTGTGGAATGGGAGGTCTCCTTTCAGGTTGGTTACCTTAGGTGTCCCGCCAAAAGAGGAATTCCAAAGAAGAGCCCTGGGGAAAAGCGAAGGGACAACCCGAATTATGGGTAAAATTTGGGGCCTAGGGGCATGGCAAGCCCAATATGCTGTCTCTTCATCCAGCCACTGAGAGGCCTTACCTGAGGACTGGGATCAGGCTGAGGGTCACAATGTGTGTTTGTGACCAATGTGGCCCATAAACATGGGTGGGGCCTCATGGGCCACACTGGTTTCAACTACACTGAACATTGGAAAACATGCCAAACACATGGTTTCTAGCCACGGGGAAGGAGTTGTGATTTCTGCATCACTTACAAGCCTGGGCAGTGATTGGAGATAAGGTCTAGGTTCTGAAACTTGACAACCGAGGTTGGGAAGAGATGACGACCTAAGGACATGGCTCGTCCGGCATGCTCAGTGTTCGACCAGCTTTCTGGGTGGGGCCAGGAAGTCCAGGCTCAGGCTGTGTCAGAAAGGGCAATAGTGCCTAGGTCAGCCTATATATTTGGGGTACAGTCGAATGGCATGCAGGTTGATCCTCATTTGGAGTTTCTGGGTAGCCCCACAGGGCTATGTTTTTCTTCCTGAAGGCTGGCAGAGTGCTGCATTATAGTTCTGGTTTGCAAACTGGAGGGCTTGTGGGCCAGTAGTCTGAAGACGGAAATCTGATAACACAAGCTAGGCTTAGGTTTCTGGGTGAGGACAAGGCAGGAACAATCTACAGACCTGAATCGAGATCTCGTGCTTCTGAAGTCAGGGTGAGGATCAGAAGATCGCTCAGGTTGGTGTTTCTGTCCCTGATGGCCCCTTCATGAAGGGGCGGGGTCTCGAGTTCGCGGGGGTTTTCCCACGATGTTAGTTGTGAGAAGGTCCAAACTGCAAAGATTCTTGTGCAGGCCAATTGAGACATGTTGGTTGGCTCCAGGCCAACGATTCCGAGCAGGGTTCTAAGGATGGATGCCTGGGTAGCCCACCTTGCATTCCAATTGTGTCCTAACAACAAGACAGGTTATATATGCTGGATCTGGGCGAGCAATCTGGATCTGGGTTGAAATGGACTCTCCTGTGGATGAATCCTAATATGTTTTTGTGTCTATGGAGACCTTGGAATGAAGGGGTGGCACTGGGGTCCTGAAGGGTTTTTTCAAACAGAGGCTTTGACACAGCTCCAACGTGCAAGTTTCCCATATGTAGATGAGATTTGTTCTGACGGATGAGTCAGGAAACAGCCATATGCTGGTATTGAAATCCAGGCCTCTGAGGAGAGATGACTGGATACCACAGCAATGGATCCGAATAGTGCCTAGGGGCCTGTTCGTACATTTTTACCTCTGGGGACATCAGTCTATGCGTCTGAGAGCATGTAGGTGCTCAGATGGGCTCAGATTGCCCCTGTTTGTCCTGGGAAGCCACCACTATTGGGATGGCCTCAGGGAGTTTGCAGGTTTATCCTATTAGTAGGTTGTGGCCATTGAAATGGGCACATACAATTCCCTTGTAGAGGGCAAGTACAATCCTCAGGTTTGGCTCCAGGGGCCTGAGCCTGTAGGGTGTGTAGGCAGAGCTGTTTGGACAGTCGTCTGAAAACACAAACGCAGCTTATGTTTCAGGTCATAGGTATGGCAGGATTGATCTACAGACCATGAGGAGAACACTTCGGGATATGAATAAGGGGCGAGTGTGAGGCTCGTGCTCAAGTTTTTGTCTCTGGATATCGTGTCATTCATGGTCGTGAAATTTCCTGGTGACTTCATGGGAAATGGACGAGTCTTACACTCTGGGGGTTTGGCCCCGTCCAAGGAGTTTTGGGTCATTCTGCGGATGGAAGGAGTCCGTTTTGTTGTTGTTGTTGATTTGCCTTGTTTTGTTTTTTAACCTCAGGTGTCCCACCAAATGGGGGATTCCAGAGTAGAGCCCTGGGGAGGGCCGACCGGACAACCAGAAATGTGGTTAAAAATTGTGGCCTAGGGACATGTCAAGCCCATTATGACATCTAATGGTCGAGCCACTGAGAGGACTTACTAGAGCATAGGACTCACGCTGAGGGTCACAATGCGTGTTTATGCCCACTTCGCAAACAAGAATGGGCAGGGCCTCATGGTGAATACTGGTTTCTCGTACACTGAACGTTGCACAACATGCCAACCACAAGGTTTCTTGCCATGGGTAAGGAAGAGTTCTGATTTCTGCATCACAGGCACCCCTGGGCAGTGATTGGAGATAAGGTCTAGGTTCTGAAGCCTAAAAACGAAGGTAGGGAAGAGATGATGACCTAAGGCCATGGCGGGTCTGATGTGCTCAGTGTGCGGTCAGCTGTCTGGGTGTTGGTCAGGAGATCCGGGCTCAGGTTGTGTCAGAGAGTGCATTAGTGCCCAGTTTAGACTATATACTTTGGGTACAGTCGAGTGCCATGTAGATTTATCCTCATATAAGTTGTCTGGGCAGCTCATTAGGCAAAATTTGTTTTCTAGAGTGCAGGCAGAGTGCTTTTTGTCGGTCCGGAATTTTAAACTTGAGGGATTCGTGTCCAGGAGTGTGAGGACGGAAGTCTGAGAACACAAGCTAGACTTGGGTTTCAGGGCGAGGACACGGCAGGTACCACTGTAGATCTGAACCTATATCTCATGCATCTGAAGTCAGGGCGAGGATCAGACGTTGGCTCACGTTGGAGTTTCTGTGCATGACGGACCCTTCATGAAGGGAGCGGAATCTCAAGGCCATGGAGTTTTTCCCACGTTGGGAGTTGTGGGATGCCCCCTTCAAGGATTCCTTCTGCGGGAAAATTGAGACCTGTTGGGCAGCTTCAGGACATCCCATATGGAATGACTCCAGGGCACTGTTCGAGGTTGGATGCCTGGGAAGCCGGCCTCGCATTCCAATTGTCTCCCAGCAACAAGACAGTTTAGATCTGATGGCTCTGCGGGAGAAACCGGGGTGGCTGACTTGAAATGGACTTTCCTGAGGATGGGTCCTAATGTGTGTTTGTGTCCATGAGGGCCTTAAAATGGGGCGGTGGCACCGAGACCCTGAAGTATTCTCCTAAGCTTTTGACATAGCTCGATGCACAAGGTTCCTTGTGGAGACGAGATTTGTTTTGATGGGTGCCTCAGGAAAACCTCTATGCTGGTATTGGAATCCAGGCTTTTGAGGAGACATGCCTGTAAACCAAAGCAATGTATCCGATTATGGCCTAGGGTCCTGTCTGGTTCAATCTTCTTCTCAGGGGACATCCATCTATGGTATGAGTGGAGGTAGATGCTCAGCTGGTATCAGACCGCCCTTGTTTGTCCCGGGCGACCTGCACTATTGGGATGGCCTCAGGGATTTGTAGGGTTCTCCAAATTTTACTGTTTTGGACAATGGCATCGGCAGAATTCCCATGGATTGGGTAGGCACAGTCCTACTGTGTGACTCCAGGGGCCCCAGCCTGGAGGGTGTGTGGCCCAGGACTTTGAGGACAGAAGTCTGAAAACACAAACTCAGTTTAGGTTTGGGGACGTAGGTATGGCAGGCCCGATCTATAAACCATGAGAAGAACTCTTCCCGATATGAAGAAAGAGCGAGTCTGAGGGGCTTGCTCAGGCTTTTGTCTCTGGATTTTGTATCAGAGATGGCCGTGGAATGTCGGGGAGGCCTCATGGGCCATGGACGAATCTTCCTCTCTGTGGATTTGGCCCGATCCAAATTGTTTTTCGTCAATCTGTGGAATGGGAGGACTCCTTTCAGGTTTGTTACCTCAGGTGTCCCGCCAAAAGAGGAATTCCAAAGAAGAGCCCTGGGGAAAAGTGAAGGGAGAACCCTAACTATGGTTAAAATTTGGGGCCTAGGGGCATGGCAAGCCCAATATGCTATCTCTTCATCCAGCCACTGAGAGGCCTTATTGAGGACTGGGATCAGGGTGAGGGTCACAATGTGTGGTTTTGACCAATGTGGCCCGCAAACATGAGCGGGGCCTCATGGGCCACCCTGGTTTCAACTACACTGAACGTTGGACAACATGCCAACCACATGGTTTCTTGCCACGGGGAAGGAGTTGTGTTTTCTGCATCACTTTCAAGCCTGGGCAGTGATTGGAGATAAGGTCTAGGTTCTGAAACTTGACAACCGAGGTTGGGAAGAGATGACGACCTAAGACCATGGCGGGTCCAATGTGCTCAGTGAGCGGCCAGCTTTCTGTGTGGGGCCAGGTAATCCAGGCTCAGGCTGTGTCAAAAAGGGCAATAGTGCCCAGGTCAGCCTATATATTTGGGGTACAGTCGTATGGCGTGCAGGTTGATCCTCTTTTGGAGTTTCTGGGTAGCCCCAGAGGGCAATGTTTTTCTTCCTGAGGGCAGGAAGAGTGCTGCATTATAGTTCTGGTTTTCAAACTGGAGGCTTGTGGGCCAGTAGTCTGAGGAAGGAAATCTGAGAACAAGCTAGGCTTAGGTTTCTGGGTGAGGACAAGGCAGGAACAATCTACAGACCTGAATCGAGATCTCATGCTTATGATGTCAGGGCGAGGATCAGAAGATTGCTCAGTTTGGTGTTTCTGTCCCTGATGGCCCTTCATGAAGGGGCGGGGGGGTCATGAGGCCGTGGGGGTTTTCCCACGATGTTAGTTGTGAGAAGCTCCAAACTGCAAAGATTGTTCTGCAGGACAATTGAGAACTGTTGGTTGGCTCCAGGGCAACGATTCCAAGCAGAGTTCTAAGGATGGATGGCTGGGTAGCCCACCTCGCATTCCAATTGTGTCCTAGCAACAAGACAGGTTTGATCTGCTGGATCTGGGGGAGCAACCCAGGAGGCTGAGTTGAAATGGACTCTCCTGTGGATGGATCCTAATATGTTTTTGTGTCTATGGAGATCTTGGAATGAAGCGGTGGCACTGGGGCCCTGAAGGGTTTTTTCAAACAGAGGCTTTGACACAGCTCCAACGTGCAAGTTTCCCATATGTAAATGAGATTTGTTCTGAGGGATGAGTCAGGAAACAGCAATACGCTGGTATTGAAATCCAGGCCTCTGAGGAGAGTTGACTGGATAGCACAACAATGAATCCAAATAGTGCCTAGGGGCCTGTTCGTACCTTTTTACCTCTGGGGACATCAGTCTATGCGTCTGAGTGCATGTAGGTGTCAGATGGGCTCAGATTGCTCCTGTTTGTCCTGGGAAGCCACCACTATTGGGATGGCCTCAGGGAGTTTGGAGGTTTATCATATTAGTAGGTTGTGGCCATTGGAATGGGCACATACAATTCCCTTGGAGAGGGCAAGTACAGTCCTCAGGTTTGGCTCCAGGGGCCTGAGCCTGTAGGGTGTGTAGGCAGAGCTGTTTGGACAGTTGTCTGAAAACACAAACGCGGCTCATGTTTCGGGTAATAGGTATGGCAGTATTGATCTACAGACCATGAGGAGAACTCTTTGGGATATGAAAAAAGGGCGAGTGTCAGGCTCTTGCTCAAGTTTTTGTCTCTGGATATCGTGTCACTCATGGTCCTGAAATTTCCGATTGACTTCAATGGGAAATGGACGAGTCTTACTCTCTGGTGGTTTGTCCCCATCGCAAGATTTTGGGGTCATTTTGTGGGATGGAAGAAGTCCGTTTTGTTGTTGTTGTGATTTGCCTTGTTTTGTTTTTTAACCTCAGGTGTCTCACCAAATGAGGTATTCCAGAGTAGAGCCCTGGGGAGGGCCGACTGGACAACCAGAAATCTGGTTACAAATTTGGGCCTAGGGACATGTCAAGCCCATTATGACATCTAATGGTCGAGCGACTGAGAGGACTTACTAGAGGACAGGACTCACACTGAGGGTCACAATGCGTGTTTATGCCCACTTCGCAAACAAGAATGGGCGGGGCCTCATGGTGAATCCTGGTTTCTCCTACACTGAACGTTGGACAACCTGCCAACGACAAGATTTCTTGCCATGGGTAAGGAAGTGTTCTGATTTCTGCATCACAGTCACCCTTGGGCAGTTATTGGAGATAAGGTCTAGATTCTGAAGCCTGAAAACGGAGGTAGGGAAGAGATGATGACCTAAGGCCATGGCGGGTCTGATGTGCTCAGTGTGCGGTCAGCTGTCTGGGTGTTGGTCAGGAGGTCCGGGCTCAGGTTGTGTCAGACAGTGCATTAGTGCCCCCGTAGACTATATAATTTGGGTAAAGTAGAGTGCCATGTAGATTTATCCTCATATAAGTTGTCTGGGCAGCTCATTAGGCAAAATTTGTTTTCTAGAGGGCAGGCAGAGTGCTTCATTGTCGGTCCAGAATTGCCAAACTTGAGGGCTTCGTGTCCAGGAGTGTGAGGACGGAAGTCTGAGAACACAAGCTAGACTTGTGTATCAGGGCGAGGACACGGCAGGGACCACTGTATATCTGAACCAATATCTCATGCATCTGAAGTCAGGGCGAGGATCAGATGTTGGCTCACGTTGGAGTTTATGTGCATGACGACCCCTTCATGAAGGGAGCGAAATCTCGAGGCCATGTAGGTTTTCCCACGTTGGGTGTTGTGGGATGCCCCCTTCAAGGAAACCTTCTGCGGGACAATTGAGACCTGTTGGGCAGCTTCAGGACATCCCATATGGAATGACTCCAGGGCACCATTCGAGAATGGATGACTGGGAAGCAGGCCTCGCATTCCAATTTTCTCCTAGCAACAAGAGAGTTTAGATCTCATGGCTCTGCGTGAGCAACAGGAGTGACTGACTTGAAATGGACTTTCCTGAGGATGGGTCCTAATGTGTGTTTGTGTCCATGAGGGCCTTAAAATGGGGCGGTGGTACCGGGACCCTGAAGTATTCTCCTAAGCTATTGACATAGCTCGATGCACAAGGTTCCTTGTGGAGACGAGATTTGTTCTAATGGGTGCCTCAGAAAACCCCTATGCTGGTATTGGAATCCAGGCTTTTGAGGAGACATGCCTGTAAACCAAAGCAATGTATCCGATTATGGCCTAGGGTCCTTTCTGGTTCAATCTGCTTCTCAGGGGACATCCATCTATGGTATGAGTGGAGGTAGATGCTCAGCTGGTATCAGACCGCCCTTGTTTGTCCCGGGCGACCTGCACTATTGGGATGGCCTCAGGGATTTGGAGGGTTCTCCTAATTTTACGGTTTTGGACCATGGAATGGGCAGAATTCCCATGGATTGGGTAGACACAGTCCTAATGTGTGACACCTGGGGCCCCAGCCTGGAAGGTGTGTGGCCCAGGACTTTGGGGACAGAAGTCTGAAAACACAAACTCAGCTTAGCTTTGGGGAGGTAGGTATGGCAGGCCCGATCTATAAACCATGAGAAGAACTCTTCCGGATATAAAGAAAGAGCGAGTCTGAGGCACTTGCTCAGGCTTTTGTCTCTGGATTTTGTATCCGAGATGGCCGTGGAATGTCGGGGAAGCCTCATGGGGCATGGACGAATCTTTCTCTCTGGGGATTTGGTCCGATCCCAATTGTTTTTCATCAATCTGTGGAATGGGAGGACTCCTTTCAGGTTTGTTACCTCAGGTGTCCCGCCAAAAGAGGAATTCCAAAGATGAGCCCTGGGGAAAAGTGAAGGGAGAACGCGAACTATGGGTAAAATTTGGGGCCTAGGGGCATGGCAAGCCGAATATGCTAACTCTTCATCCAGCCACTGAGAGGCCTTACCTGAGGCCTGGGATCAGGCTGAGGGACACAATGTGTGTTTGTGACCAATGTGGCCCATAAACATGAGCGGGGCATCATGGGCCACACTGGTTTCAACTACACTGAACGTTGCAAAAACATGCCAACCACTAGGTTTCTTGCCAAGGCGAAGGAGAAGTTCTGATTCTTGTATCACGTTCACTCCTGAGCAGTGAGTGGAGATAAGTTCTAGGTTCTGAAGGTGAAAACTGAGGTTGTGTAGAGTTGATGGCCTAAAGCCATTGTAGGTGTGATATGCTCTGTTATGGCCAGCTGTCTGGGTGCTGGACTGGAGGTCTGCCCTCAGGCTGTGTCAGACAGGGCTTTAGTGCACAGGCTAGACTGTATAATTGGGGTATGGTCGAGTGGCATGCAGGTTGTTACTCATTTAGCGTTTCCGGTTAGCCCTATAGGGACTCTTCTGAGGATGAGTCATAATGTGGGTTGGTGGCCATGGAGACCTTGGAATGTGGCAGTAGCTAAGGGACTCTGCAGGATTCTCCAACCCGAAGGGCTTGACACAACTCCAACAAGGAAGCTTCCCATGTGGAGATGAGAGGTCTTCTGTCTGGTGCCTCAGGAAAGCCCCGTATGCTGGTCTTCGAACCCAGGCCTCTGAGGAGTGATACCTGGACACCAAAGCAAGAGTTCATAATAGGGCCTAGGGGCCTGTCTGGTTCAATCTTCTGTCTCTGCGGATATCTGTCTGTGTGTCTGCATGGAGGTAGTAGTTGCTCAGCTTGTGTCATAATGCCCCTATTTGTCCAGTGCGGCTTGCGGTAGTGGGATGTCCTTGGGGACCTTGAGGTTTCTACTATTTTGTAGAGTTGTGGCCAATGGAATGGGCAGTTTCTTAGGAGAGAGCAGGCACAGTTCTGTGGTGTGGCTCCAGAGACCCCAGCCTGGAGGCTGTGTGGGCCATGGCTGTGCAGACAGACATCCAAAAACCCTAAGTCAGCTCAGGTTTGGGGCCGAGGTTACGGCAGGCCTGATCTACAGTCCATGAGGGGAGCTCCTCTGGATATGAAAGAAGGGTGAGAGGGAGGCAGTCGCTCAGGCTTTTGTCTCTGGATGTTTTGTCCACAATGGCCGTTTAATGTAGGAGTTGACTCATGGGTCGTAGAAGTCTCCCTCTCTGGTAGTTTGTCCAGCCCCCAAGAGTTTGGGGTCATTCTGTGGGAAGGGAAGTGTCCTGTTTTCTGTTTCATGTGTCCCCCCAGTAGAGGGATTCTAGAGCATAGCAGTGGGTACTGACAACTGGAATACTCGCCCTCTGGTTAAGCCTGGGGGCCTATGGATATGACAAGCCCCATATGCAGGATCTTGGTCCAGCCACTGAGAGGCGTTACTTTAATACGGGACTCACGCTGCAGGTCACAATGCATGTCTGTGCCCTAGGCGGCCCTCAAGCACTGGCGTGGCCTTTCGGACAATGTAGGTTTTCCCACAGTGAACATTGGACAACATGCCAACCACAAGGTTTCTGGCCATGGGGAAGGAGGAATTCTAATTTCTGCATCACGTTCACCCCTGGGCAGTGATTGGAGATAAGGTCTAGGTTCTGAAGCCTGAAAACCGAGGTTGGGAAGAGATGACGACCTACAGCCATAGCGGGTCCTATGTGTCCAGGTTGGGGCCAGCTGTCTGGGTGTCGTTTGGGATGTCGTGTCTCAGGCTGTGCCAGACAGGGCATTAGAATACAGGGTGGGCTGTATAATTGCTTTACAATCGAGTGGCATGCATTTGAAAATCATTTGGGGTTTCTTATTAGCAGCATAGGGCAAAGTTTTTCTTCTGAGGGCAGGCAGAGTGCTGCATTGTGGCTTCGGAATTCCCAAACTGGAGGGCTTGTGGGCCAGGAGAGTGAGGACGGAAGCTGAGAGCACAAGCTAGGCTTAGGTTTCGGGGCAAGGACATGGCAGGCACACTCTGCAGGGCTGAATTGATATCTCATGCGTCTGAAGTCAGGTCGAGGTTCAGACTTTGGCTCAGGTTTGAGTTTCTGTCCATTTTGGTCCCTTCAGGAAGGGGGGCATTAGGATGCCATGGGGGTTTTCCCACTATTGGAGTTGTGAGATGCTCCAAACCGCAAGGATTCCTTCTGTGGGACAATTAAGATTTGTTGGATGGCTCCAGGACGTCTTATAAGGTATTTTTCCAGAACAGCGTTCTAAGTATGGATGCCTGGGCAGCCAGCCTCACATTCCAATTGTCTCCTAGCAACAAGAAACGTTTGATCGGCTGTCTTGGGGTAGCAACAGAGGGGGCTGAGTTGAAATGGACTTTCCTGAGGATGGTCTTAATGTTGGTTTGAGTCCATGGAGACCTTGGTATGGGGCAGTGGCACCAGGGCCCTGAAGGATTCTCCTAACCAGAGGTTATGACAAAGCTCCAATGAGCAAGTTTTCCATGGGGAGGCGAGATTTGTTCTTAATGGTGCCTCAGGAAACCACCATATGCTGGTATTGGAAACGAGGCCGCTGAGGACAGATGCCTGGAAACCAAAGCAATGGATCTGATTAGGGCCTAGGGGCCTGTCCGGTTCAATATTCTTTTCTGGGGACATCTGTTGTCTGAGAGGAGGTAGTTGCTCAGCTGGTTTGAGATCACCCCTGTTTGTCCTGGGCGGCCTACACTATTGGGATGGCCTCGGTGACTTTGGAGGTTTTTCCTCATTTGCAAGGTTGTGGCCAATGGAATGTGAAGAATTCCCTTGAAAGGGAAGCACAGTCCTGAGGTGTGGCTCCAGGGACCCAAGTGTGGAGCGTGTGTGGTCCAGGGCTATTTGGACAAATGTCTGAAAACACAAACTCCACATAGGTTGGGGGATGTAGGTATGGCCGGCCCGATCTATAGACCGTGAGGAGAACACTTCGGGATATGAACAAAGGACGAATGTGAGGTGCTTGCTCATGCTTTTTTTTTTTTTTCTGGAAATCTGTCTCCGATTGCCATGGAATGTCGGGGTGTCCTCATGGGCCATCGATGAGGCTCCCTTTCTGGGGATTTGACCTGATCCCAAGAGTTTGGGGTCATTCTGTGGGAAGGGAGGAGGCCTTTCTGGTTTTTTTCTTTATTTTTGTTTATTTTTTTTTTTTTTTAATACCTCAGGTGGACCAGCAAAATAGGGATTCCAGAGCAGAGTCGTGGGTTTGGGCAACTGGACAACCAGACCTCTGGTTAACATTGGGACCTAAGAACATGGCAATCCCCATATGTGGGCTCTTGGTCCAGACACTGAGAGGCCTTCCTTGAGGATAGGTCTCACACTGAGTTTCACAATGTGTTTTTGTGCCCAAGGAGCCCCTCAAGTCAGGGCGTGGCCTAATGTACCATGCTGGTTTCTCCTACACTGAACGTTGCACAATATGGCAACCACAAGTTTTCTGGCCATGGGGAAGATGGAGTTCTAATTTCTGCAACACTTTCACTCCTGGACTGTGATTGGATTTAAGGTCTAGGTTCTGAAGCCTGAAAACTGAGGTTGGGAAGAGATGAAGACCTAAGGCCATGGTGTGTCTGATGTGCTCAGTGTTCGGCCTGCTGTTGAGTGTGGGTTAAAAGGTGCAGGCTCAGGCTGTGGCAGACAGGGAATTAATGCCCAGGCTAGACTGTATCATTGGGGTGCAGTCTAGTTTCATGCAGGATGGTACTCATTTGTGGTTACTGGGTAGCCCCAGAGGGCAACGTTTTTCTTCTGGAGGGAAGACACAGTGCCACATAGTGGCTCCAGAATTCCCAAACTGGAAGGCTTGTGGGCCAGGAGCGTGAGGAAAAAATTCTGAGAACACAAGCCAGACTTAGATTTCGGGGTGAGGGGACGGCAGGCACCCTCTGCAGAGATGATTCGAGATCCCGTATACCTGAAGACAGAGCTAGGATCAGACGTTGTCTTAGGTCGAAGTTTCTGTCCATGACGGCCCCTTCATGAAGGGGAGGTTGTCACGAGGACATGGAGGTTTTCCCACGATGGGAATTGTGATATGCTCCAAACCGCAATGATTCCTTCTGTGGGACAGTCGAGACCTGTTGGATGGCTCCAGGACATCCCATAAGGAAGTTATCCAGAGCAGGGTTCTAAGGATGGATGCCTGGGCAGCCTGCCTCCCATTCCAGGTGTCTCATAGCGCCAAGCCAAGTTCGATCTGCTGGATCTAGGGGAGCAACCGAGGCGGGTGTGTTGAAATGGGTGAGTTGAGGATGGGTCATAATGTGCATTTGTGTCCATGTAGACCTTGGAATGGGGTGCTTGAACCGGGGCCTTGAGGGATGTTCATAACCGGAGGTTTTGATGGAGCTCTAAAGAGTATGTTTCCTATGTAGAGAAGAGAATTGTTTTGATGAGTGCCTAAGGAATCTCCCATATGCTGGTATTGGAAACCAGGCCTCTGAGGAGAGATGACTGGAAACAAAAGCAATCGAGATGATTAGGGCCTAGGTGCCTGTCCGGTTCAATCTCTTTCCTGAGGATACGTGTCTAAGGATCTGAGGGGATGTAGTTGCTCAGCTTGTGTCAGATCGCCCGTGTTTGTCCTGGGCAGCCTATAATATTGGGATGGCCTCAGGACTTTGGAGTTTCTCCTAATCTATAGGGTTGTGGCCAATGGAATGGGCAGAAATCCCCTGGAGAGGGCAAGCACAGTTCTGAGTTTGGCTCTAGGGGCCCAGCCTTGAGGCTGTGTGGGCCAGGCCTGTGGGGACAAAAGTCTGAAAACACAAACTCCGCTTAGGATTGGGGACATAGGTATGGCACGCCCAATCTACAGACCGTGATAACACTTGGGGATATGAAAAAGGGTGAGTTTGAGGTGCTTGCTCAGGTTTTGTCTCTGGATTTGTGTCAACAATGTGGGTGGAATGCTGGCGTGGCCTCATGGGTTGTAGATGGCTTTCCTTCTCTGAGCATTTGACCCAATCCCAAGAGTTTGGGTACATTCTGTGGGATGGGGGGAGTCTTTTCTGTTTTTTATTTTATTTTATTTTATATTTTATTTTATGTACCTCAAGTGTCCCAATAAAAGAGGGATTCCAGAGCAGAGTCCTTGGGAGGGACAACTGGATATCCCCACCTCTGTTTAAGTTTGGGGGCCTACGGGCATGGCAAGTCCAATAGGCGGGCTCTTGATTCAGACACTGAGAGGCCTTCCTTGAGGACAGGGCTCATGCTGAGGGTCACAATGCCTATTTGTGCCCAACAAGGCCCTCAAGCATGGGAAGTGCCTCATGGGCCACGCTGGATTCTCCTACACTGAACGTTGGAGAATATGCCAACCACAAGGTTTCCAGCCATGGCGAAGGAAGAGTTGTGATTTCTGCATCACGTTCACCCCTGGACAGTGATTGGAGTTTAGGTCTAGGTTCTGAAACCCGAAAACTGAGGTTGAGAAGAGATGAAGACCTAAGGACCTGATGGGTCCAATGAGCTCAGTGTGCGGCCAGCTGTTGAGCGTAGGTCTGGAGGTGTGGGCTCATGCTGTGTCAGACAAGGCATTAGACAGGGTAGACTGCATATTTGGGGTGCAGTCGAGTGGTGTTCAGTTGATCCTTATTCGGGTTTCTAGGTAGCTCCATAAGGCAAAGTTTTTCTTTTGGAGGGCAGGCATTGTGCTGCATTATGGCCCCAGTATTGCCAATCTGTAGGGCTTTTGGGGCAGGGGTGTGAGGACGGTAGTCTGAGAACACAAGCTAGGATTACTTTTGGGGGTGAGTGCACAGAAGGCACACTCTGCAGAGCTGAATCAAGATCTCATGCACCTGAAGTCAGGGCGAATATCAGACGTTTGCTCAGGTTGGAGTTTCTGTCCATGATAGCCCCTTTATAAAGTGGAGCGTCTCAAGAGGCCATGTAGATTTTCCCACAATGGGAGTTGTGAGATGCTCCAGACTGCAAAGATTCCTTCTGTGGGACACTTGAGACCTGTTGGATGGCTCTAGGATGTCCCATGTGGAACGACTCCAGAGTAGGGTTCTAAGGATGGATGCCTGGGCAGCCCGCCTCCCATTCTAGTTGTCTCCAAAACAAGGCAGGTTTGATCTGCAGGCCCTGGGGAAGAAACCAAAGGGGTTGAGTTGACATGGACTCTCCCGACAATAGATCATAATGTGGGTTTAAGTCCATGGAGACCTTGGAATGGGGCGCTTGATCCGGGGCCCTGAAAGATTCTCCTAAACAGAGGTTTTTATAGAGCTCCAAAGAGTACATTTCCTATGTGGAGATGAGATTTTTCTGATGAGTGCCTCAGTAATCCCCCGTATTCTGGTATTGGAAACCAGGCCTCTGATGAGAGATGCCTGGAAACAAAAGCAATGGATCTGATTAGGGCCTAAGTGCCTGTCCAGTTCAATCTTATTCTATGGGGATATCTGTCTCTGGGTCTGAGTGCAGTTAGTTTCCTAACTTGTGAAGGATCATCCCTGTGTGTCCTGAGCAGCCAACATTATTCGGATGGCCTGGGGGAGTTTGGCGGATTCTCCTAATCTATTGGGTTGTGGCCAATGGAAATGCAGAATTCCCCTGGAGAGGGAAGCCACAGTCCTGAGGTGTCGCTCCAGGGGCCCCAGCTTGGATGGTGTGTGAGCCAGGCCGGGGGGAAAGAAGTCTGAAAACACAAACTCAGCTTAGGTTTGGGGATGTATGTATGAAGGCTCGATCTACAGACCGTGAGAATTTTCCGGGCTATGAACAAAGGGCGAGTATGTGGCGCTTGCTCAGGCTTTTGTCTCTGCATTTTGTGTCAACGGTGGCCGTGGAATGTCGGGGTGTCCTCAAGGGCCATGGACAATTCTTTCTCTGGTGATTTGGCCTGATCGCACGGGGTTGGGATCATTCTGTGGATTGGAAGAATCCTTTCTGTATATATATATATATATGTTTTTTTTTTTTTTTTTTTTACCTCAGGTGTCCCACCAAAGAGGGATTCCAGAGTAGAGCCCTGAGTAGGGGTGACTAGTCATCTCGAACTCTGGTTGAGATTGGGGGACTAGGGGCTTGGCAAGCCCCATATGTGGGCTGTTGTTCCAGTCACTAAGAGGCTTTACATGAGGATAGGGCTCACGCTGAGGGTCACAATGTGTGTTTGTGCACATTGTGGCCCTCAGGGATAGGTGGGGCCTCTTAGTCCATGGTGCTTTCTCCTACAATGAACATTGGAAAACATGCCAACCACTAGGTTTCTTGCCAAGGCGAAGGAGAAGTTCTGATTCTTGCATCACGTTCACTCCTGAGCAGTGAGTGGAGATAAGGTCTAGGTTATGAAGGTGAAAACTGAGGTTGGGTAGAGATGATGGCCTAAAGCCATTGTGGGTGTGATATGCTCTGTGTACGGCCAGCTGTCTGGGTGTTGGACTGGAGGTCTGCCCTCAGGCTGTGTCAGACAGGGCTTTAGTGCACAGGCTAGACTGTATAATTGGGGTATGGTCGAGTGGCATGCAGGTTGTTACTCATTTGGTGTTTCCGGTTAGCCCTATAGGGCAACATTTTTCTTCTGGAGGGCAGGCAGAGTGCTGCATTGTGTCTCCAGAATTGCCAAACTGGAGGGGTGTGGCCAGGATTGTGAGGAAGGAAGTCTGAAAACACAAGCTAGCACGAGTTTTGGGGCCAAGAGCATGGCAGGCCCACTCTGCAGAGGCTGAATCGAGATCTCCTGCAGGTGAGGTCAGGGCGAGTATCAAATGTTGCCTCAAGCTGGAGTATGTGTCCATGACGGCCCCTTCCTGAAGGGGGTGGGGGCGTCATGAGGCCAGGGAGGTTTCCCTACGCTGGGAGTTGTGAGCTGCTCCAAACTTCAAAGTTTCCTTCTTCAGGACAGTCGAGTACTATTGGATGGTTCCAGGATGCCCCATACAAAAAGACTCGAGAGCAGGGGCCTAAGCATGGATGCCGAGAAACGCCAACTCACCTTCCCATTGCCTGGTCGAGACAAGGCACGCTCAATCTGCGGGCTCTTGGGTGAGCTACCCAGAAGGCTGAGTTTAAATGGACTCTCCTGAGGATGAGTCATAATGTGCATTTGTGTCCATGGAGACCTTGGAATGGGGTCCTGATCCGGGTCCTTGAGGGATGTTCATAACTGGAGGTTTTGATGGAGCTCTAAAGAGTATGTTTCCTATGTAGAGAAGAGAATTTTTTTGATGAGTGCCTAAGGTATCTCCCATATGCTGGTATTGGAAAACAGGCCTCTGAGGAGAGATGACTGAAAACAAAAGTAATGGATATGATTAGAGCCTAGGTGCCTGTCCGGTTCAATCTCTTTGCTGGGGATACGTGTCTAAGTATCTGAGGTGAGGTAGTTGCTCAGATTGTGTCAGATCTCCCCTGTTTGTCCTGGGCGACCTATAATATTGGAATGGCCTCGGGACATTGGAGTTTCTCCTAATCTATAGGGTTGTGGTCAATGGAATGGGCAGAAATTCCCTGGAGAGGGCAGGCAAAGTTCTGAGTTTGGCTC
The DNA here is from genome assembly GCF_964662115.1 of Mustela nivalis. Lineage (NCBI taxonomy): Eukaryota > Metazoa > Chordata > Mammalia > Carnivora > Mustelidae > Mustela > Mustela nivalis. The sequence goes on along the minus strand of NW_028136261.1, from coordinate 96,777 downwards.
TAGGGGCCCAACCTTGAGGGTGTGTGGGCCAGGCCTGTGGAGCAAAAATCTGAAAACACAAACTCCGCTTAGGATTGGGGACATAGTTATGGCACGCCCAATCTACAGACCGTGATAACACTTCAGGATATGAAAAAGTGTGAGTTTGAGGTGCTTGCTCAGATTTTGTCTCTGGATTTGTGTCAACAATGTGGGTGGAATGCTGGCGTGGCCTCATGGGTTGTGGACGGCTTTCCTTCTCTGAGGATTTGACCCAATCCCAAGAGTTTGTGTATGTTCTGTGGGATGGGAGGAGTCCTTTCTGTTTTTTATTTTATTTTATTTTATTTTATTTTTTGTACCTCATGTGTCCCAATAAAGGAGGGATTCCAGAGCAGAGTCCTCGGGAGGGACAACTGGACAACCCCACCTCTGTTTTAGTTTGGGGGCCTAGGGGCATGGCAAGTCCAATATGTGGGCTCTTGATTCAGACACTGAGAGGCCTTCCTTGAGGACAGGGCTCATGCTGAGGGTCACAATGCCTATTTGTGCCAACAAGGCCCTCAAACATGGGAAGGGCCTCATGGGCCACGCTGGATTCTCCGACACTGAACGTTGGAGAATATGCCAACCACAAGGTTTCTGGCCATGGCGAAAGAAGAGTTGTGACTTCTGCATCACGTTCACCGCTGGACAGTGATTGGAGTTTAGGTCTAGGTTCTGAAACCCGAAAACCGAGGTTGGGAAGAGATGAAGACCTAAGGACCTGTTGGGTCCAATGAGCTCAGTGTGCGGCCAGCTGTTGAGCGTAGGTCTGGAGGTGTGGGCTCATGCTGTGTCAGACAAGGCATTAGACAGGGTAGACTGAATATTTGGGGTGCAGTCGAGTGGCGTTCAATTGATCCTCATTCGGGTCTCTAGGTAGTTCCATAAGGCAACGTTTTTTCTCTGGGAGGGCAGGCAGTGTGCTGCATTGTGGCCCCAGTATTGCCAATCTGTAGGGCTTTTGGGCCAGGGGTGTGAGGACTGTAGTCTGAGACCACAAGCTAGGCTTATTTTTTGCGGTGAGGGCACAGAAGGCACACTCTGCAGAGCTGAATCAAGATCTCATGCACCTGAAGTCAGGGCGAATATCAGACGTTTGCTCAGGTTGGAGTTTCTGTCCATGATGGCCACTTTATAAAGTGGAGCGTCTCAAGAGGCCATGTAGATTTTCCCACAATGGGAGTTCTGAGATGCTCCAGACTGCAAAGATTCCTTCTGTGGGACACTTGAGACCTATTGGATGGCTCTAGGATGTCCCATATGGAATGATTCCAGAGTAGGGTTCTAAGGATTGATGCCTAGGCAGCCCACCTCCCATTCTAGTTGTCTCCTAGCGACAAGGCAGGTTTGATCTGCAGGCCCTGGGGGAGAAACCAAGGGGTTTGAGTTGACATGGACGCTCCCGAGGATAGATCATAATGTGGGTTTAAGTCCATGGAGTCCTTGGAATGGGGCGCTTGATCCGGGGCCCTGAACGATTCTCCTAAACAGAGGTTTTTATAGAGCTCCAAAGAGTAAATTTCCTATGTGGAGACGAGATTTTTCTGATGAGTGCCTCAGTAATCCCCCTATGCTGGTATTGGAAACCAGGCCTCTGAGGAGATTTGCCTGGAAACAAAAGCAATGGATCTGATTAGGGCCTAAGTGCCTGTCCAGTTCAATCTTATTCTATGGGGATATCTGTCTCTGGGTCTCAGTGGAGGTAGTTTCCTAACTTGTGAAAGATCATCCCTGTTTGTCTTGGGCAGCCAACACTATTCGGATGGCCTCGGGGAGTTTGGAGGTTTCTCCTAATCTATAAGGTTGTGGCCAATGGAAATGGCAGAATTCCCCTGGAGAGGGAAGCCACAGTCCTGAGGTGTGGCTCCAGGGTTCCCAGCTTGGATGGTGTGTGGGCCAGGACTGTGGGGACAGAAGTCTGAAAACACAAACTCAGCTTAGGTTTGGGGTTGTATGTATGAAGGCTGGATCTACAGACCGTGAGAATTTTCCGGGCTATGAACAAAGGGCGAGTATGTGGTGCTTGCTCAGGCTTTTGTCTCTGGATTTTGTGTCAACGGTGGCCGTGGAATGTCGGGGTGTTCTCAAGGGCCATGGACAATTCTTTCTCTGGAGATTTGGCCTGATCCCAAGGGGTTGGGATCATTCTGTGGATGGGAAAAGTCCTTTCTGTATTTTTTTTTTTTTACCTCAGGTGTCCCACCAAAGAGGGATTCCAGAGCAGAGCCCTGAGTCGGGTGACTAGACATCTCGAGCTCTGGTTGAGATTGGGTGACTAGGGGCTTGGCAAGCCCCATATGTGGGCTGTTGTTCCAGTCACTAAGAGGCTTCACATGAGGATAGGGCTCACGCTGAGGGTCACAATATGTGTTTGTGCAAATTGTGGCCCTCAGGGATAGGTGGGACCTCATAGTCCATGCTGCTTTCTCCTACAATGAACGTTGGACAACATGCCAACCACAAGGTCTCTTGCCATAGCGAAGGAGAAGTTCTGATTCTTGCATCACGTTCACTCCTGAGCAGTGAGTGAAGATAAGGTCTAGGTTCTGAAGGTGAAAATTGAGGTTGGGTAGAGATGATGGCCTAAAGCCATTGTGGGTATGATATGCTCAGTGTACGGCCAGCTGTCCTGGTGTTGGACTGGAGGTCTGCCCTCAGGCTGTGTCAGACAGGGCTTTAGTGCACAGGCTAGACTGTATAATTGGGGTATGGTCGAGTGGCATGCAGGTTGTTACTCATTTGGCGTTTCTGGTTAGCCCTATAGGGCCAGGCAGAGTGCTGCATTGGAGGCCAGGCAGAGTGCTGCATTGTGTCTCCAGAGTTTCTGTCCATGATGGCCCATTTATGAAGGTGTGGGGCATCATGAGGAAATGGAGGTTTTCTCACAGTGTTATTGTGTGATGCTTCAAACCACAAGGATTCATTCTGCGAGACAGTCAAGACAGGTTGGTTGGATTCAAGACGTCCCATAAAGAAGTTCTCCAGAGCAGGGTTCTAAAGATGGATGCCTGGGCAGCCCTCCTCCCATTCTAACTGTCTCCTAGTAACAAGGAAGGTTTGATCTGCTGGCTCTGGGTGAGCAGCCGAGTGGGCTGATTTGAAATGGACTCTCCTGAGAATGGTTCATAATGTAAGTTTGTGTCCTTGGAGACCTTGGGATTGGGCCATGGTGCCAGCGCCCTGAAGGATCCTCCTAACCTGAGGTATTGACACAGCTCCAAAGAGCAAGTTTCCCATGTGGAGATGAGATCTGTTCTGATTGTTTCCTTAGGAAACCCCCATATTCTGATATTGGAAACCAGGCCTCTGAGGAGAGATACCTAGAAACCAAAGCAATGCATCAGATGTTGGCTCAGGTTGGAGTTTCTGTCCATGATGGCCCCTTTATAAAGGGGAGCATCTCATGAGGCCATGTAGGTTTTCCCACGATAGGAGTTGTGAGATGCTCCAATCTGCAAGGATTCCTTCTGTGGGACAGTCAAGACCTTTTGGAAGGCTCCAGGACATCCCATATGGAACGGCGCCAGAGCAGGATTCCATGGATGGATGCCTAGAGAGTCTGCTTTGCATTCCAGTTGTCTCCTAGCGACAAGGCAGGTTTGATATTCTGCCTCTGGGGGAGTAATCGACGGGGCTGAGTTGAAATGTACTCTCCTGCCGAATGGTCATAATGCGGGTATGTGTCCATGGAGACCTTGGAATAGGGCGGTTGCTCCGGCTACCTGAAGGTTTCTCCTAACTGGAGGCTTTTACAGAGCTCCAAAGGATAAGTTTCCCATGTGAAGACAAGATTTGTTCTGATTGGTATCTCTGGAATCCCCCATATGCTGGTATTGGAAAACAGGCCTCTGAGGAGAGATGCTTAGAAAAAAAAGCAATGGAACCAATTACATTCTAGGGGCCAGTCCAGTTTAATCTTCTTCTCTTGGGTTATCTGTCTACGGGTGAGTTGACGTCGTTGCTCAGCTTGTGAGAGATCGCCCCTCTTTGTCCTGGGTGGCCTACACTATTGGAATGGCCTCTGGGACTTTGGAGGTTTCTCCTTATCTGTAGGGTTGTGGCCAATGGAATGGGAAGAATTTCCTTGGAGAGGGCAGGCACAGTCCTGAGGTGTGGCTCCAGGGGCCTCAGTCAGGAGGGTGTGTGGGACAGGGATGTCAGGATAGAAGTCTGAAAACACAAACTCGGCTTAGGTTTGGGGACATAGGTATGGCAGGCCCAATCTACAGACTATGAGGAGAATTTTTTGGGCTATGACCTAAGGGTGAGTGTGAACACTTGCTGAAGCTTATGTCTCTGGATTTTGTGTCAATAGTGGCCGTGGAATGTCGGGCTGGCCTCATGGGCCATGGACGAGTCTTTCTCTCTGGACCCCAATCACTTGGGATGGCCCAATCCCAAGTGATTGGGGTCATTCTGTGAGTGGGAGGAGTCCTTTCTGTGTTTATTTACCTCAAATGTCCCACCAAAGAGGGATTCCAGAGCAGAGCCCTGAGTAGTGGTGACTAGATGTCTCTACCTCTGGTTAAGATTGGGTGACTTGGGGCATGGCAGGCCCCATATGCGGGCTCATGGTCCAGCCACTGAGAGGCTTTACTTGAGGACAGGGCTCAAACTGAGGGTCCCAATGTGTGTTTGAGCCCACCGCAGCTCTTAAGCATAGGCAGGGCCTCAGGGACACTACACTACCCTCAGGGGCCCTACTACTACCCCTGTAGGCCCTACAGGGGTCCTACACTGAACGTTGGACAAGATGCCAACCACAAGATTCTGGCGAGAGGGAAGGAGGAGTTCTGATTTCTGCATCACGTTCACCCATGGGAAGTGAGTAGAGATAAGGTCTAGGATTCTGTAGCCTGAAAACCGAAGTTGGAAAGAGATGGCGACCTAAGGCCATGGCGGTTCAGATGTTCTCAGTGTACTGCAAGCTGTCTGGGTGTCGGTTGGGAATTCAGGCCTCAGGTTCTGTCAGACAGGGCATTAGTGCACAGGCTAGACTATATAATTGGTGTACAGTTGAGTGACGTGCAGGTTTATCCTCATTTGAGGTTTCTGGGTAGACCCATAGGGCAATATTTTTCTTCTAGAGGGCAGGCAGAGTGCAGCACTGTGTCATCGGAAATCCCAAAATAGAGGGCGTGTGGTCCAGGAGAGTGAGGACGGAAGTCGGAGAACACTAGCTACGCTTAGGTTTTGGGGTGAGGGCACAGCAGGTACACTCTGAAGAGCTGAATCAAGATCTCGTGCATCTGAAGTCAAGGCGAAGATCAGCTGTTGGCTCAGGTTGGAGTTTCTTTCCATGATCTGCCTTCATGAAGATTGGGGGCATCATGTGACCTTGGAAGCTTTCCATGATATGAGTTGTTAGATGGCTCTAACAACTGTCGAGACCTGTTGGATGGCTCAAGGATGTCCCATAAGGAACGACGCAAGAGCAGGGTTCTAAGGATGGATGCCTGAAGAGCCCAACTCGCATTTCAATTGTCTCCTAGCGACAAGGCAGGTTCAATCTGCTGGCTCTGGAGTAGCAACCGAGGGGGTTTAGATGAAATGGACTCTCCTGAGGATGGGTCATAATTTGGGATTGTGTCCATGGAGATATTCAAATGGGGCAGTGGCTCCAGTGACCTGAAGTTTTCTCCTAACTGGAGGTTATGACACAGCTCCATAGAGCAAGATTCCCATGTGGAGACGAGATTTTTTCTGATAGGTAGCTCTGGAAACCCCCTTATGCTGGTATTGGAATCCAGGCCTCTGAGGAGAGATGCCTGAAAACAAAAGAAATGGATCCAATTAGGGCCTAGGTGCCTGTCTTGTTCAATATTCTTTTCTATGGATATCTGTCTAAGGTTCTGATTGGAGGTAGTGGCTCAGCTTGTGCCAGAGGGTCCCTGTATGTCCAGGACATCCTACACTATTGGGATGGCCTCAGAGATTTTGGATGATTCTCCTAATCTGTCAGGTTGTTCCAAATGAATGAGCAGAATTCCCTTGGAGAGGGCAGGCACAGTCCTGAGGTGTGGCTCCATGGGGCCCAGCCTTTAGAATGTGTGGGTGAGGACAATGGAGACAGAAGTCTGAAAACACAAACTCGGCTTAGGTTTGGGGATATAGGTATGGCAGGCCCGATCTACAGACCTTGAGAATTTTGGGGGCTCTGAACAAAGGGCAAGTGTGTGGCGCTTTTTCAGGTTTTTGTGTCCGGATTTTGTGTCAATGGTGGCCGTGGAATGTCAGGCTGGCCTCATCGACCATGGACGAGTATTTCTCTCTGTGGATTTGGCCAGATTCCAAGTGTTTGGGGTCATTCTTTGGATGGTAGGAGTCCTTACTTTTTTTTTTTTTATCTTGGTTTTTTTTTTTTTACCTTATGTGTCCCACCAAAGAGGGATTCCAGAAAAGAGCTCTGAATAAGGTTGACTAGACTTCTCAAGCTCTGGCTAGGATTGGGGGAGTAAGGGCATGGCAAGTCCCATATGCAGGCTCTTGGTCCAGCCCCGGAGAGGCTTTACTTGAGGCCAGGGTTCATGCTTAGGGTCCTAATGTGTGTTTGTGCCCATCGCAGCCCTCAAGCATGTCTGAGGCCTCATGGGCCATGCTGGGTTCTCATATACTGAACGTTGGACAACATGCCAACCACAAGGTTTCTGGTCATGGGGAAGGTGAAGTTCTGATTTCTGCATCACGTACATCACTTAGTTGTGAGTGGAGATAATGTCTAGGTTCTGAAGCCTGAAGACCAAGGTTGGGAAGAGATGATGACCTAAGGCCATGGCATGTTCGATGTGTTCAGTGTGAGGCCAGGTGTCTGGGTGTCGGTCACGAGGTCTGGGGTCAGGCTGTGTCAGACAGGGCATTAGTGCCCAGGCTAGACTGTATAATTGGGGTACAGTCTAGAGAATTGCAGGTTGATCCTCATTTGATGTTTCTGGGTAGACCCCTAGGGCAAAGTCTCTCTTCTGGAGGGCAGGCAGAGTGCTGCATTTTGTCTCCAGAATTCCCAAAGTGGAAGGCTTGTGGGCCAGGAGTGTGAGGACGGAAGTCTGAGAACGTGAGCTGGCTTAGGTTTTGGGGCGAGGGCAAGGCAGGCACACTCTGCAGAGCTGAATTGAGATCTCATGCATCTGAAGTCAGGGCGAGGATCAGACGGGAGTTTCTGTCCATGATGTCCTCTACCTGAAGGTGGAGGCATCACGAGGCCATGGAGGTTTTCCCACGGTGCGAGTGTGTGATGCTGCAAACCACAAGAATTCCTTCTGCAGGACAGTTGAGACCTGTTGAATGGATCAAGGACACCCCATTAGGAATTTCTCCAGTGCAGAGTTCTAACAACGGATACCTGGGCAACGAACTCGCATTCCAATTGTCTCCTAGTGACAAAGCAGTTTTGATCTGCTGGCACTGGGTGAGCAACCGCCAGGTTAGAGTTGAAATGGACTCTCCTGAGGATGGGTCATAATGTGGGATTGTGTCCATTGAGACATTGGAATGGGGCGGTGGCTCCAGTGACGTGAAATTTTCTCCTAACTGGAGGTTTTGACACAGTTCCATATAGCATGATTCCCATGTATCATGCGATTTGTTCTGATTGGTAGCTCCAGAAACCCCCATGTGCTGGTATTGGAATCCAGGCCTCTGAGGAGAGATACGTGAAAACAAAAGCAATGGATCCGTTTAGGGCCTAGGTGCCTGTCCTGTTCAATCTTCTTTTCTATGGATATCTATCTACAGGTCTGATTGGAGGTAGTGGCTCAGCTTGTGGCAGATGGTCCCTGTTTGTCCCGGACATCCTACAATATTGGGGTGGCCTCGGGGACTTCGGATGTTTCTCCTAATCTGTCAGGTTGTGCCAAAGGAATGAGCAGAATTCCCATGGAGAGGGCAGGCACAGTCCTGAGGTGTGGCTCCATGGGGCCAAGCCTTGAGGGTGTGTGGGCCAGGACAATGGAGACAGAAATCTGAAAACACAAACGTGGCTTAGGTTTGGGGACATAGGTATGGCAGGCCCGATCTACAGACCGTGAGAATTTTTCAGGCTTTGAACAAAGGGCGAGTGTGTGGCGCTTTTTCAGGCTTTTGTCTCCGGATTTTGTGTCAATGGTGGCCGTGGAATGTCAGGATGGCCTCATCAGCCATGGACGAGTATTTCTCTCTGTGAATTTGGCCCAATTCCAAGTGTTTGCGGTCATTCTTTGGACGGTAGGAGTCCTTTCTCTATTTTTTTTTTAACCTCATGTGTCCCACCAAGGAGGGATTCTAGAGAAGAGATCTGAGTAGGGGTGACTAGACTTCTCAAGCACTGGTTAAGGCTTGGGGAGTAGGGGCATGGTAATCTCCATATGTGGGCTCTTGGTCCATCCCCGGAGAGGCTTTACTTGAGGCCAGGGATCATGCTTAGGATCCTAATGTGTGTTTGTGCCCATCGCAGCCCTCAAGCATGTCTGAGGCCTCATGGGCCATGCTGGTTTCTCCTACACTGCACGTTGGACAACATGCCAACCACAGGGTTTCTGGTCATGGGGAAGGAGGAGTTCTGATTTCTGCATCACGTACATGGCATGGCAGTGAGTAGAGATAAGGTCTAGATTCTGAAGCCTGAAAACCGAGGTTGGTAAGAGATGACGACCTAAGGCCATGGTGGGTCCGATGCACTTAGTGTGCAGCCAGATGTCTGTGTCCATCATGAGGTCTGGGCTCAGGCTGTGTCAGGCAGGGCATTAGTCCCCAGGCTAGACTGTATAATTGGGGTACAGTCGAGTGATGTGAAGGTTGGTCCTCATTTGGGGTTTCTGGTTGGCCCCATAGTGCAAAGATTTTCTTCTGGAGGGCAGGCAGAGTGCTGCATTCTGGCTCCAGAATTGCCAACTTCAGGTCTTGTGGGCCAGGTGTTTTAGGACAGAAGTCTGAGAACACAAGTTCAGCTTTGAATTTGCAGCGGTGACATGGCAGGCACACTCTACAGACCTGAAATGAGATCTCGTGCACCTGAATTCAGGGCGAGGATCAGATGTTGGCTTAGGTTGGAGTTTCTGTACATGATGTCCCCTTCATTAAGGTGGGGGGGGCATCAGGAAACCATGGAAGATTTCCAACTTTGTGAGTGTGTGATGCTCCAAACCACAAGGATTCCGTCAGCGGGACAGTCACGACTTTTTGGATGGATCAAGGACGTCCCATAAGAAATGCTCCAAAGCACAGTTCTAATGATGGATGCCTGGGCAGTCCAACTTGCATTCCAGTTGTGTCCTAGTGAAAAGGAGGATTTGATCTGCTGTCACTGGGGGAACAACCGAGGGGGCTGAATTGAAATGGAATCTCATGAGGATCAGTCGATGTGGATTTGTGTCCATGGATCCCTTGGAATGGGGCAGTGGCTCTGTTGCCCTGAAGAATTCTCCTAACCTGAGGTTTTGATGCAGCTCCAAAGAGCAAGTTTCCCATGTAGAGACGAGATTTGTTCTGAAACCCCCACAACCTGGTATTGGAAACCAAGCATCTGGGGAACAATGCCTGGAATCCAAAGCAATGGATCTGATTACGGTCTAGGGGCCTGTCCTTTTCAATATTCTCCTCTGAGTGTCTCTGTCTAAGATTCAGAATGGAGGTCACTGCTCAGCTTGTGTCAGATCACCCATGTTTGTTGGGGGAGGCCAACACTATTGGACTGGTCTTGGGAATTGGAGGTTTCTCCTAATCTGTAAGGGTGTGGCAAATGAAACGGGCAGAGTTCCCTTGGAGAGCACTGGCACAGTCCTTAGGTGTGACACCACCTTTCTGGGTGTCATCCAGGAGGTCCAGGCTCAGGCTGTGTCAGACAGGGCATTAGTGCCAAGCTTAGACTGTATAATTGGAGTAAAGTTGAGTGGCATGCAGGTTGATCCTCATTTGGCGTTTCTGGGTAGCCCCAGGGGCAACGTTTTTCTTCTGGAGGGAAGAAAGAGTGCTGCATTGTGGCGACGGAATTCTCACACTGGAGGGCTTGTGGGCCAGAATTGTGAGGAAGGAAGTGTGAGAACACAAGCTAGGCTTAGGTTTTGGGTCAAGATCATGGCAGGCACACTCTGTAGAGCTAAATCTAAATCTCATGCATCTGAAGTCAGGGCGAGGATCAGACGTAGGCTCAGGTTGAAGTTTCTGTTCAGGATGGCCCCTTCATGATGGTGGGGGGCATCATGGGGCTATGGAGACTTTCCCACGATTGGCATTGTATGTTGCTCCAATCGGCAAGGATTCCTTCTACGGGACAGTCGAGACCGGTCAGATTGCTCCAGGACGTCCCATGCGGAACCACGGCAGTGCAGGGTTCTAAGGATGGATTCCTGGAGTGCCCGCCTCACATTCCTATTGTCTCCTAGTGACAAGGCAGGTTCGATCTGCTTCTTTTGGGGAGCAACCAAAGGGGATGTGTTGAAATGGACTCGCCTGCGGATGGGTCATAATGTGGGTTTGTGTCCATGGAGACCTTGGAATGGGGTGTTGGCTGCTGGGACCTGAAGGTTTCCCTTAAGTGGAGGTTGTGACACAGCTCCAAAATGCATGTTTCCCATGTGGAAATGAGATTTGTTCAGACTGGTACCTCCAGAAGAACACATATGCTGGTATTGGAAACCAGGCCTCTGAGGAGAGATGCCTGGAATCAAAAGCAATGGATCTGATTAAGTCCTAGGTGCCTGTCCGGTTCAATCTTCTTCTCTGGGGTTATCTGTCTATGGGTCTGAGTTGAGGTAGTTGCTCATCTTGGGACAGATCACCCTGTTTGCCCTGAGTGGCCAACACTATTGGGATGGCCTCAGGGACGTTGGAGTGTTCTCCTAATCTTTAGGGTTGTGGCCAATGGAATGGGCAGAATTTGCTTGGAGAAGGCAGGCACAGTCCTGAGGCATGGCTCCAGGGGCCCCAGCCTGGAGGGTGTGTGGGCCAGGACAGTGGGGACAGAAATCTGAAAACCCAAACTCAGCTTAGGTTTGGGGACGTAGGTATGACAGGCCTGATCTATAGTCCGTGAGGAGAATTTTTCAGGCTATGAACAAAGGGCAAGTGTGAGGCATATCTCCAGGCTTTTGTCTCTAGATTTTGTGTCAATGGTGGCCATGGAATGACGGGATGGCCTCTTTGGCCATGGATGATTCTTTCTCTTTTAAGATTTGGTCAGATCCCAAGTTTTGGGGCTCATTCAGGGGATGGAGGAGACCCTTCGATATTTTTTTCCTCAGGGGTTCCAGAGCGGAGAACTGAGTAGGGGTGACTAGACCTCTCAACCTCTCATTAATATTGGGGGACTAGGGATGGCAATGCGGGTTCTTGGTCCAGCCCCTGAGAAGCTTTACTTGAGGACAGGGCTCACACTGAGGGTCCCAATGTGTTTGTGCCCATTGCGGTTCTCAAGCATGGGCGGGGACTCATGGGCGACACTGGATTCTCCTACACTGAACGTTGGAAAACATGCCAACCACAAGGTTTCTTGCCTTGAGGAAGAAGGAGTTTCATTTCTGCATCACGTTCACCCCTGGGTAGTGAGTATATATAAGGTCAAGGTTCTGAAGCCTGAAAACCAAGGTTGGGAAGAGATGATGACCTAAAGCCATGGCGGGTCTGATGTGCTCAGTGTACAGCCAGCTGTCTGGGTGTCGGTTGAAAATTCAGACCTCAGGCTGTGCAAGACAGGGCATTAACGCCGAAGTGAAACTGTATAATTGGGGTAGAGTCAAGTGGCATGCAGGTTGATCCTCATTTGGTGTTTCTGGTTAGCCCCATAGGAAAACGTTTCTCTTCTGGAGGGCAGTCAGAGTGCTGCATTGTGTCTCTCCAGAATTCCCTAACTGGAGGGCTGGTGGGCTCGGAGTGTGAGGACGAAGTCTGAGAACAATAGCTAGGTTTTGCTTCGGGGCAGGGTTTCGGCAGGCACACTCTGCAGAGTTGAATCAAGATTTCGTGCATCTGAAGTCAGGGCGAGGATTAGACGTTGGGTCAGGTTGGAGTTTCTGTCCAAGATGGCTCTTTCATGAAGGGGACGGTGCACCACGAGGCCACAGAGCTTTTCCCATGATGGGAGTTGTGAGGTGCTCCAAAGCGCAAGGATTCCTTCTGCAGGACAGCTGTGACCTCTTGGATGGCTCCAGGACGTCCCATATGAAATTACTTCAGAGTAGTTTTCTACAGATGGATGCCTAGCCAGCCCGCCTCACATTCCAATTGTCTCCTAGTGACAAGATAGGTTCGATCTGCTGGCTCTAGGGGAGCACCCAAGGGCACTGAGTTGAAATAGACTCTCCTGCAGATGGGTCCTAATGTGGGATTGTGTCCATGGAGACCTTGGAATGAGGTGGTGGCACCGGGGCCCTGAAGGATTTTCCTAGCCGGAGGTTTTGACAAAGCTTGAAAGAGCACGTTTCCCATGTGGAGAAGACATTTGTTCTGACTGATGACTCAGGAAACCCCCATATGGTGGTATTGAAAACCAGGCCTCTGAGGTTCTGACATAGCTCCACGAGCAAGTTTCCAATGTGCAGACAAGACTTGCTCTGAAGGGGCCTCTGGAAACCCTATAGGCTGGTATTGGAAACCAGGCCTCTGAGAAGAGATGCCTGGAAACCAAAGCAATGGATCTGATTAGGGTCTAGGGGCCTGTCCAGTTCAATGTTCTTCTCTGGGGACATCTGTCTCCGAGTTGGTGTGGAGCTAGTTGCTCAGCTAGTGTCAGATCACCCCTGTTTGTTCCAAGCGGCCTACAAAATTGGTATGGTCCCAGGGACATTGGAGAAATCTCCTGATTTATATGGTTGTGGCCAATGCAATATGAAGAATTCCCTTTGAGAGGGCAGGAACAATCCTGAGGTGTGGTTCCAGGGGCCCTAGCCTGGAGGGTGTGTGTTTTCAGACAACTGTCCAAACAGCCCAGGCCTACACAACCTACAGGCTGAGGCCCCTGGAGCCAAACCTGAGGACTGTACTTGCCTTCTCCAAGGGAATTGTGTGTGCCCATTCCAATGGCCACAACCCTTCTAATAGGATAAACCTCCAATGTCCCTGATCCATCACAATAGTGGTGACTTCCCAGGAAAAACAGGGGCAATCTGAGCCCAACTGAGCACCTACCTGCACTCAGACCCATAGACAGATGTCCCCAGAGGTAAAAAGGAAAGAACAGGCCCCTAGGCACTAATCAGATCCACTGCTTTGGTTTCCAAGCATCTCTCCTCAGAGGCCTGGATTTCAAAAGCAGCATATAGCTGTTTCTTGACCCACACATCAGAAAACATCTCATCTACACATGGGAAACTTGCACGTTGGGGCTGTGTCAAAGCCTCTGTTTAGGAGAACCCTTTAGGGCCCAGTGCCTCCGCTTTATTCCAAGGTCTCCATAGACACAAAAGCACATTAGGACCCATCCCCAGGGGTGTCCATTTCAACTCAGCGTTTTCGGTTGCTCCCCACAGATCCAGGAGATCTAACCTGTCTTGTTGCTAGGAGACAATTGGAATGCGAGGTGGGCTACCCAGCCATCCATCCTTAGAACCCTGCTCAGAATCATTGGCCTGGAGCCAAACGACAGGACTCAATTGTCCTGCAGAAGACTCTCTGCAGTTTGGAGCTTCTCACAATCCCATCGTGGGAAAACCCGCATGGCCTCGTGATGCCCCCCCATTCATGAAGGGGCCATCAGGGACAGAAACTCCAACCTGAGCGATCGTCTGATCCTCGCCATGACTTCAGATGCACGAGATCTCAATTCAGGTCTGTAGATTGTGCCTGCCATGGCCTCACCCAGAAACCTAAGCCTAGCTTGTGTTCTCAAACTTTTGTCGTCAGACTACTGGCCCACAAGCCCTCCAGTTTGGCAATCCAGAACTACAATGCAGCACTCTGCCTGCCCTCCAGAAGAAAATCATTGTCCGCTGGGGCTACCCAGTAACCCCAAATGAGGATCAAACTGCACCGACCTTGGCTGTACCCCAAATACATAGGCTGACCAGGGCACTAATGCCCTTTCTGACACAGCCTGAGCCTGGAGCCCCTGGCCCCTCCCAGACAGCTGGCCGCACACTGAGCACATCGAGCCGCCATGGCCTTAGGTCGTCATCTCTTCCCAACCTCGGTTTTCAGGTTTCAGAACCTAGACCTTATCTCCAATCACTGCCCAGGGTTGAAGGTGATGCAGAAATCAGAACTCCTTCCCCATGGCAAGAAACCTTGTGGTTGGCATGGTGTCCACGCTCAGTGTAGTTGAAACCAGTGTGGCCCATGAGGCCCCGCCCATGCTCCCGGGCCACATTGGTCACAAACACACATTGTGACCCTCAGGCCGAGCCAAATCCTCAAGTAAGGCCACTCAGTGGCTGGATGAAGAGATATCATATTGGGCTTGCCATGCCCCTAGTCCCCAATTTTTAACCATATTTCGGGTTGTGCCTTCAGTCTTCCCCACGGCTTGGCTTTGGAATTCCTCTTTTGGTGGGACACCTGAGGTAACAAAAATGAAATGAGTCCTCCTATCCCACAGATTGACGAAAAGCAATTGGGAATCGGGCCAAATCCTCAGAGAGGAATATTCGTCCATGGCCATGAGGCGTCCCCGACATTCCACGGCCATCGCTGAAACAAAATCCAGAGACAAAAGCCTGAGCAAGCGCCTCAGACTCGCACTTTCTTCATATCCTGAAGAGTTCTTCTCATGGTTTGTAGATCGGGCCTGCCATACCTACATCCCCAATCCTAAGTTGAGTTTCTGTTTTCAGACTTCTGTCCTCAAAGTCTTGGGCCACACCCCCTCCAGCCTGGGCCCCTAGAGCCACACATTAGGACTGTGCCTAACAATCCATGGGAATTCTGCCCATTCCATGGTCCAAAATCGTACAAATTAGGAGAAACCTCCAAAGTCCCTGAGGCCACCCAATAGTGTAGGTCGCCCGGAACAAACAAGGGCTGTCTGACACCAGCTGATAATCAACCTCCACTCATACCATAGATGGATGTCCCCAGAGAAGAAGACTGAACCAGACAGGACCCTAGGCCATAATAGGATCCATTGCTTTGGGTTACAGGCATGTGTCCTCAAAAGCCTGATTCCAATACGAGCATAGGGGTTTTCCTGAGGCACCCATCAGAACTCATCTCGTCTCCACAAGGAAACCTGTGCATGGGAGCCATGTCCAAAGCTTAGGAGAGTACTTCAGGGTCCCGGTGCCACCGCCCCATTCCAAGGCCCTCATGGACGTGTTGTCTGGCTCATGGGTCTCTCCAAGAAAGGGATTCCAGAGCAGAGCTCCAGGTACGGACGGGGCGACTGGAAAATTCAAACCGTGGTGAGGATTGGGTGCATAGGGGCTTGACAAGCCCCATATGTGGGCTCTTGGTCCAGGCCCTGACAGGCCTTTCTTTGGCATGGGGCTCATGCTGAGGGTCAAAGTGTGAATTTGTGCCCAAGCAGCACTCAAGTTTCGGCGTGGCATCAGGGGCCATGAAGGTTTCTCCCACCCTGAAGGTGTGACTCCATGCCAAGAGCAAGCTTGACAGCCATGGGGAAGGAGGAGTTCTGTTTTGTGCTTGCTATACCCAGCTGTGTGGAGAATTGATATAATGTCTAGGTTCAGATATCGGAAAACCAAGGTTAGGATGAGGTGACGGCATAAGACCATGGCGTGTCCGAAGTGCTGGGTGTGCGGCCAGCTGTCTCCTTGTCTGTCTGGACGTCTGGCTTCAGGCTGTGTCAGGCAGAGCACGAGTGCCCAGAGCAGCCTATCCAGTTCGGGTACCGTCGAGGCCCGAGCAGGTTGATCCTCATCTGGGTTTTCTGGAGAGCCCCACAGGGAAACGTTTTTCTTCCGTTGGGCAGACACTGGGCTGGGTTTTGGTTCTGGAGTTCCTCGTCCGGAGGGCTTGTTTGCCAGGAGTGTGAGGAAGGAAGTCTGAAAACACAAGCTAGCGTGAGGTTTGGGACCGAGGGCACGGCAGGCCCACTCTGCAGAGGCTGAATCGAGATCTCCTGCACTGACGTCATGTCAACTATGAGACGTGCCTCAGGCTAGAGTTCTTGTCCAGCATGGCCTCTTCCTGAAGGGTGTGGGGGCTTCATGAGGCCAGAAAGTTTTGGCTACGATGGGATTTGTGAACTGCTCCAAAACTGAAGGTTACCTTCTGCACGACAGTCGAGTCCTATTGGATGGTTCCAAGAGGCCCCATATGGAAAGACTCGAGAGCAGGTGTCTAAGCATGGATGCCTGGGAACGCCACCTCATATTCCCACTCTTTAGTCAGGACAAGGCAGGCTCAATCTGCGGGCTCCTGGGTGAGCTACCCAGAGGGGAGAGTTGAAATGGACTCTCCTGAAGATGAGTCCTACTGTGGCTTGGTGGCCTGGGAGACCTTGGAATGTGGAGGTGGCTCAGGGACTCTGCAGGATTCTCCAACCTGAGGTGTTTGACAAGGCTCCAACAAGGAAACTTCCCATGTGGAGACGAGAGGAGTTCTGTTCCGTGCCTCAGGAAAGCCCCATACCCTGTTCTTCGAACCACAGCCTCTGAGGAGTGACACCTGGAAACCAAAGCAAGAGTTGAGACTACGGCCTAAAGGCCTGTCCGGCTCAACCTTCTATCTCTGTTGACATCTGTGTGCATGCATTCATGGATGTAGCTGCTCAGCTTGTGTCCGAATGCCCCTGTGAGTCCAGTGAGGCTCCCAGTAGTGGGATGTCCTCGGAGGCCTTGAGGTTTCTCATATTCTGGAGGTGTGTGGCCAAAGGAATGGACACAGTTTCCCAGGAGAGAGCAGGCACGGTCCTGTGGTATGGCTCCAGAGGACCCAGCCTAGAGGCTGTGTTTGCCAGGGCTGTGGGGACAGATGTCTGAAAAAGCAAACTTGGCTCAGCTAGGGGCCAATGTAATGGCAGGCCTGATCTCTAGTCCGTGAGGGGAGATCCTCTGGAAATCAAAGTAGGGCAAGTCGGAGGCAGTCACTCAGGCTTTTGTCTCTGGGTGTTGCGTTTACAGTGTCCGGTCAGGGTAGGGGTTGTCTCAGAGGCCGAGGAAGAGCCTTCCTCTCCGGGGATTGTCCAAGCTCCCAAATGTTTGTGTTCATTCTGTGGGAATGAAGAGTACTGTTTTCTGCAACAGGGGCCCCCCCAGGAGAGGGACTCTAGAGCACAGCAGTGGGTTCCCTCAACTGGAATACACACCATCTAGTTAGTCCTGGGTGCCTATGGGCATGGCAAGCCACATATGCGGGCTCTTGGTCCAGTCACTGAGAGGCGTTACTTGAATAAGGTACTCACGCTGAGGGTCACAATGTGTGTTTGTGCCCAAGGCGGCCCTCACGCTTGGGCGTGGCCTCATGGGCCATGCCGTTTTCTCCTACACTGAAGGTTTGACTCACTGCCAGCAGCAAGGTTTCTTGCCATGGGGAAGGAGGGGTTCTGACTTGTGCATCAGGTTCCCCCCTGTGCAGGGATTGGAGATAAGGTCTAGGTTCCGATGACTGAAAACCCAGGTTGGGAATGGATGGTGGCCTAAGGCAGTGGCGGGTCCAATGTGCTGGGTGTGCAGCCAGCTGTGTCGGTGTCTGTTGGAAGGTCTGGGCTCAGGCTATTTGCGACAGAGCATCACTGTTTAAGGTAGCCTATGCAATTGGGGTGTTGCCGAGGGCCAAGCAGTTTGATCCTCATTTGGGGTTTCTGGGCAGCGCCATAGACAATGTTTTTCTCCTGGGAGGCAGGCACAGTGCTTCATTGTGGCCCCAGAATTCCCAGTAGGGAGGGTTTGTGGGCCAGGAGTGTGAGGACGGAAGTCTGAAAACACAAGCTAGTGTGAGGATTGGAGCCAAGGGCAGAGCAGGCCCACTCTGCAGAGGCTGAATCAAAATCTCCTGCATCTGAAGTCAGGCTGAGGATCAGAAGTTGGCTGAGGCTGGAGTATGTGTCCATGATGGCACCTTCTAGAAGTGGGGGCCTCATGAGGCCAAGGAAGTTTTCCCACGCTGAGTTTGGAGGTTGCCCCAAACCACAAGGTTTCCTTCTGCGGGACATTCGAGTCCTGTTGCATGGCTCCAGGACATACCATATGGAAGGACTGGAGAGCAGGGTTCGAAGGATGGATCCCTGTACAGCATGCCTCGCATTCCCATTGGCTATTAGCGACAAGATATGTTTGATCTGCTGCCTCTGGAACACGCGACCCAGGGGGCTGAGTTGATATGGCCTCTCCTGAGGATGCGTCATAATGTGCGTTTGGGTCCATGGAGACCTTGGAATGTGCTGGTTGTTCAGTGGCCCTGCGGAACTCTCCTACCTGAAGTTTTGGAAACATCCCAGTAAGAAAGCTGCCCATTTAACGATGAGAGAGGTTTGGTTTGGTGCCTCAGAAAAGCCCCATGTGCTGGTCTACGAAAACAGTCCTCTGAGAACGGAAACATGGAAACCAAAGCTAAGGTTCAGATTAGGGCCTGGGGGCCTGTCCATTTCAACCTTCTGTCTCTGGGGACACTGTCTGAGAGTCTAAGTGGAGATAGTTGCTCCGCTGGTGTCAGAGAGCCCCTCTTAGTCCAGGGTGGCCTATACTATTGATGGCCTCAGGGACCTTGGAGCTTTTCCCTAACCTGTAGGGTTGTGGTCAATGGATTGGGCACACTTTCCTTGGAGAGGGCAGGCACAATCTCTCGCTGTTTGGTCCAGAGGCCCTAGCCTGGATGTTGTGTGGGTCCAGGCTGTGGGCACAGAAGTCTGAATACACAAACTCAGCTTATGAGTGGCGCCTAGGGTATGGCAGGCCGGATGTACAGCCCGAGAGGGAGCTCCTGGGCCTCTGAAACAAGGGCGAGTGGGAGGCGTTCCTTCAGGCTTTTGTCTCTGGATGTTGTGTCCGGGATAGCCGTGGATTGGAGCAGTGGCCTCAGGTACTGTGGACGAGTATCCCTCTCTGGGGATTTGTCCCAGCTCCCAAGAGTTTGGGGTCATTTTGTGGGAAGGGTGGAGTCGTGTTGTCTGGCTCATGGGTCTCTCCAAAAAAGGGATTCCAGAGCAGAGCTCCAGGTACGGGCGGGGCGACTGGAAAATTCAAACCGTGGTGAGGATTGGGTGCATAGGGGCTTGGCAAGCCCCATATGTGGGCTCTTGGTCCAGGCCCTGACAGGCCTTTCTTTGGCATGGGGCTCATGCTGAGGGTCACAGTGTGAATTTGTGCCCAAGCAGCACTCAAGTTTGGGCGTGGCATCAGGGGCCATGAAGGTTTCTCCCACCCTGAAGGTGTGACTGCATGCCAAGAGCAAGCTTGACTGCCATGAGGAAGGAGGGGTTCTGTTTTGTGCTTGCTATACCTAGCTGTGTGGAGAATTGATATAATGTCTAGGTTCAAATATCGGAAAACCAAGGTTAGGATGAGGTGACGGCATAAGACCATGGCGTGTCCGAAGTGCTGTGTGTGCGTCCAGCTGTCTTTTTGTCTGTCTGGACGTCTGGCTTCGGGCTGTGTCAGGCAGAGCATGAGTGCCCAGAGCAGCCTATCCAGTTCGGGTACCGTCGAGGCCCGAGCAGGTTGATCCTCATCTGGGTTTTCTGGAGAGCCCCACAGGGAAACGTTTTTCTTCCGTTGGGCAGACACTGGGCTGGGTTTTGTTTCCGGAGTTCCTAGTCCAGAGGGCTTGTTTGCAAGGAGTGTGAGAAGGAAGTCTGAAAACACAAGCTAGCGTGAGGTTTGGGACCGAGGGCATGGCAGGCCCACTCTGCAGAGGCTGAATCGAGATCTCCTGCACTGAGGTCATGTCAACTATGAGACGTGCCTCAGGCTAGAGTTCTTGTCCAGCATGGCGTCTTCTTGAAGGGTGTGGGGGCTTCATGAGGCCAGAAAGTTTTGGCTACGATGGGATTTGTGAACTGCTCCAAAACTGAAGGTTACCTTCTGCACGGCAGTCGAGTCCTATTGGATGGTACCAAGAGGCCCCATATGGAAAGACTCGAGAGCAGGTGTCTAAGCATGGATGCCTGGGAACGCCACCTCATATTCACACTCTTTAGTCAGGACAAGGCAGGCTCAATCTGCGGGCTCCTGGGTGAGCTACCCAGAGGGGAGAGTTGAAATGGACTCTCCTGAAGATGAGTCCTACTGTGGCTTGGTGGCCTGGGAGACCTTGGAATGTGGAGGTGGCTCAGGGACTCTGCAGGATTCTCCAACATGAGGTGTTTGACACGGCTCCAACAAGGAAACTTCCCATGTGGAGACGAGAGGAGTTCTGTTCCGTGCCTCAGGAAAGCCCCATACCCTGTTCTTCGAACCAAAGCCTCTAAGGAGTGACACCTGGAAACCAAAGCAAGAGTTGAGACTACGGCCTAAAGGCCTGTCCGGCTCAACCTTCTATCTCTGTTGACATCTGTGTGCATGCATTCATGGATGTAGCTGCTCAGCTTGTGTCCGAATGCCCCTGTGAGTCCAGTGAGGCTCCCAGTAGTGGGATGTCCTCGGAGGCCTTGAGGTTTCTCATATTCTGGAGGTGTGTGGCCAAAGGAATGGACACAGTTTGCCAGGAGAGAGCAGGCACGGTCCTGTGGTATGGCTCCAGAGGACCCAGCCTAGAGGCTGTGTTTGCCAGGGCTGTGGGGACAGATGTCTGAAAAAGCAAACTTGGCTCAGCTAGGGGCCAATGTAATGGCAGGCCTGATCTCTAGTCCGTGAGGGGAGATCCTCTGGAAATCAAAGTAGGGCAAGTCGGAGGCAGTCACTCAGGATTTTGTCTCTGGGTGTTGCGTTTACAGTGTCCGGTCAGGGTAGGGGTTGTCTCAGAGGCCGAGGAAGAGCCTTCCTCTGGGGGGGATTGTCCAAGCTCCCAAGTGTTTGTGTTCATTCTGTGGGAATGAAGAGTACTGTTTTCTGCCACAGGGGACCCCCCAGGAGAGGGACTCTAGAGCACAGCAGTGGGTTCCCTCAACTGGAATACACACCATCTAGTTAGTCCTGGGTGCCTATGGGCATGGCAAGCCACATATGCGGGCTCTTGGTCCAGTCACTGAGAGGCGTTACTTGAATAAGGTACTCACGCTGAGGGTCACAATGTGTGTTTGTGCCCAAGGCGGCCCTCACGCTTGGGCGTGGCCTCATGGGCCATGCCGTTTTCTCCTACACTGAAGGTTTGACTCACTGCCAGCAGCAAGGTTTCTTGCCATGGGGAAGGAGAGGTTCTGACTTGTGCATCAGGTTCCCCCCTGTGCAGGGATTGGAGATAAGGTCTAGGTTCCGATGACTGAAAACCCAGGTTGGGAATGGATGGTGGCCTAAGGCAGTGGCGGGTCCAATGTGCTGGGTGTGCAGCCAGCTGTGTCGGTGTCTGTTGGAAGGTCTGGGCTCAGGCTATTTGCGACAGAGCATCACTGTTTAAGGTAGCCTATGCAATTGGGGTGTTGCCGAGGGCCAAGCAGTTTGATCCTCATTTGGGGTTTCTGGGCAGCGCCATAGACAATGTTTTTCTCCTGGGAGGCAGGCACAGTGCTTCATTGTAGCCCCAGAATTCCCAGAAGGGAGGTTTTGTGGGCCAGGAGTGTGAGGACGGAAGTCTGAAAACACAAGCTAGTGTGAGGATTGGAGCCAAGGGCAGAGCAGGCCCACTCTGCAGAGGCTGAATCAAAATCTCCTGCATCTGAAGTCAGGCTGAGGATCAGACGTTGGCTGAGGCTGGAGTATGTGTCCATGATGGCACCTTCATGAAGTGGGGGCCTCATGAGGCCAAGGAAGTTTTCCCACGCTGAGTTTGGAGGTTGCCCCAAACCACAAGGTTTCCTTCTGCGGGACATTCGAGTCCTGTTGCATGGCTCCAGGACATACCATATGGAAGGACTGGAGAGCAGGGTTCGAAGGATGGATCCCTGTACAGCATGCCTCGCATTCCCATTGGCTAGTAGCGACAAGATATGTTTGATCTGCTGCCTCTGGAACACGCGACCCAGGGGGCTGAGTTGAAATGGCCTCTCCTGAGGATGCGTCATAATGTGCGTTTGGGTCCATGGAGACCTTGGAATGTGCTGGTTGTTCAGTGGCCCTGCGGAACTCTCCTACCTGAAGTGTTTGATACATCCCAGTAAGAAAGGTGCCCATGTGGAGATGAGAGATGTTTGGTTTGGTGCCTCAGAAAAGCCCCATGTGCTGGTCTACGAAAACAGTCCTCTGAGAACGGAAACATGGAAACCAATGCTAAGGTTCAGATAAGGGCCTGGGGGCCTGTCCATTTCAACCTTCTGTCTCTGGGGACACTGTCTGAGAGTCTAAGTGGAGATAGTTGCTCTGCTGGTGTCAGAGAGCCCCTCTTTGTCCAGGGTGGCCTATACTATTGATGGCCTCAGGGACCTTGGAGCTTTTCCGTAACCTGTAGGGTTGTGGTCAATGGATTGGGCACACTTTCCTTGGAGAGGGCAGGCACAATCTTTCGCAGTTTGGTCCAGAGGCCCTAGCATGGATGTTGTGTGGGTCGAGGCTGTGGGCACAGATGTCTGAATACACAAACTCAGCTTATGAGTGGCGCCTAGGGTATGGCCGGCCGGATGTACAGCCCGAGAGGGAGCTCCTGGGCCTCTGAAACAAGGGCGAGTGGGAGGCGTTCCTTCAGGCTTTTGTCTCTGGATGTTGTGTCCGGGATAGCCGTGGATTGGAGCGGTGGCCTCAGGTACTGTGGACGAGTATCCCTCTCTGGGGATTTGTCCCAGCTCCCAAGAGTTTGGGGTCATTTTGTGGGAAGGGTGGAGTCGTGTTGTCTGGCTCATGGGTCTCTCCAAGAAAGGGATTCCAGAGCAGAGCTCCAGGTACGGGCGGGGCGACTGGAAAATTCAAACCGTGGTGAGGATTGGGTGCATAGGGGCTTGGCAAGCCCCATATGTGGGCTCTTGGTCCAGGCCCTGACAGGCCTTTCTTTGACATGGGGCTCATGCTGAGGGTCACAGTGTGAAATTGTGCCCAAGCAGCACTCAAGTTTGGGCGTGGCATCAGGGGCCATGAAGGTTTCTCCCACCCTGAAGGTGTGACTGCATGCCAAGAGCAAGCTTGAAAGCCATGGGGAAGGAGGAGTTTTGTTTTGTGCTTGCTATACCCAGCTGTGTGGAGAATTGATATAATGTCTAGGTTCAGATATTTGAAAACCAAGGTAAGGATGAGGTGACGGCATAAGACCATGGCGTTTCCGAAGTGCTGGGTGTACGGCCAGCTGTCTCCTTGTCTGTCTGGACGTCTGGCTTCAGGCTGTGTCAGGCAGAGCATGAGTGCCCAGAGCAGCCTATCCAGTTCGGGTACCGTCGAGGCCCGAGCAGGTTGATGCTCATCTGGGTTTTCTGGAGAGCCCCACAGGGAAACGTTTTTCTTCCATTGGGCGGACACTGGGCTGGGTTTTGGTTCTGGAGTTCCTAGTCCGGAGGGCTTGTTTGCCAGGAGTGTGAGGAAGGAAGTCTGAAAACACAAGCTAGCCCGAGGTTTGGGACCGAGGGCACGGCAGGCCCACTCTGCAGAGGCTGAATCGAGATCTCCTGCACTGAGGTCATGTCAACTATGAGACGTGCCTCAGGCTAGAGTTCTTGTCCAGCATGGACTCTTCCTGAAGTGTGTGGGGGCTTCATGAGGCCAGAAAGTTTTGCCTACGATGGGATTTGTGAACTGCTCCAAAACTGAAGGTTACCTTCTGCACGACAGTCGAGTCCTATTGGATGGTTCCAAGAGGCCCCATATGGAAAGACTCGAGAGCAGGTGTCTAAGCTTGGATGCCTGGGAACGCCACCTCATATTCACACTCTTTAGTCAGGACAAGGCAGGCTCAATCTGCGGGCTCCTGGGTGAGCTACCCAGGAGGGAGAGTTGAAATGGTCTCTCTTGAAGATGAGTCCTACTGTGGCTTGGTGGCCTGGGAGACCTTGGAATGTGGAGGTGGCTCAGGGACTCTGCAGGATTCTCCAACATGAGGTGTTTGACACGGCTCCAACAAGGAAACGTCCCATGTGGAGACGAGAGGAGTTCTGTTCCGTGCCTCAGGAAAGCCCCATACCCTGTTCTTCGAACCACAGCCTCTGAGGAGTGACACCTGGAAACCAAAGCAAGAGTTGAGACTACGGCCTAAAGGCCTGTCCGGCTCAACCTTCTATCTCTGTTGACATCTGTGTGCATGCATTCATGGATGTAGCTGCTCAGCTTGTGTCCGAATGCCCCTGTGAGTCCAGTGAGGCTCCCAGTAGTGGGATGTCCTCGGAGGCCTTGAGGTTTCTCATATTCTGGAGGTGTGTGGCCAAAGGAATGGACACAGTTTGCCAGGAGAGAGCAGGCACGGTCCTGTGGTATGGCTCCAGAGGACCCAGCCTAGAGGCTGTGTTTGCCAGGGCTGAGGGACAGATGTCTGAAAAAGCAAACTTGGCTCAGCTAGGGGCCAATGTAATGGCAGGCCTGATCTCTAGTCCGTGAGGGGAGATCCTCTGGAAATCAAAGTAGGGCAAGTCGGAGGCAGTCACTAAGGATTTTGTCTCTGGGTGTTGCGTTTACAGTGTCCGGTCAGGGTAGGGGTTGTCTCAGAGGCCGAGGAAGAGCCTTCCTCTCGGGGGATTGTCCAAGCTCCCAAGTGTTTGTGTTCATTCTGTGGTAATGAAGAGTACTGTTTTCTCCCACAGTGGACCCCCCAGGAGAGGGACTCTAGAGCACAGCAGTGGGTTCCCTCAACTGGAATACACACCATCTAGTTAGTCCTGGGTGCCTATGGGCATGGCAAGCCACATATGCGGGCTCTTGGTCCAGTCACTGA
Organism: Mustela nivalis; assembly: GCF_964662115.1. Classification (NCBI taxonomy): domain Eukaryota; kingdom Metazoa; phylum Chordata; class Mammalia; order Carnivora; family Mustelidae; genus Mustela; species Mustela nivalis. The sequence goes on along the minus strand of NW_028136261.1, from coordinate 72,015 downwards.
GAGGCGTTACTTGAATAAGGTACTCACGCTGAGGGTCACAATGTGTGTTTGTGCCCAAGGCGGCCCTCACGCTTGGGCGTGGCCTCATGGGCCATGCCGTTTTCTCCTACACTGAAGGTTTGACTCACTGCCAGCAGCAAGGTTTCTTGCCATGGGGAAGGAGGGGTTCTGACTTGTGCATCAGGTTCCCCCCTGTGCAGGGATTGGAGATAAGGTCTAGGTTCCGATGACTGAAAACCCAGGTTGGGAATGGATGGTGGCCTAAGGCAGTGGCGGGTCCAATGTGCTGGGTGTGCAGCCAGCTGTGTCGGTGTCTGTTGGAAGGTCTGGGCTCAGGCTATTTGCGACAGAGCATCACTGTTTAAGGTAGCCTATGCAATTGGGGTGTTGCCGAGGGCCAAGCAGTTTGATCCTCATTTGGGGTTTCTGGGCAGCGCCATAGACAATGTTTTTCTCCTGGGAGGCAGGCACAGTGCTTCATTGTGGCCCCAGAATTCCCAGAAGGGAGGTTTTGTGGGCCAGGATTGTGAGGACGGAAGTCTGAAAACACAAGCTAGTGTGAGGATTGGAGCCAAGGGCAGAGCAGGCCCACTCTTCAGAGGCTGAATCAAAATCTCCTGCATCTGAAGTCAGGCTGAGGATCAGACGTTGGCTGAGGCTGGAGTATGTGTCCATGATGGCACCTTCATGAAGTGGGGGCCTCATGAGGCCAAGGAAGTTTTCCCACTCTGAGTTTGGAGGTTGCCCCAAACCACAAGGTTTCCTTCTGCGGGACATTCGAGTCCTGTTGCATGGCTCCAGGACATACCATATGGAAGGACTGGAGAGCAGGGTTCGAAGGATGGATCCCTGTACAGCATGCCTCGCATTCCCATTGGCTATTAGCGACAAGATATGTTTGATCTGCTGCCTCTGGAACACGCGACCCAGGGGGCTGAGTTGAAATGGCCTCTCCTGAGGATGCGTCATAATGTGCGTTTGGGTCCATGGAGACCTTGGAATGTGCTGGTTGTTCAGTGGCCCTGCGGAACTCTCCTACCTGAAGTGTTTGATACATCCCAGTAAGAAAGGTGCCCATGTGGAGATGAGAGATGTTTGGTTTGGTGCCTCAGAAAAGCCCCATGTGCTGGTCTACGAAAACAGTCCTCTGAGAACGGAAACATGGAAACCAAAGCTAAGGTTCAGATAAGGGCCTGGGGGCCTGTCCATTTCAACCTTCTGTCTTTGGGGACACTGTCTGAGAGTCTAAGTGGAGATAGTTGCTCTGCTGGTGTCAGAGAGCCCCTCTTTGTCCAGGGTGGCCTATACTATTGATGGCCTCAGGGACCTTGGAGCTTTTCCGTAACCTGTAGGGTTGTGGTCAATGGATTGGGCACACTTTCCTTGGAGAGGGCAGGCACAATCTTTCGCAGTTTGGTCCAGAGGCCCTAGCATGAATGTTGTGTGGGTCCAGGCTGTGGGCACAGATGTCTGAATACACAAACTCAGCTTATGAGTGGCGCCTAGGGTATGGCCGGCCAGATGTACAGCCCGAGAGGGAGCTCCTGGGCCTCTGAAACAAGGGCGAGTGGGAGGCGTTCCTTCAGGCTTTTGTCTCTGGATGTTGTGTCCGGGATAGCCGTGGATTGGAGCGGTGGCCTCAGGTACTGTGGACGAGTATCCCTCTCTGGGGATTTGTCCCAGCTCCCAAGAGTTTGGGGTCATTTTGTGGGAAGGGTGGAGTCGTGTTGTCTGGCTCATGGGTCTCTCCAAGAAAGGGATTCCAGAGCAGAGCTCCAGGTACGGGCGGGGCGACTGGAAAATTCAAACCGTGGTGAGGATTGGGTGCATAGGGGCTTGGCAAGCCCCATATGTGGGCTCTTGGTCCAGGCCCTTACAGGCCTTTCTTTGACATGGGGCTCATGCTGAGGGTCACAGTGTGAAATTGTGCCCAAGCAGCACTCAAGTTTGGGCGTGGCATCAGGGGCCATGAAGGTTTCTCCCACCCTGAAGGTGTGACTGCATGCCAAGAGCAAGCTTGACAGCCATGGGGAAGGAGGAGTTCTGTTTTGTGCTTGCTATACCCAGCTGTGTGGAGAATTGATATAATGTCTAGGTTCAGATATCTGAAACCAAGGTAAGGATGAGGTGACGGCATAAGACCATGGCGTTTCCGAAGTGCTGGGTGTACGGCCAGCTGTCTCCTTGTCTGTCTGGACGTCTGGCTTCAGGCTGTGTCAGGCAGAGCATGAGTGCCCAGAGCAGCCTATCCAGTTCGGGTACCGTCGAGGCCCGAGCAGGTTGATGCTCATCTGGGTTTTCTGGAGAGCCCCACAGGGAAACGTTTTTCTTCCGTTGGGCAGACACTGGGCTGGGTTTTGGTTCTGGAGTTCCTAGTCCGGAGGGCTTGTTTGCCAGGAGTGTGAGGAAGGAAGTCTGAAAACACAAGCTAGCCCGAGGTTTGGGACCGAGGGCACGGCAGGCCCACTCTGCAGAGGCTGAATCGAGATCTCCTGCACTGAGGTCATGTCAACTATGAGACGTGCCTCAGGCTAGAGTTCTTGTCCAGCATGGACTCTTCCTGAAGTGTGTGGGGGCTTCATGAGGCCAGAAAGTTTTGCCTACGATGGGATTTGTGAACTGCTCCAAAACTGAAGGTTACCTTCTGCACGACAGTCGAGTCCTATTGGATGGTTCCAAGAGGCCCCATATGGAAAGACTCGAGAGCAGGTGTCTAAGCTTGGATGCCTGGGAACGCCACCTCATATTCCCACTCTTTAGTCAGGACAAGGCAGGCTCAATCTGCGGGCTCCTGGGTGAGCTACCCAGAGGGGAGAGTTGAAATGGTCTCTCCTGATGATGAGTCCTACTGTGGCTTGGTGGCCTGGGAGACCTTGGAATGTGGAGGTGGCTCAGGGACTCTGCAGGATTCTCCAACATGAGGTGTTTGACACGGCTCCAACAAGGAAACGTCCCATGTGGAGACGAGAGGAGTTCTGTTCCGTGCCTCAGGAAAGCCCCATACCCTGTTCTTCGAACCACAGCCTCTGAGGAGTGACACCTGGAAACCAAAGCAAGAGTTGAGACTACGGCCTAAAGGCCTGTCCGGCTCAACCTTCTATCTCTGTTGACATCTGTGTGCATGCATTCATGGATGTAGCTGCTCAGCTTGTGTCCGAATGCCCCTGTGAGTCCAGTGAGGCTCCCAGTAGTGGGATGTCCTCGGAGGCCTTGAGGTTTCTCATATTCTGGAGGTGTGTGGCCAAAGGAATGGACACAGTTTGCCAGGAGAGAGCAGGCACGGTCCTGTGGTATGGCTCCAGAGGACCCAGCCTAGAGGCTGTGTTTGCCAGGGCTGTGGGGACAGATGTCTGAAAAAGCAAACTTGGCTCAGCTAGGGGCCAATGTAATGGCAGGCCTGATCTCTAGTCCGTGAGGGGAGATCCTCTGGAAATCAAAGTAGGGCAAGTCGGAGGCAGTCACTAAGGATTTTGTCTCTGGGTGTTGCGTTTACAGTGTCCGGTCAGGGTAGGGGTTGTCTCAGAGGCCGAGGAAGAGCCTTCCTCTCGGGGGATTGTCCAAGCTCCCAAGTGTTTGTGTTCATTCTGTGGGAATGAAGAGTACTGTTTTCTGCCACAGTGGACCCCCCAGTAGAGGGACTCTAGAGCACAGCAGTGGGTTCCCTCAACTGGAATACACACCATCTAGTTAGTCCTGGGTGCCTATGGGCATGGCAAGCCACATATGCGGGCTCTTGGTCCAGTCACTGAGAGGCGTTACTTGAATAAGGTACTCACGCTGAGGGTCACAATGTGTATTTGTGCCCAAGGCGGCCCTCACGCTTGGGCGTGGCCTCATGGGCCATGCCGTTTTCCCCTACACCGAAGGTTTGACTCACTGCCAGCAGCAAGGTTTCTTGCCATGGGGAAGGAGGGGTTCTGACTTGTGCATCAGGTTCCCCCCTGTGCAGGGATTGGAGATAAGGTCTAGGTTCCGATGACTGAAAACCCAGGTTGGGAATGGATGGTGGCCTAAGGCAGTGGCGGGTCCAATGTGCTGGGTGTGCAGCCAGCTGTGTCGGTGTCTGTTGGAAGGTCTGGGCTCAGGCTATTTGCGACAGAGCATCACTGTTTAAGGTAGCCTATGCAATTGGGGTGTTGCCGAGGGCCAAGCAGTTTGATCCTCATTTGTGGTATCTGGGCAGCGCCATAGACAAGGTTTTTCTCCTGGGAGGCAGGCACAGTGCTTCATTGTGGCCCCAGAATTCCCAGTAGGGAGGGTTTGTGGGCCAGGAGTGTGAGGACGGAAGTCTGAAAACACAAGCTAGTGTGAGGATTGGAGCCAAGGGCAGAGCAGGCCCACTCTGCAGAGGCTGAATCAAAATCTCCTGCATCTGAAGTCAGGCTGAGGATCAGACGTTGGCTGAGGCTGGAGTATGTGTCCATGATGGCACCTTCATGAAGTGGGGGCCTCATGAGGCCAAGGAAGTTTTCCCACGCTGAGTTTGGAGGTTGCCCCAAACCACAAGGTTTCCTTCTGCGGGACATTCGAGTCCTGTTGCATGGCTCCAGGATACCATATGGAAGGACTGGAGAGCAGGGTTCGAAGGATGGATCCCTGTACAGCATGCCTCGCATTCCCATTGGCTATTAGCGACAAGATATGTTTGATCTGCTGCCTCTGGAACACGCGACCCAGGGGGCTGAGTTGAAATGGCCTCTCCTGAGGATGCGTCATAATGTGCGTTTGGGTCCATGGAGACCTTGGAATGTGCTGGTTGTTCAGTGGCACTGCGGAACTCTCCTACCTGAAGTGTTTGATACATCCCAGTAAGAAAGCTGCCCATGTGGAGATGAGAGAGGTTTGGTTTGGTGCCTCAGAAAAGCCCCATGTGCTGGTCTACGAAAACAGTCCTCTGAGAACGGAAACATGGAAACCAAAGCTAAGGTTCAGATTAGGGCCTGGGGGCCTGTCCATTTCAACCTTCTGTCTCTGGGGACACTGTCTGAGAGTCTAAGTGGAGATAGTTGCTCCGCTGGTGTCAGAGAGCCCCTCTTAGTCCAGGGTGGCCTATACTATTGATGGCCTCAGGGACCTTGGAGCTTTTCCCTAACCTGTAGGGTTGTGGTCAATGGATTGGGCTCGCTTTACTTGGAGAGGGCAGGCACAATCTTTCGCTGTTTGGTCCAGAGGCCCTAGCCTGGATGTTGTGTGGGTCCAGGCTGTGGGCACAGAAATCTGAACACACAAACTCAGCTATGAGTGGCGCCTAGGGTATGGCCGGCCAGATGTACAGCCCGAGAGGGAGCTCCTGGGCCTCTGAAACAAGGGCGAGTGGGAGGCGTTCCTTCAGGCTTTTGTCTCTGGATGCTGTGTCCGGGATAGCCGTGGATTGGAGCGGTGGCCTCAGGAACTGTGGACGAGTATCCCTCTTTGGGGATTTGTACCAGCTCCCAAGAGTTTGGGGTCATTTTGTGGGAAGGGTGGAGTCCTGTTGTCTGGCTCATGGGTCTCTCCAAGAAAGGGATTCCAGAGCAGAGCTCCAGGTACGGGCGGGGCGACTGGAAAATTCAAACCGTGGTGAGGATTGGGTGCATAGGGGCTTGGCAAGCCCCATATGTGGGCTCTTGGTCCAGGCCCTGACAGGCCTTTCTTTGACATGGGGCTCATGCTGAGGGTCACAGTGTGAATTTGTGCCCAAGCAGCACTCAAGTTTGGGCGTGGCATCAGGGGCCATGAAGGTTTCTCCCACCCTGAAGGTGTGACTGCATGCCAAGAGCAAGCCTGACTGCCATGGGGAAGGAGGGGTTCTGTTTTGTGCTTGCTATACCTAGCTGTGTGGAGAATTGATATAATGTCTAGGTTCAAATATCGGAAAACCAAGGTTAGGATGAGGTGACGGCATAAGACCATGGCGTGTCCGAAGTGCTGTGTGTGCGGCCAGCTGTCTTTTTGTCTGTCTGGACGTCTGGCTTCTGGCTGTGTCAGGCAGAGCATGAGTGCCCAGAGCAGCCTATCCAGTTCGGGTACCGTCGAGGCCCGAGCAGGTTGATCCTCATCTGGGTTTTCTGGAGAGCCCCAAAGGGAAACGTTTTTCTTCCGTTGGGCGGACACTGGGCTGGGTTTTGGTTCTGGAGGTCCTAGTCCAGAGGGCTTGTTTGCCAGGAGTGTGAGGAAGGAAGTCTGAAAACACAAGCTAGCGTGAGGTTTGGGACCGAGGGCATGGCAGGCCCACTCTGCAGAGGCTGAATCGAGATCTCCTGCACTGACTTCATGTCAACTATGAGACGTGCCTCAGGCTAGAGTTCTTGTCCAGCATGGCGTCTTCTTGAAGGGTGTGGGGGCTTCATGAGGCCAGAAAGTTTTGGCTACGATGGGATTTGTGAACTGCTCCAAAACTGAAGGTTACCTTCTGCACGGCAGTCGAGTCCTATTGGATGGTACCAAGAGGCCCCATATGGAAAGACTCGAGAGCAGGTGTCTAAGCATGGATGCCTGGGAACGCCACCTCATATTCACACTCTTTAGTCAGGACAAGGCAGGCTCAATCTGCGGGCTCCTGGGTGAGCTACCCAGAGGGGAGAGTTGAAATGGACTCTCCTGAAGATGAGTCCTACTGTGGCTTGGTGGCCTGGGAGACCTTGGAATGTGGAGGTGGCTCAGGGACTCTGCAGGATTCTCCAACATGAGGTGTTTGACACGGCTCCAACAAGGAAACTTCCCATGTGGAGACGAGAGGAGTTCTGTTCCGTGCCTCAGGAAAGCCCCATACCCTGTTCTTCGAACGAAAGCCTCTAAGGAGTGACACCTGGAAACCAAAGCAAGAGTTGAGACTACGGCCTAAAGGCCTGTCCGGCTCAACCTTCTATCTCTGTTGACATCTGTGTGCATGCATTCATGGATGTAGCTGCTCAGCTTGTGTCCGAATGCCCCTGTGAGTCCAGTGAGGCTCCCAGTAGTGGGATGTCCTCGGAGGCCTTGAGGTTTCTCATATTCTGGAGGTGTGTGGCCAAAGGAATGGACACAGAATCCCAGGAGAGAGCAGGCACGGTCCTCTGGTATGGCTCCAGAGGACCCAGCCTAGAGGCTGTGTTTGCCAGGGCTGTGGGGACAGATGTCTGAAAAAGCAAACTTGGCTCAGCTAGGAGCCAATGTAATGGCAGGCCTGATCTCTAGTCCGTGAGGGGAGATCCTCTGGAAATCAAAGTAGGGCAAGTGGGAGGCAGTCACTCAGGATTTTGTCTCTGGGTGTTGCGTTTACAGTGTCCGGTCAGGGTAGGGGTTGTCTCAGAGGCCGAGGAAGAGCCTTCCTCTCGGGGGATTGTCCAAGCTCCCAAGTGTTTGTGTTCATTCTGTGGGAATGAAGAGTACTGTTTTCTGCCACAGGGGACCCCCCAGGAGAGGGACTCTAGAGCACAGCAGTGGGTTCCCTCAACTGGAATACACACCATCTAGTTAGTCCTGGGTGCCTATGGGCATGGCAAGCCACATATGCGGGCTCTTGGTCCAGTCACTGAGAGGCGTTACTTGAATAAGGTACTCACGCTGAGGGTCACAATGTGTGTTTGTGCCCAAGGCGGCCCTCACGCTTGGGCGTGGCCTCATGGGCCATGCCGTTTTCCCCTACACCGAAGGTTTGACTCACTGCCAGCAGCAAGGTTTCTTGCCATGGGGAAGGAGGGGTTCTGACTTGTGCATCAGGTTCCCCCCTGTGCAGGGATTGGAGATAAGGTCTAGGTTCCGATGACTGAAAACCCAGGTTGGGAATGGATGGTGGCCTAAGGCAGTGGCGGGTCCAATGTGCTGGGTGTGCAGCCAGCTGTGTCGGTGTCTGTTGGAAGGTCTGGGCTCAGGCTATTTGCGACAGAGCATCACTGTTTAAGGTAGCCTATGCAATTGGGGTGTTGCCGAGGGCCAAGCAGTTTGATCCTCATTTGGGGTTTCTGGGCAGCGCCATAGACAATGTTTTTCTCCTGGGAGGCAGGCACAGTGCTTCATTGTGGCCCCAGAATTCCCAGTAGGGAGGGTTTGTGGGCCAGGAGTGTGAGGACGGAAGTCTGAAAACACAAGCTAGTGTGAGGAATGGAGCCAAGGGCAGAGCAGGCCCACTCTGCAGAGGCTGAATCAAAATCTCCTGCATCTGCAGTCAGGCTGAGGATCAGACGTTGGCTGAGGCTGGAGTATGTGTCCATGATGGCACCTTCATGAAGTGGGGGCCTCATGAGGCCAAGGAAGTTTTCCCACGCTGAGTTTGGAGGTTGCCCCAAACCACAAGGTTTCCTTCTGCGGGACATTCGAGTCCTGTTGCATGGCTCCAGGACATACCATATGGAAGGACTGGAGAGCAGGGTTCGAAGGATGGAACCCTGTACAGCATGCCTCGCATTCCCATTGGCTATTAGCGACAAGATATGTTTGATCTGCTGCCTCTGGAACACGCGACCCAGGGGGCAGAGTTGAAATGGCCTCTCCTGAGGATGCGTCATAATGTGCGTTTGGGTCCATGGAGACCTTGGAATGTGCTGGTTGTTCAGTGGCCCTGCGGAACTCTCCTACCTGAAGTGTTTGATACATCCCAGTAAGAAAGCTGCCCATGTGGAGATGAGAGAGGTTTGGTTTGGTGCCTCAGAAAAGCCCCATGTGCTGGTCTTCGAAAACAGTCCTCTTAGAACGGAAACATGGAAACCAAAGCTAAGGTTCAGATTAGGGCCTGGGGGCCTGTCCATTTCAACCTTCTGTCTCTGGGGACACTCTCTGAGAGTCTAAGTGGAGATAGTTGCTCCGCTGGTGTCAGAGAGCCCCTCTTAGTCCAGGGTGGCCTATACTATTAATGGCCTCAGGGACCTTGGAGCTTTTCCCTAACCTGTAGGGTTGTGGTCAATGGATTGGGCACACTTGCCTTGGAGAGGGCAGGCACAATCTTTCGCTGTTTGGTCCAGAGGCCCTAGCCTGGATGTTGTGTGGGTCCAGGCTGTGGGCACAGAAGTCTGAATACACAAACTCAGCTTATGAGTGGCGCCTAGTGTATTGCAGGCCGGATGTACAGCCCGAGAGGGAGCTCCTGGGCCTCTGAAACAAGGGCGAGTGGGAGGCGTTCCTTCAGGCTTTTGTCTCTGGATGTTGTGTACGGGATAGCCGTGGATTGGAGCGGTGGCCTCAGGTACTGTGGACGAGTATCCCTCTCTGGGGATTTGTCCCAGCTCCCAAGAGTTTGGGGTCATTTTGTGGGAAGGGTGGAGTCCTGTTGTCTGGCTCATGGGTCTCTCCAAGAAAGGGATTCCAGAGCAGAGCTCCAGGTACGGGCGGGGCAACTGGAAAATTCAAACCGTGGTGAGGATTGGGTGCATAGGGGCTTGGCAAGCCCCATATGTGGGCTCTTGGTCCAGGCCCTGACAGGCCTTTCTTTGACATGGGGCTCATGCTGAGGGTCACAGTGTGAATTTGTGCCCAAGCAGCACTCAAGTTTGGGCGTGGCATCAGGGGCCATGAAGGTTTCTCCCACCCTGAAGGTGTGACTGCATGCCAAGAGCAAGCTTGACAGCCATGGGGAAGAAGGGGTTCTGTTTTGTGCTTGCTATACCTAGCTGTGTGGAGAATTGATATAATGTCTAGGTTCAAATATCGGAAAACCAAGGTTAGGATGAGGTGACGGCATAAGACCATGGCGTGTCCGAAGTGCTGTGTGTGCGGCCAGCTGTCTTTTTGTCTGTCTGGACGTCTGGCTTCTGGCTGTGTCAGGCAGAGCATGAGTGCCCAGAGCAGCCTATCCAGTTCGGGTATTGTCGAGGCCCGAGCAGGTTGATCCTCATCTGGGTTTTCTGGAGAGCCGCACAGGGAAACGTCTTTCTTCCGTTGGGCAGACACTGGGCTGGGTTTTGTTTCCTGAGTTCCTAGTCCAGAGGGCTTGTTTGCCAGGAGTGTGAGGAAGGAAGTCTGAAAACACAAGCTAGCGTGAGGTTTGGGACCGAGGGCATGGCAGGCCCACTCTGCAGAGGCTGAATCGAGATCTCCTGCACTGAGGTCATGTCAACTATGAGACGTGCCTCAGGCTAGAGTTCTTGTCCAGCATAGCGTCTTCTTGAAGGGTGTGGGGGCTTCATGAGGCCAGAAAGTTTTGGCTACGATGGGATTTGTGAACTGCTCCAAAACTGAAGGTTACCTTCTGCACGGCAGTCGAGTCCTATTGGATGGTACCAAGAGGCCCCATATGGAAAGACTCGAGAGCAGGTGTCTAAGCATGGATGCCTGGGAACGCCACCTCATATTCACACTCTTTAGTCAGGACAAGGCAGGCTCAATCTGCAGGCTCCTGGGTGAGCTACCCAGAGGGGAGAGTTGAAATGGACTCTCCTGAAGATGAGTCCTACTGTGGCTTGGTGGCCTGGGAGACCTTGGAATGTGGAGGTGGCTCAAGGACTCTGCAGGATTCTCCAACATGAGGTGTTTGACACGGCTCCAACAAGGAAACTTCCCATGTGGAGACGAGAGGAGTTCTGTTCCGTGCCTCAGGAAAGCCCCATACCCTGTTCTTCGAACCAAAGCCTCTAAGGAGTGACACCTGGAAACCAAAGCAAGAGTTGAGACTACGGCCTAAAGGCCTGTCCGGCTCAACCTTCTATCTCTGTTGACATCTGTGTGCATGCATTCATGGATGTAGCTGCTCAGCTTGTGTCCGAATGCCCCTGTGAGTCCAGTGAGGCTCCCAGTAGTGGGATGTCCTCGGAGGCCTTGAGGTTTCTCATATTCTGGAGGTGTGTGGCCAAAGGAATGGACACAGTTTGCCAGGAGAGAGCAGGCACGGTCCTGTGGTATGGCTCCAGAGGACCCAGCCTAGAGGCTGTGTTTGCCAGGGCTGTGGGGACAGATGTCTGAAAAAGCAAACTTGGCTCAGCTAGGGGCCAATGTAATTGCAGGCCTGATCTCTAGTCCGTGAGGGGAGATCCTCTGGAAATCAAAGTAGGGCAAGTGGGAGGCAGTCACTCAGGATTTTGTCTCTGGGTGTTGCGTTTACAGTGTCCGGTCAGGGTAGGGGTTGTCTCAGAGGCCGAGGAAGAGCCTTCCTCTGGGGGGGATTGTCCAAGCTCCCAAGTGTTTGTGTTCATTCTGTGGGAATGAAGAGTACTGTTTTCTGCCACAGGGGACCCCCCAGGAGAGGGACTCTAGAGCACAGCAGTGGGTTCCCTCAACTGGAATACACACCATCTAGTTAGTCCTGGGTGCCTATGGGCATGGCAAGCCACATATGCGGGCTCTTGGTCCAGTCACTGAGAGGCGTTACTTGAATAAGGTACTCACGCTGAGGGTCACAATGTGTGTTTGTGCCCAAGGCGGCCCTCACGCTTGGGCGTGGCCTCATGGGCCATGCCGTTTTCTCCTACACTGAAGGTTTGACTCAAGCCAGCAGCAAGGTTTCTTGCCATGGGGAAGGAGGGGTTCTGACTTGTGCATCAGGTTCCCCCCTGTGCAGGGATTGGAGATAAGGTCTAGGTTCCGATGACTGAAAACCCAGGTTGGGAATGGATGGTGGCCTAAGGCAGTGGCGGGTCCAATGTGCTGGGTGTGCAGCCAGCTGTGTCGGTGTCTGTTGGAAGGTCTGGGCTCAGGCTATTTGCGACAGAGCATCACTGTTTAAGGTAGCCTATGCAATTGGGGTGTTGCCGAGGGCCAAGCAGTTTGACCCTCATTTGGGGTTTCTGGGCAGCGCCATAGACAAGGTTTTTCTCCTGGGAGGCAGGCACAGTGCTTCATTGTGGCCCCAGAATTCCCAGTAGGGAGGGTTTGTGGGCCAGGATTGTGAGGACGGAAGTCTGAAAACACAAGCTAGTGTGAGGATTGGAGCCAAGGGCAGAGCAGGCCCACTCTGCAGAGGCTGAATCAAAATCTCCTGCATCTGAGGTCAGGCTGAGGATCAGACGTTGGCTGAGGCTGGAGTATGTGTCCATGATGGCACCTTCATGAAGTGGGGGCCTCATGAGGCCAAGGAAGTTTTCCCACGATGAGTTTGGAGGTTGCCCCAAACCACAAGGTTTCCTTCTGCGGGACATTCGAGTCCTGTTGCATGGCTCCAGGACATACCATATGGAAGGACTGGAGAGCAGGGTTCGAAGGATGGATCCCTGTACAGCATGCCTCGCATTCCCATTGGCTAGTAGCGACAAGATATGTTTGATCTGCTGCCTCTGGAACACGCGACCCAGGGGGCTGAGTTGAAATGGCCTCTCCTGAGGATGCGTCATAATGTGCGTTTGGGTCCATGGAGACCTTGGAATGTTCTGGTTGTTCAGTGGCCCTGCGGAACTCTCCTACCTGAAGTGTTTGATACATCCCAGTAAGAAAGCTGCCCATGTGGAGATGAGAGAGGTTTGGTTTGGTGCCTCAGAAAAGCCCCATGTGCTGGTCTTCGAAAACAGTCCTCTTAGAACGGAAACATGGAAACCAAAGCTAAGGTTCAGATTAGGGCCTGGGGGCCTGTCCATTTCAACCTTCTGTCTCTGGGGACACTCTCTGAGAGTCTAAGTGGAGATAGTTGCTCCGCTGGTGTCAGAGAGCCCCTCTTAGTCCAGGGTGGCCTATACTATTAATGGCCTCAGGGACCTTGGAGCTTTTCCCTAACCTGTAGGGTTGTGGTCAATGGATTGGGCACACTTGCCTTGGAGAGGGCAGGCACAATCTTTCGCTGTTTGGTCCAGAGGCCCTAGCCTGGATGTTGTGTGGGTCCAGGCTGTGGGCACAGAAGTCTGAATACACAAACTCAGCTTATGAGTGGCGCCTAGTGTATTGCAGGCCGGATGTACAGCCCGAGAGGGAGCTCCTGGGCCTCTGAAACAAGGGCGAGTGGGAGGCGTTCCTTCAGGCTTTTGTCTCTGGATGTTGTGTACGGGATAGCCGTGGATTGGAGCGGTGGCCTCAGGTACTGTGGACGAGTATCCCTCTCTGGGGATTTGTCCCAGCTCCCAAGAGTTTGGGGTCATTTTGTGGGAAGGGTGGAGTCCTGTTGTCTGGCTCATGGGTCTCTCCAAGAAAGGGATTCCAGAGCAGAGCTCCAGGTACGGGCGGGGCGACTGGAAAATTCAAACCGTGGTGAGGATTGGGTGCATAGGGGCTTGGCAAGCCCCATATGTGGGCTCTTGGTCCAGGCCCTGACAGGCCTTTCTTTGACATGGGGCTCATGCTGAGGGTCACAGTGTGAATTTGTGCCCAAGCAGCACTCAAGTTTGGGCGTGGCATCAGGGGCCATGAAGGTTTCTCCCACCCTGAAGGTGTGACTGCATGCCAAGAGCTAGCTTGACTGCCATGGGGAAGGAGGGGTTCTGTTTTGTGCTTGCTATACCTAGCTGTGTGGAGAATTGATATAATGTCTAGGTTCAAATATCGGAAAACCAAGGTTAGGATGAGGTGACGGCATAAGACCATGGCGTGTCCGAAGTGCTGTGTGTGCGGCCAGCTGTCTTTTTGTCTGTCTGGACGTCTGGCTTCTGGCTGTGTCAGGCAGAGCATGAGTGCCCAGAGCAGCCTATCCAGTTCGGGTACCGTCGAGGCCCGAGCAGGTTGATCCTCATCTGGGTTTTCTGGAGAGCCCCACAGGGAAACGTTTTTCTTCCGTTGGGCAGACACTGGGCTGGGTTTTGTTTCCGGAGTTCCTAGTCCAGAGGGCTTGTTTGCCAGGAGTGTGAGGAAGGAAGTCTGAAAACACAAGCTAGCGTGAGGTTTGGGACCGAGGGCATGGCAGGCCCACTCTGCAGAGGCTGAATCGAGATCTCCTGCACTGAGGTCATGTCAACTATGAGACGTGCCTCAGGCTAGAGTTCTTGTCCAGCATGGCGTCTTCTTGAAGGGTGTGGGGGCTTCATGAGGCCAGAAAGTTTTGGCTACGATGGGATTTGTGAACTGCTCCAAAACTGAAGGTTACCTTCTGCACGGCAGTCGAGTCCTATTGGATGGTACCAAGAGGCCCCATATGGAAAGACTCGAGAGCAGGTGTCTAAGCATGGATGCCTGGGAACGCCACCTCATATTCACACTCTTTAGTCAGGACAAGGCAGGCTCAATCTGCGGGCTCCTGGGTGAGCTACCCAGAGGGGAGAGTTGAAATGGACTCTCCTGAAGATGAGTCCTACTGTGGCTTGGTGGCCTGGGAGACCTTGGAATGTGGAGGTGGCTCAGGGACTCTGCAGGATTCTCCAACATGAGGTGTTTGACACGGCTCCAACAAGGAAACTTCCCATGTGGAGACGAGAGGAGTTCTGTTCCGTGCCTCAGGAAAGCCCCATACCCTGTTCTGCGAACCAAAGCCTCTAAGGAGTGACACCTGGAAACCAAAGCAAGAGTTGAGACTACGGCCTAAAGGCCTGTCCGGCTCAACCTTCTATCTCTGTTGACATCTGTGTGCATGCATTCATGGATGTAGCTGCTCAGCTTGTGTCCGAATGCCCCTGTGAGTCCAGTGAGGCTCCCAGTAGTGGGATGTCCTCGGAGGCCTTGAGGTTTCTCATATTCTGGAGGTGTGTGGCCAAAGGAATGGACACAGAATCCCAGGAGAGAGCAAGCACGGTCCTGTGGTATGGCTCCAGAGGACCCAGCCTAGAGGCTGTGTTTGCCAGGGCTGTGGGGACAGATGTCTGAAAAAGCAAACTTGGCTCAGCTAGGGGCCAATGTAATGGCAGGCCTGATCTCTAGTCCGTGAGGGGAGATCCTCTGGAAATCAAAGTAGGGCAAGTGGGAGGCAGTCACTCAGGATTTTGTCTCTGGGTGTTGCGTTTACAGTGTCCGGTCAGGGTAGGGGTTGTCTCAGAGGCCGAGGAAGAGCCTTCCTCTGGGGGGGATTGTCCAAGCTCCCAAGTGTTTGTGTTCATTCTGTGGGAATGAAGAGTACTGTTTTCTGCCACAGGGGACCCCCCAGGAGAGGGACTCTAGAGCACAGCAGTGGGTTCCCTCAACTGGAATACACACCATCTAGTTAGTCCTGGGTGCCTATGGGCATGGCAAGCCACATATGCGGGCTCTTGGTCCAGTCACTGAGAGGCGTTACTTGAATAAGGTACTCACGCTGAGGGTCACAATGTGTGTTTGTGCCCAAGGCGGCCCTCACGCTTGGGCGTGGCCTCATGGGCCATGCCGTTTTCCCCTACACCGAAGGTTTGACTCACTGCCAGCAGCAAGGTTTCTTGCCATGGGGAAGGAGGGGTTCTGACTTGTGCATCAGGTTCCCCCCTGTGCAGGGATTGGAGATAAGGTCTAGGTTCCGATGACTGAAAACCCAGGTTGGGAATGGATGGTGGCCTAAGGCAGTGGCGGGTCCAATGTGCTGGGTGTGCAGCCAGCTGTGTCGGTGTCTGTTGGAAGGTCTGGGCTCAGGCTATTTGCGACAGAGCATCACTGTTTAAGGTAGCCTATGCAATTGGGGTGTTGCCGAGGGCCAAGCAGTTTGATCCTCATTTGGGGTTTCTGGGCAGCGCCATAGACAAGGTTTTTCTCCTGGGAGGCAGGCACAGTGCTTCATTGTGGCCCCAGAATTCCCAGTAGGGAGGGTTTGTGGGCCAGGAGTGTGAGGACGGAAGTCTGAAAACACAAGCTAGTGTGAGGATTGGAGCCAAGGGCAGAGCAGGCCCACTCTGCAGAGGCTGAATCAAAATCTCCTGCATCTGAGGTCAGGCTGAGGATCAGACGTTGGCTGAGGCTGGAGTATGTGTCCATGATGGCACCTTCATGAAGTGGGGGCCTCATGAGGCCAAGGAAGTTTTCCCACGATGAGTTTGGAGGTTGCCCCAAACCACAAGGTTTCCTTCTGCGGGACATTCGAGTCCTGTTGCATGGCTCCAGGACATACCATATGGAAGGACTGGAGAGCAGGGTTCGAAGGATGGATCCCTGTACAGCATGCCTCGCATTCCCATTGGCTAGTAGCGACAAGATATGTTTGATCTGCTGCCTCTGGAACACGCGACCCAGGGGGCTGAGTTGAAATGGCCTCTCCTGAGGATGCGTCATAATGTGCGTTTGGGTCCATGGAGACCTTGGAATGTGCTGGTTGTTCAGTGGCCCTGCGGAACTCTCCTACCTGAAGTGTTTGATACATCCCAGTAAGAAAGCTGCCCATGTGGAGATGAGAGAGGTTTGGTTTGGTGCCTCAGAAAAGCCCCATGTGCTGGTCTACGAAAACAGTCCTCTTAGAACGGAAACATGGAAACCAAAGCTAAGGTTCAGATTAGGGCCTGGGGGCCTGTCCATTTCAACCTTCTGTCTCTGGGGACACTGTCTGAGAGTCTAAGTGGAGATAGTTGCTCCGCTGGTGTCAGAGAGCCCCTCTTAGTCCAGGGTGGCCTATACTATTGATGGCCTCAGGGACCTTGGAGCTTTTCCCTAACCTGTAGGGTTGTGGTCAATGGATTGGGCACACTTGCCTTGGAGAGGGCAGGCACAATCTTTCGCTGTTTGGTCCAGAGGCCCTAGCCTGGATGTTGTGTGGGTCCAGGCTGTGGGCACAGAAGTCTGAATACACAAACTCAGCTTATGAGTGGCGCCTAGTGTATTGCAGGCCGGATGTACAGCCCGAGAGGGAGCTCCTGGGCCTCTGAAACAAGGGGGAGTGGGAGGCGTTCCTTCAGGCTTTTGTCTCTGGATGTTGTGTACGGGATAGCCGTGGATTGGAGCGGTGGCCTCAGGTACTGTGGACGAGTATCCCTCTCTGGGGATTTGTCCCAGCTCCCAAGAGTTTGGGGTCATTTTGTGGGAAGGGTGGAGTCCTGTTGTCTGGCTCATGGGTCTCTCCAAGAAAGGGATTCCAGAGCAGAGCTCCAGGTACGGGCGGGGCGACTGGAAAATTCAAACCGTGGTGAGGATTGGGTGCATAGGGGCTTGGCAAGCCCCATATGTGGGCTCTTGGTCCAGGCCCTGACAGGCCTTTCTTTGACATGGGGCTCATGCTGAGGGTCACAGTGTGAATTTGTGCCCAAGCAGCACTCAAGTTTGGGCGTGGCATCAGGGGCCATGAAGGTTTCTCCCACCCTGAAGGTGTGACTGCATGCCAAGAGCAAGCTTGACTGCCATGGGGAAGGAGGGGTTCTGTTTTGTGCTTGCTATACCTAGCTGTGTGGAGAATTGATATAATGTCTAGGTTCAAATATCGGAAAACCAAAGTTAGGATGAGGTGACGGCATAAGACCATGGCGTGTCCGAAGTGCTGTGTGTGCGGCCAGCTGTCTTTTTGTCTGTCTGGACGTCTGGCTTCTGGCTGTGTCAGGCAGAGCATGAGTGCCCAGAGCAGCCTATCCAGTTCGGGTACCGTCGAGGCCCGAGCAGGTTGATCCTCATCTGGGTTTTCTGGAGAGCCCCACAGGGAAACGTTTTTCTTCCGTTGGGCAGACACTGGGCTGGGTTTTGTTTCCGGAGTTCCTAGTCCAGAGGGCTTGTTTGCCAGGAGTGTGAGGAAGGAAGTCTGAAAACACAAGCTAGCGTGAGGTTTGGGACCGAGGGCATGGCAGGCCCACTCTGCAGAGGCTGAATCGAGATCTCCTGCACTGAGGTCATGTCAACTATGAGACGTGCCTCAGGCTAGAGTTCTTGTCCAGCATGGCGTCTTCTTGAAGGGTGTGGGGGCTTCATGAGGCCAGAAAGTTTTGGCTACGATGGGATTTGTGAACTGCTCCAAAACTGAAGGTTACCTTCTGCACGGCAGTCGAGTCCTATTGGATGGTACCAAGAGGCCCCATATGGAAAGACTCGAGAGCAGGTGTCTAAGCATGGATGCCTGGGAACGCCACCTCATATTCACACTCTTTAGTCAGGACAAGGCAGGCTCAATCTGCGGGCTCCTGGGTGAGCTACCCAGAGGGGAGAGTTGAAATGGACTCTCCTGAAGATGAGTCCTACTGTGGCTTGGTGGCCTGGGAGACCTTGGAATGTGGAGGTGGCTCAGGGACTCTGCAGGATTCTCCAACATGAGGTGTTTGACACGGCTCCAACAAGGAAACTTCCCATGTGGAGACGAGAGGAGTTCTGTTCCGTGCCTCAGGAAAGCCCCATACCCTGTTCTTCGAACCAAAGCCTCTAAGGAGTGACACCTGGAAACCAAAGCAAGAGTTGAGACTACGGCCTAAAGGCCTGTCCGGCTCAACCTTCTATCTCTGTTGACATCTGTGTGCATGCATTCATGGATGTAGCTGCTCAGCTTGTGTCCGAATGCCCCTGTGAGTCCAGTGAGGCTCCCAGTAGTGGGATGTCCTCGGAGGCCTTGAGGTTTCTCATATTCTGGAGGTGTGTGGCCAAAGGAATGGACACAGTTTGCCAGGAGAGAGCAGGCACGGTCCTGTGGTATGGCTCCAGAGGACCCAGCCTAGAGGCTGTGTTTGCCAGGGCTGTGGGGACAGATGTCTGAAAAAGCAAACTTGGCTCAGCTAGGGGCCAATGTAATGGCAGGCCTGATCTCTAGTCCGTGAGGGGAGATCCTCTGGAAATCAAAGTAGGGCAAGTGGGAGGCAGTCACTCAGGATTTTGTCTCTGGGTGTTGCGTTTACAGTGTCCGGTCAGGTTAGGGGTTGTCTCAGAGGCCGAGGAAGAGCCTTCCTCTGGGGGGGATTGTCCAAGCTCCCAAGTGTTTGTGTTCATTCTGTGGGAATGAAGAGTACTGTTTTCTGCCACAGGGGACCCCCCAGGAGAGGGACTCTAGAGCACAGCAGTGGGTTCCCTCAACTGGAATACACACCATCTAGTTAGTCCTGGGTGCCTATGGGCATGGCAAGCCACATATGCGGGCTCTTGGTCCAGTCACTGAGAGGCGTTACTTGAATAAGGTACTCACGCTGAGGGTCACAATGTGTGTTTGTGCCCAAGGCGGCCCTCACGCTTGGGCGTGGCCTCATGGGCCATGCCGTTTTCTCCTACACTGAAGGTTTGACTCACTGCCAGCAGCAAGGTTTCTTGCCATGGGGAAGGAGGGGTTCTGACTTGTGCATCAGGTTCCCCCCTGTGCAGGGATTGGAGATAAGGTCTAGGTTCCGATGACTGAAAACCCAGGTTGGGAATGGATGGTGGCCTAAGGCAGTGGCGGGTCCAATGTGCTGGGTGTGCAGCCAGCTGTGTCGGTGTCTGTTGGAAGGTCTGGGCTCAGGCTATTTGCGACAGAGCATCACTGTTTAAGGTAGCCTATGCAATTGGGGTGTTGCCGAGGGCCAAGCAGTTTGATCCTCATTTGGGGTTTCTGGGCCGCGCCATAGACAATGTTTTTCTCCTGGGAGGCAGGCACAGTGCTTCATTGTGGCCCCAGAATTCCCAGTAGGGAGGGTTTGTGGGCCAGGAGTGTGAGGACGGAAGTCTGAAAACACAAGCTAGTGTGAGGATTGGAGCCAAGGGCAGAGCAGGCCCACTCTGCAGAGGCTGAATCAAAATCTCCTGCATCTGAGGTCAGGCTGAGGATCAGACGTTGGCTGAGGCTGGAGTATGTGTCCATGATGGCACCTTCATGAAGTGGGGGCCTCATGAGGCCAAGGAAGTTTTCCCACGATGAGTTTGGAGGTTGCCCCAAACCACAAGGTTTCCTTCTGCGGGACATTCGAGTCCTGTTGCATGGCTCCAGGACATACCATATGGAAGGACTGGAGAGCAGGGTTCGAAGGATGGATCCCTGTACAGCATGCCTCGCATTCCCATTGGCTAGTAGCGACAAGATATGTTTGATCTGCTGCCTCTGGAACACGCGACCCAGGGGGCTGAGTTGAAATGGCCTCTCCTGAGGATGCGTCATAATGTGCGTTTGGGTCCATGGAGACCTTGGAATGTGCTGGTTGTTCAGTGGCCCTGCGGAACTCTCCTACCTGAAGTGTTTGATACATCCCAGTAAGAAAGGTGCCCATGTGGAGATGAGAGATGTTTGGTTTGGTGCCTCAGAAAAGCCCCATGTGCTGGTCTACGAAAACAGTCCTCTGAGAACGGAAACATGGAAACCAAAGCTAAGGTTCAGATTAGGGCCTGGGAACCTGTCCATTTCAACCTTCTGTCTCTGGGGACACTGTCTGAGAGTCTAAGTGGAGATAGTTGCTCCGCTGGTGTCAGAGAGCCCCTCTTTGTCCAGGGTGGCCTATACTATTGATGGCCTCAGGGACCTTGGAGCTTTTCCGTAACCTGTAGGGTTGTGGTCAATGGATTGGGCACACTTTCCTTGGAGAGGGCAGGCACAATCTTTCGCAGTTTGGTCCAGAGGCCCTAGCCTGGATGTTGTGTGGTTCCAGGCTGTGGGCACAGATGTCTGAATACACAAACTCAGCTTATGAGTGGCGCCTAGGGTATGGCCGGCCGGATGTACAGCCCGAGAGGGAGCTCCTGGGCCTCTGAAACAAGGGCGAGTGGGAGGCGTTCCTTCAGGCTTTTGTCTCTGGATGTTGTGTCCGGGATAGCCGTGGATTGGAGCGGTGGCCTCAGGTACTGTGGACGAGTATCCCTCTCTGGGGATTTGTCCCAGCTCCCAAGAGTTTGGGGTCATTTTGTGGGAAGGGTGGAGTCGTGTTGTCTGGCTCATGGGACTCTCCAAGAAAGGGATTCCAGAGCAGAGCTCCAGGTACGGGCGGGGCGACTGGAAAATTCAAACCGAGGTGAGGATTGGGTGCATAGGGGCTTGGCAAGCCCCATATGTGGGCTCTTGGTCCAGGCCCTGACAGGCCTTTCTTTGACATGGGGCTCATGCTGAGGGTCACAGTGTGAAATTGTGCCCAAGCAGCACTCAAGTTTGGGCGTGGCATCAGGGGCCATGAAGGTTTCTCCCACCCTGAAGGTGTGACTGCATGCCAAGAGCAAGCTTGACAGCCATGGGGAAGGAGGAGTTCTGTTTTGTGCTTGCTATACCCAGCTGTGTGGAGAATTGATATAATGTCTAGGTTCAGATATCTGAAAACCAAGGTAAGGATGAGGTGACGGCATAAGACCATGGCGTTTCCGAAGTGCTGGGTGTACGGCCAGCTGTCTCCTTGTCTGTCTGGACGTCTGGCTTCAGGCTGTGTCAGGCAGAGCATGAGTGCCCAGAGCAGCCTATCCAGTTCGGGTACCGTCGAGGCCCGAGCAGGTTGATGCTCATCTGGGTTTTTTGGAGAGCCCCACAGGGAAACGTTTTTCTTCCGTTGGGTGGACACTGGGCTGGGTTTTGGTTCTGGAGTTCCTAGTCCGGAGGGCTTGTTTGCCAGGAGTGTGAGGAAGGAAGTCTGAAAACACAAGCTAGCCCGATGTTTGGGACCGAGGGCACGGCATGCCCACTCTGCAGAGGCTGAATCGAGATCTCCTGCACTGAGGTCATGTCAACTATGAGACGTGCCTCAGGCTAGAGTTCTTGTCCAGCATGGACTCTTCCTGAAGTGTGTGGGGGCTTCATGAGGACAGAAAGTTTTGGCTACGATGGGATTTGTGAACTGCTCCAAAACTGAAGGTTACCTTCTGCACGACAGTCGAGTCCTATTGGATGGTTCCAAGAGGCCCCATATGGAAAGACTCGAGAGCAGGTGTCTAAGCTTGGATGCCTGGGAACGCCACCTCATATTCCCACTCTTTAGTCAGGACAAGGCAGGCTCAATCTGCGGGCTCCTGGGTGAGCTACCCAGGAGGGAGAGTTGAAATGGTCTCTCCTGAAGATGAGTCCTACTGTGGCTTGGTGGCCTGGGAGACCTTGGAATGTGGAGGTGGCTCAGGGAATCTTCAGGATTCTCCAACATGAGGTGTTTGACACGGCTCCAACAAGGAAACGTCCCATGTGGAGACGAGAGGAGTTCTGTTCCGTGCCTCAGGAAAGCCCCATACCCTGTTCTTCGAACCAAAGCCTCTGAGGAGTGACACCTGGAAACCAAAGCAAGAGTTGAGACTACGGCCTAAAGGCCTGTCCGGCTCAACCTTCTATCTCTGTTGACATCTGTGTGCATGCATTCATGGATGTAGCTGCTCAGCTTGTGTCCGAATGCCCCTGTGAGTCCAGTGAGGCTCCCAGTAGTGGGATGTCCTCGGAGGCCTTGAGGTTTCTCATATTCTGGAGGTGTGTGGCCAAAGGAATGGACACAGTTTGCCAGGAGAGAGCAGGCACGGTCCTGTGGTATGGCTCCAGAGGACCCAGCCTAGAGACTGTGTTTGCCAGGGCTGTGGGGACAGATGTCTGAAAAAGCAAACTTGGCTCAGCTAGGGGCCAATGTAATGGCAGGCCTGATCTCTAGTCCGTGAGGGGAGATCCTCTGGAAATCAAAGTAGGGCAAGTCGGAGGCAGTCACTCAGGATTTTGTCTCTGGGTGTTGCGTTTACAGTGTCCGGTCAGGGTAGGGGTTGTCTCAGAGGCCGAGGAAGAGCCTTCCTCTGGGGGGGATTGTCCAAGCTCCCAAGTGTTTGTGTTCGTTCTGTGGGAATGAAGAGTACTGTTTTCTGCCACAGTGGACCCCCCAGGAGAGGGACTCTAGAGCACAGCAGTGGGTTCCCTCAACTGGAATACACACCATCTAGTTAGTCCTGGGTGCCTATGGGCATGGCAAGCCACATATGCGGGCTCTTGGTCCAGTCACTGAGAGGCGTTACTTGAATAAGGTACTCACGCTGAGGGTCACAATGTGTGTTTGTGCCCAAGGCGGCCCTCACGCTTTGGCGTGGCCTCATGGGCCATGCCGTTTTCCCCTACACCGAAGGTTTGACTCACTGCCAGCAGCAAGGTTTCTTGCAATGGGGAAGGAGGGGTTCTGACTTGTGCATCAGGTTCCCCCCTGTGCAGGGATTGGAGATAAGGTCTAGGTTCCGATGACTGAAAACCCAGGTTGGGAATGGATGGTGGCCTAAGGCAGTGGCGGGTCCAATGTGCTGGGTGTGCAGCCAGCTGTGTCGGTGTCTGTTGGAAGGTCTGGGCTCAGGCTATTTGCGACAGAGCATCACTGTTTAAGGTAGCCTATGCAATTGGGGTGTTGCCGAGGGCCAAGCAGTTTGATCCTCATTTGTGGTATCTGGGCAGCGCCATAGACAATGGTTTTCTCCTGGGAGGCAGGCAGAGTGCTTCATTGTGGCCCCAGAATTCCCAATAGGGAGGGTTTGTGGGCCAGGAGTGTGAGGACGGAAGTCTGAAAACACAAGCTAGTGTGAGGAATGGAGCCAAGGGCAGAGCAGGCCCACTCTGCAGAGGCTGAATCAAAATCTCCTGCATCTGAAGTCAGGCTGAGGATCAGACGTTGGCTGAGGCTGGAGTATGTGTCCATGATGGCACCTTCATGAAGTGGGGGCCTCATGAGGCCAAGGAAGTTTTCCCACGCTGAGTTTGGAGGTTGCCCCAAACCACAAGGTTTCCTTCTGCGGGACATTCGAGTCCTGTTGCATGGCTCCAGGACATACCATATGGAAGGACTGGAGAGCAGGGTTCGAAGGATGGATCCCTGTACAGCATGCCTCGCATTCCCATTGGCTAGTAGCGACAAGATATGTTTGATCTGCTGCCTCTGGAACACGCGACCCAGGGGGCTGAGTTGAAATGGCCTCTCCTGAGGATGCGTCATAATGTGCGTTTGGGTCCATGGAGACCTTGGAATGTGCTGGTTGTTCAGTGGCCCTGCGGAACTCTCCTACCTGAAGTGTTTGATACATCCCAGTAAGAAAGCTGCCCATGTGGAGATGAGAGAGGTTTGGTTTGGTGCCTCAGAAAAGCCCCATGTGCTGGTCTACGAAAACAGTCCTCTTAGAACGGAAACATGGAAACCAAAGCTAAGGTTCAGATTAGGGCCTGGGGGCCTGTCCATTTCAACCTTCTGTCTCTGGGGACACTCTCTGAGAGTCTAAGTGGAGATAGTTGCTCCGCTGGTGTCAGAGAGCCCCTCTTAGTCCAGGGTGGCCTATACTATTGATGGCCTCAGGGACCTTGGAGCTTTTCCCTAACCTGTAGGGTTGTGGTCAATGGATTGGGCACACTTTCCTTGGAGAGGGCAGGCACAATCTTTCGCTGTTTGGTCCAGACGCCCTAGCTTGGATGTTGTGTGGGTCCAGGCTGTGGGCACAGACGTCTGAATACACAAACTCAGCTTATGAGTGGCGCCTAGTGTATTGCAGGCCGGATGTACAGACCGAGAGGGAGCTCCTGGGCCTCTGAAAGAAGGGCGAGTGGGAGGCGTTCCTTCAGGCTTTTGTCTCTGGATGTTGTGTACGGGATAGCCGTGGATTGGAGCGGTGGCCTCAGGTACTGTGGACGAGTATCCCTCTCTGGGGATTTGTCCCAGCTCCCAAGAGTTTGGGGTCATTTTGTGGGAAGGGTGGAGTCGTGTTGTCTGGCTCATGGGTCTCTCCAAGAAAGGGATTCCAGAGCAGAGCTCCAGGTACGGGCGGGGCGACTGGAAAATTCAAACCGTGGTGAGGATTGGGTGCATAGGGGCTTGGCAAGCCCCATATGTGGGCTTTTGGTCCAGGCCCTGACAGGCCTTTTTTTGACATGGGGCTCATGCTGAGGGTCACAGTGTGAATTTGTGCCCAAGCAGCACTCAAGTTTGGGCGTGGCATCAGGGGCCATGAAGGTTTCTCCCACCCTGAAGGTGTGACTGCATGCCAAGAGAAAGCTTGACTGCCATGGGGAAGGAGGGGTTCTGTTTTGTGCTTGCTATACCTAGCTGTGTGGAGAATTGATATAATGTCTAGGTTCAAATATCGGAAAACCAAGGTTAGGATGAGTTGACGGCATAAGACCATGGCGTGTCCGAAGTGCTGTGTGTGCGGCCAGCTGTCTTTTTGTCTGTCTGGACGTCTGGCTTCGGGCTGTGTCAGGCAGAGCATGAGTGCCCAGAGCAGCCTATCCAGTTCGGGTACCGTCGAGGCCCGAGCAGGTTGATCCTCATCTGGGTTTTCTGGAGAGCCCCACAGGGAAACGTTTTTCTTCCGTTGGGCAGACACTGGGCTGGGTTTTGTTTCCGGAGTTCCTAGTCCAGAGGGCTTGTTTGCCAGGAGTGTGAGGAAGGAAGTCTGAAAACACAAGCTAGCGTGAGGTTTGGGACCGAGGGCATGGCAGGCCCACTCTGCAGAGGCTGAATCGAGATCTCCTGCACTGAGGTCATGTCAACTATGAGACGTGCCTCAGGCTAGAGTTCTTGTCCAGCATGGCGTCTTCTTGAAGGGTGTGGGGGCTTCATGAGGCCAGAAAGTTTTGGCTACGTTGGGATTTGTGAACTGCTCCAAAACTGAAGGTTACCTTCTGCACGTCAGTCGAGTCCTATTGGATGGTACCAAGAGGCCCCATATGGAAAGACTCGAGAGCAGGTGTCTAAGCATGGATGCCTGGGAACGCCACCTCATATTCACACTCTTTAGTCAGGACAAGGCAGGCTCAATCTGCGGGCTCCTGGGTGAGCTACCCAGAGGGGAGAGTTGAAATGGACTCTCCTGAAGATGAGTCCTACTGTGGCTTGGTGGCCTGGGAGAGACTGGAATGTGGAGGTGGCTCAGGGACTCTGCAGGATTCTCCAACATGAGGTGTTTGACACGGCTCCAACAAGGAAACTTCCCATGTGGAGACGAGAGGAGTTCTGTTCCGTGCCTCAGGAAAGCCCCATACCCTGTTCTTCGAACCAAAGCCTCTGAGGAGTGACACCTGGAAACCAAAGCAAGAGTTGAGACTGCGGCCTAAAGGCCTGTCCGGCTCAACCTTCTATCTCTGTTGACACCAGTGTGCATGCATTCATGGATGTAGCTGCTCAGCTTGTGTCCGAATGCCCCTTGAGTCCAGTGAGGCTCCCAGTAGTGGGATGTCCTCGGAGGCCTTGAGGTTTCTCATATTCTGGAGGTGTGTGGCCAAAGGAATGGACACAGTTTGCCAGGAGAGAGCAGGCACGGTCCTGTGGTATGGCTCCAGAGGACCCAGCCTAGAGGCTGTGTTTGCCAGGGCTGTGGGGACAGATGTCTGAAAAAGCAAACTTGGCTCAGCTAGGGGCCAATGTAATGGCAGGCCTGATCTCTAGTCCGTGAGGGGAGATCCTCTGGAAATCAAAGTAGGGCAAGTGGGAGGCAGTCACTCAGGATTTTGTCTCTGGGTGTTGCGTTTACAGTGTCCGGTCAGGGTAGGGGTTGTCTCAGAGGCCGAGGAAGAGCCTTCCTCTCGGGGGATTGTCCAAGCTTCCAAGTGTTTGTGTTCATTCTGTGGGAATGAAGAGTACTGTTTTCTGCCACAAGGGACCCCCAGAAGAGGGACTCTAGAGCACAGCAGTGGGTTCCCTCAACTGGAATACACACCATCTAGTTAGTCCTGGGTGCCTATGGGCATGGCAAGCCACATATGCGGGCTCTTGGTCCAGTCACTGAGAGGCGTTACTTGAATAAGGTACTCACGCTGAGGGTCACAATGTGTGTTTGTGCCCAAGGCGGCCCTCACGCTTGGGCGTGGCCTCATGGGCCATGCCGTTTTCCCCTACACCGAAGGTTTGACTCACTGCCAGCAGCAAGGTTTCTTGCCATGGGGAAGGAGGGGTTCTGACTTGTGCATCATGTTCCCCCCTGTGCAGGGATTGGAGATAAGGTCTAGGTTCCGATGACTGAAAACCCAGGTTGGGAATGGATGGTGGCCTAAGGCAGTGGCGGGTCCAATGTGCTGGGTGTGAAGCCAGCTGTGTCGGTGTCTGTTGGAAGGTCTGGGCTCAGGCTATTTGCGACAGAGCATCACTGTTTAAGGTAGCCTATGCAATTGGGGTGTTGCCGAGGGCCAAGCAGTTTGATCCTCATTTGTGGTATCTGGGCTGCGCCATAGACAAGGTTTTTCTCCTGGGAGGCAGGCACAGTGATTCATTGTGGCCCCAGAATTCCCAGTAGGGAGGGTTTGTGGGCCAGGAGTGTGAGGATGGAAGTCTGAAAACACAAGCTAGTGTGAGGAATGGAGCCAAGGGCAGAGCAGGCCCACTCTGCAGAGGCTGAATCAAAATCTCCTGCATCTGAAGTCAGGCTGAGGATCAGACGTTGGCTGAGGCTGGAGTATGTGTCCATGATGGCACCTTCATGAAGTGGGGGCCTCATGAGGCCAAGGAAGTTTTCCCACGCTGAGTTTGGAGGTTGCCCCAAACCACAAGGTTTCCTTCTGCGGGACATTCGAGTCCTGTTGCATGGCTCCAGGACATACCATATGGAAGGACTGGAGAGCAGGGTTCGAAGGATGGATCCCTGTACAGCATG
This sequence comes from Mustela nivalis, assembly GCF_964662115.1. Taxonomy (NCBI): domain Eukaryota; kingdom Metazoa; phylum Chordata; class Mammalia; order Carnivora; family Mustelidae; genus Mustela; species Mustela nivalis. Next base: position 44,907 of record NW_028136261.1, on the reverse strand, counting down.
CCTCGCATTCCCATTGGCTATTAGCGACAAGATATGTTTGATCTGCTGCCTCTGGAACACGCGACCCAGGGGGCTGAGTTGAAATGGCCTCTCCTGAGGATGCGTCATAATGTGCGTTTGGGTCCATGGAGACCTTGGAATGTGCTGGTTGTTCAGTGGCCCTGCGGAACTCTCCTACCTGAAGTGTTTGATACATCCCAGTAAGAAAGCTGCCCATGTGGAGATGAGAGAGGTTTGGTTTGGTGCCTCAGAAAAGCCCCATGTGCTGGTCTACGAAAACAGTCCTCTTAGAACGGAAACATGGAAACCAAAGCTAAGGTTCAGATTAGGGCCTGGGGGCCTGTCCATTTCAACCTTCTGTCTCTGGGGACACTCTCTGAGAGTCTAAGTGGAGATAGTTGCTCCGCTGGTGTCAGAGAGCCCCTCTTAGTCCAGGGTGACCTATACTATTGATGGCCTCAGGGACCTTGGAGCTTTTCCCTAACCTGTAGGGTTGTGGTCAATGGATTGGGCACACTTGCCTTGGAGAGGGCAGGCACAATCTTTCGCTGTTTGGTCCAGAGGCCCTAGCCTGGATGTTGTGTGGGTCCAGGCTGTGGGCACAGAAGTCTGAATACACAAACTCAGCTTATGAGTGGCGCCTAGTGTATGGCAGGCCGGATGTACAGCCCGAGAGGGAGCTCCTGGGTTTCTGAAACAAGGGCGAGTGGGAGGCGTTCCTTCAGGCTTTTGTCTCTGGATGTTGTGTACGGGATAGCCGTGGATTGGAGCGGTGGCCTCAGGTACTGTGGACAAGTATCCCTCTCTGGGGATTTGTCCCAGCTCCCAAGAGTTTGGGGTCATTTTGTGGGAAGGGTGGAGTCCTGTTGTCTGGCTCATGGGTCTCTCCAAGAAAGGGATTCCAGAGCAGAGCTCCAGGTACGGGCGGGGCGACTGGAAAATTCAAACCGTGGTGAGGATTGGGTGCATAGGGACTGGCAAGCCCCATATGTGGGCCCTTGGTCCAGGCCCTGACAGGCCTTTCTTTGACATGGGGCTCATGCTGAGGGTCACAGTGTGAATTTGTGCCCAAGCAGCACTCAAGTTTGGGCGTGGCATCAGGGGCCATGAAGGTTTCTCCCACCCTGAAGGTGTGACTGCATGCCAAGAGCTAGCTTGACTGCCATGGGGAAGGAGGGGTTCTGTTTTGTGCTTGCTATACCTAGCTGTGTGGAGAATTGATATAATGTCTAGGTTCAAATATCGGAAAACCAAGGTTAGGATGAGGTGACGGCATAAGACCATGGCGTGTCCGAAGTGCTGTGTGTGCGGCCAGCTGTCTTTTTGTCTGTCTGGACGTCTGGCTTCTGGCTGTGTCAGGCAGAGCATGAGTGCCCAGAGCAGCCTATCCAGTTCGGGTACCGTCGAGGCCCGAGCAGGTTGATCCTCATCTGGGTTTTCTGGAGAGCCCCACAGGGAAACGTTTTTCTTCCGTTGGGCAGACACTGGGCTGGGTTTTGTTTCCGGAGTTCCTAGTCCAGAGGGCTTGTTTGCCAGGAGTGTGAGGAAGGAAGTCTGAAAACACAAGCTAGCGTGAGGTTTGGGACCGAGGGCATGGCAGGCCCACTCTGCAGAGGCTGAATCGAGATCTCCTGCACTGAGGTCATGTCAACTATGAGACGTGCCTCAGGCTAGAGTTCTTGTCCAGCATGGCGTCTTCTTGAAGGGTGTGGGGGCTTCATGAGGCCAGAAAGTTTTGGCTACGATGGGATTTGTGAACTGCTCCAAAACTGAAGGTTACCTTCTGCACGGCAGTCGAGTCCTATTGGATGGTACCAAGAGGCCCCATATGGAAAGACTCGAGAGCAGGTGTCTAAGCATGGATGCCTGGGAACGCCACCTCATATTCACACTCTTTAGTCAGGACAAGGCAGGCTCAATCTGCGGGCTCCTGGGTGAGCTACCCAGAGGGGAGAGTTGAAATGGACTCTCCTGAAGATGAGTCCTACTGTGGCTTGGTGGCCTGGGAGACCTTGGAATGTGGAGGTGGCTCAGGGACTCTGCAGGATTCTCCAACATGAGGTGTTTGACACGGCTCCAACAAGGAAACTTCCCATGTGGAGACGAGAGGAGTTCTGTTCCGTGCCTCAGGAAAGCCCCATACCCTGTTCTTCGAACCAAAGCCTCTAAGGAGTGACACCTGGAAACCAAAGCAAGAGTTGAGACTACGGCCTAAAGGCCTGTCCGGCTCAACCTTCTATCTCTGTTGACATCTGTGTGCATGCATTCATGGATGTAGCTGCTCAGCTTGTGTCCGAATGCCCCTGTGAGTCCAGTGAGGCTCCCAGTAGTGGGATGTCCTCGGAGGCCTTGAGGTTTCTCATATTCTGGAGATGTGTGGCCAAAGGAATGGACACAGTTTCCCAGGAGAGAGCAGGCACGGTCCTGTGGTATGGCTCCAGAGGACCCAGCCTAGAGGCTGTGTTTGCCAGGGCTGTGGGGACAGATGTCTGAAAAAGCAAACTTGGCTCAGCTAGGGGCCAATGTAATGGCAGGCCTGATCTCTAGTCCGTGAGGGGAGATCCTCTGGAAATCAAAGTAGGGCAAGTGGGAGGCAGTCACTCAGGATTTTGTCTCTGGGTGTTGCGTTTACAGTGTCCGGTCAGGGTAGGGGTTGTCTCAGAGGCCGAGGAAGAGCCTTCCTCTGGGGGGGATTGTCCAAGCTCCCAAGTGTTTGTGTTCATTCTGTGGGAATGAAGAGTACTGTTTTCTGCCACAGGGGACCCCCCAGGAGAGGGACTCTAGAGCACAGCAGTGGGTTCCCTCAACTGGAATACACACCATCTAGTTAGTCCTGGGTGCCTATGGGCATGGCAAGCCACATATGCGGGCTCTTGGTCCAGTCACTGAGAGGCGTTACTTGAATAAGGTACTCACGCTGAGGGTCACAATGTGTGTTTGTGCCCAAGGCGGCCCTCACGCTTGGGCGTGGCCTCATGGGCCATGCCGTTTTCTCCTACACTGAAGGTTTGACTCACTGCCAGCAGCAAGGTTTCTTGCCATGGGGAAGGAGGGGTTCTGACTTGTGCATCAGGTTCCCCCCTGTGCAGGGATTGGAGATAAGGTCTAGGTTCCGATGACTGAAAACCCAGGTTGGGAATGGATGGTGGCCTAAGGCAGTGGCGGGTCCAATGTGCTGGGTGTGCAGCCAGCTGTGTCGGTGTCTGTTGGAAGGTCTGGGCTCAGGCTATTTGCGACAGAGCATCACTGTTTAAGGTAGCCTATGCAATTGGGGTGTTGCCGAGGGCCAAGCAGTTTGATCCTCATTTGGGGTTTCTGGGCAGCGGCATAGACAAGGTGTTTCTCCTGGGAGGCAGGCACAGTGCTTCATTGTGGCCCCAGAATTCCCACTAGGGAGGGTTTGTGGGCCAGGATTGTGAGGACGGAAGTCTGAAAACACAAGCTAGTGTGAGGATTGGAGCCAAGGGCAGAGCAGGCCCACTCTGCAGAGGCTGAATCAAAATCTCCTGCATCTGAGGTCAGGCTGAGGATCAGACGTTGGCTGAGGCTGGAGTATGTGTCCATGATGGCACCTTCATGAAGTGGGGGCCTCATGAGGCCAAGGAAGTTTTCCCACGATGAGTTTGGAGGTTGCCCCAAACCACAAGGTTTCCTTCTGCGGGACATTCGAGTCCTGTTGCATGGCTCCAGGACATACCATATGGAAGGACTGGAGAGCAGGGTTCGAAGGATGGAACCCTGTACAGCATGCCTCGCATTCCCATTGGCTATTAGCGACAAGATATGTTTGATCTGCTGCCTCTGGAACACGCGACCCAGGGGGCAGAGTTGAAATGGCCTCTCCTGAGGATGCGTCATAATGTGCGTTTGGGTCCATGGAGACCTTGGAATGTGCTGGTTGTTCAGTGGCCCTGCGGAACTCTCCTACCTGAAGTGTTTGATACATCCCAGTAAGAAAGCTGCCCATGTGGAGATGAGAGAGGTTTGGTTTGGTGCCTCAGAAAAGCCCCATGTGCTGGTCTACGAAAACAGTCCTCTTAGAACGGAAACATGGAAACCAAAGCTAAGGTTCAGATTAGGGCCTGGGGGCCTGTCCATTTCAACCTTCTGTCTCTGGGGACACTCTCTGAGAGTCTAAGTGGAGATAGTTGCTCCGCTGGTGTCAGAGAGCCCCTCTTAGTCCAGGGTGGCCTATACTATTGATGGCCTCAGGGACCTTGGAGCTTTTCCCTAACCTGTAGGGTTGTGGTCAATGGATTGGGCACACTTGCCTTGGAGAGGGCAGGCACAATCTTTCGCTGTTTGGTCCAGAGGCCCTAGCCTGGATGTTGTGTGGGTCCAGGCTGTGGGCACAGAAGTCTGAATACACAAACTCAGCTTATGAGTGGCGCCTAGTGTATGGCAGGCCGGATGTACAGCCCGAGAGGGAGCTCCTGGGCCTCTGAAACAAGGGTGAGTGGGAGGCGTTCCTTCAGGCTTTTGTCTCTGGATGTTGTGTACTGGATAGCCGTGGATTGGAGCGGTGGCCTCAGGTACTGTGGACAAGTATCCCTCTCTGGGGATTTGTCCCAGCTCCCAAGAGTTTGGGGTCATTTTGTGGGAAGGGTGGAGTCCCGTTGTCTGGCTCATGGGTCTCTCCAAGAAAGGGATTCCAGAGCAGAGCTCCAGGTACGGGCGGGGCGACTGGAAAATTCAAACCGTGGTGAGGATTGGGTGCATAGGGGCTTGGCAAGCCCCATATGTTGGCTCTTGGTCCAGGCCCTGACAGGCGTTTCTTTGACATGGGGCTCATGCTGAGGGTGACAGTGTGAATTTGTGCCCAAGCAGCACTCAAGTTTGGGCGTGGCATCAGGGGCCATGAAGGTTTCTCCCACCCTGAAGGTGTGACTGCATGCCAAGAGCAAGCTTGACTGCCATGGGGAAGGAGGGGTTCTGTTTTGTGCTTGCTATACCTAGCTGTGTGGAGAATTGATATAATGTCTAGGTTCAAATATCGGAAAACCAAGGTTAGGATGAGGTGACGGCATAAGACCATGGCGTGTCCGAAGTGCTGTGTGTGCGGCCAGCTGTCTTTTTGTCTGTCTGGACGTCTGGCTTCTGGCTGTGTCAGGCAGAGCATGAGTGCCCAGAGCAGCCTATCCAGTTCGGGTACCGTCGAGGCCCGAGCAGGTTGATCCTCATCTGGATTTTCTGGAGAGCCCCACAGGGAAACGTTTTTCTTCCGTTGGGCAGACACTGGGCTGGGTTTTGTTTCCGGAGTTCCTAGTCCAGAGGGCTTGTTTGCCAGGAGTGTGAGGAAGGAAGTCTGAAAACACAAGCTAGCGTGAGGTTTGGGACCGAGGGCATGGCAGGCCCACTCTGCAGAGGCTGAATCGAGATCTCCTGCACTGAGGTCATGTCAACTATGAGACGTGCCTCAGGCTAGAGTTCTTGTCCAGCATGGCGTCTTCTTGAAGGGTGTGGGGGCTTCATGAGGCCAGAAAGTTTTGGCTACGATGGGATTTGTGAACTGCTCCAAAACTGAAGGTTACCTTCTGCACGGCAGTCGAGTCCTATTGGATGGTACCAAGAGGCCCCATATGGAAAGACTCGAGAGCAGGTGTCTAAGCATGGATGCCTGGGAACGCCACCTCATATTCACACTCTTTAGTCAGGACAAGGCAGGCTCAATCTGCGGGCTCCTGGGTGAGCTACCCAGAGGGGAGAGTTGAAATGGACTCTCCTGAAGATGAGTCCTACTGTGGCTTGGTGGCCTGGGAGACCTTGGAATGTGGAGGTGGCTCAGGGACTCTGCAGGATTCTCCAACATGAGGTGTTTGACACGGCTCCAACAAGGAAACGTCCCATGTGGAGACGAGAGGAGTTCTGTTCCGTGCCTCAGGAAAGCCCCATACCCTGTTCTTCGAACCAAAGCCTCTGAGGAGTGACACCTGGAAACCAAAGCAAGAGTTGAGACTACGGCCTAAAGGCCTGTCCGGCTCAACCTTCTATCTCTGTTGACATCTGTGTGCATGCATTCATGGATGTAGCTGCTGAGCTTGTGTCCGAATGCCCCTGTGAGTCCAGTGAGGCTCCCAGTAGTGGGATGTCCTCGGAGGCCTTGAGGTTTCTCATATTCTGGAGGTGTGTGGCCAAAGGAATGGACACAGTTTCCCAGGAGAGAGCAGGCACGGTCCTGTGGTATGGCTCCAGAGGACCCAGCCTAGAGGCTGTGTTTGCCAGGGCTGTGGGGACAGATGTCTGAAAAAGCAAACTTGGCTCAGCTAGGGGCCAATGTAATGGCAGGCCTGATCTCTAGTCCGTGAGGGGAGATCCTCTGGAAATCAAAGTAGGGCAAGTGGGAGGCAGTCACTCAGGATTTTGTCTCTGGGTGTTGCGTTTACAGTGTCCGGTCAGGGTAGGGGTTGTCTCAGAGGCCGAGGAAGAGCCTTCCTCTCGGGGGATTGTCCAAGCTCCCAAGTGTTTGTGTTCATTCTGTGGGAATGAAGAGTACTGTTTTCTGCCACAGGGGACCCCCCAGGAGAGGTACTCTAGAGCACAGCAGTGGGTTCCCTCAACTGGAATACACACCATCTAGTTAGTCCTGGGTGCCTATGGGCATGGCAAGCCACATATGCGGGCTCTTGGTCCAGTCACTGAGAGGCGTTACTTGAATAAGGTACTCACGCTGAGGGTCACAATGTGTGTTTGTGCCCAAGGCGGCCCTCACGCTTGGGCGTGGCCTCATGGGCCATGCCGTTTTCCCCTACACCGGAGGTTTGACTCACTGCCAGCAGCAAGGTTTCTTGCCATGGGGAAGGAGGGGTTCTGACTTGTGCATCAGGTTCCCCCCTGTGCAGGGATTGGAGATAAGGTCTAGGTTCCGATGACTGAAAACCCAGGTTGGGAATGGATGGTGGCCTAAGGCAGTGGCGGGTCCAATGTGCTGGGTGTGCAGCCAGCTGTGTCGGTGTCTGTTGGAAGGTCTGGGCTCAGGCTATTTGCGACAGAGCATCACTGTTTAAGGTAGCCTATGCAATTGGGGTGTTGCCGAGGGCCAAGCAGTTTGATCCTCATTTGAGGTTTCTGGGCAGCGCCATAGACAAGGTTTTTCTCCTGGGAGGCAGGCACAGTGCTTCATTGTGGCCCCAGAATTCCCAGTAGGGAGGGTTTGTGGGCCAGGAGTGTGAGGACGGAAGTCTGAAAACACAAGCTAGTGTGAGGAATGGAGCCAAGGGCAGAGCAGGCCCACTCTGCAGAGGCTGAATCAAAATCTCCTGCATCTGAAGTCAGGCTGAGGATCAGACGTTGGCTGAGGCTGGAGTATGTGTCCATGATGGCACCTTCATGAAGTGGGGGCCTCATGAGGCCAAGGAAGTTTTCCCACGCTGAGTTTGGAGGTTGCCCCAAACCACAAGGTTTCCTTCTGTGGGACATTCGAGTCCTGTTGCATGGCTCCAGGACATACCATATGGAAGGACTGGAGAGCAGGGTTCGAAGGATGGATCCCTGTACAGCATGCCTCGCATTCCCATTGGCTAGTAGCGACAAGATATGTTTGATCTGCTGCCTCTGGAACACGCGACCCAGCGGGCTGAGTTGAAATGGCCTCTCCTGAGGATGCGTCATAATGTGCGTTTGGGTCCATGGAGACCTTGGAATGTGCTGGTTGTTCAGTGGCCCTGCGGAACTCTCCTACCTGAAGTGTTTGATACATCCCAGTAAGAAAGCTGCCCATGTGGAGATGAGAGAGGTTTGGTTTGGTGCCTCAGAAAAGCCCCATGTGCTGGTCTACGAAAACAGTCCTCTTAGAACGGAAACATGGAAACCAAAGCTAAGGTTCAGATTAGGGCCTGGGGGCCTGTCCATTTCAACCTTCTGTCTCTGGGGACACTCTCTGAGAGTCTAAGTGGAGATAGTTGCTCCGCTGGTGTCAGAGAGCCCCTCTTAGTCCAGGGTGGCCTATACTATTGATGGCCTCAGGGACCTTGGAGCTTTTCCCTAACCTGTAGGGTTGTGGTCAATGGATTGGGCACACTTGCCTTGGAGAGGGCAGGCACAATATTTCGCTGTTTGGTCCAGAGGCCCTAGCCTGGATGTTGTGTGGGGCCAGGCTGTGGGCACAGAAGTCTGAATACACAAACTCAGCTTATGAGTGGCGCCTAGTGTATTGCAGGCCGGATGTACAGCCCGAGAGGGAGCTCCTGGGCCTCTGAAACAAGGGCGAGTGGGAGGCGTTCCTTCAGGCATTTGTCTCTGGATGTTGTGTACGGGATAGCCGTGGATTGGAGCGGTGGCCTCAGGTACTGAGAACGAGTATCCCTCTCTGGGGATTTGTCCCAGCTCCCAAGAGTTTGGGGTCATTTTGTGGGAAGGGTGGAGTCGTGTTGTCTGGCTCATGGGTCTCTCCAAGAAAGGGATTCCAGAGCAGAGCTCCAGGTACGGGCGGGGCGACTGGAAAATTCAAACCGTGGTGAGGATTGGGTGCATAGGGGCTTGGCAAGCCCCATATGTGGGCTCTTGGTCCAGGCCTCACAGGCCTTTCTTTGACATGGGGTTCATGCTGAGGGTCACAGTGTGAATTTGTGCCCAAGCAGCACTCAAGTTTGGGCGTGGCATCAGGGGCCATGAAGGTTTCTCCCACCCTGAAGGTGTGACTGCATGCCAAGAGCAAGCTTGACTGCCATGCGGAAGGAGGGGTTCTGTTTTGTGCTTGCTATACCTAGCTGTGTGGAGAATTGATATAATGTCTAGGTTCAAATATCGGAAAACCAAGGTTAGGATGAGGTGACGGCATAAGACCATGGCGTGTCCGAAGTGCTGTGTGTGCGGCCAGCTGTCTTTTTGTCTGTCTGGACGTCTGGCTTCTGGCTGTGTCAGGCAGAGCATGAGTGCCCAGAGCAGCCTATCCAGTTCGGGTACCGTCGAGGCCCGAGCAGGTTGATCCTCATCTGGGTTTTCTGGAGAGCCCCACAGGGAAACGTTTTTCTTTCGTTGGGCAGACACTGGGCTGGGTTTTGTTTCCGGAGTTCCTAGTCCAGAGGGCTTGTTTGCCAGGAGTGTGAGGAAGGAAGTCTGAAAACACAAGCTAGCGTGAGGTTTGGGACCGAGGGCATGGCAGGCCCACTCTGCAGAGGCTGAAACGAGATCTCCTGCACTGAGGTCATGTCAACTATGAGACGTGCCTCAGGCTAGATTTCTTGTCCAGCATGGCGTCTTCTTGAAGGGTGTGGGGGCTTCATGAGGCCAGAAAGTTTTGGCTACGATGGGATTTGTGAACTGCTCCAAAACTGAAGGTTACCTTCTGCACGGCAGTCAAGTCCTATTGGATGGTACCAAGAGGCCCCATATGGAAAGACTCGAGAGCAGGTGTCTAAGCATGGATGCCTGGGAACGCCACCTCATATTCCCACTCTTTAGTCAGGACAAGGCAGGCTCAATCTGCGGGCTCCTGGGTGAGCTACCCAGAGGGGAGAGTTGAAATGGACTCTCCTGAAGATGAGTCCTACTGTGGCTTGGTGGCCTGGGAGACCTTGGAATGTGGAGGTGGCTCAGGGACTCTGCAGGATTCTCCAACATGAGGTGTTTGACACGGCTCCAACAAGGAAACTTCCCATGTGGAGACGAGAGGAGTTCTGTTCCGTGCCTCAGGAAAGCCCCATACCCTGTTCTTCGAACCAAAGCCTCTAAGGAGTGACACCTGGAAACCAAAGCAAGAGTTGAGACTACGGCCTAAAGGCCTGTCCGGCTCAACCTTCTATCTCTGTTGACATCTGTGTGCATGCATTCATGGATGTAGCTGCTCAGCTTGTGTCCGAATGCCCCTGTGAGTCCAGTGAGGCTCCCAGTAGTGGGATGTCCTCGGAGGCCTTGAGGTTTCTCATATTCTGGAGGTGTGTGGCCAAAGGAATGGACACAGTTTGCCAGGAGAGAGCAGGCATGGTCCTGTGATATGGCTCCAGAGGACCCAGCCTAGAGGCTGTGTTTGCCAGGGCTGTGGGGACAGATGTCTGAAAAAGCAAACTTGGCTCAGCTAGGGGCCAATGTAATGGCAGGCCTGATCTCTAGTCCGTGAGGGGAGATCCTCTGGAAATCAAAGTAGGGCAAGTCGGAGGCAGTCACTCAGGATTTTGTCTCTGGGTGTTGCGTTTACAGTGTCCGGTCAGGGTAGGGGTTGTCTCAGAGGCCGAGGAAGAGCCTTCCTCTCAGGGGATTGTCCAAGCTCCCAAGTGTTTGTGTTCATTCTGTGGGAATGAAGAGTACTGTTTTCTGCCACAGAGGACCCCCCAGGAGAAAGACTCTAGAGCACAGCAGTGGGTTCCCTCAACTGGAATACACACCATCTAGTTAGTCCTGGGTGCCTATGGGCATGGCAAGCCACATATGCGGGCTCTTGGTCCAGTCACTGAGAGGCGTTACTTGAATAAGGTACTCACGCTGAGGGTCACAATGTGTGTTTGTGCCCAAGGCGGCCCTCACGCTTGGGCGTGGCCTCATGGGCCATGCCGTTTTCCCCTACACTGAAGGTTTGACTCACTGCCAGCAGCAAGGTTTCTTGCCATGGGGAAGGAGGGGTTCTGACTTGTGCATCAGGTTCCCCCCTGTGCAGGGATTGGAGATAAGGTCTAGGTTCCGATGACTGAAAACCCAGGTTGGGAATGGATGGTGGCCTAAGGCAGTGGCGGGTCCAATGTGCTGGGTGTGCAGCCAGCTGTGTTGGTGTCTGTTGGAAGGTCTGGGCTCAGGCTATTTGCGACAGAGCATCACTGTTTAAGGTAGCCTATGCAATTGGGGTGTTGCCGAGGGCCAAGCAGTTTGATCCTCATTTGGGGTTTCTGGGCATCGCCATAGACAAGGTTTTTCTCCTGGGAGGCAAGCACAGTGCTTCATTGTGGCCCCAGAATTCCCAGTAGGGAGGGTTTGTGGGCCAGGAGTGTGAGGACAGAAGTCTGAAAACACAAGCTAGTGTGAGGATTGGAGCCAAGGGCAGAGCAGGCCCACTCTGCAGAGGCTGAATCAAAATCTCCTGCATCTGAAGTCAGGCTGAGGATCAGACGTTTGCTGAGGCTGGAGTATGTGTCCATGATGGCACCTTCATGAAGTGGGGGCCTCATGAGGCCAAGAAAGTTTTCCCACGCTGAGTTTGGAGGTTGCCCCAAACCACAAGGTTTCCTTCTGCAGGACATTCGAGTCCTGTTGCATGGCTCCAGGACATACCATATGGAAGGACTGGAGAGCAGGGTTCGAAGGATCGATCCCTGTACAGCATGCCTCGCATTCCCATTGGCTATTAGCGACAAGATATGTTTGATCTGCTGCCTCTGGAACACGCGACCCAGGGGGCTGACTTGAAATGGCCTCTCCTGAGGATGCGTCATAATGTGCGTTTGGGTCCATGGAGACCTTGGAATGTGCTGGTTGTTCAGTGGCCCTGCAGAACTCTCCTACCTGAAGTGTTTGATATATCCCAGTAGAAAGCTGCCCATGTGGAGATGAGAGAGGTTTGGTTTGGTGCCTCAGAAAAGCCCCATGTGCTGGTCTACGAAAACAGTCCTCTGAGAACGGAAACATGGAAACCAAAGCTAAGGTTCAGATTAGGGCCTGGGGGCCTGTCCATTTCAACCTTCTGTCTCTGGGGACACTGTCTGAGAGTCTAAGTGGAGATAGTTGCTCCGCTGGTGTCAGAGAGCCCCTCTTAGTCCAGGGTGGCCTATACTATTGATGGCCTCAGGGACCTTGGAGCTTTTCCCTAACCTGTAGGGTTGTGGTCAATGGATTGGGCACACTTGCCTTGGAGAGGGCAGGCACAATCTTTCGCTGTTTGATCCAGAGGCCCTAGCCTGGATGTTGTGTGGGTCCAGGCTGTGGGCACAGAAGACTGAATACACAAACTCAGCTTATGCATGGCGCCTAGGGTATGGCCGGCCGGATGTACAGCCCGAGAGGGAGCTCCTGGGCCTCTGAAACAAGGGCGAGAGGGAGGCGTTCCTTCAGGCTTTTGTCTCTGGATGTTGTGTCCGGGATAGCCGTGGATTGGAGCTGTGGCCTCAGGTACTGTGGACGAGTATCCCTCTCTGGGGATTTGTCCCAGCTCCCAAGAGTTTGGGGTCATTTTGTGGGAAGGGTGGAGTCGTGTTGTCTGGCTCATGGGTCTCTCCAAGAAAGGGATTCCAGAGCAGAGCTCCAGGTACGGGCGGGGCGACTGGAAAATTCAAACCGTGGTGAGGATTGGGTGCATAGGGGCTTGGCAAGCCCCATATGTGGGCTCTTGGTCCAGGCCCTGACAGGCCTTTCTTTGACATGGGGCTCATGCTGAGGGTCACAGTGTGAATTTGTGCCCAAGCAGCACTCAAGTTTGGGCGTGGCATCAGGGGCCATGAAGGTTTCTCCCACCCTGAAGGTGTGCATCCATGCCAAGAGCAAGCTTGACAGCCATGGGGAAGGAGGAGTTCTGTTTTGTGCTTGCTATACCCAGCTGTGTGGAGAATTGATATAATGTCTAGGTTCAGATATCGGAATACCAAGGTTAGGATGAGGTGACGGCATAAGACCATGGCGTGTCCGAAGTGCTGGGTGTGCGGCCAGCTGTCTCCTTGTCTGTCTGAACGTCTGGATTCAGGCTGTGTCAGGCAGAGCATGAGTGCCCAGAGCAGCCTATCCAGTTCGGGTACCGTCGAGGCCCGAGCAGGTTGATCCTCATCTGGGTTTTCTGGAGAGCCCCACAGGGAAACGTTTTTCTTCCGTTGGGCAGACACTGGGCTGGGTTTTGGTTCCGGAGTTCCTAGTCCGGAGGGCTTGTTTGCCAGGAGTGTGAGGAAGGAAGTCTGAAAACACAAGCTAGCGTGAGGTTTGGGACCGAGGGCACGGCAGGCCCACTCTGCAGAGGCTGAATCGAGATCTCCTGCACTGAGGTCATGTCAACTATGAGACGTGCCTCAGGCTAGAGTTCTTGTCCAGCATGGCCTCTTCCTGAAGGGTGTGGGGGCTTCATGAGGCCAGAAAGTTTTGGCTACGATGGGATTTGTGAACTGCTCGAAAACTGAAGGTTACCTTCTGCACGACAGTCGAGTCCTATTGGATGGTTCCAAGAGGCCCCATATGGAAAGACTCGAGATAAGGTGTCTAAGCATGGATGTCTGGGGACGCCACCTCATATTCCCACTCTTTAGTCAGGACAAGGCAGGCGCAATCTGCGGGCTCCTGGGTGAGCTACCCAGAGGGGAGAGTTGAAATGGACTCTCCTGAAGATGAGTCCTACTGTGGATGGTGGCCTGGTTGACCTTGGAATGTGGAGGTGGCTCAGGGACTCTGCAGGATTCTCCAACATGAGGTGTTTGACACGGCTCCAAAAAGGAAACTTCCCATGTGGAGATGAGAGGAGTTCTGTTCCGTGCCTCAGGAAAGCCCCATACCCTGTTCTTCGAACCAAAGCCTCTGAGGAGTGACACCTGGAAACCAAAGCAAGAGTTGAGACTACGGCCTAAAGGCCTGTCCAGCTCAACCTTCTATCTCTGTTGACATCTGTGTGCATGCATTCATGGATGTAGCTGCTCAGCTTGTGTCCGAATGCCCCTGTGAGTCCAGTGAGGCTCCCAGTAGTGGGATGTCCTCGGAGGCCTTGAGGTTTCTCATATTCTGGAGGTGTGTGGCCAAAGGAATGGACACAGTTTCCCAGGAGAGAGCAGGCACGGTCCTGTGGTATGGCTCCAGAGGACCCAGCCTAGAGGCTGTGTTTGCCAGGGCTGTGGGGACAGATGTCTGAAAAAGCAAACTTGGCTCAGCTAGGGGCCAATGTAATGGCAGGCCTGATCTCTAGTCCGTGAGGGGAGATCCTCTGGAAATCAAAGTAGGGCAAGTGGGAGGCAGTCACTCAGGATTTTGTCTCTGGGTGTTGCGTTTACAGTGTCCGGTCAGGGTAGGGGTTGTCTCAGAGGCCGAGGAAGAGCCTTCCTGTCGGGGGATTGTCCAAGCTCCAAGTGTTTGTGTTCATTCTGTGGGAATGAAGAGTACTGTTTTCTGCCACAGGGGACCCCCCAGGAGAGGGACTCTAGAGCACAGCAGTGGGTTCCCTCAACTGGAATACACACCATCTAGTTAGTCCTGGGTGCCTATGGGCATGGCAAGCCACATATGCGGGCTCTTGGTCCAGTCACTGAGAGGCGTTACTTGAATAAGGTACTCACGCTGAGGGTAACAATGTGTGTTTGTGCCCAAGGCGGCCCTCACGCTTGGGCGTGGCCTCATGGGCCATGCCGTTTTCTCCTACACTGAAGGTTTGACTCACTGCCAGCAGCAAGGTTTCTTGCCATGGGGAAGGAGGGGTTCTGACTTGTGCATCAGGTTCCCCCCTGTGCAGGGATTGGAGATAAGGTCTAGGTTCCGATGACTGAAAACCCAGGTTGGGAATGGATGGTGGCCTAAGGCAGTGGCGGGTCCAATGTGCTGGGTGTGCAGCCAGCTGTGTCGGTGTCTGTTGGAAGGTCTGGGCTCAGGCTATTTGCGACAGAGCATCACTGTTTAAGGTAGCCTATGCAATTGGGGTTTTGCCGAGGGCCAAGCAGTTTGATCCTCATTTGAGGTTTCTGGGCAGCGCGATAGACAATGTTTTTCTCCTGGGAGGCAGGCACAGTGCTTCATTGTGGCCCCAGAATTCCCAGTAGGGAGGGTTTGTGGGCCAGGATTGTGAGGACGGAAGTCTGAAAACACAAGCTAGTGTGAGGATTGGAGCCAAGGGCAGAGCAGGCCCACTCTGCAGAGGCTGAATCAAAATCTCCTGCATCTGAAGTCAGGCTGAGGATCAGACGTTGGCTGAGGCTGGAGTATGTGTCCATGATGGCACCTTCATGAAGTGGGGGCCTCATGAGGCCAAGGAAGTTTTCCCACGCTGAGTTTGGAGGTTGCCCCAAACCACAAGGTTTCCTTCTGCGGGACATTCGAGTCCTGTTTCATGGCTCCAGGACATACCATATGGAAGGACTGGAGAGCAGGGTTCGAAGGATGGATCCCTGTACAGCATGCTTCGCATTCCCATTGGATATTAGCGACAAGATATGTTTGATCTGCTGCCTCTGGAACACGCGACCCAGGGGGATGAGTTGAAATGGCCTCTCCTGAGGATGCGTCATAATGTGCGTTTGGGTCCATGGAGACCTTGGAATGTTCTGGTTGTTCTGTGGCCCTGCGGAACTCTCCTACCTGAAGTGTTTGATACATCCCAGTAAGAAAGCTGCCCATGTGGAGATGAGAGAGGTTTGGTTTGGTGCCTCAGAAAAGCCCCATGTGCTGGTCTACGAAAACAGTCCTCTGAGAACGGAAACATGGAAACCAAAGCTAAGGTTCAGATTAGGGCCTGGGGGCCTGTCCATTTCAACCTTCTGTCTCTGGGGACTCTGTCTGAGAGTCTAAGTGGCGATAGTTGCTCCGCTGGTGTCAGAGAGCCCCTCTTAGTCCAGGGTGGCCTATACTATTGATGGCCTCAGGGACCTTGGAGCTTTTCCCTAACCTGTAGGGTTGTGGTCAATGGATTGGGCACACTTTCCTTGGAGAGGGCAGGCACAATCTTTCGCTGTTTGATTCAGAGGCCCTAGCCTGGATGTTGTGTGGGTCCAGGCTGTGGGCACAGAAGACTGAATACACAAACTCAGCTTATGAGTGGCGCCTAGGGTATGGCCGTCCGGATGTACAGCCCGAGAGGGAGCTCCTGGGCCTCTAAAACAAGGGCGAGTGGGAGGCGTTCCTTCAGGATTTGTCTCTGGATGTTGTGTCCGGGATAGCCGTGGATTGGAGCTGTGGCCTCAGGTACTGTGGACGAGTATCCCTCTCTGGGGATTTGTCCCAGCTCCCAAGAGTTTGGGGTCATTTTGTGGGAAGGGTGGAGTCGTGTTGTCTGGCTCATGGGTCTCTCCAAGAAAGGGATTCCAGAGCAGAGCTCCAGGTACGGGCGGGGCGACTGGAAAATTCAAACCGTGGTGAGGATTGGGTGCATAGGGGCTTGGCAAGCCCCATATGTGGGCTCTTGGTCCAGGCCCTGACAGGCCTTTCTTTGACATGGGGCTCATGCTAAGGGTCACAGTGTGAATTTGTGCCCAAGCAGCACTCAAGTTTGGGCGTGGCATCAGGGGCCATGAAGGTTTCTCCCACCCTGAAGGTGTGACTGCATGCCAAGAGCAAGCTTGACAGCCATGGGGAAGGAGGAGTTCTGTTTTGTGCTTGCTATACCCAGCTGTGTGGAGAATTGATATAATGTCTAGGTTCAGATATCTGAAAACCAAGGTTAGGATGAGGTGACGGCATAAGACCATGGCGTGTCCGAAGTGCTGGGTGTGCGGCCAGCTGTCTCCTTGTCCTTCTGGACGTGTGGCTTCAGGCTGTGTCAGGCAGAGCATGAGTGCCCAGAGCAGCCTATCCAGTTCGGGTACCGTCGAGGCCCGAGCAGGTTGATCCTCATCTGGGTTTTCTGGAGAGCCCCACAGGGAAACGTTTTTCTTCCGTTGGGCAGACACTGGGCTGGGTTTTGGTTCCGGAGTTCCTAGTCCGGAGGGCTTGTTTGCCAGGAGTGTGAGGAAGGAAGTCTGAAAACACAAGCTAGCGTGAGTTTTGGGACCGAGGGCACGGCAGGCCCACTCTGCAGAGGCTGAATCGAGATCTCCTGCACTGAGGTCATGTCAACTATGAGACGTGCCTCAGGCTTGAGTTCTTGTCCAGCATGGCCTCTTCCTGAAGGGTGTGGGGGCTTCATGAGGCCAGAAAGTTTTGGCTACGATGGGATTTGTGAACTGCTCCAAAACTGAAGGTTACCTTCTGCACGACAGTCGAGTCCTATTGGATGGTTCCAAGAGGCCCCATATGGAAAGACTCGAGAGCAGGTGTCTAAGCATGGATGCCTGGGAACGCCACCTCATATTCCCACTCTTTAGTCAGGACAAGGCAGGCTCAATCTGCGGGCTCCTGGGTGAGCTACCCAGAGGGGAGAGTTGAAATGGACTCTCCTGAAGATGAGTCCTACTGTGGCTTGGTGGCCTGGGAGACCTTGGAATGTGGAGGTGGCTCAGGGACTCTGCAGGATTCTCCAACCTGAGGTGTTTGACACGGCTCCAACAAGGAAACTTCCCATGTGGAGACGAGAGGAGTTCTGTTCCGTGCCTCAGGAAAGCCCCATACCCTGTTCTTCGAACCAAAGCCTCTGAGGAGTGACACCTGGAAACCAAAGCAAGAGTTGAGACTACGGCCTAAAGGCCTGTCCGGCTCAACCTTCTATCTCTGTTGACATCTGTGTGCATGCATTCATGGATGTAGCTGCTCAGCTTGTGTCCGAATGCCCCTGTGAGTCCAGTGAGGCTCCCAGTAGTGGGATGTCCTCGGAGGCCTTGAGGTTTCTCATATTCTGGAGGTGTGTGGCCAAAGGAATGGACACAGTTTCCCAGGAGAGAGCAGGCACGGTCCTGTGGTATGGCTCCAGAGGACCCAGCCTAGAGGCTGTGTTAGCCAGGGCTGTGGGGGCAGATGTCTGAAAAAGCAAACTTGGCTCAGCTAGGGGCCAATGTAATGGCAGGCCTGATCTCTAGTCCGTGAGGGGAGATCCTCTGGAAATCAAAGTAGGGCAAGTGGGAGGCAGTCACTCAGGATTTTGTCTCTGGGTGTTGCGTTTACAGTGTCCGGTCAGGGTAGGGGTTGTCTCAGAGGCCGTGGAAGAGCCTTCCTCTCGGAGGATTGTCCAAGCTCCCAAGTGTTTGTGTTCATTCTGTGGGAATGAAGAGTACTGTTTTCTGCCACAGGGGACCCCCCAGGAGAGGGACTCTAGAGCACAGCAGTGGGTTCCCTCAACTGGAATACACACCATCTAGTTAGTCCTGGGTGCCTATGGGCATGGCAAGCCACATATGCGGGCTCTTGGTCCAGTCACTGAGAGGCGTTACTTGAATAAGGTACTCACGCTGAGGGTCACAATGTGTGTTTGTGCCCAAGGCGGCCCTCACGCTTGGGCGTGGCCTCATGGGACATGCCGTTTTCTCCTACACTGGAGGTTTGACTCACTGCCAGCAGCAAGGTTTCTTGCCATGGGGAAGGAGGGGTTCTGACTTGTGCATCAGGTTCCCCCCTGTGCAGGGATTGGAGATAAGGTCTAGGTTCCGATGACTGAAAACCCAGGTTGGGAATGGATGGTGGCCTAATGCAGTGGCGGGTCCAATGTGCTGGGTGTGCAGCCAGCTGTGTCGGTGTCTGTTGGAAGGTCTGGGCTCAGGCTATTTGCGACAGAGCATCACTGTTTAAGGTAGCCTATGCATTTGGGGTGTTGCCGAGGGCCAAGCAGTTTGATCCTCATTTGGGGTTTCTGGGCAGCGCCATAGACAATGATTTTCTCCTGGGAGGCAGGCACAGTGCTTCATTGTGGCCCCAGAATTCCCAGTAGGGAGGGTTTGTGGGCCAGGAGTGTGAGGACGGAAGTCTGAAAACACAAGCTAGTGTGAGGATGGAGCCAAGGGCAGAGCAGGCCCACTCTGCAGAGGCTGAATCAAAATCTCCTGCATCTGAAGTCAGGCTGAGGATCAGACGTTGGCTGAGGCTGGAGTATGTGTCCATGATGGCACCTTCATGAAGTGGGTGCCTCATGAGGCCCAGGAAATTTGCCCACGCTGAGTTTGGAGGTTGCCCCAAACCACAAGGTTTCCTTCTGTGGGACATTCGAGTCCTGTTGCATGGCTCCAGGACATACCATATGGAAGGACTGGAGAGCAGGGTTCGAAGGATGGATCCCTGTACAGCATGCCTCGCATTCCCATTGGCTATTAGCGACAAGATATGTTTGATCTGCTGCCTCTGGAACACGCGACCCAGGGGGCTGAGTTGAAATGGCCTCTCCTGAGGATGCGTCATAATGTGCGTTTGGGTCCATGGAGACCTTGGAATGTGCTGGTTGTTCAGTGGCCCTGCGGAACTCTCCTACCTGAAGTATTTGATACATCCCAGTAAGAAAGCTGCCCATGTGGAGATGAGAGATGTTTGGTTTGGTGCCTCAGAAAAGCCCCATGTGCTGGTCTACGAAAACAGTCCTCTGAGAACCGAAACATGGAAACCAAAGCTAAGGTTCAGATTAGGGCCTGGGGGCCTGTCCATTTCAACCTTCTGTCTTTGGGGACACTGTGTGAGAGTCTAAGTGGAGATAGTTGCTCCGCTGGTGTCAGAGAGCCCCTCTTAGTCCAGGGTGGCCTATACTATTGATGGCATCAGGGACCTTGGAGCTTTTCCCTAACCTGTAGGGTTGTGGTCAATGGATTGGGCACACTTTCCTTGGAGAGGGCAGGCACAATCTTTCGCTGTTTGGTCCAGAGGCCCTTGCCTGGATGTTGTGTGGGTCCAGGCTGTGGGCACAGAAGTCTGAATACACAAACTCAGCTTATGAGTGGCGCCTAGGGTATGGCAGGCCGGATGTACAGCCCGAGAGGGAGCTCCTGGGCCTCTGAAACAAGGGCGAGTGGGAGGCGTTCCTTCAGGCTTTTGTCTCTGGATGTTGTGTCCGGGATAGCCGTGGATTGGGGCTGTGGCCTCAGGTACTGTGGACGAGTATCCCTCTCTGGGGATTTGTCCCAGCTCCCAAGAGTTTGGGGTCATTTTGTGGGAAGGGTGGAGTCGTGTTGTCTGGCTCATGGGTCTCTCCAAGAAAGGGATTCCAGAGCAGAGCTCCAGGTACGGGCGGGGCGACTGGAAAATTCAAACCGTGGTGAGGATTGGGTGCATAGGGGCTTGGCAAGCCCCATATGTGGGCTCTTGGTCCAGGCCCTGACAGGCCTTTCTTTGACATGGGGCTCATGCTGAGGGTCACAGTGTGAATTTGTTTCCAAGCAGCACTCAAGTTTGGGCGTGGCATCAGGGGCCATGAAGGTTTCTCCCACCCTGAAGGTGTGACTCCATGCCAAGAGCAAGCTTGACAGCCATGGGGAAGGAGGAGTTCTGTTTTGTGCTTGCTATACCCAGCTGTGTGGAGAATTGATATAATGTCTAGGTTCAGATATCTGAAAACCAAGCTTAGGATGAGGTGACGGCATAAGACCATGGCGTGTCCGAAGTGCTGTGTGTGCGGCCAGCTGTCTCCTTGTCTGTCTGGACGTCTGGCTTCAGGCTGTGTCAGGCAGAGCATGAGTGCCCAGAGCAGCCTATCCAGTTCGGGTACCGTCGAGGCCCGAGCAGGTTGATCCTCATCTGGGTTTTCTGGAGAGCCCCACAGGGAAACGTTTTTCTTCCGTTGGGCAGACACTGGGCTGGGTTTTGGTTCCGGAGTTCCTAGTCCGGAGGGCTTGTTTGCCAGGAGTGTGAGGAAGGAAGTCTGAAAACACAAGCTAGCGTGAGGTTTGGGACCGAGGGCACGGCAGGCCCACTCTGCAGAGGCTGAATCGAGATCTCCTGCACTGAGGTCATGTCAACTATGAGACGTGCCTCAGGCTAGAGTTCTTGTCCAGCATGGCCTCTTCCTGAAGGGTGTGGGGGCTTCATGAGGCCAGAACGTTTTGGCTACGATGGGATTTGTGAACTGCTGCAAAACTGAAGGTTACCTTCTGCACGACAGTCGAGTCCTATTGGATGGTTCCAAGAGGCCCCATATGGAAAGACTCGAGAGCAGGTGTCTAAGCATGGATGCCCCGGAACGCCACATCATATTCACACTCTTTAGTCAGGACAAGGCAGGCTCAATCTGCGGGCTCCTGGGTGAGCTACCCAGAGGGGAGAGTTGAAATGGACTCTCCTGAAGATGAGTCCTACTGTGGCTTGGTGGCCTGGGAGACCTTGGAATGTGGAGGTGGCTCAGGGACTCTGCAGGATTCTCCAACATGAGGTGTTTGACACGGCTCCAACAAGGAAACTTCCCATGTGGAGACGAGAGGAGTTCTGTTCCGTGCCTCAGGAAAGCCCCATACCCTGTTCTTCGAACCAAAGCCTCTGAGGAGTGACACCTGGAAACCAAAGCAAGAGTTGAGACTACGGCCTAAAGGCCTGTCCGGCTCAACCTTCTATCTCTGTTGACATCTGTGTGCATGCATTCATGGATGTAGCTGCTCAGCTTGTGTCCGAATGCCCCTGTGAGTCCAGTGAGGCTCCCAGTAGTGGGATGTCCTCGGAGGCCTTGAGGTTTCTCATATTCTGGAGGTGTGTGGCCAAAGGAATGGACACAGTTTGCCAGGAGAGAGCAGGCACGGTCCTGTGGTATGGCTCCAGAGGACCCAGCCTAGAGGCTGTGTTTGCCAGGGCTGTGGGGAGAGATATCTGAAAAATCAAACTTGGCTCAGCTAGGGGCCAATGTAATGGCAGGCCTGATCTCTAGTCCGTAAGTGGAGATCCTCTGGAAATCAAAGTAGGGCAAGTGGGAGGCAGTCACTCAGGATTTTGTCTCTGGGTGTTGCGTTTACAGTGTCCGGTCAGGGTAGGGGTTGTCTCAGAGGCCGAGGAAGAGCCTTCCTCTCGGGGGATTGTCCAAGCTCCCAAGTGTTGGTGTTCATTCTGTGGGAATGAAGAGTATTGTTTTCTGCCACAGGGGACCCCCCAGGAGAGGGACTCTAGAGCACAGCAGTGGGTTCCCTCAACTGGAATACACACCATCTAGTTAGTCCTGGGTGCCTATGGGCATGGCAAGCCACATATGCGGGCTCTTGGTCCAGTCACTGAGAGGCGTTACTTGAATAAGGTACTCACGCTGAGGGTCACAATGTGTGTTTGTGCCCAAGGCGGCCCTCACGCTTGGGCGTGGCCTCATGGGCCATGCCGTTTTCTCCTACACTGAAGGTTTGACTCACTGCCAGCAGCAAGGTTTCTTGCCATGGGGAAGGAGGGGTTCTGACTTGTGCATCAGGTTCCCCCCTGTGCAGGGATTGGAGATAAGGTCTAGGTTCCGATGACTGAAAACCCAGGTTGGGAATGGATGGTGGCCTAAGGCAGTGGCGGGTCCAATGTGCTGGGTGTGCAGCCAGCTGTGTCGGTGTCTGTTGGAAGGTCTGGGCTCAGGCTATTTGCGACAGAGCATCACTGTTTAAGGTAGCCTATGCAATTGGGGTGTTGCCGAGGGCCAAGCTGTTTGATCCTCATTTGGGGTTTCTGGGCAGCGCCATAGACAATGTTTTTCTCCTGGGAGGCAGGCACAGTGCTTCATTGTGGCCACAGAATTCCCAGTAGGGAGGGTTTGTGGGCCAGGATTGTGTGGACAGAAGTCAGAAAACACAAGCTAGTGTGAGGTTTGGAGCCAAGGGCAGAACAGGCCCACTCTGCAGAGGCTGAATCAAAATCTCCTGCATCTGAAGTCAGGCTGAGGATCAGGCGTTGGCTGAGCCCGGAGTATGTGTCCATGATGGCACCTTCATGAAGTGGGTGCCTCATGAGGCCAAGGAAGTTTTCC
This sequence comes from Mustela nivalis, assembly GCF_964662115.1. NCBI lineage: Eukaryota > Metazoa > Chordata > Mammalia > Carnivora > Mustelidae > Mustela > Mustela nivalis. The sequence goes on along the minus strand of NW_028136261.1, from coordinate 22,550 downwards.
CACGCTGAGTTTGGAGGTTGCCCCAAACCACAAGGTTTCCTTCGGCGGGACATTCGAGTCCTGTTGCATGGCTCCAGGACATACCATATGGAAGGACTGGAGAGCAGGGTTCGAAGGATGGATCCCTGTACAGCATGCCTCGCATTCCCATTGGCTATTAGCGACAAGATATGTTTGATCTGCTGCCTCTGGAACACGCGACCCAGGGGGCTGAGTTGAAATGGCCTCTCCTGAGGATGCGTCATAATGTGCGTTTGGGTCCATGGAGACCTTGGAATGTGCTGGTTGTTAAGTGGCCCTGCGGAACTCTCCTACCTGAAGTGTTTGATACATCCCAGTAAGAAAGGTGCCCATGTGGAGATGAGAGAGGTTTGGTTTGCTGCCTCAGAAAAGCCCCATGTGCTGGTCTACGAAAACAGTCCTCTGAGAACGGAAACATGGAAACCAAAGCTATGGTTCAGATTAGGGCCTGGGGTCCTGTCCATTTCAACCTTCTGTCTCTGGGGACACTGTCTGAGAGTCTAAGTGGAGATAGTTGCTCCGCTGGTTTCAGAAAGCCCGTCTTAGTCCAGGGTGGCCTATACTATTGATGGCCTCAGGGACCTTGGAGCTTTTCCCTAACCTGTAGGGTTGTGGTCAATGGATTGGGCACACTTTCCTTGGAGAGGGCAGGCACAATCTTTCGCTGTTTGGTCCAGAGGCCCTAGCCTGGATGTTGTGTGGTTCCAGGCTGTGGGCACAGAAGTCTGAATACACAAACTCAGCTTATGAGTGGCTCCTAGGGTATGGCAGGCCGGATGTACAGCCCGAGAGGGAGCTCCTGGGCCTCTGAAACAAGGGGGAGTGGGAGGCGTTCCTTCAGGCTTTTGTCTCTGGATGTTGTGTCCGGGATAGCCGTGGATTGGAGCGGTGGCCTCAGGTACTGTGGACGAGTATCCCTCTCTGGGGATTTGTCCCAGCTCCCAAGAGTTTGGGGTCATTTTGTGGGAAGGGTGGAGTCGTGTTGTCTGGCTCATGGGTCTCTCCAAGAAAGGGATTCCAGAGCAGAGCTCCAGGTACGGGCGGGGCGACGGGAAAATTCAAACCGTGGTGAGGATTGGGTGCATAGGGGCTTGGCAAGCCCCATATGTGGGCTCGTGGTCCAGGCCCTGACAGGCCTTTCTTTGGCATGGGGCTCATGCTGAGGGTCACAGTGTGAATTTGTGCCCAAGCAGCACTCAAGTTTGGGCGTGGCATCAGGGGCCATGAAGGTTTCTCCCACCCTGAAGGTGTGACTGCATGCCAAGAGCAAGCTTGACAGCCATGGGGAAGGAGGAGTTCTGTTTTGTGCTTGCTATACCCAGCTGTGTGGAGAATTGATATAATGTCTAGGTTCAGATATCGGAAAACCAAGGTTAGGATTAGGTGACGGCATAAGACCATGAGGTGTCCGAAGTGCTAGGTGTGCGGCCAGCTGTCTCCTTGTCTGTCTGGACGTCTGGCTTCAGGCTGTGTCAGGCAGAGCATGAGTGCCCAGAGCAGCCTATCCAGTTCGGGTACCGTCGAGGCCCGAGCAGGTTGATCCTCATCTGGGTTTTCTGGAGAGCCCCACAGGGAAACGTTTTTCTTCCGTTGGGCAGACACTGGGCTGGGTTTTGGTTCCGGAGTTCCTAGTCCGGAGGGCTTGTTTGCCAGGAGTGTGAGGAAGGAAGTCAGAAAACACAAGCTAGCGTGAGGTTTGGGACCGAGGGCACGGCAGGCCCACTCTGCAGAGGCTGAATCGAGATCTCCTGCACTGAGGTCATGTCAACTATGAGACGTGCCTCAGGCTAGAGTTCTTGTCCAGCATGGCCTCTTCCTGAAGGGTGTGGGGGCTTCATGAGGCCAGAACGTTTTGGCTACGATGGGATTTGTGAACTGCTGCAAAACTGAAGGTTACCTTCTGCACGACAGTCGAGTCCTATTGGATGGTTCCAAGAGGCCCCATATGGAAAGACTCGAGAGCAGGTGTCTAAGCATGGATGCCTGGGAACGCCACCTCATATTCCCACTCTTTAGTCAGGACAAGGCAGGCTCAATCTGCGGGCTCCTGGGTGAGCTACCCAGAGGGGAGAGTTGAAATGGACTCTCCTGAAGATGAGTCCTACTGTGGCTTGGTGGCCTGGGAGACCTTGGAATGTGGAGGTGGCTCAGGGACTCTGCAGGATTCTCCAACATGAGGTGTTTGACACGGCTCCAACAAGGAAACTTCCCATGTGGAGACGAGAGGAGTTCTGTTCCGTGCCTCAGGAAAGCCCCATACCAAGTTTTCGAACCAAAGCCTCTGAGGAGTGACACTTGGAAACCAAAGCAAGAGTTGAGACTGCGGCCTAAAGGCCTGTCCGGCTCAACCTTCTATCTCTGTTGACATCTGTGTGCATGCATTCATGGATGTAGCTGCTCAGCTTGTGTCCGAATGCCCCTGTGAGTCCAGTGAGGCTCCCAGTAGTGGGATGTCCTCGGAGGCCTTGAGGTTTCTCATATTCTGGAGGTGTGTGGCCAAAGGAATGGACACAGTTTCCCCGGAGAGAGCAGGCACGGTCCTGTGGTATGGCTCCAGAGGACCCAGCCTAGAGGCTGTGTTTGCCAGGGCTGTGTGGACAGATGTCTCAAAAAGCAAACTTGGCTCAGCTAGGGGCCAATGTAATGGCAGGCCTGATCTCTAGTCCGTAAGTGGAGATCCTCTGGAAATCAAAGTAGGGCAAGTGGGAGGCAGTCACTCAGGATTTTGTCTCTGGGTGTTGCGTTTACAGTGTCCGGTCAGGGTAGGGGTTGTCTCAGAGGCCGAGGAAGAGCCTTCCTCTCGGGGGATTGTCCAAGCTCCCAAGTGTTGGTGTTCATTCTGTGGGAATGAAGAGTACTGTTTTCTGCCACAGGGGACCCCCCAGGAGAGGGACTCTAGAGCACAGCAGTGGGTTCCCTCAACTGGAATACACACCATCTAGTTAGTCCTGGGTGCCTATGGGCATGGCAAGCCACATATGCGGGCTCTTGGTCCAGTCACTGAGAGGCGTTACTTGAATAAGGTACTCACGCTGAGGGTCACAATGTGTGTTTGTGCCCAAGGCGGCCCTCACGCTTGGGCGTGGCCTCATGGGCCATGCCGTTTTCTCCTACACTGAAGGTTTGACTCACTGCCAGCAGCAAGGTTTCTTGCCATGGGGAAGGAGGGGTTCTGACTTGTGCATCAGGTTCCCCCCTGTGCAGGGATTGGAGATAAGGTCTAGGTTCCGATGACTGAAAACCCAGGTTGGGAATGGATGGTGGCCTAAGGCAGTGGCGGGTCCAATGTGCTGGGTGTGCAGCCAGCTGTGTCGGTGTCTGTTGGAAGGTCTGGGCTCAGGCTATTTGCGACAGAGCATCACTGTTTAAGGTAGCCTATGCAATTGGGGTGTTGCCGAGGGCCAAGCTGTTTGATCCTCATTTGGGGTTTCTGGGCAGCGCCATAGACAATGTTTTTCTCCTGGGAGGCAGGCACAGTGCTTCATTGTGGCCACAGAATTCCCAGTAGGGAGGGTTTGTGGGCCAGGATTGTGTGGACAGAAGTCAGAAAACACAAGCTAGTGTGAGGTTTGGAGCCAAGGGCAGAACAGGCCCACTCTGCAGAGGCTGAATCAAAATCTCCTGCATCTGAAGTCAGGCTGAGGATCAGGCGTTGGCTGAGCCCGGAGTATGTGTCCATGATGGCACCTTCATGAAGTGGGTGCCTCATGAGGCCAAGGAAGTTTTCCCACGCTGAGTTTGGAGGTTGCCCCAAACCACAAGGTTTCCTTCGGCGGGACATTCGAGTCCTGTTGCATGGCTCCAGGACATACCATATGGAAGGACTGGAGAGCAGGGTTCGAAGGATGGATCCCTGTACAGCATGCCTCGCATTCCCATTGGCTATTAGCGACAAGATATGTTTGATCTGCTGCCTCTGGAACACGCGACCCAGGGGGCTGAGTTGAAATGGCCTCTCCTGAGGATGCGTCATAATGTGCGTTTGGGTCCATGGAGACCTTGGAATGTGCTGGTTGTTAAGTGGCCCTGCGGAACTCTCCTACCTGAAGTGTTTGATACATCCCAGTAAGAAAGGTGCCCATGTGGAGATGAGAGAGGTTTGGTTTGCTGCCTCAGAAAAGCCCCATGTGCTGGTCTACGAAAACAGTCCTCTGAGAACGGAAACATGGAAACCAAAGCTATGGTTCAGATTAGGGCCTGGGGTCCTGTCCATTTCAACCTTCTGTCTCTGGGGACACTGTCTGAGAGTCTAAGTGGAGATAGTTGCTCCGCTGGTTTCAGAAAGCCCGTCTTAGTCCAGGGTGGCCTATACTATTGATGGCCTCAGGGACCTTGGAGCTTTTCCCTAACCTGTAGGGTTGTGGTCAATGGATTGGGCACACTTTCCTTGGAGAGGGCAGGCACAATCTTTCGCTGTTTGGTCCAGAGGCCCTAGCCTGGATGTTGTGTGGTTCCAGGCTGTGGGCACAGAAGTCTGAATACACAAACTCAGCTTATGAGTGGCTCCTAGGGTATGGCAGGCCGGATGTACAGCCCGAGAGGGAGCTCCTGGGCCTCTGAAACAAGGGGGAGTGGGAGGCGTTCCTTCAGGCTTTTGTCTCTGGATGTTGTGTCCGGGATAGCCGTGGATTGGAGCGGTGGCCTCAGGTACTGTGGACGAGTATCCCTCTCTGGGGATTTGTCCCAGCTCCCAAGAGTTTGGGGTCATTTTGTGGGAAGGGTGGAGTCGTGTTGTCTGGCTCATGGGTCTCTCCAAGAAAGGGATTCCAGAGCAGAGCTCCAGGTACGGGCGGGGCGACGGGAAAATTCAAACCGTGGTGAGGATTGGGTGCATAGGGGCTTGGCAAGCCCCATATGTGGGCTCGTGGTCCAGGCCCTGACAGGCCTTTCTTTGGCATGGGGCTCATGCTGAGGGTCACAGTGTGAATTTGTGCCCAAGCAGCACTCAAGTTTGGGCGTGGCATCAGGGGCCATGAAGGTTTCTCCCACCCTGAAGGTGTGACTGCATGCCAAGAGCAAGCTTGACAGCCATGGGGAAGGAGGAGTTCTGTTTTGTGCTTGCTATACCCAGCTGTGTGGAGAATTGATATAATGTCTAGGTTCAGATATCGGAAAACCAAGGTTAGGATTAGGTGACGGCATAAGACCATGAGGTGTCCGAAGTGCTAGGTGTGCGGCCAGCTGTCTCCTTGTCTGTCTGGACGTCTGGCTTCAGGCTGTGTCAGGCAGAGCATGAGTGCCCAGAGCAGCCTATCCAGTTCGGGTACCGTCGAGGCCCGAGCAGGTTGATCCTCATCTGGGTTTTCTGGAGAGCCCCACAGGGAAACGTTTTTCTTCCGTTGGGCAGACACTGGGCTGGGTTTTGGTTCCGGAGTTCCTAGTCCGGAGGGCTTGTTTGCCAGGAGTGTGAGGAAGGAAGTCAGAAAACACAAGCTAGCGTGAGGTTTGGGACCGAGGGCACGGCAGGCCCACTCTGCAGAGGCTGAATCGAGATCTCCTGCACTGAGGTCATGTCAACTATGAGACGTGCCTCAGGCTAGAGTTCTTGTCCAGCATGGCCTCTTCCTGAAGGGTGTGGGGGCTTCATGAGGCCAGAACGTTTTGGCTACGATGGGATTTGTGAACTGCTGCAAAACTGAAGGTTACCTTCTGCACGACAGTCGAGTCCTATTGGATGGTTCCAAGAGGCCCCATATGGAAAGACTCGAGAGCAGGTGTCTAAGCATGGATGCCTGGGAACGCCACCTCATATTCCCACTCTTTAGTCAGGACAAGGCAGGCTCAATCTGCGGGCTCCTGGGTGAGCTACCCAGAGGGGAGAGTTGAAATGGACTCTCCTGAAGATGAGTCCTACTGTGGCTTGGTGGCCTGGGAGACCTTGGAATGTGGAGGTGGCTCAGGGACTCTGCAGGATTCTCCAACATGAGGTGTTTGACACGGCTCCAACAAGGAAACTTCCCATGTGGAGACGAGAGGAGTTCTGTTCCGTGCCTCAGGAAAGCCCCATACCAAGTTTTCGAACCAAAGCCTCTGAGGAGTGACACTTGGAAACCAAAGCAAGAGTTGAGACTGCGGCCTAAAGGCCTGTCCGGCTCAACCTTCTATCTCTGTTGACATCTGTGTGCATGCATTCATGGATGTAGCTGCTCAGCTTGTGTCCGAATGCCCCTGTGAGTCCAGTGAGGCTCCCAGTAGTGGGATGTCCTCGGAGGCCTTGAGGTTTCTCATATTCTGGAGGTGTGTGGCCAAAGGAATGGACACAGTTTCCCCGGAGAGAGCAGGCACGGTCCTGTGGTATGGCTCCAGAGGACCCAGCCTAGAGGCTGTGTTTGCCAGGGCTGTGTGGACAGATGTCTCAAAAAGCAAACTTGGCTCAGCTAGGGGCCAATGTAATGGCAGGCCTGATCTCTAGTCCGTAAGTGGAGATCCTCTGGAAATCAAAGTAGGGCAAGTGGGAGGCAGTCACTCAGGATTTTGTCTCTGGGTGTTGCGTTTACAGTGTCCGGTCAGGGTAGGGGTTGTCTCAGAGGCCGAGGAAGAGCCTTCCTCTCGGGGGATTGTCCAAGCTCCCAAGTGTTGGTGTTCATTCTGTGGGAATGAAGAGTACTGTTTTCTGCCACAGGGGACCCCCCAGGAGAGGGACTCTAGAGCACAGCAGTGGGTTCCCTCAACTGGAATACACACCATCTAGTTAGTCCTGGGTGCCTATGGGCATGGCAAGCCACATATGCGGGCTCTTGGTCCAGTCACTGAGAGGCGTTACTTGAATAAGGTACTCACGCTGAGGGTCACAATGTGTGTTTGTGCCCAAGGCGGCCCTCACGCTTGGGCGTGGCCTCATGGGCCATGCCGTTTTCTCCTACACTGGAGGTTTGACTCACTGCCAGCAGCAAGGTTTCTTGCCATGGGGAAGGAGGGGTTCTGACTTGTGCATCAGGTTCCCCCCTGTGCAGGGATTGGAGATAAGGTCTAGGTTCCGATGACTGAAAACCCAGGTTGGGAATGGATGGTGGCCTAAGGCAGTGGCGGGTCCAATGTGCTGGGTGTGCAGCCAGCTGTGTCGGTGTCTGTTGGAAGGTCTGGGCTCAGGCTATTTGCGACAGAGCATCACTGTTTAAGGTAGCCTATGCAATTGGGGTGTTGCCGAGGGCCAAGCTGTTTGATCCTCATTTGGGGTTTCTGGGCAGCGCCATAGACAATGTTTTTCTCCTGGGAGGCAGGCACAGTGCTTCATTGTGGCCCCAAAATTCCCAGTAGGGAGGGTTTGTGGGCCAGGAGTGTGAGGACAGAAGTCTGAAAACACAAGCTAGTGTGAGGATTGGAGCCAAGGGCAGAGCAGGCCCACTCTGCAGAGGCTGAATCAAAATCTCCTGCATCTGAAGTCAGACTGAGGATCAGACGTTGGCTGAGCCTGGAGTATGTGTCCATGATGGCACCTTCATGAAGTGGGTGCCTCATGAGGCCCAGGAAATTTGCCCACGCTGAGTTTGGAGGTTGCCCCAAACTACAAGGTTTCCTTCTGTGGGACATTCGAGTCCTGTTGCATGGCTCCAGGACATACCATATGGAAGGACTGGAGAGCAGGGTTCGAAGGATGGATCCCTGTACAGCATGCCTCGCATTCCCATTGGCTATTAGCGACAAGATACGTTTGATCTGCTGCCTCTGGAACACGCGACCCAGGGGGCTGAGTTGAAATGGCCTCTCCTGAGGATGCGTCATAATGTGCGTTTGGGTCCATGGAGACCTTGGAATGTGCTGGTTGTTCAGTGGCCCTGCGGAAATCTCCTACCTGAAGTGTTTGATACATCCCAGTAAGAAAGCTGCCCATGTGGAGATGAGAGAGGTTTGGTTTGCTGCCTCAGAAAAGCCCCATGTGCTGGTCTACGAAAACAGTCCTCTGAGAACGGAAACATGGAAACCAAAGCTAAGGTTCAGATTAGGGCCTGGGGGCCTGTCCATTTCAACCTTCTGTCTCTGGGGACACTGTCTGAGAGTCTAAGTGGAGATAGTTGCTCTGCTGGTGTCAGAGAGCCCCTCTTAGTCCAGGGTGGCCTATACTATTGATGGCCTCAGGGACCTTGGAGCTTTTCCCTAACCTGTAGGGTTGTGGTCAATGGATTGGGCACACTTTCCTTGGAGAGGGCAGGCACAATCTTTCGCTGTTTGGTCCAGAGGCCCTAGCCTGGATGTTGTGTGGGTCCAGGCTGTGGGCACAGAAGTCGGAATACACAAACTCAGCTTATGAGTGGCGCCTAGGGTATGGCAGGCCGGATGTACAGCCCGAGAGGGAGCTCCTGGGCCTCTGAAACAAGGGTGAGTGGGAGGCGTTCCTTCAGGCTTTTGTCTCTGGATGTTGTGTCCGGGATAGCCGTGGATTGGAGCGGTGGCCTCAGGTACTGTGGACGAGTATCCCTCTCTGGGGATTTGTCCCAGCTCCCAAGAGTTTGGGGTCATTTTGTGGGAAGGGTGGAGTCGTGTTGTCTGGCTCATGGGTCTCTCCAAGAAAGGGATTCCAGAGCAGAGCTCCAGGTACGGGCGGGGCGACTGGAAAATTCAAACCGTGGTGAGGATTGGGTACATAGGGGCTTGGCAAGCCCCATATGTGGGCTCTTGGTCCAGGCCCTGACAGGCCTTTCTTTGACATGGGGCTCATGCTGAGGGTCACAGTGTGAATTTGTGCCCAAGCAGCACTCAAGTTTGGGCGTGGCATCAGGGGCCATGAAGGTTTCTCCCACCCTGAAGGTGTGACTCCATGCCAAGAGCAAGCTTGACAGCCATGGGGAAGGAGGAGTTCTGTTTTGTGCTTGCTATACCCAGCTGTGTGGAGATTTGATATAATGTCTAGGTTCAGATATCTGAAAACCAAGGTTAGGATGAGGTGACGGCATAAGACCATGGCGTGTCCGAAGTGCTGGGTGTGCGGCCAGCTGTCTCCTTGTCCTTCTGGACGTGTGGCTTCAGGCTGTGTCAGGCAGAGCATGAGTGCCCAGAGCAGCCTATCCAGTTCGGGTACCGTCGAGGCCCGAGCAGGTTGATCCTCATCTGGGTTTTCTGGAGAGCCCCACAGGGAAACGTTTTTCTTCCGTTGGGCAGACACTGGGCTGGGTTTTGGTTCCGGAGTTCCTAGTCCGGAGGGCTTGTTTGCCAGGAGTGTGAGGAAGGAAGTCAGAAAACACAAGCTAGCGTGAGGTTTGGGACCGAGGGCACGGCAGGCCCACTCTGCAGAGGCTGAATCGAGATCTCCTGCACTGAGGTCATGTCAACTATGAGACGTGCCTCAGGCTAGAGTTCTTGTCCAGCATGGCCTCTTCCTGAAGGGTGTGGGGGCTTCATGAGGCCAGAACGTTTTGGCTACGATGGGATTTGTGAACTGCTCGAAAACTGAAGGTTACCTTCTGCACGACAGTCGAGTCCTATTGGATGGTTCCAAGAGGCCCCATATGGAAAGACTCGAGAGCAGGTGTCTAAGCATGGATGCCTGGGAACGCCACCTCATATTCCCACTCTTTAGTCAGGACAAGGCAGGCTCAATCTGCGGGCTCCTGGGTGAGCTACCCAGAGGGGAGAGTTGAAATGGACTCTCCTGAAGATGAGTCCTACTGTGGCTTGGTGGCCTGGGAGACCTTGGAATGTGGAGGTGGCTCAGGGACTCTGCAGGATTCTCCAACATGAGGTGTTTGACACGGCTCCAACAAGGAAACTTCCCATGTGGAGACGAGAGGAGTTCTGTTCCGTGCCTCAGGAAAGCCCCATACCAAGTTTTCGAACCAAAGCCTCTGAGGAGTGACACTTGGAAACCAAAGCAAGAGTTGAGACTGCGGCCTAAAGGCCTGTCCGGCTCAACCTTCTATCTCTGTTGACATCTGTGTGCATGCATTCATGGATGTAGCTGCTCAGCTTGTGTCCGAATGCCCCTGTGAGTCCAGTGAGGCTCCCAGTAGTGGGATGTCCTCGGAGGCCTTGAGGTTTCTCATATTCTGGAGGTGTGTGGCCAAAGGAATGGACACAGTTTCCCCGGAGAGAGCAGGCACGGTCCTGTGGTATGGCTCCAGAGGACCCAGCCTAGAGGCTGTGTTTGCCAGGGCTGTGTGGACAGATGTCTCAAAAAGCAAACTTGGCTCAGCTAGGGGCCAATGTAATGGCATGCCTGATCTCTAGTCCGTAAGTGGAGATCCTCTGGAAATCAAAGTAGGGCAAGTGGGAGGCAGTCACTCAGGATTTTGTCTCTGGGTGTTGCGTTTACAGTGTCCGGTCAGGGTAGGGGTTGTCTCAGAGGCCGAGGAAGAGCCTTCCTCTCGGGGGATTGTCCAAGCTCCCAAGTGTTTGTGTTCATTCTGTGGGAATGAAGAGTACTGTTTTCTGCCACAGGGGACACCCCAGGAGAGGGACTCTAGAGCACAGCAGTGGGTTCCCTCAACTGGAATACACACCATCTAGTTAGTCATGGGTGCCTATGGGCATGGCAAGCCACATATGCGGGCTCTTGGTCCAGTCACTGAGAGGCGTTACTTGAATAAGGTACTCACGCTGAGGGTCACAATGTGTGTTTGTGCCCAAGGCGGCCCTCACGCTTGGGCGTGGCCTCATGGGCCATGCCGTTTTCTCCTACACTGGAGGTTTGACTCACTGCCAGCAGCAAGGTTTCTTGCCATGGGGAAGGAGGGGTTCTGACTTGTGCATCAGGTTCCCCCCTGTGCAGGGATTGGAGATAAGGTCTAGGTTCCGATGACTGAAAACCCAGGTTGGGAATGGATGGTGGCCTAAGGCAGTGGCGGGTCCAATGTGCTGGGTGTGCAGCCAGCTGTGTCGGTGTCTGTTGGAAGGTCTGGGCTCAGGCTATTTGCGACAGAGCATCACTGTTTAAGGTAGCCTATGCAATTGGGGTGTTGCCGAGGGCCAAGCTGTTTGATCCTCATTTGGGGTTTCTGGGCAGCGCCATAGACAATGTTTTTCTCCTGGGAGGCAGGCACAGTGCTTCATTGTGGCCCCAGAATTCCCAGTAGGGAGGGTTTGTGGGCCAGGAGTGTGAGGACAGAAGTCTGAAAACACAAGCTAGTGTGAGGATTGGAGCCAAGGGCAGAGCAGGCCCACTCTGCAGAGGCTGAATCAAAATCTCCTGCATCTGAAGTCAGGCTGAGGATCAGACGCTGGCTGAGCCTGGAGTATGTGTCCATGATGGCACCTTCATGAAGTGGGTGCCTCATGAGGCCCAGGAAATTTGCCCACGCTGAGTTTGGAGGTTGCCCCAAACCACAAGGTTTCCTTCTGTGGGACATTCGAGTCCTGTTGCATGGCTCCAGGACATACCATATGGAAGGACTGGAGAGCAGGGTTCGAAGGATGGATCCCTGTACAGCATGCCTCGCATTCCCATTGGCTATTAGCGACAAGATACGTTTGATCTGCTGCCTCTGGAACACGCGACCCAGGGGGCTGAGTTGAAATGGCCTCTCCTGAGGATGCGTCATAATGTGCGTTTGGGTCCATGGAGACCTTGGAATGTGCTGGTTGTTCAGTGGCCCTGCGGAAATCTCCTACCTGAAGTGTTTGATACATCCCAGTAAGAAAGCTGCCCATGTGGAGATGAGAGAGGTTTGGTTTGCTGCCTCAGAAAAGCCCCATGTGCTGGTCTACGAAAACAGTCCTCTGAGAACGGAAACATGGAAACCAAAGCTAAGGTTCAGATTAGGGCCTGGGGGCCTGTCCATTTCAACCTTCTGTCTCTGGGGACACTGTCTGAGAGTCTAAGTGGAGATAGTTGCTCTGCTGGTGTCAGAGAGCCCCTCTTAGTCCAGGGTGGCCTATACTATTGATGGCCTCAGGGACCTTGGAGCTTTTCCCTAACCTGTAGGGTTGTGGTCAATGGATTGGGCACACTTGCCTTGGAGAGGGCAGGCACAATCTTTCGCTGTTTGGTCCAGAGGCCCTAGCCTGGATGTTGTGTGGGTCCAGGCTGTGGGCACAGAAGTCGGAATACACAAACTCAGCTTATGAGTGGCGCCTAGGGTATGGCAGGCCGGATGTACAGCCCGAGAGGGAGCTCCTGGGCCTCTGAAACAAGGGTGAGTGGGAGGCGTTCCTTCAGGCTTTTGTCTCTGGATGTTGTGTCCGGGATAGCCGTGGATTGGAGCGGTGGCCTCAGGTACTGTGGACGAGTATCCCTCTCTGGGGATTTGTCCCAGCTCCCAAGAGTTTGGGGTCATTTTGTGGGAAGGGTGGAGTCGTGTTGTCTGGCTCATGGGTCTCTCCAAGAAAGGGATTCCAGAGCAGAGCTCCAGGTACGGGCGGGGCGACTGGAAAATTCAAACCGTGGTGAGGATTGGGTGCATAGGGGCTTGGCAAGCCCCATATGTGGGCTCTTGGTCCAGGCCCTGACAGGCCTTTCTTTGACATGGGGCTCATGCTGAGGGTCACAGTGTGAATTTGTGCCCAAGCAGCACTCAAGTTTGGGCGTGGCATCAGGGGCCATGAAGGTTTCTCCCACCCTGAAGGTGTGACTCCATGCCAAGAGCAAGCTTGACAGCCATGGGGAAGGAGGAGTTCTGTTTTGTGCTTGCTATACCCAGCTGTGTGGCGATTTGATATAATGTCTAGGTTCAGATATCTGAAAACCAAGGTTAGGATGAGGTGACGGCATAAGACCATGGCGTGTCCGAAGTGCTGGGTGTGCGGCCAGCTGTCTCCTTGTCCTTCTGGACGTGTGGCTTCAGGCTGTGTCAGGCAGAGCATGAGTGCCCAGAGCAGCCTATCCAGTTCGGGTACCGTCGAGGCCCGAGCAGGTTGATCCTCATCTGGGTTTTCTGGAGAGCCCCACAGGGAAACGTTTTTCTTCCGTTGGGCAGACACTGGGCTGGGTTTTGGTTCCGGAGTTCCTAGTCCGGAGGGCTTGTTTGCCAGGAGTGTGAGGAAGGAAGTCAGAAAACACAAGCTAGCGTGAGGTTTGGGACCGAGGGCACGGCAGGCCCACTCTGCAGAGGCTGAATCGAGATCTCCTGCACTGAGGTCATGTCAACTATGAGACGTGCCTCAGGCTAGAGTTCGTGTCCAGCATGGCCTCTTCCTGAAGGGTGTGGGGGCTTCATGAGGCCAGAACGTTTTGGCTACGATGGGATTTGTGAACTGCTCCAAAACTGAAGGGTACCTTCTGCACGACAGTCGAGTCCTATTGGATGGTTCCAAGAGGCCCCATATGGAAAGACTCGAGAGCAGGTGTCTAAGCATGGATGCCTGGGAACGCCACCTCATATTCACACTCTTTAGTCAGGACAAGGCAGGCTCAATCTGCGGGCTCCTGGGTGAGCTACCCAGAGGGGAGAGTTGAAATGGACTCTCCTGAAGATGAGTCCTACTGTGGCTTGGTGGCCTGGGAGACCTTGGAATGTGGAGGTGGCTCAGGGACTCTGCAGGATTCTCCAACATGAGGTGTTTGACACGGCTCCAACAAGGAAACTTCCCATGTGGAGACGAGAGGAGTTCTGTTCCGTGCCTCAGGAAAGCCCCATACCCTGTTCTTCGAACCAAAGCCTCTGAGGAGTGACACTTGGAAACCAAAGCAAGAGTTGAGACTACGGCCTAAAGGCCTGTCCGGCTCAACCTTCTATCTCTGTTGACATCTGTGTGCATGCATTCATGGATGTAGCTGCTCAGCTTGTGTCCGAATGCCCCTGTGAGTCCAGTGAGGCTCCCAGTAGTGGGATGTCCTCGGAGGCCTTGAGGTTTCTCATATTCTGGAGGTGTGTGGCCAAAGGAATGGACACAGCTTCCCAGGAGAGAGCAGGCACGGTCCTGTGGTATGGCTCCAGAGGACCCAGCCTAGAGGCTGTGTTTGCCAGGGCTGTGGGGACAGATGTCTGAAAAAGCAAAGTTGGCTCAGCTAGGGGCCAATGTAATGGCAGGCCTGATCTCTAGTCCGTGAGTGGAGATCCTCTGGAAATCAAAGTAGGGCAAGTGGGAGGCAGTCACTCAGGATTTTGTCTCTGGGTGTTGCGTTTACAGTGTCCGGTCAGGGTAGGGGTTGTCTCAGAGGCCGAGGAAGAGCCTTCCTCTCGGGGGATTGTCCAAGCTCCCAAGTGTTTGTGTTCATTCTGTGGGAATGAAGAGTACTGTTTTCTGCCACAGGGGACACCCCAGGAGAGGGACTCTAGAGCACAGCAGTGGGTTCCCTCAACTGGAATACACACCATCTAGTTAGTCCTGGGTGCCTATGGGCATGGCAAGCCACATATGCGGGCTCTTGGTCCAGTCACTGAGAGGCGTTACTTGAATAAGGTACTCACGCTGAGGGTCACAATGTGTGTTTGTGCCCAAGGCGGCCCTCACGCTTGGGCGTGGCCTCATGGGCCATGCCGTTTTCTCCTACACTGGAGGTTTGACTCACTGCCAGCAGCAAGGTTTCTTGCCATGGGGAAGGAGGGGTTCTGACTTGTGCATCAGGTTCCCCCCTGTGCAGGGATTGGAGATAAGGTCTAGGTTCCGATGACTGAAAACCCAGGTTGGGAATGGATGGTGGCCTAAGGCAGTGGCGGGTCCAATGTGCTGGGTGTGCAGCCAGCTGTGTCGGTGTCTGTTGGAAGGTCTGGGCTCAGGCTATTTGCGACAGAGCATCACTGTTTAAGGTAGCCTATGCAATTGGGGTGTTGCCGAGGGCCAAGCTGTTTGATCCTCATTTGGGGTTTCTGGGCAGCGCCATAGACAATGTTTTTCTCCTGGGAGGCAGGCACAGTGCTTCATTGTGGCCCCAGAATTCCCAGTAGGGAGGGTTTGTGGGCCAGGAGTGTGAGGACAGAAGTCTGAAAACACAAGCTAGTGTGAGGATTGGAGCCAAGGGCAGAGCAGGCCCACTCTGCAGAGGCTGAATCAAAATCTCCTGCATCTGAAGTCAGGCTGAGGATCAGACGCTGGCTGAGCCTGGAGTATGTGTCCATGATGGCACCTTCATGAAGTGGGTGCCTCATGAGGCCCAGGAAATTTGCCCACGCTGAGTTTGGAGGTTGCCCAAAACCACAAGGTTTCCTTCTGCGGGACATTCGAGTCCTGTTGCATGGCTCCAGGACATACCATATGGAAGGACTGGAGAGCAGGGTTCGAAGGATGGATCCCTGTACAGCATGCCTCGCATTCCCATTGGCTATTAGCGACAAAATACGTTTGATCTGCTGCCTCTGGAACACGCGACCCAGGGGGCTGAGTTGAAATGGCCTCTCCTGAGGATGCGTCATAATGTGCGTTTGGGTCCATGGAGACCTTGGAATGTGCTGGTTGTTCAGTGGCCCTGCGGAAATCTCCTACCTGAAGTGTTTGATACATCCCAGTAAGAAAGCTGCCCATGTGGAGATGAGAGAGGTTTGGTTTGCTGCCTCAGAAAAGCCCCATGTGCTGGTCTACGAAAACAGTCCTCTGAGAACGGAAACATGGAAACCAAAGCTAAGGTTCAGATTAGGGCCTGGGGGCCTGTAGATTTCAACCTTCTGTCTCTGGGGACACTGTCTGAGAGTCTAAGTGGAGATAGTTGCTCTGCTGGTGTCAGAGAGCCCCTCTTAGTCCAGGGTGGCCTATACTATTGATGGCCTCAGGGACCTTGGAGCTTTTCCCTAACCTGTAGGGTTGTGGTCAATGGATTGGGCACACTTGCCTTGGAGAGGGCAGGCACAATCTTTCGCTGTTTGGTCCAGAGGCCCTAGCCTGGATGTTGTGTGGGGCCAGGCTGTGGGCACAGAAGTCTGAATACACAAACTCAGCTTATGAGTGGCGCCTAGGGTATGGCAGGCCGGATGTACAGCCCGAGAGGGAGCTCCTGGGCCTCTGAAACAAGGGCGAGTGGGAGGCGTTCCTTCAGGCTTTTGTCTCTGGATGTTGTGTCCGGGATAGCCGTGGATTGGAGCGGTGGCCTCAGGTACTGTGGACGAGTATCCCTCTCTGGGGATTTGTCCCAGCTCCCAAGAGTTTGGGGTCATTTTGTGGGAAGGGTGGAGTCGTGTTGTCTGGCTCATGGGTCTCTCCAAGAAAGGGATTCCAGAGCAGAGCTCCAGGTACGGGCGGGACGACTGGAAAATTCAAACCGTGGTGAGGATTGGGTGCATAGGGGCTTGGCAAGCCCCATATGTGGGCTCTTGGTCCAGGCCCTGACAGGCCTTTCTTTGACATGGGGCTCATGCTGAGGGTCACAGTGTGAATTTGTGCCCAAGCAGCACTCAAGTTTGGGCGTGGCATCAGGGGCCATGAAGGTTTCTCCCACCCTGAAGGTGTGACTGCAAGCCAAGAGCAAGCTTGACAGCCATGGGGAAGGAGGAGTTCTGTTTTGTGCTTGCTATACCCAGCTGTGTGGAGAATTGATATAATGTCTAGGTTCAGATATCGGAATACCAAGGTTAGGATGAGGTGACGGCATAAGACCATGGCGTGTCCGAAGTGCTGGGTGTGCGGCCAGCTGTCTCCTTGTCCTTCTGGACGTGTGGCTTCAGGCTGTGTCAGGCAGAGCATGAGTGCCCAGAGCAGCCTATCCAGTTCGGGTACCGTCGAGGCCCGAGCAGGTTGATCCTCATCTGGGTTTTCTGGAGAGCCCCACAGGGAAACGTTTTTCTTCCGTTGGGCAGACACTGGGCTGGGTTTTGGTTCCGGAGTTCCTAGTCCGGAGGGCTTGTTTGCCAGGAGTGTGAGGAAGGAAGTCAGAAAACACAAGCTAGCGTGAGGTTTGGGACCGAGGGCACGGCAGGCCCACTCTGCAGAGGCTGAATCGAGATCTCCTGCACTGAGGTCATGTCAACTATGAGACGTGCCTCAGGCTAGAGTTCTTGTCCAGCATGGCCTCTTCCTGAAGGGTGTGGGGGCTTCATGAGGCCAGAAAGTTTTGCCTACGATGGGATTTGTGAACTGCTCCAAAACTGTAGGTTACCTTCTGCACGACAGTCGAGTCCTATTGGATGATTCCAAGAGGCCCCATATGGAAAGACTCGAGAGCAGGTGTCTAAGCATGGATGCCTGGGAATGCCACCTCATATTCCCACTCTTTAGTCAGGACAAGGCAGGCTCAATCTGCGGGCTCCTGGGTGAGCTACCCAGAGGGGAGAGTTGAAATGGACTCTCCTGAAGATGAGTCCTACTGTGGCTTGGTGGCCTGGGAGACCTTGGAATGTGGAGGTGGCTCAGGGACTCTGCAGGATTCTCCAACATGAGGTGTTTTACACGGCTCCAACAAGGAAACTTCCCATGTGGAGACGAGAGGAGTTCTGTTCCGTGCCTCAGGAAAGCCCCATACCCTGTTCTTCGAACCAAAGCCTCTGAGGAGTGACACCTGGAAACCAAAGCAAGAGTTGAGACTACGGCCTAAAGGCCTGTCCGGCTCAACCTTCTATCTCTGTTGACATCTGTGTGCATGCATTCATGGATGAAGGTGCTCAGCTTGTGTCCCAATGCCCCTGTGAGTCCAGTGAAGCTCCCAGTAGTGGGATGTCCTCGGAGGCCTTGAGGTTTCTCATATTCTGGAGGTGTGTGGCCAAAGGAATGGACACAGTTTCCCAGGAGAGAGCAGGCACGGTCCTGTGGTATGGCTCCAGAGGACCCAGCCTAGAGGCTGTTTGCCAGGGCTGTGGGGACAGATGTCTGAAAAAGCAAAGTTGGCTCAGCTAGGGGCCAATGTAATGGCAGGCCTGATCTCTAGTCCGTGAGTGGAGATCCTCTGGAAATCAAAGTAGGGCAAGTGGGAGGCAGTCACTCAGGATTTTGTCTCTGGGTGTTGCGTTTACAGTGTCCGGTCAGGGTAGGGGTTGTCTCAGAGGCCGAGGAAGAGCCTTCCTCTCGGGGGATTGTCTAAGCTCCCAAGTGTTGGTGTTCATTCTGTGGGAATGAAGAGTACTGTTTTCTGCCACAGGGGACCCCCCAGGAGAGGGACTCTAGAGCACAGCAGTGGGTTCACTCAACTGGAATACACACCATCTAGTTAGTCCTGGGTGCCTATGGGCATGGCAAGCCACATATGCGGGCTCTTGGTCCAGTCACTGAGAGGCGTTACTTGAATAAGGTACTCACGCTGAGGGTCACAATGTGTGTTTGTGCCCAAGGCGGCCCTCACGCTTGGGCGTGGCCTCATGGGCCATGCCGTTTTCTCCTACACTGGAGGTTTGACTCACTGCCAGCAGCAAGGTTTCTTGCCATGGGGAAGGAGGGGTTCTGACTTGTGCATCAGGTTCCCCCCTGTGCAGGGATTGGAGATAAGGTCTAGGTTCCGATGACTGAAAACCCAGGTTGGGAATGGATGGTGGCCTAAGGCAGTGGCGGGTCCAATGTGCTGGGTGTGCAGCCAGCTGTGTCGGTGTCTGTTGGAAGGTCTGGGCTCAGGCTATTTGCGACAGAGCATCACTGTTTAAGGTAGCCTATGCAATTGGGGTGTTGCCGAGGGCCAAGCTGTTTGATCCTCATTTGGGGTTTCTGGGCAGCGCCATAGACAATGTTTTTCTCCTGGGAGGCAGGCACAGTGCTTCATTGTGGCCCCAAAATTCTTACTAGGGAGGGTTTGTGGGCCAGGAGTGTGAGGACAGAAGTCTGAAAACACAAGCTAGTGTGAGGATTGGAGCCAAGGGCAGAGCAGGCCCACTCTGCAGAGGCTGAATCAAAATCTCCTGCATCTGAAGTCAGACTGAGGATCAGACGTTGGCTGAGCCTGGAGTATGTGTCCATGATAGCACCTTCATGAAGTGGGTGCCTCATGAGGCCCAGGAAATTTGCCCACGCTGAGTTTGGAGGTTGCCCCAAACCACAAGGTTTCCTTCTGTGGGACATTCGAGTCCTGTTGCATGGCTCCAGGACATACCATATGGAAGGACTGGAGAGCAGGGTTCGAAGGATGGATCCCTGTACAGCATGCCTCGCATTCCCATTGGCTATTAGCGACAAGATACGTTTGATCTGCTGCCTCTGGAACACGCGACCCAGGGGGCTGAGTTGAAATGGCCTCTCCTGAGGATGCGTCATAATGTGCGTTTGGGTCCATGGAGACCTTGGAATGTGCTGGTTGTTCAGTGGCCCTGCGGAAATCTCCTACCTGAAGTGTTTGATACATCCCAGTAAGAAAGCTGCCCATGTGGAGATGAGAGAGGTTTGGTTTGCTGCCTCAGAAAAGCCCCATGTGCTGGTCTACGAAAACAGTCCTCTGAGAACGGAAACATGGAAACCAAAGCTAAGGTTCAGATTAGGGCCTGGGGGCCTGTCCATTTCAACCTTCTGTCTCTGGGGACACTGTCTGAGAGTCTAAGTGGAGATAGTTGCTCTGCTGGTGTCAGAGAGCCCCTCTTAGTCCAGGGTGGCCTATACTATTGATGGCCTCAGGGACCTTGGAGCTTTTCCCTAACCTGTAGGGTTGTGGTCAATGGATTGGGCACACTTGCCTTGGAGAGGGCAGGCACAATCTTTCGCTGTTTGGTCCAGAGGCCCTAGCCTGGATGTTGTGTGGGTCCAGGCTGTGGGCACAGAAGTCGGAATACACAAACTCAGCTTATGAGTGGCGCCTAGGGTATGGCAGGCCGGATGTACAGCCCGAGAGGGAGCTCCTGGGCCTCTGAAACAAGGGTGAGTGGGAGGCGTTCCTTCAGGCTTTTGTCTCTGGATGTTGTGTCCGGGATAGCCGTGGATTGGAGCGGTGGCCTCAGGTACTGTGGACGAGTATCCCTCTCTGGGGATTTGTCCCAGCTCCCAAGAGTTTGGGGTCATTTTGTGGGAAGGGTGGAGTCGTGTTGTCTGGCTCATGGGTCTCTCCAAGAAAGGGATTCCAGAGCAGAGCTCCAGGTACGGGCGGGGCGACTGGAAAATTCAAACCGTGGTGAGGATTGGGTGCATAGGGGCTTGGCAAGCCCCATATGTGGGCTCTTGGTCCAGGCCCTGACAGGCCTTTCTTTGACATGGGGCTCATGCTGAGGGTCACAGTGTGAATTTGTGCCCAAGCAGCACTCAAGTTTGGGCGTGGCTTCAGGGGCCATGAAGGTTTCTCCCACCCTGAAGGTGTGACTCCATGCCAAGAGCAAGCTTGACAGCCATGGGGAAGGAGGAGTTCTGTTTTGTGCTTGCTATACCCAGCTGTGTGGAGAATTGATATAATGTCTAGGTTCAGATATCGGAATACCAAGGTTAGGATGAGGTGACGGCATAAGACCATGGCGTGTCCGAAGTGCTGGGTGTGCGGCCAGCTGTCTCCTTGTCCTTCTGGACGTGTGGCTTCAGGCTGTGTCAGGCAGAGCATGAGTGCCCAGAGCAGCCTATCCAGTTCGGATACCGTCGAGGCCCGAGCAGGTTGATCCTCATCTGGGTTTTCTGGAGAGCCCCACAGGGAAACGTTTTTCTTCCGTTGGGCAGACACTGGGCTGGGTTTTGGTTCCGGAGTTCCTAGTCCGGAGGGCTTGTTTGCCAGGAGTGTGAGGAAGGAAGTCTGAAAACACAAGCTAGCGTGAGGTTTGGGACCGAGGGCACGGCAGGCCCACTCTGCAGAGGCTGAATCGAGATCTCCTGCACTGAGGTCATGTCAACTATGAGACGTGCCTCAGGCTAGAGTTCTTGTCCAGCATGGCCTCTTCCTGAAGGGTGTGGGGGCTTCATGAGGCCAGGACGTTTTGGCTACGATGGGATTTGTGAACTGCTCGAAAACTGAAGGTTACCTTCTGCACGACAGTCGAGTCCTATTGGATGGTTCCAAGAGGCCCCATATGGAAAGACTCGAGAGCAGGTGTCTAAGCATGGATGCCTGGGAACGCCACCTCATATTCCCACTCTTTAGTCAGGACAAGGCAGGCTCAATCTGCGGGCTCCTGGGTGAGCTACCCAGAGGGGAGAGTTGAAATGGACTCTCCTGAAGATGAGTCCTACTGTGGCTTGGTGGCCTGGGAGACCTTGGAATGTGGAGGTGGCTCAGGGACTCTGCAGGATTCTCCAACATGAGGTGTTTGACACGGCTCCAACAAGGAAACTTCCCATGTGGAGACGAGAGGAGTTCTGTTCCGTGCCTCAGGAAAGCCCCATACCCTGTTCTTCGAACCAAAGCCTCTGAGGAGTGACACCTGGAAACCAAAGCAAGAGTTGAGACTACGGCCTAAAGGCCTGTCCGGCTCAACCTTCTATCTCTGTTGACATCTGTGTGCATGCATTCATGGATGTAGCTGCTCAGCTTGTGTCCGAATGCCCCTGTGAGTCCAGTGAGGCTCCCAGTAGTGGGATGTCCTCGGAGGCCTTGAGGTTTCTCATATTCTGGAGGTGTGTAGCCAAAGGAATGGACACAGTTTCCGAGGAGAGAGCAGGCACGGTCCGGTGGTATGGCTCCAGAGGACCCAGCCTAGAGGCTGTGTTTGCCAGGGCTGTGGGGACAGATGTCTGAAAAAGCAAACTTGGCTCAGCTAGGGGCCAATGTAATGGCAGGCCTGATCTCTAGTCCGTGAGGGGAGATCCTCTGGAAATCAAAGTAGGGCAAGTGGGAGGCAGTCACTCAGGATTTTGTCTCTGGGTGTTGCGTTTACAGTGTCCGGTCAGGGTAGGGGTTGTCTCAGAGGCCGAGGAAGAGCCTTCCTCTCGGGGGATTGTCCAAGCTCCCAAGTGTTTGTGTTCATTCTGTGGGAATGAAGAGTACTGTTTTCTGCCACAGGGGACCCCCCAGGAGAGGGACTCTAGAGCACAGCAGTGGGTTCCCTCAACTGGAATACACACCATCTAGTTAGTCCTGGGTGCCTATGGGCATGGCAAGCCACATATGCGGGCTCTTGGTCCAGTCACTGAAAGGCGTTACTTGAATAAGGTACTCACGCTGAGGGTCACAATGTGTGTTTGTGCCCAAGGCGGCCCTCACGCTTGGGCGAGGCCTCATGGGCCATGCCGTTTTCTCCTACACTGAAGGTTTGACTCACTGCCAGCAGCAAGGTTTCTTGCCATGGGGAAGGAGGGGTTCTGACTTGTGAATCAGGTTCCCCCCTGTGTAGGGATTGGAGATAAGGTCTAGGTTCCGATGACTGAAAACCCAGGTTGGGAATGGATGGTGGTCTAAGGAAGTGGCGGGTCCAATGTGCTGGGTGTGCAGCCAGCTGTGTCGGTGTCTGTTGGAAGGTCTGGGCTCAGGCTATTTGCGACAGAGCATCACTGTTTAAGGTAGCCTATGCAATTGGGGTGTTGCCGAGGGCCAAGCAGTTTGATCCTCATTTGGGGTTTCTGGGCAGCGCCGTAGACAATGTTTTTCTCTTGGGAGGCAGGCACAGTGCTTCATTGTGGCCCCAGAATTCCCAGTAGGGAGGGTTTGTGGGCCAGGTGTGTGAGGACGGAAGTCTGAAAACACAAGTTAGTGTGAGGATTGGAGCCAAGGGCAGAGCAGGCCCACTCTGCAGAGGCTGAATCAAAATCTCCTGCATCTGAAGTCAGGCTGAGGAACAGACGTTGGCTGAGGCTGGAGTATGTGTCCATGATGGCACCTTCATGAAGTGGGGGCCTCATGAGGCCAAGGAAGTTTTCCCACGCTGAGTTTGGAGGTTGCCCCAAACCACAAAGTTTCCTTCTGCGGGACATTC